>NC_134863.1:7403125-8022500 GCF_049852395.1 Peromyscus maniculatus bairdii | reverse complement strand
TTCCATCTGCAAGTAGTCTGTTGGTCTACATCTGTTCTTTCCACCAGAACTGCCATGTGTACTTATTTTCTGTACCCAAGAGTAAATAATACTTCCTGATGCCCTTCCTTGTTGTCATTATTTTGGGTGGATGGAGATTATCAAGGACTCTTTAATAATGTACAGTCTCAGCTGTGTTGGGGATGGAAATGGAAACTCCCCCAATGAATAAAGCATAGGATGGATTAAATAATTAAATAATAGGTATGGATGACTCACTAGCACCAAGTCTAATTCATATCCTAAAATAAAAAATTATTGATCATTGGCAGTTTCAAATTTCTCTTCTTAGCAAAGCTCAGAATGCTCTAGTGTGTTTTCTAAAGCATCGTCTGTACTGAATTGGTACTGAAAAGACTGAAACACGGAACTGCTTGTGTGAGCAAAAGCGTGGTGTGAAAGGAGAACACTAAGTCTAAAAACAATAGTCTCGTTCACTGATGTGGCCTTACTAACACTCTTTTAAACATTGATGATGAGTTGCATCTAGACTTGCCTGATCTGTCATCTGCAGTAAGGTTTCCTCTGAGAAGCTATTGTTAATTTGGTGAAAACTTCTCCACTGTGTTTCCCTTGTCATCCCTCCCCTAGTGTCATGCCTTTCAGCCACATCAGTCCTGTGATAAGGAACTTCAAGGAATGGTAATGGCAGTTTTACTTCCAGAATTCTCAAATAGAGTGGGGTGTGGTTGCACAGACCTGCAGTCTCAGCACTTGGGGAACTGAGGCAGGAGGATTGCATGTTTTGGTCCAGCCTGGGCTATATAACAAGATGACAGCATGTGTGTGGATAAAGGTATGGTCTTGGTTTCCGCCTGCAGAACTGGGGTAGCCTGTGCTCACCTCCTGTGTTTGACAGTGGGTCACTAAAACAGTGTACACTACAGTTTTTCCATCAAGTATTGCCAGGAGAAACAAGAGTACTTGGCCCGAAGGGTCTATTGAGGATTGGAATAGTCAGGAAAAATGTGTAGGGACATCACAGTCAGTGTTAGCTTCTGTTATTATTCTTTTCTTTTTCTTTCTTTATGGTGCTGGAGACTGAACCCAGAACCTTGGACATGCTGGGCAAACACAGCGTCACCGAGCCACACCCCCAAACCAGTTACTATTAATGTCATTAACATGTAATACATAGATAATAAGTTACTCGTGTTCCTGTGTGTGTGTCAAGTTCTCTCCATGAAGTGAAACATCCCATTATATCTGGCCTGTGTCTGGTGCTGAGCTAAATAACCAGAAGGGGCAGGGGTACAAGGTACAGAGCTGTATAAGATTTGAATCTATGCTTTGTGAATTCATACACTTATGAGAATTAATGGTTTTCTCCTGAAAACTAGAAGGCATGGCAGGTCTGTCAACAGTCTGTAATTCCGGCATTTCCATTTAACAAAAGCCGACAAGCTAGAGAAGGGGGCCGAAGGACCTTTGGCAGCACCCTGCTGGCCGAGTGTGTGTGGGATTGCCTGGTGGTGGAGCCAAACATCACTGGCTCCGTCACTGTGTGCTCCCACGGGGCCCCGAACATTAATGTGCACTCTGGCATTAGTGCCACGTGGCATGGTGCATGAGCAGCATGGCCTGCATTCACCTTGCTCCTCCGTTAGGTTTCACTGTCCCACTGAGCACTGCCGACCGTGGTTTGTGAGAGAAGTGTCATAATGTCATTTCCCTCCTTCATCACTTGCTCAGTCATGCTGCTCTCCATAGCGGTGCCAGACAGGGCTTTCTGAAATACGTTTGGAGACTATACTATAATTACACCACGTCGCCTTTCCCTTTCCTCCTTCCAGACCCTCCCGTGAGTCCTGCTCCCTTGCTCTCTTCCAAATGTATGGCCCCCCTTTTTCTTATTTGTTGTCACACACACATGCACACTCATGCACACTCAAATACACACTCACGCTCACACACACAAACACACACTCCTAAATACTTAAACACAACGTGCTCAGTCTATATAATGGCACTTGTGTGAATGTTTTCAGAGATGAGCATTTGGTGTTGGATAACCTGAGGAAAACTGTTTCTCCTCATCTCAGAACTGCTTAGTTATCTGTAGTTCTTTGTGTAAGGCTGAGGCTTTCTGGGCTTTCCCCCTTCCATGTAGCTTGTCTAATGGTGTCATCCTTGTTCAGGTCATATCTAGGCAGTGCCTTAGTTAGGGTTTCTATTTCTGTGAAGAGACACCATGACCACGGCAACTCTTATAAAGGAAAACATTTAATTGGAGCTCACTTACAGCTCAGAGGTTTAGTCCATTATCATGATGGCCAGACCTGACAGCGTGCAGGCAGACGTGGTGCTGGAGAAGGAGCTGGGAGTGGAGAAGGAGCTACATTTGATCTTGCAGGCAACAGGAAGTGATCTGAGTATCACACTGAGTAAAGCTTGAGCAAAGGAGACCTCAAAGCCCACCCCCACAGTGACCCACTTCCTCCAACAAAGCCACACCTCCTATGAGTGCAATGCCCGGTGGCTTATGGGGGCCAGTTGCACTCAAACTACCACAGACAGTAATGTTGAAACTTCGTGAGTGTAGCTTCTGACATTCCTAGAAGACACAATCTCACGGCAAATTCCTTGTTCCACAATGATCCCTTAGCCTTAGAGCAGGAGTTGTGTTGTAGGGGTAGCAGTTGGAACAGGCCTCTACAATTCTGCATTTTGATTGGTTGTGGTTTTTTGAAATGGTCTCCATCTGTTGCGAAGAGAAGTTTCCTTGATGAGAGACAATGACCACACTTACCCAGTTAGACCCTGGGAAAGGATGTCCAGACAGTTCTTGCTAACCAGCACATTATCTGTCACCTCCCTAGAGCCAGCACCTGACTTCATAGCCATGGCCAGCATCGGGATAAATGGTATTTTCCCCACACATCCACTCAGGCAGAAAAGGACATTTTCTAAAGGATACTCACATCTATAAAGTCAATGACTGCCACCAGTTTCCGTTTTCTCAGCAAACCAAAAGATCCAGAGATGCCTTGGCAGCATGGACTCAGCACTGCAGCTTGCATTTCCAGCCCTGGCCAGTATGTCTTTGCCTTTGGAAGTGGATCACCGATGCTACGTTACTTAGGCAGAATTGTTACTTTTGGACCTTCACACAACACCCTGTTCTGGGCCTACAGAGGTTGACATGGAAAAATGGCTTGCTTCTGATGTGCTATTGGGCTCAGTCAATGAGAAGCACCCATGGGATCTCAGAGAGCAGGAGTATGTGGTTGTGATTAATATTAATTCCTCTGGCACTCTCAGGTCACCACAGTTTGGTCCATCACTTCATCAAAAGCCAAAATTCTTACTGGGTGACCACTAGCAATGATCTCCAAGATGGGCAACCATTTTTTCCCTTGTCCAGGCAACAGTCCATTGCCTCAGTTAACTCTGGGGCACAGAGCATCCCTGTTGCCTTTCCTGCCCGCTCCTTTGTAAACAATCTCTTATTTTATTAGACTTCCCTTTGCCCCATTGACAGTGCCTTCTGTTTCCTAAGAGGACCTAGACGAACGGAGGACCTCTGGGAACTTTAATGACAGGGCTTGCTTCGGCTACTCATTCATCATATAGACAACGGCCACCCAGACATTGGCAATTTGAATTCAGAAAACTGATTATGTACACCCCAAAAGTTACTTCACTAGTACACTTGGAGTCTAGATCAGTCCAATTAGACTGGGGTTCCTCCTTTAGAAACATACTGAGTCTGCAAAGAAGAAATATGTGACATAAGTCTATATTGACAACATGGCATTTATTAGAACTGTTAAGTGTTTTTATTCTCATCATCAGATTACATATCTGTGCTAACCCTACTCTATACCACTGAGGGAGTTATTAATTCTTCAAATTACATCCTTTTTTAAACTAAATAAGGCATAAAGACTCTAGAAATGGTCAGCATGGTCTCAGGTTCAGGGTCCATGATAGGGTGCTGAACCCTACAGCAGCAGGTCACCATTTATTTCTGGGCAGTCTGATCTCCTGAACTGCTTGGAAATAAATGGTCTATTCACCTTAAAATGGAAACATCCTTTCTCCGTGACCACTTTAAGGTTCTTTTCTCCAGTGACTTAAAGATAGATTTGTTTTCAAATTCATAATCTTGGGCTGGCAAGATGGTTCAGCGTGTAAAGGCGCCTGTCACCAAGCCTACAACCTGAACGCAGTCCCCAGGACTCCCACGATGGAAGAAAAGATTTAGCTCCAGCAAGCTGTCCTCTGACCTCCATGTAGTCCCTGGGGCCTATAGGTGTGGGGGTGGGCACATACAATGAATGAAATGTGATTTTAAGAAATCCATAGTCTCATTTGAGCTCATTCTTAGTTATATAGATAATGGTAAATAATATAATTCTCACTGGGCATGGTGGTTACAGTCCCAGCATGCAGTAGGCAGAGACAGAACATTCTAAGTTTGGGGCTGTTCATACACGCACGCACGCACGCACGCACGCACGCACGCACGCATGCACGCACGCACGCTTCCTTATTTTAGAATCCTGTGTTTATGAATTAAAGTATAAATAAAAACCTTCATTGGTGCCTGCTCTGGAACCAAGCCCCAGGCCAGGCATGCGGTGTCGCCTTGTCTAACCCTCATTAGGACACAGAAGCATAGGAACTAAGATGAGTGAGTGGCTCAGACAGCTTGAGCCCAGAGCTCACATGTTCTACAATGACGCTAAATTTATCTAATTGTCCTTTCCCATGAGCAGTGTTTTCCTAGAGATAGTTTCCTAAATTAATAAAATAATCTCCTAATTTAACCCATATCAAAGCTAAAAGTATGGGAATTATTTTTTCTCCTCAAATATCAAAATGACTGCGTATTAATATTCTCTTAAATATCATAGCTGCTTTGAACTTGCTTGCTTTTGTGATTTATTAAAACCTAGAGTATAAAAATAGCTGCTGTAGTTAAAGGCAAAGGAAATTAACTCTGAAGAGAAGTTGCAAGTGTCTGGGTTTTCTCTTTCCCTGTCTCTCCCCGGCCTGTGAGCTGCTAGGTCTCCGGCTCCCTTATCGGTTCAGATGCATTTCATAAGCCTGCCCTGCTACACCTCTCTGGCAATGGACTGATCTTAGCTTTTCTTCTTCATTTTTTTCATTTTTAAAAGAAAATCCTGCTGGTGTTCCCCTGGTTCTTCCTTTATCCCCCTGGGTTTCATATGTATGTTGAGTATGTATCTTTTTATTCTAGATTTGGTTAGCCAGGCATGGGGGTTTATTTCTGGAATTCCAGCATCCCCCAGACTGGGTTGGAGGACTGTGATTTCAAGGCCAGCCTGAGCTACATAATGAGGCCTGTCCAAAATAAACAAATGCAAAAACTCCAACCAACCAACTAACCAACCCATTGGACAAAAACTCCACCCAAACAAGCCAAAAAAGCCAATGGTATAATGGTGGATAAATTGGACCCGGGTCTGTATTCCTCCCGGGCCTTCTGTCTCACACCTTTATAATTTTGATATCAATATGAAATGCATGGAGGCTGGGTACGGTAGTTTATGCTTTCAATCCTATACTAGGGAGGCCAAGGCAGGGGGATTGCTGTGAGTTAGAGGCCAGCCTGATCTATATGGTGAGTTCTAGGACAGCCAGAGCTACATAGTGAGACCCTGTCTAAGGAAGAAAGAAGGGGAGGGGGGCAAATAAATAAATAAGACAATGCCAGGAGATTGGTTGGAAAGAGCTCACCACTGACCAATAACTCTCAGAAATAATGTTTACTTTACATTTTTTTGTTCAGTTTTGACCACACTTTAATTTAAATTTATATCCAGTTTTGAAGACTCTGTGGACCTAAATTTTCTAAAACTTTGATTTATTCCTACTTAGTATGTAAAAGTAAAATTCTGAGATTAATAATTAATAACATTATCCTCTACTAGCAATATGGGGAAAAACTGTATGACCTAAGACATCCATTTGACCACCTTGCCTCTTCCTCTGTCTCTCTATCTTGCATCCTGGGATGTTGGCATAAAGCCAAGGTAATTTCCAGAAATTGGCAGTTCCGTGCCAAGTGTGCAGCTGGGCCGGCCATGGGCCGGCCATCCCTCGCCTCCTCATTTTGTGTACCAGCCACTTCTCCCTTTTCTTCTGAGGCCAGAAATTTCCCGGAGAAAAAGCGTGTCCCAAGCAGGGAAGGCGCACCATCACATGCTCCGGAGACAGTCCACAGCAGCTCACTGCCCTCAATGCAGTGTCCGGTGGAACACCCTTGACCTCTCTGACATTCCGCGTCTTTTCCATTTGTCTGCCGGTGTTTTAAAAATCTTGCCTTATCCCCCTTCCTTTTAATAAATAATAGTGTTGATTTTTTTTCGTGAATAAAAACAGCGAGGCACTCAGTTCCCAAGAAAAGTACCTGGACCAGGCTTGGACAGGGAAAGGGACACCAGGTAAAGGAGCAAATGACAGCCGGGGGGGGGGGGGGGGTCGGGGGTAGCGGCTCCCCATCGGCTCCTGCTTGCCAGCCCTTCCCTAAGCAGTGGCGGTGGGTGGGTGTGCACACAAACAGGTGAAATTTAGATATTTTTATCTTCCTACGCTCTTCTGAAATACAGCTCTGATCGCATTTGAATATAGTCATGGTGATGGTTTCTCTTCTCCTTTGTTCATGCACTCTCCACTCCCCTGCCTTTGTGCCCTCGTGTTGGCGCTGGTATTCTCTAGGAACACAAGGGTTGCCCCTTAGACTGGTGCGCACAGTGAGGCTGGCTTCTCGCTGCCCACTGCCGGAGAGCGCCGAGCCTCCCTAAGTGGCCTGTGCTGCAGTTGAGAGCTGCAAGCTCCCCGCAGTGGGCGGATCTGCGCCTCCCCGGCGCACCATTCTGAGCCACCGTTTTTCTTTTGGCATCTGTTCTGGTGAGATTATGGCTATTTATTTCTCTAACAAGCAGCCAGGCTGACGGCAGGAGCCAGGAGGAGAAAGGAAGACTCTGCTGAGCAGGCTAGCAGCCTCTCTGGGACTTGATGTGCATCGAGAGCAGTTAGGGTGAACTTCAATCCTTGAACGTCCGGCTAGATGCCTTCAAGTTTTCTACGTCGGAGGAGTATGAATCCGGGAGTAGGCTCTAACGTTCACATCTGGCAGTCAAGGGCAGCAGCAATGGCCTGCGCTGCTTCGGAGTCTCTTGGACCCTGACCAACGGCCAAATCGAGGGTTTTCGTGGCTGACACCGGGGATTTTATTAGCCTATGGCTCTTAGGGGATCATTGTCATCGCAGTGGCATAACTTCTTTTAAATTATTTTATATGTATACATTTACAATTATATCTAGTACACATTTTTGTTGGCTGGTTGGTTGGTCTCTTTTGTTTTAGCTTTTTGGGAGGTTTTTGTTTTGTTTTTTGCTTTTTCGAGACAAGGTTTCTCTGTGTAACAGCTCTCGCTGTCCTAGAACTCGCTTTGTAGATCAGGCTGGTCTCGAACTCAGAGAGATCTGCCTGCCTCTGCCTGTAGATGTAACCAATCGTATTATTAAAATAAAAAACACAGAGCCAAGGTAAAAGAGAAAAGCCGAGAGGTCAGAGCTCAGAGATAAAATCTTACCTCCTGCAGTGCTCCTAGCTTCCCCGAGAGAGAGGGAGGTACTTCCTGTGTCCCTGTTTAAATATTCTTTCTGTTCTGCCTTCTCATTGGTTGTAAACCCAACCACATGACTGCCTCATCACTGCCTGTAAGTACCGCCCTCCAGGTCTTAAAGGTGTATGTCTCCAATACTGGCTGTATCCCTGAACACACAGAAATCTACCTAGCTCTTCTAACCACCACGCTCTTACTATGGCTCTAATAGCTCTGACCCCAGGGCAACTTTATTTATTAACATAAAATTAAAATAACATTTCAGTACAAATAAAATATCACCACATTTCCCCTTTTCTATTTTAATAAAAAGAAAAAAGGCAAAAGGTTATAACTAACAAAAGAAAAACTATATACAAAAGTACAATAACTATATACAATATATACAAGTAACAAATACCTAAACGATGTCTAGTCCATTTGTATTTGACAAATCAGAGAAAATAATTCCCTTATCTATCCTATTTTAGTAAGTCCAAAATGTATCTAATTCACTTTCTATCCTAATTAATCTTCAACTATAACTAACTAATCTTCAACTCCCTCAGAGACCCAAGAAGGAAATAATATTAGCTAACAAAAATAAAAACAAGAAGTGCACAAAAGCAGCTTCCAAAAATTTTGTGGGTTGACAGAAACAGCCAGCTGCCTGGACAGTCACCTGAGGTTTCTTCACAGCGCTGGGGCATCATCTTCAGCCTATAGGCCTATCGTATCCGACAGACTCATCTGTGAAGTAGGCTGTACACAAGGTCAACAGTTCAACCTCACACTGGGTGAGAGCAGTCCATGTACCAGAAACACCTGAATTCCACTAGTGTCATGTCATGATTCAGGATTTTAAATTCTGGAAATTGTTGATGGTTTTTTGAATTCAGCTGTCCATTCTTCTTGGCTATGTATATATGGCTTCATCTAAGCATGCCCTTCTCCACATCCCTCTATTAAATGCCAGTCTACTATTGAGAGGCGTGAGCTTTCAGTTGCTGTTCCATTGCACAACAGAAGCCATCGGCCCACTGCCTGTTCAGCTGCCTTCAAAGAAAAAGGACACTGTACCTTTTCCGGATTGTGAAGTCCACTTCAGGGATGGTGCCATATTGTCCTGGCCTCAGAAGATGCCTTCTGATAAAGCCATAACCATACTTGTTTTGGCAGGAATCGGTAGTCCTTTGTTTCGTGTTCTGTCTGTCCATTTTGTCCTGTTGATTTGAGGATACTTTGTTGTCCAGTGGCTAACTTTTGCCACAATGAAAATTAACTCCATATGCAGTTTCTTCAATGCCCATATTTTCTCTGAAGTAGATTGGTACTGCCAGGAGCTGACATGTCTCAAAAAAGAAAAATTTCTAAGTTATTAAAACATTTTAAATGCCATATTCTGTAGATCTCTGAAGGGTTTGAAGATGACCTGTCTAAAATACATCTGCTCAATTTTTAAAACATATCTAATATGACTACAATTTCTATTGTAATGTCTAACTACTAACTTTCATTTCTTTATATCCTAATAGTTGGTAATAATGTAAAGTATTTAAAACTAGTAATTGTCTTTTTCTTTTCTTTTCTTTCTTTCTTTCTTTCTTTTTTTTTTTTTTAAACAAGAACCTTAAATCTAATCTCCTTTGCTTAGCCTTTTTCCTAACCCTTGACAACTTGTAACCTACCCCCCTAAATAATGAAAATTATCCCAGACCCAAAACCCATTAAAAAGAACCAAAAAAAAAACCACCCGCCCCACACCACTTCTTTGGCAATGTGGGTGTCATATTCTTAAAATTGCTTCCTGCTGGGTATGGGCGAAGTTATCTTTATCCTGAAAAAAAAATTTTTTAGGTTAATTGTCAAATTCTAGGAAAGGTAACTATATCCTTCATTATTATCCAGTCTGTGTATAAAGCCAAAGTTCAGGGTTTATCTCAAGTCCTTATTCAAGTAGTCTTTGAGACTGGATCATCTCAGCTAGTCATCTCAAAATTGTTCTGAGCACCTTGTAGTTCAAAGCTGATCTGTAGATGATGTTTGTCAGCTTAGTGATATTATTATTGTCCACGTGGAATTGTTGTTGTTGTTGTTGTTGTGGGGCCCCATCTTCTTTCCGGAGACTTCAGTTGATGTTAGGCCTGGCCGTGATTTCCTGCAGAAAACTGATAAGAGACTCGAACACAAAGACATATATATGCAGCTAACTGAAGCCTTTTTTCTAGAATTAGTTAGTACTCTATATGACCATTCATATCTTAACAAAGTTTAAAATGTATATATATATTAATCTTGTAAATTTTGATATAAAATTTATACTTTAAGAAAAGTTTAAAGAATCAGAATAGAATCAAAGAGTTGAGATTAGTAATAGAATAGTCCCTTAATTAATTTGGCTTTTGTCCTGTCCCATAGCAGAAAATGGCTCTTTTATTCTGTCATGATACAGGGAGTTTGTATTTTCATTTTAACAACATGCTTGAGTTTAAAGAAGGAGAGAGCCATTCTCCAACTCCAAAGTCAGCTTTAAATTTTAATTGAACTGGGACTATTAGAAAACCAATAGTGTTAAATCTTTAGAGAAAAGCAGAAACAAACATTTAAGAAGACATAAAATTTTTTAGATAATATATACCCATATGCCATATACTCCCATATACTCTGTTTCCTGGGATAGATGATTTGTCCCTTTTCTTCAGTTGTCTCATTTGTCTTGTGTCCTTCAGATTCCTTAACCTTCATTCTCCTAAAAGACAAAAACAAAAACCTTCCCCCAAGACTAATTTTGGGGATGTTCCTTTTTGGCAAGTTATTATCTGATTAAATGAAAAGACATGTGTTACAGGTACAAGTTAGTTTAAATTGGATGTTCATGCTGGTTGATGAACTATCACCTCCTCTAATTAAGAGGTTTCTCTTGTTCAAATCGAACCTTTATCAATTTTGATGGTACCCACAGCTTATCTTCTCCTATAGAAACAAAAGCAAAACCTCGTCCCCAACGTAATACATACCCTGGCTTCCATTCTGAGGTCAGCACATCCTTAAAGTATATAGGCTGATTTAATTCTGTAGTTTTTTCTATTACCCAATGTCTCTCTGCAGCTGTTGTTCCTTTCTCATTGGCATTCAGAAAATTCAAAGTTAATAGAGCATTATGCAGTCTATTTCTGGGGGTTTTTGTTACTCCTTTCTGTTTATTTAGCATATCCTTTAGAGTTCTGTTTGACCTTTCTATAACTGCTTGACCTGTAGGATTATGTGGTATACCTGTAATATGCTTTATATTGTAATAAGCAAAAAACTGTTTCATTTTAACAGAGACATATGATGGAGCATTGTCAGTTTTGATTTGTGCAGGTATACCCATAATGGCCATAACTTCTAGCAAATGAGTGATTACAGAATCAGCTTTTTCAGAACTCAAAGCAGTTGCCCATTGAAATCCTGAATAAGTATCGATAGTGTGGTGTACATATTTCAGTTTTCCAAATTCTGCAAAGTGAAACACGTCCATCTGCCAGATTTCATTCCTCTGAGTACCCTTTGGGTTACATCCTGCTGGTAATGGTGTTTGATTATAGAAGGAACAAGTAGGACATTTCTTTACTATTTCTTTGGCTTGTTGCCAGGTTATGGGAAAATCCTTTTTTAAACCTTTACTATTGACATGATGTTTTTTATGAAATTCTGAGGCCTCCAGCACATTTCCTATCAATAATTTATCAATCTCATCATTGCCTTGTGCTAGAGGGCCTGGCAGACCAGTATGAGATCGGATGTGAGTTATATATAAAGGATGACTCCTTTTCCTGATTGTATCTTGTAATTGAATAAATAGTGAAGTTAATTCTGAAGCATCAGGGATAAATTCTGCAGTCTCAATATGTAATACCACTCTTTCAGCATACTGAGAGTCAGTTACTATGTTGAGAGGTTCTGAAAAATCCATTAATACCAACAGAATAGCATACAATTCTGATTTTTGCACTGAATTATAAGGACTTTGTACCACTTTACTTAAATTTTCTGATTTGTAACCTGCCTTTCCTTGTTTGTTGGCATCTGTATAAAATGTACGAACTCCAGATATGGGTTTTTGCCGTACAATTCGAGGCAAGATCCAATCAGCTCTCTTTATAAAATCAATTCTGTTGCTTTTGGGATATTTGCTGTTAATTTCTCCCAAAAAATTACTGCAAGCTCTTTGCCAAGGTTCACTTTCTGTCCATAATTTTTCAATGTCCTCCTTAGTTAAAGGTACGACAATTTCTGCTGGGTCTATTCCTGCTAATTGACGAAGTCTCAATTTTCCTTTCCAAATCAAGTCAGAGATTTTTTCCCCATAAGTTTTTAATTTTTTATTTGGTTTATTTGGTAAAAATATCCATTCCAATATAATATCTTCCCTCTGCATTAATATTCCAGTAGGGGAATGCCTAGAAGGTAAAATAACCAAAATGCAATCCAGCTTTGGATCAATACGATCCACGTGCCCTTCATGTACTTTCTTTTCTACCAAGGCCAATTCTTTCTCAGCTTCAGGTGATAATTCTCTTGGACTATTTAAGTCCTTGTCACCTTCTAAGGTTTTGAACAAATTAGTCAGTTCATCATTTTTTACCCCAACAATAGTTCGTAGATGAGAAATGTCTCCAAATAATCTTTGAAAGTCATTAAGAGTCTGTAGTCTATCTCTCCTAATTTGCACCTTTTGGGGTCTAATTTTTTGTAGCTCTATTTTATATCCTAAATAATTAATAGAATCTCCTCTTTGTATTTTTTCAGGAGCAATTTGTAATCCCCAGCAAGGCAAAATTTTCTTTACTTCTTCAAACATTCTTTCTAAAGTATCTGTATTTGAGTCAGCTAGTAAAATATCATCCATATAATGATAAATTATAGATTTAGGAAATTTTTTACGTATCACTTCCAATGGCTGTTGTACAAAATATTGACACAGAGTTGGGCTATTTAACATTCCCTGTGGGAGGACCCTCCATTGAAATCTTTTAACCGGTTGAGAATTATTATAAGTAGGCACTGTGAAAGCAAATCTTTCTCTGTCTTTTTCTTGTAAGGGTATTGAAAAGAAACAGTCTTTTAAATCAATAACTATGAGAGGCCATCCTTTTGGTAACAGAGTAGGCAAAGGAATTCCAGATTGTAGAGAGCCCATCGGCTGAATTACTTTGTTAATTGCTCTAAGGTCTGTTACCATTCTCCATTTACCAGATTTCTTTTTAATAACAAATACAGGAGAATTCCAAGGGCTGGTTGACTGTTCAATATGCTGAGCATTTAACTGTTCTTCTACCAGCTCTTCTAAAGCCTGGAGTTTCTCTGTTGTTAAAGGCCATTGCTGAACCCATACAGGCTTGTCTGTTAACCATTTTAAAGGTAGAGCTGTTGGTATTTTTGGAAGATTATCAGTTGTTGTGCCCTGTTCTTGTATAATATGGATGGCTGGTGACCACTCAAAATAATGCCTTCTAATATTTCTCTCAGAAACATGTGCTAGTTTATGATTTGTTTCTGAGATTGGAGGGATTTTAATCTGAGTATTCCATTGTTGCAACAAGTCTCGACCCCACAGGTTCATAGCTATGTTAGCGACATATGGTTTTAATTTTCCTCTCTGTCCTTCTGGACCTATACATTCCAGCCATCTTGCACTCTGTTTCACTCCAGATAATGTCCCAATTCCTAACAGTTGAACGTTTACCTCCTGAAGAGGCCAAGCTGGATGCCAAAATTCTGGTGCAATTATGGTAATGTCCGCACCTGTGTCTACCAGACCAGACAACAAAACACCATTTATTTTTATCGTTAATTTTGGTCTCTGTTCATTAATAGAAGTTTGCCAAAAAATTTTCTTTATGTTTTCTCCTGAATTTTCTATTCTCTCTTTTTCATCATCCTGACCAGCCTGATTTATTCCAATAGTCATTTGGTTATTTAATCGCTCAGAGCAGGGATTTCCTCTACAGCTGCAGGAAAGGTTTGAACTGGTTTTGCTATGGGGGCCTGCATGAGGCCCCTCCGGGAGTTTCCCGAAAACTGAGGCAAAGGATTACCCTGTCTGTCCTTTGTTGATCTACATTCGTTGGTCCAGTGTTTTCCCTTACCACACCTTCTGCATACTCCAGAAGGAAGGGGCATTCTGTTGCCATTGTTCCTTGAAGAAACATTGCTTCTAGGATTGACCTGTTTACAGTCCCTTTTAAAATGTCCTTGCTTTCCACACCCAAAACATCTAACGCTCCTCAAACCTTTTGAAATTACTTCTCCTACCCACGTATCATGCTCACCAACCTCAACATTAATTGTTTCTCTAATCCAATCTTCCAAAGGTGCAGATCTTGCCCTTAACGGCCTGATTATTCTTTTGCATGCTGCATTCGCATTCTCAAATGCCAAAGCTTCAATTATTGCCTTACTAGCTTCTGATCCTGAGACCATTCTGTTTACTGCTGAAGCCAGTCTTTCTAAAAAATCTGTGAAAGATTCTTTAGGGCCTTGCATAACCTTTGTGAATGACTCATGTTTTTTTCCTGGTTCATCAACTCTGTCCCATGCATTCAAGGCTGCCATTCGACATAAAATTACGGTTTGAACATCATATAAACATTGTGTTTGTATTGAAGCATATTGGCCTTCTCCAATAAGCTGATCCTGACAAACTTGTATTCCTTTATCCCTCCATTGTGTTTCTACGTTTCTAGCTTCCTCCTTAAACCAAGTCAGAAATTGAATTCTCTGGCTGGGTTCCAGAACAGCTTGTGCAAGGTCCCGCCAGTCCTGTGGTATAATCCTATTATATGTTGACCAAGAGTTTAACATTTGCTTTACATATGGGGAATGCATGCCATAAGATACTATTGCCTCCTTAAACCTTTTAAAATCCATCAGTTCAATTGGAGCCCAGATATTTTGTGTAGCCATTTGATCAGGCATCTGCTGTACGGTTACAGGATAAATTAAGGATGATTGTGTGAAAACAGGCTTTCTTTCTGTAACCTTATGATCCAAACTTGAACCAACTTCACTGTTAAAATTAACAGGTTTTTCTAAAGCTGTTATCCTGGCACTTAAATCGACTATCTTTTTAAATAGTAAAATGAGAATAAGCATGGTGATTAACTGCATAATTCCCATAATACTAATCTTTTCATATAGTTGTTCCATTGTCAGACTGCCTAAAATTTCAAACAAAACCCAATTTTCTTCCAATGTACACAGGAAACCCATTTTTTTTTTAAATGTGGAAAAAATTTGTCTTTTAAATAGTTTCCTTTATGACTTACCAAATCTGCGTAGAACAGTAGAAATCCGAGCGAATTTCAAAACAGCCACCTAGAGTCCTAGGTGTAAATCCCCAGAGAGAGAGAGAGAGAGAGAGAGAGAGAGAGAGAGAGAAACAGAGAGACAGAGAGAAAGCAAGAGAGAAAGCAAGAGAGAAAGCGAAAGCGAAAGCGAAAGCGAAAGTGAAAGTGAAAGTGAAGGGGTAGCCGGCTAAAGCTTAAAGCCAGCCACTTGTTCCCTCTGAGCCGAGTCAAGGCTTGGCTTTACAGCCAGGGGCCCTGTTTAGCAGGGCAGGCCTGAGCTGTTTGTAGCACTGGCTTTAAGCAAGCAGCTCACAGTCCGGCCTGAGCCCAAGCAGACCTGGGCTGGGGCTAGGGAGCCGGCTGCTCCGGCTAGGGAGCCGGCCCCAAGCAGTTTTTAATGGATTCTTGTCACGTTGGGCGCCAGATGTAGATGTAACCAATCGTATTATTAAAATAAGAAACACAGAGCCAAGGTAAAAGAGAAAAGCCGAGAGGTCAGAGCTCAGAGATAAAATCTTACCTCCTGCAGTGCTCCTAGCTTCCCCGAGAGAGAGGGAGGTACTTCCTGTGTCCCTGTTTAAATATTCTTTCTGTTCTGCCTTCTCATTGGTTGTAAACCCAACCACATGACTGCCTCATCACTGCCTGTAAGTACCGCCCTCCAGGTCTTAAAGGCGTATGTCTCCAATACTGGCTGTATCCCTGAACACACAGAAATCTACCTAGCTCTTCTAACCACCACGCTCTTACTATGGCTCTAATAGCTCTGACCCCAGGGCAACTTTATTTATTAACATAAAATTAAAATAACATTTCAGTACAAATAAAATATCACCACATCTGCCTCTCAAGTACTGGAATTAAAGGTGTGTGTCACCATTGACTGGTGCAACATATACATATATTTTTAAGTAAACATAAAGTAATGTTTTCCTATGGCTTTTACAGTTATCCTCGGTGTTCTTTACCCACTCCCTCCTCAGCATTGGCCCCCATTTCTTCTTCCTGTACAGTCCACACCCTTCTTCCTGTACAGTCCACACCCTTCTTCCTGTACAGTCCACACCCTTCTTCCTGTACAGTCAGCACCGTGGTCTTTTTTTACTTTCCTGGTAACTTCAGGTTATAAACTCGCCTCTAGGGATTCAGAGTGAGAACCCCTACATAAGAGGCCACTTGCCCCTTTGGCTTTGGGGTCTGGGTTCCTCATTCAGTATAATGTGCTCTAGTTTCATCCACTTACCAGCAAAGCTCATGACTCCATTTTTCTTTACAGTCAAACAGAATTCCATTGTGTGTATGTACCACATTCTCATTATCCGTTCATCAGTTCAAGGGCATTTAGGTTGTGTCTGTTTCCTGGCTATGAGAACAGAGCAGCAATGACCATGGCACATGGCGTAGCTGGGTTGTGTGGTAAGTCTGCTTCTGGCCCTTTGGGAATTTTCCACACTGACTTCCAGAGTGGCTGCACTAGTTTACAATCCCAATGGTGGGTGCAGGTTCCCTTTCCCAAGTTCTTGCCAGCATTTTTGTCGGTTGTTTTCTTGGTCTTAGCCAATCTGACTGGGGTGAGAGGAAATTTCAAAGCAGTTTTAATTTGCATTTCCCTAATTAATTGCTAAGGATGCAGACGCTTTAAAAGATATTCTTAGGTACCTTTGCAAAGATGGCAAAGATTCTCACCCTCTCTGTAGGTGTCCTCTCCACTCGGTTGCTTTGTTAGTTTGCTATACAGGCTGTTTGGTTTGATGTGGTTCCGTTTTTAATTGTTGGCCTTGACTCCTGAGTGAGTGGAGTCCTCTTCAGAACGTCCTTCTCTACGCCTCCGTGTTATGGGCACAACCATCATACAGTTGATGTCTGTAACAGGTGATCCATATAGGTGTGATTCCATCCTTTGTGTGTAGATAATGAGTTTTCCCAGTACCATGTGTTGAAGATGCTGTTTCTTCTCCAGTGTGTGTTTTGTCCTTTGTCGAATGTGCGTTGGTTGTAGTTACAAGGACTCGGGTTTGGGTCTTCTATTGCATCTTCCCATCTACTGAATTCCGGTTTGTTCTTGTTTCTCCGAATTTTGGAGTCACATCATCAAGTCACTTATTTGTGCTCGTCCTGATTTTTGATGGAGACAGCAGAGCTGTGGGTTTCCCTCCTGGGACTGCTTTCGGGGTGACGCAGAGGTGCTGCTGGGTTGTTTTCATCTTCATTTAATTCCAGGAATTTTCCATTTTCTTTCTTCTTCTTTGACCCATCCTCATTCAATGATGAGTTGTTTAATCTCCGTGAGTTTGCATATTTACTGGAGATCTGTGTGCTGTTGATCTTAAGCTTTATAACCGTTGTCAGTATGGGAGTTGTTTCTCTTTTTATAAATTTCTAAAATTTTGTTTTGTATCTCAAGATGTGGTCTGTGTTAAAGCTTCCATGAGCTGTTGAGTAGAATGTATATTCCTTCATGTTTGGTAGAATATTCTGTAGCTGTCTGTTAGGTTCATTTGATGTATGATGTCATTTAATTCTAATGCCTTTTGATTGAGGAGTTGAGGCCAATTTTTTTTTTTTTAGTTTTAAAAAATAATTTATTTTTTAGTTTATTCTTGGAAGATGTATGTTGATTATTGTCTTTTCTTTCCTTGTTCGTGTTCTTGGACTTATTTTGTGTTTCAGTTTCATTTATTTTCTTTCTGTGGCCTCTAGGCTAGATTTATTCCTTTCTTGAGTCTGAAGTGTTGCTTCTGGTAGTCTCTTTAGGGCTGGTGTGATGGATATGAATTCTTTTTTTTTTTTCTTTTTCAAGACAGGGTTTCTCTGTATAGTTTTGCGCCTTTCCTGGAACTCGCTTTGTAGACCAGACTGGCCTTGAACTCACTGAGGATCGAACCCAGGGCCTTGTGCTTGCTAGGCAAGCGCTCTACCACTGAGCTAAATCCCCAACCCTGAATTCTTTGAGACTGTTTATATCATGGAAGGTTTTTCTTTCTCCTTCAGCTGTGGCAGATAGTTTTGGTAGGTATAGTAGTCCAGGATAGCATCCATGGTCTTTTAGAACTTGGAGTATGTTGCTCCAGGCACTTCTGGCTTTTAAAGTTCCATCAATAAACCAGCTGCTATTATTATGGATTTCCCTTTATATATGTGACTTGTGGTTTTTCTCTTACAGTTTTTCAGCACCCTGTTTTTGTTCTGAATTGAATACTGGATGCTTTAATGCAATCGAGATTTTTTTTTATTTGTGTTCAGGTTTCATCTTTTAATTAGCTCCATAAAGGACATCATAAACACATCAGACACAACAGAATATCTTTTCTTCCAGTATTAAAAAAATGACATTCACAAACATTTTCAAGAAGCTCTTCTATATAATCAGGACAGTAATCTTGAATAAAAAACATCTCTAAGCAATCATGATCTTGATTCAGATTGCTCATAGGTACATTCAGAAATCACTTTCTGGCCATGATAAACATTGTATACAAGTTTTTTCATATGTCCCTAAATACACATTAATTTTAAAAACATTAGCCTGGCCACTTTTTTGGGCCAGAAATAATCCTGAACCTTGACAAAAGAAAAAATATTGGTACCATAACCAATGTCTTAAAATTTGTCTTTAAAAGGGGTAAAAAAAAAGTGTTTAAAGAACACATGGAGCTTTCTAAAAGGTCTTTAACAAACTACCTTGGGAGCTCAATTCAAAAATAGAACTTGATGTGCTAAAACAGATGTTTCAACGCAGCTCCAGAAATCTTTATCAATACAGCATTTGGAAGGACGACCCTGGATCAGAAGTGTTATTCCTTGTGTATCTATTATCGTGTGCATGCCCCGTTTCAGTTGTCATAATTGTCTGTAATTTCCTCCTGAGTAGCGGTCATAACCACCCCGGCTTCTGGCACTGTAGTCTCTAGACCGTCCATATCCATATCCATATCCTCCAGGTCCACTGCCGTATCTTCCGCCTCCATAGCCCTGGTCTCCACCACCTCTAGGGTAGCTGAGACCACGCCCATGGGCCCCAAAGGCACCCCCTCTGCTTCCCCGGGCAGACTTGCCTACATGGTCCACACGCATCTGGCGCCCATCCAGGGACACTCCATTCATGGCTCTCATGGCATCTGAGGCATGCTCTGGGTTGGTGAAGGTGATGAAGCCAAAACCCTGGGATCTTTGAGTCTCCCGGTCCTTGACAACAACCACCTCAGAGAAAGGCCCGAAGCTGCTGAAGTGGTCTTCGAGTGCCTACTCATCGGTGTTGAAGTTGAGCCCTCCCACGAAGAGCTTTCCTTCTTCAGAAGACATGGCAGAATGCAAATCCTGGAAAATTAAAAGTCAAAGGCTGGAGACACAGCGAGCTCTGAGGAACCGGGAGAACAGAGAGGCTGCCGCGTGGGGAAGACCAGAGATTTTTTTTTTTTTTTTTTTTGGTCTTATTAATTTGGTGTTCCGTGTGCTTTTTGTATCTTTATGAGTATATTTTTTATTTTCCCCCCACTTTTATTAAAAATGGTTTCTTTTCTCATAGGGCATATCCTGATTAAAAGTACCTGTGCTTTATTTTTTACTTAATTTTTTAAAGATTTACATGTTTATGTGAGTTACGGATGGTTGTGAACTGCCATGTCAGTGCTGGGAATGGAACCCAGGTCCTCTGCAAGAACAAGGTCTCTTAACAGCTGAGCCATCTCTCCAGTCCTGTATCTTTTCTTAATTTGGGGAGATTTTCTTCTATGGTTTTTTGAATATCTGGTCCATACTATTGACTTTGGATTCTTCTCATCCATCTATGCCTATAATTCAAAGATTTGGTCTGTTCATAGTGTCTCACAGTTCCTGCATGGTTCTTTCATTTTTAAAAAATTAATTAATTAATTAATTTTCTGTTATCAGCTTGATACAGTATAAATTCTTATCCTAATAGTGAAATATATATATATATATATATATATATATATATATATATATATATATATATATAGGTTCTGTGGGTTACAGTCTGATTGTTCTTTGCTTTATATCTAGAATCCACTTATGAGTGAGTACATACCATGTTTGTCCTTCTGGGTTTGGGTTACCTCACTCAGGATGATTTTTTCTAGTTCCATCCATTTGCCTGCAAACCTCATGATGTCATTGTTTTTCTCTGCTGAGTAGTACTCCATTGTGTAGATGTACCACATTTTCTTAATCCATTCTTCAGTTGACGGGCATCTAGGTTGTATCCATGTTCTGGCTATTACAAATAGTGCTGCTATGAACGTAGTTGAGCATTTGTGGGGTTCTTTCATTTTTAACTTACATTCTTTGCATGTAAGTCTAGTTCCAGTTCTGCCTCTTACCTCTGTCTTGGCTACATTAGTGACTTTTTTCACTAGAACCCAACAAGAGGTAATGTAAAGAAGAAAGGCTTATTTGGTCTCATGATTGAGGACACACACTCCATTGTGGCTGGGAAGGTCCAGTGGCAGGACCAGCTGTACCTGTGTGATGGAAGGCTGGGGGCTCACATGTGGGCATCTCAGGAAGCTGAAAAGGGGGATGCTGATGCTCACCTGCTTTCTCCTTCCCCTTTTCATCCAGCCCAGAACCCCCAGCCCATGGGACACTAATATCCATGTTCAGGAATGGTCTTTCTCCCCAGTCAATCTTCTCTAGAGATACTCAAACCAATAAACCCCAAAGTACGCATCACTAATGTACTAAGTGTCAGCAACCCAATCAAGGGGCAATCAAAATAACCATTGGGGGCTGGAGAGGCAGTGAATTCAGTAAAGTGCTTGCCACACTAGCTTTAAGACTGGAGCTCCATCCCAGCACCCACATAAAAAGCCAGAGGTGATGGCACATGCTTTTAGTGTGTGTGTGATTTTTTTTTATTTTTTATTTTTATTTATTTATTTATTTATTTATTTATTTATTTAGTGCCGAATGCTGTTTATTGAAGGAGGGAGGAGGTCTTAAATACAGGTTTACAACAATGGGAGAACCCCAGAGGGCAGAAGTTCGCTACCAATGTTTTACAATCTTGCATCTAAGCTGTTAATGCCCATTATGCAGGATACACAGACAAGGAACTTCCCTTAAGCATTTAGGAACCCGGCAGGGAATTAGCATAGGGTGGCACATGCTTTTAATCCCAGTCCTGGGAAGGCAGAGACATGCAGATCCCTGGAGCTTGCTGGCCAGGCAATTTAGCCTAATCCCCAGACTGCAAGAGACCCTGTCTCAAAAAGCAGGGAAGACTGTGCCTGAGGGATGACTCTGAAGATCGTTCTCTGACTTTCACACACATGTATATACACATATGTTCACCCACCCACGTAGAAACACTAACACACATATTCACATACAGACAGTACATTTTTTAAAGTGACTTCTCTTCATTGCTATTGTGTCTGCTTAGTTCAGGCCCCCATTCTCTTTCTGAACTCTGCCTCCTAACCAGACCTTCAGTCTTTCTCCTTCAGCTCAACTTCTACTTCTAGTAATGTGATTTTAGTTTACAAGCTTGATCATTTCATGCCTACATTTAAATTCCTTAGTGGCCCCCTCTTGCCTTATGGGTAACATCCCAAGGTTTAGCTTGTCACAAGGTCCACCATAGTCCGACCGTGACCTGCTTTTTCTAAGGGTTGTCCCTTTTGTTCCGCTGACCTCCCTATAGTGCTGAGTTTCTTTCCTGATAAACAACTGTTTCCATGGCATCTCTAGATGCACTTGATGCTGTCCTCTTCCTGAGCTCCCACCGTACGGAGTGTGTAGAGTATCTCACCATACGGTCATTATGTGTTGATCTCTCTAAATTATAAGCTAAGGATAGGAACCTATGTATCATCCATTAATGCTTAATATGCAACATAGCATGTGATAGCTCAATAAGTATGTGGATGGATGGATGGATGGATGGATGGATGGATGGATGGATGAGAGTTCAGAGGATAGGATATTTTTACTCATTCACAGATATAAGGTGATGGAAAGTTTAAAGGGGCTTAAAATCCGGGCCTCAGTAAAAGATTGAGAAAATAATTAAAAAGTCAACTTTTATCCACAATCCTCCAACAGAGGGTAATATAGACACTCATCCCCTTCATGTTAAAATCCGAAGTTCCTTATATTCTAACCCAGTCTGCCCATTTGAATCTTTCTCCGTGCACATACTATGAACTACATCCCAGCCAGTTGCAGCTTCTCATCCATCCTATAGTCTCCCATCCTTGTCCTGGTTCATGCTTTCCTCTGTGGATGAAGAAACAGCTCTCGCCTCAGAGGATAAGAGAGTTTGTTCTGGAGCCAAATATGTGTGGCCATGGTCCAGGAACAGACTTGTATCACCCTAAATTCCGTGTTCCAGCATACTAACCATTTCGTGAAGTTGTTTAGTAACAGGACAAGGAAAACCATAAATCAAGACGCTTTTCAAATATATTGGTGGAAACATCTACTAGGTTGGTTACGGTGAAGCAGAAATCTCTGCTATAGGCCTTGGATGTTACCTGACAACATTCTAGGCTTTGAGGTCTGTTCACACTTTCCAAAGGATTTGCCTATCAGTCACAATGACGTTAGATCACACACAGAGATGGACAATAAATGGCTATTACCGGGGCCAAAGATGGCCTGAGATAATTTGTCTCTGTGTAAGGAGCTCTGTTGCCTGTCACACAGGAAAAGCCAGGGTTGAATCTCTAAGCTGCAGTTTATTTCAAGAGCCAACGCTCAGAGAAGACCGGATGAGCGTCCTGAAGGTCTGCCTCGTGCCTTCCTTAGCCAGCAGATTGTATAGCCAGGAAAAACAAAGGCAGGCGGCCTTCCGGTTTAGGCAGGCAGGGGTCAGTGTTGTCTCAGGTTCTGGCGTTGGTGCCTGTCTCTCTAGTCTCCTCCATGGAGCAGTGTGAGCACCAAGCCTCTCAGAGCAAGACTTGCTTCTGAACATGTCTTTGGGTGCCATCTAGAATGAAGGGTAGTGCAGAGCAAAGAACCCACGAGCAGTGTGTGTAGATTCCTTCCTGCAGAGTGAAGTACAGATGTGGCTTGGAGTGTAGACTGCAGTGCCTGTCACCTGACCCCATCACCTGGACCTGCAGCGTTCCAGCCTTCCACATCACTGAAGTACAGATGTGGCTTGGAGTGTAGGTCAGTGAGGCTCTTGCTGCAACAGTATTAGTTATCCACCACTTTATGCAGTCCAGGGAGGGAATCACCCCCTTTTCTTGGTCTAGTGTGTCCAGTAAGTTCTAGGTCCTGATCCCCCCCTATAGTTTTAATATGTACATGTGCCATAGCAGTCTTAATTCATCCTGATAAATGTATAGGACAGCACCCTTTCTACTCCCAGGAATAAGTTGCTTTTCAGTCTGTGTTGCCTGGGTGCTGCAGGCCACATGGTGTGGTTTGCGTGTCTACCCAGGTATGCATCATCCTCTTAAAATGGAGTCAGTATCTGAGAACAAGACATGGCCTGAAGAACTACTGTGTCCATGGTGTGATGTAACTTAGAGCAGGGCACAGCCTGGTCTCAGCATAAGTCTTTCTAGGCAAGCACTCTCCTGCTGAGCCATCCCCATCCCAGAATACTTTTAGTTCTGTTTTTTTGAGACCTAGCCCAGGTTAGTCTTGAACTCCTGATCTTCCTGCTTCTACCTTCAAGTGCTGGGATTATAGGCATGCACCACCATGACACATCTCCATCTCTCCTTCTCTACTCTCCAGTGTGTTAGCAGAGTTATTAAGGTCTGTCATCCCTAACAGGACAGGCGCAGCTGTCCACAAAAAGCCAATTACAGGGATAAATTGGTAGTGAAAGTCAAGAGTCAGAGAGACAGAGAGACAGAGGCGGAGAGAGACGGGGAGAGGGGTGGGCAGACGCAGACGCAGTCAATGTGACTACATCAAGAAGAGGGACAAAGAGGTCCACTGACTCTCACTCCTGCTCTACATCCATCTTCAAGGTGCTAAAATGATGTATAGGCTTAAGTAAAGAGTTAGAGTTGCACACAACTAAGCAATTCTGGTCAGGGTGTAGTCCTGTCCACTGACCCATAACTAACCCATCATTGTCTTAGCTCCAGTTTCTCCTCAAGGTCCTCCAACAAGTTGCTCGTCTCCTTGTGTCCCCCTCTGCCTGGCCCTGGGCTTCAGCTGTTTTCTCCTCCCAGCATGAGAATTGTTTCTTGGGGGCCATTGTTTCAGCAGTCTGGTAGCCAAAGTGAGGGACACTGTCTCTTAGAATATCCTCGATTCTGTCAGTCTGGTCGCAAGCACTCTACTCTCGACTCTTAAAAAAATGTACGATTTTTGATTCTGCATGTGCCTGGGACCATCTGGTACTGTAGCATGAATCTTAAATGGTCTTATTAATGAGAACAAACCCGGGGCCAGTTATTGGGGTGAATGCTGGAAGATCAGAGAAGCAGAACAAGCCACAGCTTCCTCACCTTGCCAATTCCTCAGCTGATCCTGTTTCCTCAGACTGGAAGCCTCTCAGTCCTCATCCAGAATGGGTCTCAGCTGAACTGTTGCTCAAAAGACTAAAAGCTTAACCAGGCCTAGTTCTTGGTTTTCACGCCTTATATACCTTTCTGCTTTCTGCCATCACTTCCTGGGATTAAAGGTGTGAGTCACCATGCCTGGCTGTCTCCAGTGTGGCTTTGAACTCAGAGATCTGGAAGGATCTCTGCCTTTGGAATGCTAGGATTAAAGGTGTGAGTGCCACCATTTTCTGGCCTCTGTATCTATGGCTTTTCTGTTCTCTGACCCCAGATAAGTTTATTAGGGTGCACAATATTTGGGGGAACACAATATCACCACATAGTACCAGTTGCTGTTGCATCGTTAAGGGCAATAGAGCCCCTCTTGGCCCTGGTGAGCTTTATTGAGGGTGCTAGGGTGCAGGCTGGTTAGTGGCCACCGTGTCAGCACTGAAGGAACAGAGACAGTTCCACCTGCTCACCCTCTGCAGCCCGGGACTTCTCTTAGTCTTTTAGGGACCTTAAGTCAGGCCTAACCACGATTGGTGGCTTTGACAATGAAAAGAGACTAGCCAGTGAAGTGAAGCAGGGTTGGAGAGGTTGGAGAACCTGTCTTTGTATAGGTTAGTGAAAGAGGCACTCAGAGAAAGCACGCATCCAGATGTGGGGATGCGCTTCCCGAAGGAGAGTAGGAAAAGTAATCAATTGCCTTGGTATTAACCTCATATAGCATCTCGGGGCTCTCAAGTTACAGTTCACAAGGTTGCTAAGAAACCTTTCTCTCCTCGCTTTCGTTAACTGGGATAGCTGAAGTGGCTCCAGAATGCCTTGAGTGGAACTATAGAGGCGAAACCAGGAGCGGCTAGGTTTGCGCGGGGGTTGGTGGTGCCCATCCCCGTCAGCAGCTTCCTGGGGAGATTCCTAGAAAGTTTCGGGCTGATGGCCGAGGAGGAAGCCCAGTTTTACACAGTTGGTACCCATGCGGGACTCTTGCTTCTCTGCCGGCCGAGGCTTCCGCTGGATCCAGGGGGAGGGGGCGCCTTTTCCTTCGTGGGTCCCATAATTTTTCTTGCTGTCTGTCCTTCTCAGCCAGAGTCCCCCAGTGGCTCTTAAATTCACATCGTCTCGTGTTGATTGGATGAGGAGTGAAGACTTGGGGGGAAGGAGTGAGGAAAGGAAATTTATCAGGGGAAGTGAGATTATCATTTGTTTTTTTTTGTTGTTATCTTCCAATTTGTTTATTTGTCTTACTGTATTGTTTTCTATTGTGTTATATTGTATTGTATTTTCTCATTATTCCTCAGATGACTGTTTTCTAGCTAGAGACAGAAACGGTATGGGTCTGGGTGGAAGGGGAGGTGGGGAGGAGCTGGGAGGAATAGTGAGGGGAAAGTGTAATCAGAATATATTGTATGAAAAAATCTATTTCAATAAAAGAAAAGAAAAAAAAGGTGAGATTAACTTCCAAGTGGCCTTCCCAAGAGAGAGAGAGATACATACACGCCTAGATTAGTGGTGTTGTATGGGACTGTTGTCAGTAACTAATAGAGACTGAGGTCATCGGTATTGAGATTAGTCATCCTTTTTTATTGTGTTGATTTATGTAAGGGTGTGTGTGTGTGTGTGTGTGTGTGTGTGTGTGTGTGTGTGTGTGTGTGTTCACACACGGGCTCCTGTGGAGGTCAGAGGTAACCTTGGGGAACTTAGTTTCCTCCTTCCATCATGTGGCTCCTGAGACGGAGTCCGGTCCTCTGTCAGGCTTGGTGACAGGAGTCTTTGCTGGCTAAGCCATCTCACCTGGCCCAAGACTGGTGGTTCTTTGAGGACACCAGGGACCAAACTGGTGAAGAATCTAACAGGAAAGGCAGTCATGTGCTGCTCATCCCGCCAGGTCACCTGTGTGCCTCTCTCTCTCTTCTCTCTCCTCCACCGCTCTCTCATTTTGCTTGTTTTGTAGGCCACTGATGAATTACGTCTCTCTCTTGTTCGAGGGCTACTCTGATGGACTAGCTTATGAGTCACCATGGGCGCTAGCTCTCTCTTCTTACGGGGAGCTCAGGCCTGTCTTACCTGCTACAATGTGATTGGCTTATTTTTCTTACACTGTGTCTTTCGGTTACATCTGTATTGTCTCAGTGATAGTGTATCATCCTTTTATGGCTGAATAAAATGTACATCATATACAATATTTGTGTATATACCACATTTCTCAATCCATTCCTCCACTGATGGATACCTGTGTCTCTATTTATTACGACCAATGCTGCAATAAATGTGAGAATGCAGCTGTCTCTTTGACAGACTGATTTCATGTCCTTTCTACAGTAGCAGATTGCAGGGTCACATGGTAGTTCCGCAAATCTGCCATACCGTTTCCCACAATCACAATACTAATTCACAGCCCACCGATGGAAGCCAGCCCTTGCCCACACATGCTGTCCCCGTGTGGTTCTGGTTTACACGAACCTGATAATTTGATGTTAAGCATTTTCTCACAGAGGTCTTGACTGTCCTAACTCTGTTATCTATTGCCCATTTTAAGTCAGGTTATTTTTAATGCTAATGAATTGAGTTCTTTATATAGTCTAGATATTAACCCTTATCAGATGTATAGTTCACAAATATTTTCCCCCATTCTGTGGGTCATCTCTTCACCATGTTAGATTTTTTCTTTTGCCGTGCAAAAGCTTTTTGGTTTAATCTGATCTCATTTACCCCTTTTTCATTTGTTTCCTGCTTTAAGAGTCTTAGTCTGCAGTCAACAAATCTGAGATTGATTTTTGTCAATCTGACTAATCTGGAGCGAGTCTTTGTTTTCAGAGGTTCCGTCCTTCCCAGTGTTTCTGGTGGGTAGATCAGAAGCAAAGAATAATTACGAAGCTGGGGCTTAGTTGTGTTGCCCTAGATTGTGTAACTTGACAAAATAGAGTTCAGGAGTTGCCTTGCTGTGCACCTGTGACTTTCGTCTATGAACTGAGTGCTGCAGAAGAGAAATGATGCCAGTGTAAGACACTGAAACAGAGAAAAAGATGGATTGTCGTATATAATAGCCAATATGTTATATGTATGTATATATCAGAACAAGCTGCTTCTCCCTGGTGATAAGGACAGTTTTTTTCTGATTAAAATGGTAATAGAGGGAGATGGAAGCAAGAGGACCACATAACCTGTCTCCAAACGAAAAGGTAGTGGTAATAGAGCATGCTGGGACACTGTGAAGTCACAACTGCGTGGCTCTTCTCACTCTAACCGCCTGCAGTGAGCTACTGTTCATTTTTTGTATGGGTCCTTCCAGTCTCTTCTTTTTGAATATGTGCTCAGTATCCTTTAAATACTTTTTAAACCTATGTCAAATGCATTGTCCTAACCGTTCTTTATATTAATCTGTCATAAGCAGTTTCTCACAGTAGTGAAAACATTATTTCCCACTGCTGCACTGTATTCCATTATATGTAATAAACCTGCCCAACCTCCTCATTGTCTCTATGACTTTTAAACAATATGTATTTATTTTTATGTATATGTGTGTTTGCCTGAGTGTATGTCTGTGTACCATGTGCATGCAGGAGCCCGCTGAAGTCAGAAGTAAGTAGTAATCAGATCCCCTGGAACGAGAGTTATGGACAGTTGTGAGCTGCCATGTGTGTGCTGGGAACCAAACCCAGGTCCTCTGAAAGAGCAGCCAGTGAGTGCATCTGAGCATCTCTCCAGCCCTGTGTTAGTGCTTTGGCTGTGTGTACAGAAGTGGAGCAGAGTGGACTCTAAGGAAAGAACGGCCTCATGTTCTCTTTTTACCTCCAGGTTTTGGGCTCCCCTCTTGCATCAGACCTCTGTCGCCATAGTCCTCTGAGTGCCGTCTCAGGACCTGGGTCACCCTCATGGCACAATGGCCAACCCTCAGGACCTCCTGAGCTGCTCCTCTTCGCCACACCTGCCCTTGCCTGAGAACAAAGCCTCTCGTGGACGAAATGAGCTTGCCGCCATGGGGAACCACCCTGCACCCAAGCTCCCCGAGGACCCCCAGGAGAAGGCCGTGCAGCCAGAGCCGATGGAGACCACGGGCAGCCCCATCTCTACGGCAGTGCTGACCAGTGTGAGCGAGGATTCCAGGGGCCAGTTTGAGAACAGTGTTCTTCAGCTAAGGGAGCAGGATGAATCCGAGATGACGGTGTCTCCGGGGAACAGCAGCGCTGTGGATGGAGAGAGCACGAACGGAACTGAAGACATCAAGATTCAGTTCAGCAGGTCCGGCAGTGGCGGCGGGGGTGGGTTTCTCGAAGGGCTGTTCGGATGCCTCAGGCCCGTGTGGAACATCATCGGGAAGGCATATTCCACCGATTACAAACTTCAGCAGCAAGGTAAGCGAGGGCACGTGTGTCCTGGGAAGGCCCTTCTTGGGCAACACAGCCCCACCCCCACCCCCAACAGTGACTGGTCATCTTTAAGGAGTGCACCGACAGTGAGGTCAGGTGACCACCCTGTTTCAGTTTCCTACAGGCTTTCTGAAAGTCATACTTGGGGGTTCCTTTTTACTTGAAGCCAAAATAGACTTTGTCGTCAGCCAGCCTAATGGTGTATAGAGTAGAGTACACACATGAGGTTATAGAAGGAAGCATCAGTACTCCCATTTATTGTCTATTTTCACAGGTTTTTGAAGATATCTAATATTTTTATATAGTTGTATAGACATATAACTTATGAATAATTGACATCGTGGGTACGTTTAGTTTTGTTTTTGTTTTTTGTTTTTTTTTCTGGAGCTGAGGACCGAACCCAGGGCCTTGCTTGTGTTTTCTAGGCAAGCACTCTGCCACTGAGCTAAATCCCCAACCCACATTTAGGTTTTTTACTGATAACTTATAGAGTCAAAAAATCTGATGGCAAAAATCAGGCATAGTAATGTGCTGATAGTCCTACTTATTCAGAGACTGAGGCAGGAGGATTACTTGAGCTCAGTTCAGCCAATCCTAAGCAACATAATGAGACTTCCACCTGAAAAACAACAAAACAAAACAAAACAAAACAAAACAAAACAAAACACCGGTCTAAACAAGTTGGACAACCACTAAACTAGTTCAAACCAAACTGGCACCATGCTATCCCTGAGGTCTCCAGGACCGCCCTAGATTGTAATAAAAAGGAATTCTTGTCTTGCAGTAAGGGCACACAGCAGCCTCATACTTTGAGGACAGAAGACTAACCAAGTTTGAGAAGCATATAATTTCTCATTTTAAAATACTGAGTCTTAAATTCCCATCATCATGCAACATGTATTTCTACATTCCAGTTTGAAGTAAAAGAAACATTCTCTTGAGGTTGTAAGTAGTTTACTCTCTAAGAGGAAATGACTCAGGCTCCTGCCAACGTTGAAAATAACCTATTTTCCTTATCTTAGAAAAGTAATCATTAATATTTTAAGACTGTATCAGACTGGACATAGCAATGTTTAATCCTTGTATTTACGAGGCTGATGGAGGAGAATCGTAAGCTCAAGGCTAGCCTGGTCTACATAGTGAGTTCTTGGTCAGCTTAGACTATGTAATGAGACACTGTCTCAAAAACTATGGAAATAGCTGTCTCTGCTTCACAGCTTGAAGTCTACAGTGGGCACAGAATCCACACCATGGGACCAGGAGCTGGGCAGCTGGTACCCACTCCTCCCTCAGCTTCTAAGGGTGTGTGTGTGTGTGTGCACACGTGCGCGCACGCGTGCGTGCGGGCGCACATGTGTGCACACGTGTGTGTGTGTGTGTGTGTGTGTGTGTGTGTGTGTGTGTGTGTGTCTAATAGAAGTTGGAGGCTCATATCAATAATTTCAGCTACTTGAGAGCCTGAGGCAGGAACATCACAATTCAGTCTTCCTGGGCTATGATAGTGATTTCAAGGTTAGACTAAGCAGCCTACTAAGACCCTGTCTGGGAAAACTTGAGGGCCTAGGGATTTCGCTTAGTACTAGAGTCCTCAACTGGCGTGTAACTCTTCAGCATCTTTTCTTTGTTTTCTGATTTGGGGCAGTGCTGGGAATTGAACGCAGTGCCCTGAATATGCTAGACAAAGGCTCTGGCACTGACATCTGCCCCGGACCCCTTCAGCAAGCATAATTTTTAATGGCTATATAAATATATAATTATTTAAATGTGCTGGTATTTTTAAGCAATCCCTTTGGCTTGGCACTTGTTTGTACTTTTAGTGATTATAAACTGTGTTACAATGATTGTGGTCTGTTACTTTTATTACATTTTTATTTGTTTGTTATGTGTGAGTGTATGTGTGTGTGTACCTAGAGGGTGGAGTGTAGCTAGAGAGTTTCTCTCCAGCTCCCACCAAGCCTCGCCAGTCCTGGAGCCCACTTATAAAATAAACACACCGACTCTTATATTATTTAAACTTCTCAGCCATTAGCTCAGGCCTACCATTGTCTAGCTCTTACTCGTATACTCAGCCCAGTTTTGTTAGTCTATATTTTGCCACATGTTCCATGGCTTTACCTGTTGCCTCTACATGATGCTCCCTGGATGGCACCTGGTGTCTCTCCTCCCTGCCTTCCTGTCCTTTCCTTTCTCCTCTCTGTTAGTCCTGCTTGTACTTCCTGCCTGGCTACTGGCCAATCAGTGTTTTATTTATCAAATAATCATCCACAGCACTTCCCCTTTTTCTTTTTTTTTTTTTAAAAAGGAAGGTTTTAACTTTAACATAGTAAAATTACATATAACAAAACAATTATCAAGCAAGAATTACAGTTACAATATTAAAGAAGGTAGCTTATCTATCTTATATTTGTGAGTTTAAGATTTTATATCTAACTTATCTTTTATCATAACTGAGGAAATTATAACTAGTCTTCAACTACATCAAAGACCTCAGAAGGATATAATACTACCTGAGAAATGGGAGAAGGATGCAAGCAACTTTCAGGAGTCTAGTAGGGTAGACAGAGACAGCTGGCAGCCTGGACAGTCATCCAAAGTTCTCTTGTAAAGTTGGGGCATTTATCTTCAGCCCACAGGGCTAGAGTCTCTCAGTCTTTTTTTTTTTTTTTTTTTTTTTTTTTTTTTTAATGTCCTGTAGAATGTCTGGCAGTTTCCTCTGCAAAGCAGAAACCTGAAGGACCATTTTGCCAAGTAAAGTTCAGTGGTTACCTTCTTAGGGTCCTGCATGTCCAGGCAATGGACAATGTTTCTTGTCCAAATGGCTATTTTTGCCAAGAAGATAAACTCCATATAGAGTGTCTTCGATGCCCATCCTCCTCTCTGAAGTAAATCTGGTACTGCCAGGAGCAGACATGTCTCACTGTCCAGAAAGTCTAGATTTTTAAAAATATTTTAAATTCCATGTTCTGTAGGTCTTTGAAGTGTTTGAAGATTACCTGTCTATCTGAAATATATCTATGTATACCTAAAAAACTTAACTAACATGCTACAAATTTGACTATCATAGAAGTCTAATTATTATTATTATTTTTTAAAGATTTATTTATTACATATACAGTGTTCTGCCTGCATGTATCCCTGCAGGCCAGATGAGGGCACCAGTTGTCATTACAGATGGTTGTGAGCCACTATATGGTTGCTGGGAATTGAACTCAGGACCTTTGCAAGAACAGCCAGTGCTCTTAACCCCTGAGCCATCTCTCCAGCCCAAAGTCTAATTATTAATCTGTATTTCTTAATTATACATTCCAATCTAAATGAGTTACATAAACATAATACCTCAAATGAGAATAAAAATATATATACAGTATAACAAAATTAAGTTTAAACTTGTATCAATAAACCAAAATCTATACCAATGTAGAACATTTTAAACATAAACTAAAATCTATACCAAATGTAAAACATTTTAAACAAGTTGTTGTTCTTTAAAAGTAGGTTCATTAATCTACCCTTTTATCTTATATCTATATCCTATATATCTATATCAGTGGAGCATGCGGAGGTCAGAAGACATATCAGGGAGTATGTGTGTGTGTGTATGTGTGTGTGTATGTGTGTGTCTTGCTAAGGTGCAAATCCAGAGCTCCACATGCACCAGACGATGCTTTACCTCTGAGCTACACCCCAGCCCTTTGTTTATTTATTCATGGGTAATTTTTATGTTGTTTTTTGGGACAGGGTCTTGCTTTGTAGCCCAGGCTGACCTCTGGCTCTCAGCAGCCCCTCTGCCTCAGCCTCCAGAGTGCTGGGATTATGGATGTATATCACCATGCCTAGCCTTAATCTGTTTTAGAAGTGCTTTGTTCTCTGCCTCTCTATAATCAGCTGAGTGTGGTTCTTGGAGGCTCTGCTTGTCTGGTCTTGGCTAATTTGCATCACTGAGCTTTGGACTCAGACAAATCTTTATCCATGCCTGCCAAAAGAAGTCCTTCCATTGTTTGACTTTCATTGTTCTACAAGTTTGCATTTAACTTGTTTTCATGTGACTGTCAGAAAGGCTCATTTTGGAAATCAGTCAGATGCAGGCCCAGTCTGTCAGGATTGGAGTATATCCTAGTGGGGGCTGGCACTGCTGTGGCCCCCAAGAGCGACTTGCCAGCCAGAATTAAATGTTGTACTTGTCTTGTGCACTCCAGGATCAGGACACTAATCTTTAATCCTGCATCACAGGCCACCCGAGGGTAACACTGTACCCCTGCTTTACCACTAGACTCTTTAGGTCTTGCGTCTGTGTCTTCCTTTTCATATGCTGCTGTGTTTTAGTAGTGGTGCCTAGGGTGGTACGTGTTACCGAAACCTTTTATTGCCAAGTAGTTTCCAGTGTCAACCAGGTACTGCCATGGCCATATCCGAGCTCACTGACAAAAACATCTGCCTTCAAGCAGGTGAGCTGGAGGGGTTTCCTCAGTCTGCGGATCATGCTGACTGTGCAGGACAGATAGTCGTCATCTCAGTTAAACAAAGGACAGACAGCGCTGGGGAAGTACCCAGCAGGTCGAAAGCAGCAGGCAGGAGGGGCCAGGTTAGCTACCTTGCTTGGCAGTGATCTAGGAGCTCAGTTCTATGTGTCTCTTTTGTTTGGTTGGTTTTGGTTTGGTTCTTTTTTTTTGTTTTTTCTTTTCTTTTCTTTTTTTTAGACAGGGTTTCTCTGTGTAGCCTTGGTTGTCCTGGAACTCACTCTGCAGACCAGGCTGGCCTCGAACTCACAGAGATTCGCCTGTCTCTGCCTCCCGAGAGCTGGGACTAAAGGCGTGCGCCACCACCTCCCGGCTTCTATGTGTCTTTATGACTTTTCCTTTCACGTTGTCCGGTCTTGGTCTTTCCTTTTCCTTTCCTTCTCATAGGTTACCTGTGAGTATTAGTAGTTAGGCCCCTTCCTAATTACTGAGAGTTAACCTGGAGATTAAACAAAGGAGACTAAATTGGCAACTGTCCATTTTGCCTCCAGTAACCAATGCAAGTCCAAGGTTACCAGGAGCAGGGCGGAAGTGCTCCCGTCTCCTGCTCTCCTGCTCTCTCGGGCTGCCCATACAGACCCTTTTTCTCTGTGGGTTGACGTCACCAGAGCTACATGGTGAAAGCATGAGCTGCCGTTCCTGGAGAATTGTATTATCATGATACTGGGAACAGTTGAAATTTGAGTGCCAAATGCAGTTTAATAGTTCATTTCTCACTTTATAAAACTACTAATTAATAGACATTGCTTCTGAAAATATAGTAATTACAGCATAAGTAAGCATCATAAGACAGCCTGAATAGAAAGCGTTATTTAACAAATCGCTAAATATTTATACAGGTAAAAATTCATTTAAATCAGCCTTCATATCATATGCCAAAATAAACTCCACGTATGGTTCTCTCCTTCTACCATACGGGGACTCAGGGATCAAACTCAAGTCCATAGGCTTGATGGCCAGTGTCTTTACCACAGAGCCGTCTTTAAAAACCAGCGATAGAGAACCACAGAAGACAGACTGCATCCTCTGCAGTGGAGGGGAAGGATACAGAAGCAGTCATGAGTGTGAGGATTGTAAGACCTGAGCAGATGTGCTGCAGAGGTTTTCCCAGTTCTGACAAGCAGATGTGGACATTAAACAAAGCACTCTGTCCCTGACTTAGAAGACAGGTATACAGGAAATTAGAAATTAAAATGAAACAATAATTAATACTGCTCATTACTGCCACAGTTATGATAAAACCAGCATATCTGGACATCAGTGCTAATAGCATCAACCAGGAAAATCCTTTTGTTTAGTGGCTTGGAATGCATTTATCCCCAAAGCTGGGAGACTGTTTGTACTCCAACCTAGGGGTTAACTCTGAGGAAATAATATGAAGAAATGGCATCAAATTAAATAAGCAAAAGGATAGACACACCTAGGCACCCCTACACACACACACACACACACACACACACACACACACTCACTCACTCACTCACACAAAATATGAGGCTATAGCAAACAGCTATTAAAATTATAATGGGCCAGGTGGTGGTGGCACACGCCTTTAACCCCAGCACTTGGGAGGCAGGGGTAGGTAGATCTCTGTAAGTTTGAGGCCAGCCTGGTCTACAGAGCAAATTCCAGGACAACCAGAGCTGCTACACAGAGAAGCCCTGTCTTGAAAAAGAAAACCCAAAAAATAAAAAATAAAAATAAATTAAAAAATCTTATAATGAGTCCAGGCCTGGTGTCATACGACTGTAAATCCTGCATTCAGTAGGCTGAAGCGAGAGGATCACGAGTTTAAGGCTAGCCTGGTGACACAGCAAAACTGCATCTGAGTAAATAAATTATTTTATTTTTAAAAGTGTCAGCAAGATGGTTCAGTGGGTAAGCGCATTTGCTGGAGCTGGAGAGGTGGCTTGGCATCTCAGAGCACACACCACATGAAGTTTCATCATTCAGATCAGGTGATTTACAACTACCTGGGACTCTAGTGTTGGGGTATCTGACACCCTCTTCTGGCTGCCATGGCTCTTGTAGGCACATGGTGCACATAAATTCAGGCAAGTACATGCACATACATATAAATTATATTTAAAAAACTTATACTAAATAAATAATTTGTTTTTAAAAACAGAAGCATTTGCTGTATAAGCTTGACAACCTGAGTTCCATCTCCAGAATTCATGGTGGAAGGAGAGAATTGATGCCCAAAAGCTGTCCTCGACCTTCACACACACACACACACACACACACACACACACACACACACACGTACACATACACACACATATACAACACACACACATACACAACACACACACATACACACACACGTACACACACACATACACACACACACATGTACACACACACATGCACACATACACACAGCCACATGTACACATCATGCATGCATATGTTCACTGCTCACTATAATAACTGAAATTTTAAAAAATAAAAAGCAAAACAAAAATCCCTTAAACATGTTTAAAAAGTGTAGCCTACAATTTACGGTCCTCCCAGACCTCACTTGGCATCATTGGCTTCTTTGGTGATTTCACATTTGTGAGCTGTGGATGCTTCTGAGAGACTGATTGCCGCACAGCATCTATTCATTTTCTACCGGACAGAACCTCTACTGCTGCTCAGAATCCACTATAATCCATTTCCTGCTCTAGACAGTCTCAGTGTGAGGGCTGGAGAGTGGCTCGGGGGTTAAGAGCACTGCAGGGTTATATTAGGGTCAAGCTTTAGCCAGTTATGAGAAACCACGTTTTATTATGGCCTGAGAGAATTGAAGTGGGGTACCCTGTCTCCTGGATACTGAGTGACTCCCCCACTCCCTGATGATGCAGTGATGCTTCACAGCCCAGAACGCAGAGCTGCTTCCACTAGATGAGGCTGGAATCTCTTGTGACCTTTAAACTGAGGTCGTTGTCCTGCTCGCACTGGGGCTCCCTGCCCTGCTGTGTTCGTTTCTTGGGGTAACGCTCTGTTCAGAAGGGGGAGGGGACATTGAGGAGGACCAGTGGGTGCATTCCTCTTTGGCTATGCAACATAAAAGTACACATTGATGAATTTTGAAGTGTTTTATTTGAAACAGTATCTTCAACTGTGAGTGGTGGTACAAGCCCGTAAGCTCAGGATTGGGGAAGTAGAGGCAGGAGGGTCAAGGGTTCAGGGTCATCCTCAGTTATACAGTGGCCAGTCTGAGCTCCTGAGACCCTGTCTCAAAAATAAAATAAAATACACTTGTTCATTATGAAAATGATATAAGCTTGTATTTTAAAAACTAATATAGAAAAAGATAAATATATTATGAATTAGCAGTAATATCACTCATTTGGTACAAAAAAAGGGAAACCAGACGAAAAGAACCTTGGCCTAGAGAGATGGCTCAGCATTTAGAGTGTGCACTGCTCTTGCAAGAGGACCCGAGTTCAGTTCCCGCACTCAGGTCAGGTGGCTCACGGTCACCTGTAACTCCAGCTCCAGGGACTCTGACACCCTCTTCAGGCTTCCACAGGCACCCACATGTATGTGACAGACTCTCATGGAGACACACACACACACACACACACAGGAGTAAAGTTGTTTAAAGTATTGTTTAAAGGAAAGCAAACGTTGAAAGAACTGCAGTTCCGTGGGTGGACAGGTTGTGCCCAAAGCCAGGGCCGTCCCACTCCAGCTGCACAGTAGGCAGTGCAGGAGAGTGGAGGGGACGCTGTCCCCAGCATTGGCTGGTCCGGGTTACCAGTCACAGGACCCTGAGTAGTCACCCACCCGCTGTGCCTTAGTGCTGAGTCTTTAACTGTGCTAAGGCCGGCAGGTAAAAGCACTTGCTGCGCAGGCGTAAGGACCTGAGTTTATCACCAGATTCTTTTTTTTTTTTTTTTTTTTTTTTTTGATATCAACCATCATTTCTACTTTTATTTCTATTTAAAAGGAAGGTTTTAACTTCAACATAGTAAAATTACATATAATAGAACAGTTATAAAGCAAGAATTACAGTTACAATATATAGTCTATTTGTATTTTGTAAAATTAAAGAAAATATTCTATCTATCCTATATTTGTGAGTCTAAAGTTTCATATCTAATTTATCTTTTATCATAACCAAGGAAAATTATAACTATCTAGTCTTCAACTACATCAAAAACTCCAGAAGGATATAATATTACCTAAGTAAGCAACTTCCAGGAAGGTGACCATTGAACCTTGCAAGGCGAGATGGTCCTTCAGGTTCTTGCTTTGTAGAAGAAACTGCCAGACATTCTACAGGACACAGGAAGAAGCAACTGAGACACTCTAGGCCTGTTGGCTGAAGATGGATGCCCCAATATTTCAAGGGAAAGTGGGAATGAGGTGGGAATGGGGGGTGGGCTGGGGGGAGGGGTGGGCGAGAGGGGGAGAACAGGGGATTCTGTGGCTATTATGTTGAACTGAATGGTGTTGTAAAATAATAATAATAATAATAAAAAAAAAGATAAGCAAAAAAAAAGATTCCATATCTAATTTATCTTTTATCATAACCAAGGAAAATTATAACTATCTAGTCTTCAACTACATCAAAGACCCCAGAAGGATATAATATTACCTAAGTAAACAGAAAGGGCATTGTAAGCAACTTCCAAAAATTCTGGAAATGATAGAGACAGCTATCTGTCTAGACAGTCATCACCAGATTCTTGAATGGAAGAAGAGAACTGACTCCCAAAGGTTGTCCTCTGACCTCCATGTGATGTTTGCGTACATGGATGTGTACACATACAGAGAGAGAGAGAGAGAGAGAGAGAGAGAGAGAGAGAGAGAGAGAGAGAGAGAGAGAGAGAGAGAGAGAGAGAAATAAGTGGATAAGAAATAAGGCCAGACATATAGAGGTGGTGAAAATTAAACGTGACATAAGCAAATCACTATGCAAATCTTTGGTATGTGGTGAGTCTCAGTAAGGGCAAACTCGAAGAAGTGTTTGCACCAACCAGGTTGTTGGGATGGATTCATTGAGCATCTGTACCAGACATTCTGAAGAATGAAAAAGTACCTGTAGCAGGGCAAGGGTGGTTTGTGCAGACAGAAGAAGGTGACTGGATGTGAAGCCTAACCTGAGGAGGAGAGGGTGTGGAAGTGTCAGGGTTGCTGGGGTGTCAGGGTTGCTGGGGTGTCGGGGTGTCGGTTTCCAGGGGAAGGCCTCCTGAGATCTCAGACCTGCTGGAGTCGAGCAGTTAAAAATGCACATTTATCAGTATAGCAGTACAGGAAGGTCACATCTTTGGGTGGGAGTCAGGGGGTAGGGTCGTTCCAGATGGGGTGAAGTTGGTACCTGCAGAGTGGCCCTACAGTGACTTCACCGGGTTCTGAACTTGCTTCTCCCTCTTGTGCCTAGATACCTGGGAAGTGCCATTTGAGGAGATCTCAGAGCTGCAGTGGCTGGGAAGTGGGGCCCAGGGGGCTGTCTTCCTGGGCAAATTCCGAGCAGAGGAGGTGGCCATCAAGAAAGTGAGAGAGCAAAATGAGACGGACATCAAGCATCTGAGGAAGCTGAAGCACCCTAACATCATCGCATTCAAGTAGGTCAACGGTTGCACCGTTGGGCCGTCTGCTTGGTTGGTTAGTTGGCTGGCTGGTGTCTGGGGACTGGTTTTAGAGGGGTTTTTGTTTTGTTTTGTTTTTTAGAGAAATAGAGCTATTGTCCTCCTCCATTGTGTACACACAAGTTCCTGCTTTGGAAGCTATTTCAAAAGCCCTTGATAGGCTTAGCGCAGTACTAGGGCTTTGGTCGGGTGCCCTCAAGCTCCCTCAGTCGAGGAGTTCACCTTGCAGGGGCAGGTGCTGTCTGTACAGGATGCACATGGGCCAGAGAGGGAGGAAGGAGAGTCCTGTCACACGCTGTAGATCAGCCTCATCAATAGGATGACAAAGGTCACATCACAGTAATCCAAAACAACATCCTGAAACTCAGTTAAGACAATTCTGGCATCGGAAGTGCTGCAGCCAGTCCCTGTGTGACATATATTTATTAGTTTCCAAGAACATCCTTCTTAAATAGTAACTTATAAAGACAGGTACCTACACTATACTGTACTATACTGTACTATACTATACTACACTACACTACACTACACTAGACTATAATATACTACACTATACTACACTACACTACACTACACTACACTATACTATAATATACTACACTACACTATACTATACTATACTATACTATACTATAATATAATATACTGTACTACACTACACTACACTACACTATACTATAATATACTACACTATACTACACTACACTACACTACACTATAATATACTACACTACACTACACTACACTATACTATACTATACTATACTATAATATACTACACCACTACACTACACTATACTATAATATACTACACTATACTACACTATACTATAATATACTACACTATACTACACCACTACACTACACTATACTATACTATAATATACTACACTACACTATACTACACTACACTATACTACACTATACTATACTATAATATACTACACTACACTACACTACACTATACTATACTACAATATACTGTACTACACTACACTACACTACACTACACTACACTACACTACACTACACTACAGTACACCTATACCATAACCTCAGGCTTTCCTTCATCCCTTTTCTAGAAATGCCAGACATGGCTTTCTAAATTCAATTATGGAGTCATTGCGATACATTGATTTCAAAGTGTTCAGGTATGTGTGTGAAATCAGGGTTTCTTAAATTCCTCTATTCACAGCCCTTTCCTGCACATATAAGCTAAGCATTTACAGTATCATATCATAGAGAAATTTCATTTTTAACAGTTCTCCAGTGTATATATGATTTTACCATCTATTAAACACTAAGGAACTTTCCATGCTAATCAGATGGATGTGTTGGTTTGTTTTTACATAAGGAATTAAATCTTGGCTGCAGGATGTAGACTATTTCCAGGTTTTCAGAGTTGCCTGATACTTTGATTTCACGGCTGCCCGCGCCGAGAACACCACTGACATAAACACATAGTACAAAACGACTCAGCGCTGTCTCAGAAACCACCAGAATTCTGTCCTAATCCCGGGGTAAAACTCATTTAACGGCCTTTTACAAATCTCAATTCAACAACCCCAAAGTAATTTTAGAGTCAAGCATTTTAGGGCTGGAGAGATGGTCAGTGGTTAAAATGTTATGCAAATGCAAAGACCTAACTTCAAGTCCCAGCTCCCTAAAATCTAATGTGAGGGTGTATGCCTGTAACCCCGGTGCAGAGAGAGTGGAGACATCTTCCCGATGATCACAGACTAGCCAGTCTGGACAAAACAACAAGCTCCGGATCAGTGCAAAACACTGCCTCAGGAAATAAGAGGAGGTGCTTTAGGAGGACACCCGAATGTCCACCTCTGTCCTCCATATATACCCCATAGGTCAGCACACTTGCATACACATGTGTACATACATTTCTGGGCACTCACATACATACAATAAATAAAATCAAGTATTCTAACAGTACAATCCAAAGGTAGACTAATTCGCACTTACATGCTGAAGAATGATAACAAGAAAATGCTAAAAGTATTTGTCTTCCTTAATTAAATTATTTTTCTGTAAGAACAGAAAAACGGTACAGTACAAACTCTGCAACCCATAATGTGTATCTCCAGTCTGAGCTGAGGGTTTGCAGTGTTTGCTGGTGTTATGTGGCTGACGGGTCACAGTGTAACGGGAAGCAGGGCTGCAGGGAAGCTGTGATGCAGTCGAATTCACTGTGCATTTGATTTTTGGATTAACTTTACTCATTGCACATTCAGAAACCTGTTTCCGTTGCCAGATGTTTTCTAACCCCTCACCACCACATTTAGGTATGCAACCCCACATAGAGTTATAATCCACAGTTTAAGAAGGGTCCTAATTGAAGAGGCCAGTCAAAGGTAAATTGTGGAAACCACTGGAGTTGGAAGGCAGCTGTGCTCACACTGTGCCAATGCACTGCCGCACTGAGGTTGGAAGTGCTGAGCTCAGCTGGGTTTACTGCTCCCTTGGGCTCCCTCCTGATCTGTCTTTATGTCGTCCATCCCCTAAGTCTGGACAGGCGAAAGGAATTGGCTTTAAAAGAGGAAGAAGAACAGGCATGGTGGTCCAAGTGGGACAAAAGATGGGGAGTGGCTGGACACACACCTTTAATCCCAGCCTTAGGGAGGCAGAGGCAGGCAGATCTCTGTGAGTTCAAGGCCAGCCTGGTCTACAGAGTGAGTTCCAGGAAAGGCCCAAAGCTACACAGAGAAACCCTGTCTCCAAAAAAAAAAGAAAGAAAGAAAAGAAAAACAAACAACAACAACAAAAAGATGGGGAGTGATCTTTGGCATGTTTGACTGTATTTTAAACCCCTGGGAGATAGTATGGTATAACCAATGAGGCTTTAGTAAACATGGAAAAACTCACAAATTCTCCTTCCTTAATGTAGGAGCAACTTTCCCCAGCAGCCCCAAGGGCTTGTCCTCTGTGAAACTACTATCATGAGGAAAGATGCCATGTGACTGATAAGTCTTAATTGGATTCATATCTCTGAAGAAAGCAATAGAGTTAATTCTTGGTACAGTTTTGTGGGATGTGGTTTTGGTTCCCTTATGAGAGCCCTCACAGCGGGGAAGGGAGGTGGGAAGAGGCAGCACACCAGCTGGAGTGCAGAGGACAGCCACTGTCAGAATTCTGTCATCGACTGCCCTGATGAAAATGAAAAGCTACAGAGGCTAACTGTACATTGTCTAGAGCCAATAAATCCTGACTTAACGGGAGTATAATTTTCAGCAGACAGACAAATGGAGACCACCTTCTCTCTTCCATCTTCCTTCCCTGAAATGATGGTGCCTTCTGCACCCTGTGGTGCAATTCTTCATGGAAGAATGTGCTGAGAGTTCGGAAATGCAGATCCCTGGGATGGACTGTGCTGTGCCTTTGGGCTTTCTGGGATGCAGGGAGCTGTGTGTCACTGGTCAGAGAGCTTCCCAGGAGCTTGCCTGGGTAACAGAGGGTGGAAACTGTCCTGAGAGGAGACAGCGAGCTGCTCTTTTCCTTCCCACCGTTTCCCCTTCCTTACCCTTCCAACCTTCTGCCTGCACCACATCCTCCAGCATTATTGGTTTGAGTAGCTGTTCTGGGGCCCACCTCCCTAAGCTGAACACACTGGAGTGGTCTCCCCCACAGCTGACAGTAATGAGCCGATGACACCCACTCGAGGACGTTGGGCAGTGTCATGTTTCCAGCCACTGTGCCGTCTGTTACTTTGGTCAGCGAATCCCATTCAGGACTATCTGGAAGGCATGGCTGCATTTTAGTACATTTTTTTTTTCTGTGTTTACAGATTCCTTTGAGATTAGGGAAAGTATAAGAATACAACAGTTACTTTTCCTGCTTATTTTCTTAAGAAAACCCAACCTGACTGTTTCTAATAAAATTCAATCCCAAGCGAAAAAAAGGTAGCAAGTAGAAGTGAGGATACAGCTGTTATTTCCAGCTGCCTGGGAGCCTTGTCACAGTACAGGCCCTGGTGGAATGGTGACTTCTCACTTGTCACATTGAGAAGGAAAGTTCACAAGAACTGCCTGTGTGACAGCTGAGTGGCTGCTGAGTCCACCACGCACACTCACCCTCGCCTTCTCACATGTGTTATTGCATTCCCACACAGTTTCTCCCTTTTTTTTTTCTTTTTTGGTTTTTGAGACAGGGTTTCTCTGTGTAGCTTCAGCACCTTTCCTATAACTCACTCTGTAGCCCAGGCTGGCCTTGAACTCACAGAGATCCGTCTGCCTCCTGCATGCTGGGATTAAAGGTGTGGGACACCACAGCCCTGCCCCACAAGGTTTCTATGCAATGGTAAATTATCTATTTGCAGTTATTGTTCACTGAGCTTCAAAAAAAAAATTAAAGCATTTCCATTGAAAATCAAGAATTCTAGGCATCCTAGAAAATGATAAAAGAGTAATTGAAATATCTTTGATAAGGAAAAACCCCTATTGTTCTCCCCCGTATATGGATCCTAGCCTATATATAATATACACCCGTGTAGGTGAACACACGTACACGTGGGTCCAGTGTCATCTGCAGAGAGGAGAACGAGAAAGGGTGTGTTGGGTGGTGAGGGACTGAACGCAGGTGGTGGCTGCTATGAAAGAGAATATGGAGCTAATTGTTTTTCTAGTTCTAACGCTGCCAGACTTTCCATTTTCGCTGAAAATGAAATGGGGAACACCATTCTTCTTTCTCGTTAGTACATTCCCCCTACTCAATCTCCCCAGTGTGATTGTGAGGCCTGTCAGCTGTGAGAGCTGAAGTAAAGTTAGACACGTCACGGACTGCCCGGGAACCTCCAGGCCTGCTAGGAAAGAGATCCTGAACTCAAGGCTGCTTAGAGGAGAGAAAGACCCCTAAGGACTTGACTAGTCAGGGAACGTTTGATGGAAGATGCAGGGATTCGTGGGACTATCACCTGAGTAGATGTATAATATGATGTGATGTTATCCTTATTCTAAACCTTTTTCATAGAACTGTATGGAAGATAAAAATTTGACTCATTTGCTTACTTTTCTCCTCTCTTTCTCTCTTGTTTTCTTGGTCTAGTTATTTTAAATTTGAGTAACTTAAAATTTAACAAGCAATCATAAAAACAGAAAACCTTAATTTTAATCCTCCACACATTACATATAAAGTCTGTTTGTGTTTTAGAGGAAATATTTTAATCATCAAAAACAACAGGGCACTCAGCTTATCCAAGCCTCAGAAAAGAGTACTTTGTCCCAGAGTGGAGTGGTGTCCCATGAGCCTGCCAGATTGGCACAGCCTGTTGCTATCTAAACTTAAGAATGAAACAGAAACTGCCTGTGTGCACACCAGGGAAACGGGTAGATTAGAAAGTACTGTGCTTCTTTAAGAATCAAGAACTGTTGTCTGCATGAGTTTTGATGTCATCTGGGTAAGGCGTGGACCCGCCCCGCACACATAGCTGTGTATGCGTGTCTGTCTGTCTGTTTCGTGACTTGCGTGTGCTCTCTCCGAAGGGGCGTCTGCACTCAGGCCCCGTGTTACTGCATCATCATGGAGTACTGTGCCCACGGACAGCTGTATGAGGTCCTGCGAGCTGGTAGGAAGATCACGCCTCGGTTGCTCGTGGACTGGTCCACGGGAATCGCCAGTGGGATGAATTATCTCCATCTCCATAAAATCATACATCGTGATCTCAAGTCGCCAAAGTGAGTGCTGGAGCCCACTGCTCGCCTGTTTTGTTATTTTTGAACTGAGTTCTTGTCGAACAAAGCGGAGGTTCTCAGACTGTAACTTGACTTTAGTCACATGGTGGGTAACTGCTTATCGCTTTTCTGCATGGGGGATACGGCCAGGGACTTAACTCAAGCCTTCCCTCTCTGTGGCTTTTGGATTGCACAACTGTGCAGCAAACGTCATTACTATCTGGAGTATCCATCTTTCATCACCTCAGGCAATGAATGCCAGACGTCCCCCATTTGAAAGCTTGGTTTGTTGTTTTCCTATGTTTAAAAAAAATTAACTGACTTTCAGAAAGGTTTGTAACACAACAGAATAAAGATGGCCGAAGGAGAAGCAGAGGCAGGCTGGAAATACGGCTCAGTAGTGGAGTCCTTGTTTGAGTTCCCAGCATGGGGAGGGGGAGGGGGAGGCGTGTTCACAGATGCATGCCACAGACTGTGCAGTTATCTGAGGTGGGCTGCGCTTCTGAGAGGAAGAAATGAGCAGATACGAGGTTTGCAGTGGTATAAGAAAAGTAATTATGTAAGCATCAGAGTTCTTTCTAGTAACTTCTACTTTCAAATGACACTTGAGAACTGATAGCCACTTTACAAGAAATATTTATTCAATTCCCCACATTGTATAAAAGGGAGGGATTGATAAAATGACATCTTCCCAGGAGTCCCTATCCTAAACATTGCTTTTCAACACATTTTGGTTTAGAGATGTGATGCACATCTACAGCCCAGCACTTGGGAGGTAGAGGCAGGAGGGTCAGGAGTTTGAAGCCAGCCTCCTTTCTAGAGCTAGGCTACATGAGCCACCATCTCAAAAAGGAAGTCAGCAACAACAAAAACACGTTCATGGTTTTCAACAGCTCTGTCCATCATCACATCCTCTTTGATCCTGGCAAAAGTCGTGAGCTAGATGTAATAATATCATTTTTCTTACTGTATATAAGGGAAACTGGTACTCAGCCCAGACTCTTGGCTTCCAGGACTCAGACTTCTTGGTTTTTAGGCAAACTTGAGGAAGACAACGATAAATCTGGCTACTTAAATTTATAGTCAGGGTGATCCTACCTTCATCTCAGAAAAGTTCCATTGTGTGTGTGCATGTGTGTGTTGATTCTGTGTGTACAAGTGTGTGTACCAGTATGCTAGCCTGTGTGCGTACGTGTAGAGGCCAGAGATTGACCCTGGGTGTCTTTTTCTATGGTTCTTCACCTTATTTATCGAGACAGGGTCTCTACTGAACCTTGAAGCTTACCAATTCCGCAAGACTAGCTGGTGAGCAGGCCCCCCAGACACCCCTGCCCCAACCCTGGTGTCACTGAGCCTGGCTTTTATGTCGAGGCTGGGTCTGCACTGAGGTCCTCAAGCTACGCAGCAGGCCCTCTACCCACCGAGCATCTCCCCGCCCCGGTTACAGCACTCTGTTATCTTTATCTCTACCCAGGTCCATTCCCTCACGTCATGTCACTGCTGCCGAGGAGGCTCCCCCCAGTGTCTCTCTGTCTAGTAACCATCACGTGTTCTAACCATGGTGTCTGACACCATCGGTTTGGCTGCCTCCGCTATCCCATAATATTCTAATTGCCATGCATTTTCACCAAGACTAAAGTCAGGAAGTCCTAAATGATGTTAGTTTTGTATTCCAGGTAGATACGGGTGAAGGCGTCCCAAAGCAGTCCTAGCACCAGGCTGCCCAGGGTGCCGAAAGCCGTTTGGTAGCTGTGGTGTGGGTAAGGCACACAGAGGGGAGGGGGTGGAGTTCAGATTCCCCGGTCTTCTTCCCCCTCAGTCAGATACTATTTGAGTGTATGGCTCTTGTTGGTTGGGGTGGATGGATTTGTTTGTTTTCTGTCAGGGTCTCACTGTATAACCCCGGATAGCCTGAAACTCCCTATGTAGACCAGGCTGGCCTCAAACTCAGAGATCCACCTGCCTCTGTTGGAGGGCTGGGACTAAAGGTGTGCCCCGACACCTGACTCATGTTGTTGAGTAGGTCTCTATATTGTTTAGGGCCCAGCACCCTGACTCGCTAACGTTCTAACACGTCGACTGAGTTTCTTCAGGTGGAGCGGGGTAGTTGGAGGGCTATCCATATTCTGATTTTACACGCCAGTGGGACTAGCAAAGCAGTTTGTTCCAGGGCACATTGTAAGTGGCCTTCGTGAAAAGTAAAGCATGTCTTATGTGGAACCTGCTTGAACTTTGGTTCTTAGCGCTTACCCTTGGCATGGAGAAGACTCAGCATTCCTCTTCGCCCTTGAATGTGATGCATACCTAATGCCATGGTCCCGCTCATGGTATTTATAGAGAGAAAATGAGCCTAGAAGAGGGGGACCCAGCAGAAGTCACAGTTAGCAAGTGGTGGGGGCTGAGCTGCCTGGCAGGCGCAGGTGATGCTGCTTCTAGTGTGAGGACCAAGAACAACGGGAGTTGAAAGCTGAACTCTGTAGTGTAGAAGATGAAGCGGCAGTCACTGCTTAGACGCATAGCTCTCGTCAGCACTAATGATCTGTCTCTTGTCTTTATTTCCTTTTAAAGTGTTTTAGTGACTCACACAGATGCAGTCAAAATCTCAGATTTTGGTACGTCTAAGGAACTCAGTGATAAAAGCACCAAGATGTCCTTTGCTGGTACAGTTGCGTGGATGGCACCTGAGGTGATCCGGAATGAGCCTGTCTCTGAGAAGGTTGACATATGGTGAGTGCTGCTCCCCAACCATCTCAGAGGCCCCTGCCCACTTTCTGCCCTCCATGCTTTTCCTACCTGGAATATTCCTCTGTGCTTTTCCCTTCTGATTGATTCTGGTTTCAGATTCTCTCAGGGTAGACCCCATATGCCAAGAAGAATTAGGAGAGGAATTGGTGTGAATATTCAGTAACCAGTTGGTTCTGAGGCATCTCCATGAATATGCTAAACTTTCGGGAAAACAGGAAGTTTATTTTGATAACAGTTTAGTGTAGAAGGCTTTATGAAATGCATTGCATAAGTCTCACTTTTTTGAGTAAAATGTATTAAACAAAATTTACTTGTTCTTGGTTGTGTTGCTATATTGTATACCCCAGTAAAACTTACCTGGGGATCAGAGGACAGAGCCAGCCACTAAATTAGACATAGAGGTCAGGCAGTGGTGGCAGCGGTGGGTGCCAGATGTTGTTTGAATCTTAGATTGTCTTTTAATAAAAACCCAGAGCCAGATATCAGGGTGAAAGCTGAAAGATCAGAGAAGCAGAGCAGCCGGCCACTAATTCTTACCTCTAGGAAATCCTCAGCCTAAAGAGAGTGAGTTCCTGTTTCTTCACACCTTATATACCTTTCTGTGTCCTGCCATATTACTTCCTGGGATTAAAGGCATGTGTCACCACTGTGGTAATATTGTGTCCCCCAATATATTGTGAACCCTAATAAACTTATCTGGGGTCAGAGAACAGAACAGCCACTAGATAGACATAGAAGCCAGAAAATGGTGGCACACACACACACCTTTAATCCCATCACTTGGGAAGCAGAGATCTGTCTGGATCTCTGTGAGTTCAAGGCCACACTGGAAACAGACAGGCATGGTGACTCACGCCTTTAATCCCAGCACTTGCGATCTCATGTCTTGCTTGGGAAAGACACACACCTTTAATACCAGGAAGTGATGGCAGGAAGCAGAAAGGTATATAAGGCGTGAGGACCAGAAACTGGAGAGGCTTTTCAGCTTTTAGGCTTATAGCAGCAGTTCAACTGAGATCCATTTCGATGAGGACTCAGAGGCTTCCAGTCTGAGGAAACAGGATCAGCTGAGAAGTTGGTGAGGTTGGCTGTGGCTTGTTCTGCTTCTCTGATCTTCCAGTTTTTACCCCAATATCTGGCTCCGAGTGTTTTTTATTAATAAGACTATTTAAGATTCGTGTTACATTTGGTGCCCAATGTGGGGCTCGAACCCATGACCCTGAGATTAAGAGTCTCATGCTCTACTGACTGAGCTAGCCAGGCTATATACCACTGCCTGGTTCTGTTTCTCTCATGTAGCCCAGTGTGGCCTTGAACTCACAGAGACCCAGATGGATCTCTGCCTCCTGGGCAATAGGATTAAAGGTGTGTGCCACCACTGCCTGACCTCTATGTCTTTTTTAGTGGCTGGCTCTGTCCTCTGGTCCCCAAGTAAGCTTTATTGGGTGATATACACAATATATCACCACACTTGATGATGTAGGTCCCATCACACAGCTCAGGATGGCCTGAAATCTGCTGTGTACCCAGACTGTCCTTGAACTCATGATCCTACCCAGCTTAGCCTCTGAGTGCTGAGATTACAAGCATACACCATCTTCCTGGCCTTTAGTTAATTAAAGAGCTAAAGTTCGAGTCCATCCCTCTGAACTGCTTTCTGTGTGTGGCCTGCTGCAGGTCTTTTGGAGTGGTGCTTTGGGAGCTGCTGACAGGGGAGATCCCCTACAAGGATGTGGACTCTTCAGCCATCATTTGGGGTGTGGGGAGCAACAGCTTGCACCTCCCAGTTCCTTCCACTTGCCCAGATGGATTCAAAATCCTTATGAAACAGACATGGTAAGGAATGCATTTCTTCTGTTAGTCTCTCTTGCTTTCTTCCTAAAAAGCTATTAAAATTTCCCTAAAAGAGCAGAGGATCTCTACAGGGTGTTTGGAAGGAGCCACGTTGTGGTGGTGACAGGAGCTGTGGGATTTTAGAGCTGGGTTCAAATGCTGGCCCTGACTTTTTGTTTCCTGTGAAATCAGGGGTGTATCTCGCTGTAAAGCAGAGCCAGCCCCTACTCACGGAGGTGTGTGTGACTTTCCAAAACGTGAGTGAAGGGTTTGATGTGACATCTTGAAGCAGCTTTCAGCCCTAACACCCGAGAGCCAGGATTATGTCTCTGTTCCTAGCAGATCACAGACCTGACTCTCCATGTCTTCAGTAGATGCCCATCCTAGTTACAGCCCCTTTGCACTTCAGTACGTCCAAACTGTCTGAGATACAGCCATTCTTGGGGTAAAATGTATGTTTTATAACGCAGAATACAGCCTCAGCCCCTCCCCTCCAACACACCCTCTGAGATGCACATGCTGTCTTTCTCTTAGGCAGAGTAAGCCTCGTAACCGGCCTTCCTTTCGGCAGACACTCATGCATCTGGACATCGCGTCTGCAGATGTGCTTGCCACCCCACAGGAAACTTACTTCAAGTCTCAGGTAAGCCAGCACGTCCCTACCTCGTGTGAGTGCGTAGACAGCCAAGGAGCACTGGCAACCTTGCGACAGGTATATGACCCTATGTGTTGTGAAACAGTAATCATGAGAGCTGACAATTGTGACAGTGCATGCCGGTGACATTGTTTAAGAAGAAGGACAAAGTGGACGTGAAGACTGTTCTGCCTGTATTTCACTCAGCCCTACTGTTCTTCCTAAAAGCCTTGCTCACATTGTAGCACAAAAGCTGAAGACAAGAAGCAGGAACTTAAGGACCAGACCAAGCCACAGCAGAAACAGGCCCGAGTGGTCCCAAATAAAAAGTAGTTTAAAGTATCCGTTAGCCTTCATTGTACTAAAATTTTCCACAACTTGCACTTAAAAAACAAATTAAGCATTTATTTAGCTCACCATTCCGTAGGCAGTTGGAGCTAGACAATTCTTGTGATGCTCCGAGCTTACCTAGAGGTCTGGAAGCAGGTCCCAGGTTAGCAGGAAGGTGGCTCCAGGTGGCCTCCTTAGCAGTTGTGCTGAACATCTGTCCAGGAGCTAGAGCTCCTATGTCCTGCATGTGACCGCTAATTCTTTCACAAGCTACATCCCCTTTCTTTTCATGGCGACAAGTGGATCAAGAAAAAGGTGATCATCACGCTGCATTGTGTCACATCCTCCATAGTGCCACATGCGCAGTAGCAAGTCACAGGCCGCCAGACTAGACTCTAGAGATGGATGACAGAAGTCACCTCTTAACCAGAGCGTCTGCAGGAGTGGGTTGTGAGGGCGTGGAGCCAGAGGGGAGGGTTGTGGCTATTGGGCGGAAACGCTGAGGCGTCCTAGGATGGGGCTCTGAGCTCTATTACTGTGGATGTGGAGTGGCTGGAGAGGAGGACAAGTTCCCTTTCCCTAGCCAGACCCAGGCAGGAGCACAAGGCAAAACAATACAGCTTCCTAAAGAAGCACGGTGGTCCTAAATTACACCTTTGTGTACAAGATTGTTATCATCGTCCTGATGTTGGTAATACTAGGGGTTGAACTAGGGCCCCTTAAACGCTAGGCCATCACTCTACCACTGAGCTCTACCTCAGATCTCTGTTGTTTGTGTTTTGTTTTTTATTTATACAAGTCTTGCGAAGTTGCCCACGCTGGCCTTGAACTCATTCTGTAGCACAGATAGATTTTGGATGTGGGATTCCTCCTGTCTTAGCAGCCTAAGTAGCTAGGATAGCAGGCCTGCACCACATGCCCAGCTTAGAATTGAACTGTTAATGCTAAATTTCATATTAGACGCACGGCTTTTTCTCATTTGTTATCAGTGTTATTAAGTTTCTAAAATGAGTTTTCTGAAGTGAACTCCATCTCTGCAGTGGCTTCCAATATCATTTCAAAGATTTACTCTTAAAGAGATGTTTTATCACATACATTTATTGACTAAAAATAAACTAAATTAAGTGCAAAAAAGTTATGCTAACCTGTAGGGAAAATTGATGTCTACACTCCTTACAGATAAGAATCAGGGAAAATGTAATTTTCTTCTCCAAGTGAGACTTGGAAAAGCTTCTTCAGCCCTCAGAATGCAGCCTAGAGATTTCTGGGGAGCATGAGACTTCTTCAAGGCGACCATAAGAAAGAATGTATTTTCATAATAACATTAAGCTGTTACTTACTGTTTTCAATCTTGTTCTCTCAGGAGTATATGCAGGATGCTCTAGAAACTAAGTGCTGTAGGATATAACTCTGATGACAAGCAGAATGTTTTCGTATATGCTCATGTATATAACTCACAGTTTTAATGTCTAGCCTAATATCAGTATTGCCCACAAAAACAAATGTTACGTGGAGTCCTCAATAATTTATAAGACAATAATGAGGTTCTGATACATGAGAATTTGAGAGCCAATGTTAGGCATTTACTCTACACCAAAGACCCTGTCCCCAGGGGTGGTGATCTCACAGGGGGAGCATCTGCTGGAAAGAGGATTGGGCACAAGGAAGAAGCAGAGAGAGTACAAGTAGGAAAGGAAGAAATCAGAGTACCCATCTGAAGACAACAGGAGCCCATCCTTAAAGGACTCCACCAGAAAACTCTTAGACCTAACGCGCATTCTTAGCAAATCGCAGCATAGGAAATCCACATGCAGAAGTCAGCAGCCTTTCTAGTTGTCAGAGATAAACTTGCTGAGAAAGAAACCAGACAAAAAGGTCCCATTCACAATGAAGAAAGCCTGACAGAGAGGTGAAGGACCCTGCAGTGGAGGTGCAGGAGGAAGAAACGGAAGACAGCAGCTGGTGGGAGAGATCTCCTACACTCAAGGACGGACAAAACCAACATCGGAAAGTCTGCTGGCTCGTTTTATGTCACCTTGACACAATCTAAATTTGTCTGAAATGAGGGAGCGTCAATTAAGAAAGTATCTCCATACGATCCGGCTGTAGGGCATTTTCTTAGTTAGTGATTGGTAGGGGAGAGTCCAGCCCATGGTGGTCTTGGGTTCTATAAGGAAGCAGTCTGAGCAAGCCATGAGGAGCATGTCTGTAAGCAGCAGTCTTCCATGCCCTCTGCATCAGCTCCTGCCCTGCCAGAGTTCCTGTCCTGACTTCCTTCAGTGATGGACTACAGTGTGGAAGTGTGAGCCGAATAAACCCTCTCCTCCCCAGTTGCTTCTGGCCATGGTGTTTCATCACAGCAGGGTAGCAGAATCTAACTAACACAACTAGATTCCTGAAAGTGATCCACAAATTCAAGTCATTCCCCATCAAAATACCAATTACATTGTCTATGAAACTAGAAAAAAAATCCTGAAAATCATAAGGAAACACAAAACCCAGAAATTCCAAAGTGACCCTAAGCCTGGAGAGTAATGTTGGAAGCGTCACACCACCTGATCTGGACTCTCCAGAGCCCTAGAACAGAAACAGTGTGGCACTGTGTCAAAGCAGACACGGGAACAGCAGAATAAATCACCAACCCAGCCGGTGATCCTCAACAGAGACCAAAAACATACACTGGAACAAAGGTGGCCTCTTCAGGGAACGGTGCTGGGGAAGCTGGGTGTCCACATGTGGACAACAGAGCTGCATCTCTCTCTCTCATACACACAGCCTGCACAAAAGTGGATCAGAAGCCAAACACAAGGCAATACTTAAAGATGCAAGAACAGGCAGGGGCTTTCAGGAAAAGATGCCAGTAGCACAGGAAGTAGCTCTGGGACCCACACATGAGAGTTTGTGAAATTCAAAAGCTAACAGTGACCAGAGTGAACCGCCATCACCAACTCCACAGCCAATGGGGATTAATACCTGGAAAAACAGGGGACCAAAGAAGTGAACACCAAGATAGTCAGTAACGAGATAACAATGAATGAACGGTTCTCAGAAGAACTGCACATGGCCAGGAAATACTTGGAAACGGTGCCCAGCATCCTCTGCCCTCAGGGAAACACAAACTAAGCTGCTCTGAGATTCCATCTCACCCAAGTCAGAGTGGCCATTGGTGAGCGGACACGTGAAAAGAAGGTAATGGGGCTCAGAGCCGGCATTGCTGGAGTTCATGGGAACATCTGACTTGTTACGTGAGCGCTGGATCTGAACTCAGGTCTCCCGGTTCCAGAACAAGCTTCTTAACCCCTGAACTGTATAAATAGACCTATAAAACTGATCTCAGAGCAGAGATCAGAGCAGAGGTCACGTGATCGTCTCTATAGATGCATAAAAGACATTTGACAAGGGTCAGCACGCCTTCATGGCAGAAGCTCTAGAGAAGGGCTGATGAGATGGCTCAGTGGTCAGGGCACTTGCTGCCGAGCCTGGTGACTGAGTTCTACCCCTGGGGCCCAGAGAGCAGAAGAGAATCACACACACACACACACACACACACACACACACACACACTCACACACACATACACACAAATGAAAGAATGAATGAATGAATGAATGAATGAATGAATGAATGAATGAATGTGCTTTTTAAGTCCTGGAGAAGGAAGTTAGGGTTAGACAAAACTACCTTGAAACAATGAAGATTTTATTTGACAAACCTGGAGCCAACATTATACTAACCAGGGAAAAGCAGAAAACCTCTCCTCTAAAACCTGAAACGAAGCCGGGCGGTGGTGGCGCACGCCTTTAATCCCAGCACTCGGGAGGCAGAGCCAGGAGGATCTCTGTGAGTTCGAGGCCAGCCTGGACTACCAAGTGAGTCCCAGGAAAGGCGCAAAGCTACACAGAGAAACCCTGTCTCGAAAAAACCAAAAAAAAAAAAAAAAAAAAATAAAACCTGAAACGAGACAAGAGTTGTCTTGTATTCACCATCCCTTCTTGTATTCAGTGTTGTTATTATTCATTCAAAGCATTAGTTAAAACAATAAGAGAAATATGTAAAGTTTAAAGGTTAAAAGTGAAATGAAATTATCCCTATTTACAGACATGACTGTACACTTAAAAGACTGTAGATTCTGCCAGAAAACTCCTGCATTTAATAAACACATTCAATAAAGTTGCAAAATCTATCAACATACAAAAACCAGCAGCTTTTATAAATATAAAGAATAATTAACTTGTTGAGAAAGAAATTAGGAAGAACATCCCATTAGCAATAGCTCCCCCAAACTAAGAACTTAGAATAAACCTTACCGAGCATCTGAAAAGACATCTGCAATGAAAGCCTCAAGACAATGAGAAAAGAAGTTAAAGAAGACACCAGACATTGGAGAGCCTTCCATCGGCCTGGACTGACAGAATTCGTAAAGTGAAAATGGTCATATTAGCAAAAGTAATCTGAGTCATTGCAATTCCCAACAAAACTCCAGTGACATTTTTCACAGAGCTAGGGAAGAGCATCCTCAAATTCACGTGGAATCACAAAGGAGCATGCGTAGAGAGCAGTCCTAAGCAGACAGAATGGTGCTGGAGGCACTGCGGTACCCGGCCTCAGAGTACACCAAGAGCCATAGTGGTGAACGCCTGCTGGCACTGGCACAGAGACAGACATGTAGGCTTGGATCAGAAATAAACCGCGGCTTCATCTCTGACGGAAGCATCGATACACGGGGGGTGGGGTGGGGGTGGATCCAGTCAACAGACCGTGTTGGCAAAGCTGCATGTCCATCTGCAGAAGAATGAAGTTAGAGCCACATCTCCCACCTGCACAACAACCCACCCAGAGTGGATTAAAGGCCTTCGATAAAAGCTGCAGTTTGAGGCTGGAGATGGCTAGCAGCGAAGAGCACTTGCTGCTCTTGCAGAGGACCTGAGTTCAGATCCCAGCACTCACACCCAGGGGCTCACAACCACCTGTCACTCCAGCTCCAGGGATTCTAATGTCCTCTTCTGACTGCCATGTGCATCTGCTCACCTGTACACATACTCAGACACACACACACACACACACACACACACACACACACACACACACACACACACAGTTTAAAATTAACCATGAGAATAAAGGAGGCATATTCATGGCACTCCTGTGTGTAGCTAGAGTTTTCCTGCCTTGCCCACAGTCAGGACAAATCTTTGTCACCCGCCAGTCCCACAGCCGTTCAGACCCAACCAAGTAAACACAGAGACTTATATTGCTTACAAACTGTATGGCTGTGGCAGACTTCTTGCTAACTGTTCTTATATCTTAAATTAACCATTTCCATAAATCTATACCTTGCCACGTGGCTCGTGGCTTACCGGCATCTTCACATGCTGCTTGTCCTGGTGGTGGCTGGCAGTGACTCTTTCTGCCTTCCTGTTCTTTTATTTCTCCTCTCTGTTAGTCCCACCTATACTTCCTGCCTAGCCACTGGCCAATCAGTATTTTATTTATTGAGCCATACAGAACATCCCCCAGCACCTGTGTGTTTCCTGCTATGCATTCAGATGGACGCCCATGGAAGCACAGAGTCTTCAAACACAGACATGAGACACAGTGTCAGAAACCCATTAGTACTGTCACTGATGTCAGCAAAGATGTGATTTGTTTTTATTTATTTATTTATTTTTGTGAAACAAGAGTAGCAGCAAGTGCTCTCTGGGAAATCTTTCCAATGTAGGATATGGTTGCAAACAGCTTTGCTCCCTTTACTGACAAACTATCTTGTGTCCCAACTTTGAAATGCTAATTTTGGTAGAAGCACTAAGTCAAAAGCCACTGAAACAGTCAATTTAACAATATATATGTTTGGAAAATGTCATATTCTAAGATTTTACTTCAAGAGAGGCTGGAGAGATGGCTCAGTGGTTAAGAGCACTGGCTGCTCTTCCAGAGTCAGAGGACCTGGGTTCAGTTCCCAGCACCCACATGGCACCCTCACACAGAAACACATGTAGGCAAAACACCAATGTACATATAAAAATAAATAAATTATTTTTAGAAGATTTTATTTCAGTGCTCTCAAGCCAGTGTTAACTTTCCTGAAAACCTCCCATATGCAAAGCACTGTGCAGAGCAGCCAAGGGTCTCCAGTCACTTCCCCAGTGGGCCAGCTCACTTGCATGATTGGTCAATAGTCAAGATGAAGTGCTGACCTCACTAGAGGTTCTTCTGGGGCCAGGAGAGGAGAGACTAGGTCAGGGGAGGAGAGGAGAGCGGTACATCGGGCATCCTCTTTAATGTGGGCTGCCAGGTTTCATGACTATCCACGTGTGGCTTGTCAGCAATGCCAGTTTATTGCCTACAGTCTGAGGCTAGGAAGCCCATGACAAGTCCAAGTCCCCAGCAGATCTGGGACATCAGAAAAACACATCCTGCTTCACAGGTGACATTCTTTCTCTGTGGTCTTTCTTCATGGTGAAGGGCAGTCAAGTCCCAGCCTGCTTCCTATCGAGGACTATGGGGGTCCTGCCCCTCAATAGTCCTCTCCCAGGGTCCGGGAAGAATCTACAACCAGCTGTTAATCTAATCTTTGATGATATGAAATGAATCTATGTACACAAAACTTTTTAGTCCATACACGTTACTCTTCTGAGTCAGTTCTCTCTCTACACAGCTTCAGTTCTGCTCTCATGCCTAGTTTCTTTCTTGCCTCATTTCTCTCTACATTTATGTGCTGACCCCTCTAAGTTCTATCTTAATTCTCTCATCTTAGTTCTGCCCCATCTAGGTTCTCATCCATCTAGTTCTTTCCCATCTCAGCTCCTCTCTCATCTTGTTCTTCCTCAGCTTGTTCTTCCCCATCTGGCTCTTCCTCATCGTCCATCTCATTCCTCTAGTCCTCTCTTCTAGCCCTTCAATCTAGTTCTTCCCCATCTCAGTACATTCCTCTCTAGTTCTTACCCATTTAGTTCTTCCATTCTCTTTTCTCCATCTCTTCTCTCTCTGAAAATAAAACTGCCTTTTATCCCTTTGATCCTTATCTCTCCAAGCTATCTCTGCTCCTGCCGTTTCTGGCAAGTGTGCTCGGTTGCTAGGCAACTTGGCTGGGCAACTTCCATCACAACCTGTAAGTTGGAACCCTTTAGTTTTGAGTTAATTGTTAAGGGTGGATCTAAAACTAGAGATAAGACTTTGGAAAAGAGAAGGTTAAGCTTAATTAGCACATCTGCCAGGCCTTCTCAAACAGACAGTCTGGATGCTTGAGTCTGTTCTTAGAGAGTGCAGAGGTATCTCTGATAAGATACTTTTGTCCCTCGGGGATGGTCCTAACCAGATGCTGCTAATGACAATAGTTATAGAAAGGCCTAAATTAGGGATCCTGGCTGCGTTACTGCTCAGAAGTTTATCTAAATATTCCTTTAGTAGAGGGGAAATTATACCCAAAGAATGATGGAAAAGCTACAATAGCACATGAAAAATTCATAGCAGGAAACAGCTAATAATCAAAAGCCAATGTCACCAAGACTCCTTGAGCTTCAGCTTGACCTCTGGAAGGCCCTTGGCTTCTTCCAGGTATTAGCTTGTCATAATCAGCTGAAATCCTACTCCGTATACTTTTGCAGCTTGCAGCAGCTTCCCAGGGATACTTACCCACACCAAAACACAGACGCCCTCCTGACCTATCACCTCCCCAGAGCACCACCTCATCCCTTTTCCTTGGGACTCTCGGGGTGTGAGAACAGAGTTCAGAGTACAGTAATGTCTGTTCTGTTCATTAATCCCTCCAAGGTTTCCTCCCAACACAAAATGTCATTTCTCCCTCAGTAGCTCCTGGTCTGCTTGTTGCAACAATTTTTGCTAGTTGCAATAATTTTTCAACTGCTTAAAAATTGTTTGCAATTTATAATGCCTCCTTGCTAGTTGCAGTAATTTTTCAACTATTTATAAAGTGATGTGTCTTGGTCTGAAGTTGAGACCATATCCGGCTGATGATAATGAAGTATTTGTGAACGGCTAAGTGAAGCAGGAGGAAGGCTGTGACCCTTGACCCTAAACCCTGCCCTGAGCCTGTGTGACCCCCACCCACTCACCTAAATAATGGGGAACGCCGTTCTTCCCTCACTTGAGGAGTCTCTGTGAAGGACTAGTGAAGAACAGGAGCATGGGTGCCCTGTGTGCTGTTGGCTTGTAACGTGCTATTATTTACCTACAGGGAGCTAAGAACTCAGCCTGAGTTGGCTTGTTACCTTCTCAATGCTTCCTCTCATGAGCTCCTAAGGTTAATAAGATGGAGGCTGATTGTATTTTGTCATTATGCTGCTCCATGGGGAATAACTGGGTGTTTCACTCACACACACACACACACACACACACACACACACACACACACACACACACACACACTTCTGCTCTTATTGTCGCAGTGACCTTGCCTCCTCTCACCTGCTGATAAGATGCCCTCAGCATCAACTGTCCATCACCTATGGACAGGGATATGCAGTGAGCTGGGATACTAATCCCTTTTCAAGATTTTGATTTCAGTTCTTTTGGGTGGATGCTGAGAAATGGGATTGCCATGATTAGGAATGTGAAGGACAAGTGTTAGTGGTGGTGTGGGGAAAGCAGAACCTGTGGACTACCAGTGGGGGTGCAGATGGTCCAGGTCTGTAGGAGGCAGCATGGTAGCACCTCCTCAAAAATTCAAAGCCGCACTGCACGTTCTGCATGCTGCAGAAGTTTGTCTCTTAGCATGTGTCTCAAGGTGAAGGAGCAGTCCTCGGGAGAATGTACATTGCTAAAGACACCGGGTTATACTTCCAGCCCACGGAGAAGTCTCCTTGTTAGGCTCTTGTGATGGTAGTCCACACATCAGTTTTCAGAAAACAGCTAAGTGGAGATTTTATTCAGCTGACCTATTGACCCAGCAGGAGTTTGTCAGCTTCTCGGGCTGACTTGGAAATTGTGTCCCATGGAGGGCACAGTGTCCTTTCTCACTCTGTGAGCTCATAGCCACTCTGGATCTCCTTCCCTACAATTCTTTAGCCCCAAATTCTGCCATTGTGTGGTTGTCCTGTTGCTGACCCAAATGTGAAATTCAGCCCCTTCCTTGACTTTTTAAAGTGATTTTTAAGAATTCCAAACAAAAACAAAAATAAACAATAAAAACAAACAGCAACACATCTCACCTCATTAAAACCAAAGGAGAGTTCACTGAGTGTTTGCAAAGTGGAAGTAGCTTTGGTCAACCTGAATCATGTAGTAGACATCGGTCCCTTGGCTCAGTGATCTTGTGAGACTCCTACATTGTTTGCCCCCTCCCTCTCCCCTCTCCCCCCTCCCCCCTCTCCCTCGGCCCACATTCCTGTGCAGGGTACTGCTCTGCCGTGCTCTCTGGGATATTCTGCCCCATCTCTTCTTTTCTAAGCAAAGCCGATGTGGTAGCAGATGTGGAGATACTCAGAACCTCACAGACATGTTAAACACAGTTGTCAGGGCCGGCTTTCTGCCTCCATACTACCTTGCCGTCAGCTGAGCACTTTTTTTTTGTCCCAGAAGTGACTGATCGCTGTGACCTGTGCTGTTTCTGGTGGCCACTGCTGCGGGGAACTGTGAAAGAGAAAGCACTGTGTTCAGGCCCGAGCGTGGGGCTTGCAGTTACAGAAGTAGGAGGTGTTTTGTGAATGATTCCTGGGCGCTTCTTGAACATGTTACCCTGAATAAACTCCTGTAGGAAGTTTGCGGGAAGCGTGGAGAGGCACGGGAGGAAATGACTTTAATGTGGTCCCATGGACACAGCAGGGAAGGAGACGACAGTGTTTACAAAGTCAAACTTTCCTCACTCAGGCCGAATGGAGGGAAGAGGTGAAAAAGCACTTTGAGAAGATCAAGAGTGAAGGGGCCTGTATCCACCGGCTGGACGAAGAACTGATCCGCCGGCGCAGGGAAGAGCTCAGGTCAGCCCACCCCACCCCTGTTCTCACCCGGTGAATCCCACCTCCGTCTCCCCAAGTCTTTTTCCTCGCTTTCCAGCCTTCCATCATTACTGACTTAGCCCTCCTGGGGAACCTGGAAAGACTGGTCTCAAAGAAGCAGGAACAGCGTTGAGCTTACTACAGGCGGGGAGGATGTGCAGAGGGCGGGGTGGGGAAGCTGGCTGATGGATGCTGTTATAATTAGACAGAAAGAAGTTCTCCAATTCTGTGCACACTGGGGTGGTGGCAGGTAACAACAGTGTACTGGATTGCTGGATCGCTTGCTTGAGTCAAGGCCTCACTCTGTGGTCCTTGCTGAATTGGATCTTAGTTTGTAGATTAAGCTGGCCTAGAAATCACAGAGACCTGCCTTCCTCCGCCTCCTGGGTACTGGGATTGTAGGCTTGCACTGTACCACCACACCTAACTTTGGGATTTTTTTTTTTTTAATTAAAGAAGCTAGAAGAAAGGATTTGTAATGTTTCCAACATAAAGAAATGATTATTGTTGGAGGAGACTGTCATAATTACACTGATTTTTTTCATTAATTTCTCATTTTAAATTATATGTGTGAGCTGGACGGTGGTGGCGCACACCTTTAATCCCAGCTCTCGGGAGGCAGAGGCAGGTGGATCTCTGTGAGTTCGAGGCCAGCCTGGCCTACAGAGTGAGTTCGAGGAAAGGCTCCAAAGCTACACAGAGAAACTCTGTCTCAAAAAACCATAAATAGATAGATAGATAGATAGATAGATAGATAGATAGATAGATAGATAGATAGATAGATAGATAGATAAATTATATGTGTGTGTCTGTGTGTGGTATGAACACATGAGTACAGATACCCACAGAGGCCAGGGGGTCAGGTCCCCTGGAACTGGATTTGTAAGTGGTTGTTGAGCCACCTGATATGGGTGCTGGGAATTGAACTCTGGTCCTCTCGAAGAGCAGTACATGCACTTAACAGCTGAACCATCTCTCCTGCCCTGGTTACCCTGATTTGAACACTATACAACAAATATATGTATCAAAATATCACTCGGTACCCTGTAAATATGTACAGCTTTTGTATCAGTTAAAAATAACTAACATAAAGTGCTTGGACCAGCAGGCACACTGGGGAAGGACCTAAGAAGAGGGTGGCTGTGGCAACAGCCCTTCCCAGTCTCCAGGATCTGAGCCATTATGGTTCTGTTTCTTAATCTCAGGGGCGTGGGTTCGTGCCCCACGTTGGGCACCAGATATTGGAGAAATTATTTTGGCCACTCCACGTAGTTAAAAGGATATTTATTTAATGGCGTAACTCACAAATTAAGTAATGGGTAGGTCGCAGGGTCTGGGGAAGGTGTAATGCAGTCCAGCGGTGTTCTCCGGAGCTCTGCACAGTCAATCTCCACCGGTCAGCGTTCCGGCACCGAGAGAGTGCCCAGAGAGAGCGCTCACCCATCCAGCTCTCGGGTCCCCAGGCGCCTCCCCTCGCCCCACCTCGTAGGCGTGACAGTTGCCAGAGTCTCAATGGGGGTTGGAACTTCCAGAACCAAGCTGGAATGGCTACCCACTACATAAACTAGATTCTGATGGCCAGGAAAAAAAAAAAAAACTTAACATTTGAGTAATAAAAAGAGACCATGTGGCTGGAGAGATGGTTCCGTGGGTAAAGGTCTTGCACAGGAGTGTGAGGATCTGAGTTCGAAATCGGGGCATGGCAGCTATGATCCGAGAGCTCCTGGGGCAGGATGGGAGGCAATGCCAGGAGACTCCCCAGAAGCTTGTGGGCCGGCCAGACTGGGCTGTGCAGTGCAGAGGTAAACTGAGGGCCTCCAGCACAGTTAGGTGAGGAACACACTTCACACGCACACACACCGTGGCGTGTGCCCACTATGCACACACCGCTCCCTTCGCTTGTCTTCTTACCCTCTCCTCTCAACTCTGCGTCCCTCCTTCAACGTCCTCTGAACACAGATTCCTTTTTTTTCCCTATGTGCATTGGTATTTTGCTCACATGTCTGTCTGTGTGAAGGTGTCAGATCCCCTGGAACTAGAGTTACAGACAGTTGTGAACTGCCATGTGGGTGCTGGGAATTGAACCTAGGTCCTCTGGAAGAGCAGCCAGTGCTCTTAACCACTAAGCCATCTTGCCAGCCCTGAACACAGATTCTTAGGGCACTTCCACGGTTCTTGGTGCCATTGGAGGCCAGGAATTTCTAAGCTCCAGTTCCCAGCCTCAAGACCTCCTAAGGCATAGTCAACATAACTATGGTATTAGGCAGTTAGGCCTCTGTGACAAAATGCCTTAGATTTAGCAATTTATAAACAGAAGAAATGTACTGCTCGTGGTTCTGGGAGCAGAGCAGTTGAACACCAAAGCACCAGCGAATTCAGTATCTAGTGAAGACCCGTTCACACTATCATGGCACCCGCATGTGTCCTCACACGGTGGAGAAACAGAAGGCTCCCTCGAAGACCTCCCTGCCGCCACCTCCAGTACTGTCCCCTTAAGGGTGAAGGTTTACGTTTGAATCTGAGGGTAAACACTGAGGCCACACCAACCCAGATAAGATCACTGCCGTGGATAAGCATATGATCGTGGTGTTAACATTAAATTATGTCCGTTCATATGTGAATATGTTACATTGTATCAAGGTTGTGCCAGTGTACAGAAATGAGTACACAGACTGTACTCTCACTTTGTCGATGGCCCGCCTGGCTCTCTGTGTGGCTGGAGGGGCCCTCAGGATAAAACACAGACCTCAGACTTTCCATCCCCCATTCCTTGTCTGAATCACTGGGTTAAGAAAATTTTAAAATAGAAACCCCCGGGGCTGCGCTTTGAAGTGAGCCACTGTGCATGTTTCATTAGAGCCAACCTCGGGTCTCCTCGGCCTGGCTCATCCTGTGTTTCCCTTCACAGACATGCCCTGGACATCCGGGAGCACTATGAGCGAAAGCTTGAGCGGGCCAACAATCTGTACATGGAGCTGAGCGCCATCATGCTGCAGCTGGAAATGCGAGAGAAGGAGCTGCTGAAGTAGGTATTCCGGCCGGCGGCAGCCCTCGCTGCTCCGGGTCTGTCTGTCAGCTGCGCTTGCACGGTGCTGCTGCAGTGAGCATGCTCATGTTTTAGTTACTCGGTCAACATTCCTTAAGGACTGCGGTCTGCAGGTCCCCGCCAGAGTGAGGCATACATGTTAGCAGAGTGGCTGCAGGTCTGATTCGGGACCACGTGGTGGACTGGCATGTGTACGTCTCTCTGCCGCGTGCGTGGTTCAGAGAGGGGCTCCATTTTCGGAAGAACTTCGTGTGGATAAGACAAGGCTTGTTGACCCATGGGAAGTACAGTTCTGCTGAAAACTGTGCCCGGGATCCCCGGTGCTGCCAAACGACTGTGGGGTCTGCACCCCAAAGAAGCAAAGCTTCTGCCCTTTGTTGGGTTGAAGAAGAAACAGATAATGCATGAGTTTGAGCAGAATAAGATTGAGTTCATTTAACGCCGGGCAGTGGTGGCACACGCCTTTAATCCCAGCACTTAGGAGGCAGAGCCAGGTGGACTCTGTGAGTTCGAGGCCAGCCCGGTCTACAGAGTGAGTTCCAGGAAAGGCGCAAAGCTACACAGAGAAACCCTGTCTCGAAAAACCAAAAAAAAAAAGATTGAGTTCATTTAAATTCAGTACCTTCAGGTTGTTTGCTTAAACTTGAATAGCAGCCTTGTTATACAAAGGGGAGTATGGTAGAACTTGTAGACAAACTCTGCTCTCCCCCCCCACCCCGCCCCCGTCTATCTAAAAGATAATTCACTGTATACATTTTATTTACAATTTTATACACTGAATTAATATGAAGGGACCTCTTTTCTACTTGAAGTATTTTTCAAGTTAGTTATTTGAGAATTTTGTACGATGAGCTGACTTTTGACCGTATTCAGCCCTCACCCATCTGCTCCCAGATCCACCCCCCCCCACTTCCCTACCCAACTGTAAACGGAAGTTTTCCCATCTTGCAGCTGCTCTATAGTTATAGTTTTCCTTGTTACAAAATTCAGAAAAGAAACTCACGAAAGAAGTGTAAAGTGTATAAGGTTGACAGACAAAAGCATAGTTTGGGGATGGTAATACAAGTTAGGATAGAAAGTGAGTTAGGTACCACACTTTGGACTCACCAAGATAGGATAGATAATGGATTATTTTCCCTGAATTTGTCAAATGCTAATGGACTGGACATTGTCAATATAATTATTGCCTATATATTTATATAGTTATTGTACTTATTATATATAGTTTTACTTTGTTAGTTAAAACCTTCACTTTTAGCTGGGTGGTGGCGGCGCACATCTTTAATCCCAGCACTTGGGAGACAGAGCCAGGTGGATCTCTGTGAGTTCAAGGCCAGCCTGGTCTACAGAGCGAGATCCAGGACAAGCACCAAAACAACACAGAGAAACCCTGTTTTGAAACAAACAAACAAAGAAAGAAAGAAACAAAAAACCTTTGGGCTGGAGGGTTGATGGCTCAGAGGTTAAAAGCACTGACCGCTCTTCCAGAGGTCCTGAGTTCAATTCCCAGCAACCACATGATGGGCTCACAACCATCTATAATGGGATCTGATGCCCTCTTCTGGCCTGCAGGCAGAACACTATATACATAATAAATAAATCTTAAAAAAAACAAACAAACAAAAAAAAAAACCTAACATTTTATTTAGACAAAAAGGGGAAATGTTGTGTGATAGTTTGACTGTGTTCTGACAAATAAAGCTTGCTTGGAGTCAGAGGGCGGAGCTAGCCACTAGCTGAACAAAATTAACCATAGAGTTTTGGAGGATTGTAGACAGAGAGGAGATAGGAAGTGATAAGGTGGGGTGGAGAGAGGATCTCAGTCCTTTTGGATGGAGGAACCGCAGAGGTAGGAAGCAACTGTGGCTGCTCCCCTGCTTCTCTGATCTTTCAAGTCTTCACCCCAATATCTGACTCCTGATTTTTCATTGATAAGATTAATTAAATTAATGCTTCACTAAACCAGCTTTATACCCCCTATGGCCACTCTTAAAGAAATCCAGTTCTCCCTCTTTGAGCAGCTATCAATTGCCAGCAGCTCCTTGGCTTTGGAATGGGACTTCATGTCAAACTCCTCTCTCCTTGCTAGGATTTGGTCTGGCTTGAGCTTGCACAGGGCGTATGCACACTGTCATAGCCAGTTTAAAGTCATGTGTGCAACTGTCCTCTTGTTTCCAGAGAACACTGTTTTCTCAGGATTTGTTCCCCACCTGTCTCCTACAGTCTCTCTACCCCTTATTCCACCATGACCTCTGAGCCTTGAGACAGGGTATGATACTTATATTCCATTTAGGAATGAACATTCCACAACAGCTAGCTGCAGGTCTCTGTGTTAATCACCATCTACTTCAACTGGAAGCTTCTCAGAGGAGAGCTGAGAGGTGCATAAATCTATAGGTGTAAGGAGAAGTCATTAGGAGTCAGTTTAATACTCTGTCCATTTAGCAGAATAGTAGGAGGTTCTCCCGTAGGCCTATGGCCTGTGTAGCCAGAGCTGCTCGGCCTGACGATGATGCCAGCGTGGGCTTCAGATAATGGAGTGGGAGGGACTTCAGTCCGAGTGAGAAAGGGGTGGTTACTCCTGTGCTGTTTGTACCACCGTTGCACCAGCAGGCATGCCTTGCCACACTGGTCATTATTGTAGGTCTCAGGGTTCACAGCAGGCAAGACTGCAACTACTTTCCTCTTCCACTAGCATACGTGGGACCTTCCAGCACTATGAGAGCTAGAGATGAAGCTTCCACATCAGTACCAGCTTCATACTTCTGTGCTCTATGATTCGAGTACAAGTTCTTCAGCAATAGGGTCTTACTGTCAGGTTCTGGAGGGTAAACCCAAAGCATTGGCAATAGGTTGTAATAGCCTGTAATGTTTTGGATTTATGGAATCTCAATGGAGCCCAAACTACAAAAGAAGTAACCTATTCCTTGCACTAAGATTTTTATTTGTTAGCCTATGGAGTCTAGTAAGAGCATTGTTGAATCTTTATAGGGTAATCTCTCTCTCTCTCTCTCTCTCTCTCTCTCTCTCTCTCTCTCTCTCTCTCACACACACACACACACACACACACACACACACACACACACACACACACGAGAGAGAGAGAGAGAGAGAGAGAGAGAGAGAGAGAGAGAGAGAGACAGAGAGAGAGAGAGAGAGAGAGAGAGAGAGAGAGAGAGAGAGAGAGAGAGCTTCTACAGTAGTGGGTTGGTTTCCATTTATCTGTTTTGAAGAGTCTCTAGAGTTATGTATCCCTCCCCATATTCCCTCCTTTACCTTGCTCTCCCATTCCCCATGCCAATTTAACCCATCCTGTTACGCTCATCCTCTTAAGCTTTTATACCACTGCTTTTAGTATCCTCTGCCTTAAAGCACCCCCTTACCCTCTTATTATTTCCCTGACCTCTGTGAATAGTCTAAATGAAATGTACCTATCTGAAAATTCAGTGCTAGCATCCACAGATGAGACAAAGGTTAGTCATCTCATTCAGTATGATTATTTCCAGCTCCATCCATTTCCCGGCCAATTTCATATTGTTTTCTTCATTTTAAGGTTTTTCCAGTTTTCTTTTCTTTTTTTTTTTTAAATTGTATGTATATTATGGTTATTTTGCCTGTGCCTATGTCTGTGTACCAAGTGCATAGAGTGCCCATAGAGGACAGAAGAAGGCATCAGATCCTGGAGTTACAGATGGTTGTGAGCCACCATGTGGTTGCTGGGAATCAAACCTAGGACCTCCAGAAGAGTAGCCAGTGCTCTTAACTACTCAGCCATCTCTCCAGCCCCATCTCATTTTTTTCGTAATAGCTGAATAATATACCGTTGTGTAAATGAAACCCCTTTTCATTACTCACTTATTCATGGATGTCTAGGCTGTTTCCATCTCCTGGAGATTGTGACTAGCGCAGCACTGAGCCTGGACGAGTGGGCATCTTTAGAGTAGGGTATGGAGCAAGAACAGTGTGGCTGAGTCATGTGATTGATCTCTCTCGCTTTTTGAGGAAACTTCACACTGACTTCCGTAGTGGCTGCACCAGTTTACACTCCCAACAGCAGTGAATGAGTGTTCTCCTCCACCTACAGCGATGCCAGCATTTGTTATCATTTATTTGGGGGGCGTTCTTTTGTTGTTGTTTTGGTTTGGTTTCTTTTTTCTTTTTTGGTCGTATATGTTCTAATTAGGGTAAGATGAAATTTCAAAGAGGTTTTTATTTGCATTTCCCTGATGTCTAAGAATGTTGAACATTTCTTAAAAATGTTTCTCATCCATTTGTGTTTCATCTTTTGGGAATTCTGCTTAGTTCTCTGCCACATTGGATCTGGAGTTATAGACAGTTGAACTACCTAACATGAGTGCTGGGAATTGAACTCAGGTCCTCTGGAAGAGCAGCCAGTGCACTTAACCACCAAGCCATATCCCCAGTGCCCACTTGTTCTGTAGAGGATGCTTAATATAGTGCTCTGGTTAGCAACCCCCTGATTAGATTCTGTTTTTCCTCTTCAGTAGGTAGGGGACTAGGAGGGTGTCTTCCGGTTCCACAGTTGTGGGGTTTCCCTTTTTCCTCACAGCCTGTTGGCCACCAGGCCATGAGGACAAGGGGCAGAAGCGATTACAAAGAGCTCTGAACAGCCCGTGAGCACAGTGGAGATCTCTGTCCGGGATATAACTTCAGTGAGTCAGCTCAACTGTATTCCAGAGTGAGGGGAGAGATAAAGGATGGGGTAGTGGCTGGGGAATCACCTAATTTGCATTAAACAGCACACTCCTATCATAAAGCTCCTAGTACAAGTCTTAGTTATCATACGTGGAATCACAGTCCTATAGTAATGTTCCCAGCACAATGTCTAGTTACCATATGGGCAGCTGGGAGAAGCTTCTGCAGGGAACTGCATCCAGGGTCATTCTAGAGGTAAGTCAGACATCTGGGCCTAGAGACAGTCTCCAAGTAAGGTCAGGTAGAGAACAGGGCGCCTTTCTGGGGTGAGGAGGTGGAAGTTGTCCATGTTGCCGAGCTCAGAGACAGCTAGCAGGCTATGGTAGACTAAAACCTCAGGCCCTCAGGGCCTCCCATGGTACCATCTTAGATCATCTCTGTCCTGCCTTTCTGTCTACCAAAACCAAAGAGTGGTTTTTTTCTTCGTCCCACAGGAGAGAGCAAGCGGTGGAAAAGAAGTATCCTGGGACCTACAAGCGACACCCTGTCCGTCCAATAATCCACCCCAATGCCATGGAGAAACTCATGAAAAGGAAGGGTGTGCCCCACAAGGCTGGAGTTCAGACTAAACGGTGAGAAAACTGCATCCGTCCAGCTGACATTTCGCTGAATGGGGTCACCTGCAAAAGGGCAGTCCCAGATGTTGTAGCCTTTCTGTAGCTCACCAGCAGCTCATGGCCTGTGGTAAAACCAAGTAGGGAGATGAGAGAGCATGGCACAGCCCCCAGAAGTCTCGTTTTTACTGCCTGGGGCACTCTGTTTTAGCTCCAAATACAGGACAAGGATGTATACAACAGGGACAGTCAGGCTGGTTGAAACTCCAGTTCTGCTTTATAAGTGTGTGCCTTGGGCCAGGTCACTCGGCCTTTTTCAAATCCAGTATCCTCATGGGTAAATGGTATCATTCTGTTACATGGGATTTCTTTCTATTCTTATAGCCCTTAGAAACAACTGAGTTAATCGTAATTCTTTATTTTTGACACAGTGGTCTGTGCATATTTTATCAATGTGTTTACTTAGCTCTTCTTAATAACGTGAAACTCACCACCAAAAATAAAAACAGGGCATTGATAATTATGTACACCTAGCTGAGTGGTTCCCCATACTCTACCTCTGTGCGGAATTTTTATGGCTTTTGTTTTGGTTCTGTTGGTTTGTTTGCTAGGCAGTCACTCACACTGGCCTCATACTCATTAATGTCCTCCTGTCTCAATCTCTTAAGTAGCCAGAGTAACAAACGTGTGATCACATCTCACTGTGAAGTCTGAATAGTGTGAAATCACCTTTAGGGCACTGGTGTGCAAAAGCAGGGTTTAGTTTTTAAGAGATCATTCTTTCCTTGTTTGTTTGTTTGTTTGTTTGTTTTTGTGTTTTGGTTTTTCTAGACAGGGTTTTTCTGTGTAGCCCTGGATGTCCTCAAATTTTCTCTGTAGACCAGGCTGGCCTCGAACTCAGAGATCCGCCTACCTTTGCCTCCTGAGTGCTGGGATTAAAGGTGTGCATCACCATGCCTAGCTTCTTTCCCCATTTATAACACTGGCTTTACACTGGTTTAATCTCAGTGGAGTTACATCTCTGTGTAGAATGTATGTTTAGCTGCGTGGGGCCCCAAGTTCAATGCACCTTCCAAAACAGAATACCTTTTCACTCCTTTTTAGAATTACCAAATGCTGTGGAGCCTTATAATTCTGACATGCCAGAGAACTGGCTCCATCCCAGACAGGTTGCTATAAAGGAGAGAATGTCCTGGGCTTGTAAGACTCAAACCAAATGCAATAAGAAAATGGGAAGGAGAAATACAAGCCAAGAATGTTTCTCTAACTAACTTTTAAATATTTATTAACTTAGAAAGTAGTAAGGGGTTTTTTTTTTATGACGTTTTCATACATTCTTAGATTTGGTTGACTTTCCCTGCAATTCTCTTCTCTCTCCTCTTCCCTACCTTGAAGCGTGATCCTAATTAGTCTTAACGATCAAGGAAAACCTGGAGTCAGATATTGGGATAAAAGCTGAAAGATCAGAGAAGCAGAGCGGCAGCCACCACAAACTTCTTACCTCTGTGAAATCTCAGACCTAATAGGTGGATGATTCTGTCTCTAGGAATCCTCAGACTGAATGGGCTGAGACCCTGTCTCTACCCACCTTATATTCCTGTTTCCAGTTGCCAAATGCTGGGATCAAAGGCATGTGCCACCTAAGTGCTGGATCAAAGACATGAGATCCCAAGTGCTGGGATTAAAGGTGTGTGTCACCACCACCCAGCCTGTTTCTCTTTTAGACTGGTTCAATCTCTGTAGCCCAGGATGGCCTTGAACTCCTGATCTTCCTGCTTCTCCTCCCAAGTGCTGGGATTAAAGGTGTGTGCCACCACTGCCGAGTCTATGGTTAACTAGTGGTCAGCTCCACCCTCTGATCTCCAGGCAAGCTTTATTTGTCAGAACACAAACAGAGTATCACACAACATTATGTCCCATCTTCATGCTCCCCATCCCTGCTTAAACCCTTCCACCCTTCGTAATCTCCCCCCACACTCCTATCAGATGTGTTCTGTAAACCCCCACCCCCTTTTCTCCCCGAAGCCTTTCCCCTGACTCTCAGGGGCCCCTTTCTGGTTTTCTGACCTCCACACATGCTCATTCACACAAATACATCTGTCTACGTTCGAAGCCGGGATCCATATATGACAAAGAACATGGGGAGTTTGTCTTTCTGAGCCTGGGTTACCTCACTAAATATAATATTTTTCAGATCCATCCATTTTCCTGAATTTTTCATAATTTCATTTTTCTTCACAGCTGAATAAAATTCCATTGTGCATATGTACCTCATTTCCATCCTCCTCCCTTCTGTTGATGTGTGTGTGGACTGCTTCCATTTCCCGCCTGCTGTGAGTCGAGCTGCAGTGAACACGTGTGTGCATGTGTCTCTGTGGTAGGTGTATCACAGGAGTGCTAACACCAGGGCGTGTGGTAATTCTAGTTCTAGCTTTTGGAGGAGCTCTTGCTTTCCACAGTGGCTGCACCGTCTCCACTCCCACCAAGCGTGAATGAGTCCCTTTCTCCACACCCTTGCCAGCATTTGTGGGCATTCGTTTTCTCGATCGTCACTAACTGAGGTGAGAGGAATTTCAGAGCGGTTTCAGTTGGCGTTTCCCTGGTGGCTAAGGGTGTGAGCCGCTGTTTTTTCAGTGTGTGTGTGTGTGTGTGTGTACATGGGTGTGCCCATGTGTACAGGTGCACATGTACGTATGTACATATGGAGAGAGGTCATTCTTGGCTGTTGCTCCTCAGATGACATCCACATCGTTCTTTTGAGACAGGGTCTCACACCGGCCTGCAGTCCGCTAAGTAGGCTGGCTGGCCAGTGGGTCCCAGGTCTACCTGTCTCTGCTTCCCCCCCACCTGAAGCTGACCATGCAGCCACACCTGGCTTCTTTTTTAAACATGGGTGCTGGGAATCAGACTCAGCTCCTCCTTCTGTGGGAAGCGCCTTGCTGACTGAGCTGTCTCCCCAGCCCAGTCAGCTTTGTTTAGTCTTTATCGGCCATTTGTATTTCTTCTTCTGAAGATGTTTCATTCAGTTCCTTAGCCTTTCTTTCTTTTTTTTTTTTTTTTTTTTTTTTTTTTTTTAATTTTGGTCACTTATTTTCTTGTTTGTTTTTGGGGCTCTTTATATATTTGCATATTGATCCTCTGTCAGGTCTTTAGCCAGGGAAGACTTTTACTCCTGTTCTGAAGGCTGCCCCTTCATTCGGTTAACTTGTTTCCTTTGTTGTGGGTTGTGGAGACACTTTTTAACTTCATGAGGTCCTACTTGTGAGTTGTTTTCTTATTTCCTGAGTGCCAAGAGTATTTCAGAAGGCTGTGTGGATAGTGAACATTCTAACATAGTAGTACAACTACTGAGATCCTAACTACTAAGGACCACATCACGAGCTAGTTCCAGGTCTCTATTAACTTATTTCCCTGACCATCAAGAGTTGAGAAACTGTTTCCAGTGGCAGCTGGCACCGTCCTTGTTGCCTGGCTGTACCTTCAGGGTGGAGGTTGTCGATCATTAGATACTTCAGTCATTTCCAAGGTAGAGATTCAGAGACCTTGGGAGAGATCAGAGAGAAGAGCCCAGGCAGCGTCTGAAGTCTCCATCTTAGCTTACCGTTTAGTCAAGAACTAGAAGGGAATTGGGTGGGGTTCTATTTGCTTTTCGTTACTATGATAAAACATTGACCAAAACCAACTTGGGAGGAAAAGGTTTTTTGTTTGGTTGGTTTTTGGCTTACAGGTTACAGCCAATGGTCCAGGGCAGCCAAGGCAGGACTCAAGCAGAGACCGTGGAGGAACACTGCTTACTGGCTTGCTTCCAGGCTTGCAATCAGATAGCTTCCTCCTACAGCCCAGGCCATGTGTCTAGGAATGCCTAGCCGCAGTAGACGGGGCTCTAATCTATCAGCTAATAATTAAAAAAATACCTCATGGTTACACCCACAGGCAAATCTGATAGAGGTAATTCTTCAGTAAAGGGTCCCTCTTGGGACGATATGTCAAATGACAAGCAAGATCCGCCATCACAGTTTCATGGTTGGCCCTCCTGGCCTGTCTGAAAGAAAGGCTTGAGCTAGGAAAGAGCTCTGCCCTGGAGTGAAAGTCTCCCAGGTCAAAGAGTCAGTTCCTCTTTGTGATACTGAATGCAGCTATGAAGTGGCTGGTGTAACAGGGGGAGCCAGGCACTTTCCTAGTGTGAAGTGGTAGAGCAAGGTTGCTCCGTGGGCTTTGCCTGTCTCCTATCTTGGGACAGTTCTCAGCTCTCCTTTGGATGCCACGGCAGCCTGTTACCTTGAAAGTGCATGCCTCTGGCCCAGCCCTGGAGGACTCCCTTGTCTCAGTAGAAGCTCTTGAACCTCTTCCATCCGGGTCCTCTCTACAGCTCAAGCTGACCCGCAGCGGTGCCTGTTTGCAGTGCTCTGGGGCTTGTACAGTGGTGTCCCCGATGCTGCAACCGAGCGGGGAGGGACTAGGGCAGCATGCAGAAGGGGCTGCTGCCTGCCCTCTCCCAACCAAGGCCGCCACATCTGGGTGCCTCATGATTAGCCGAGAGAGTGTTTCTGCTGCTTAAAAAAGGAATGTGTGGACCTTCGAGCTCTAAAATCTCCTGCTGGTTTGTGTCCTGTCTGGTCCTGAAGACAGAGAGCTGCTGTGTGGCAAGAGAGAAGAGATCCTGAATCCATCCATCAGCACAGAAACCTGGTTTACATGTGGGCTGAGATCTCCTTTCATGCTCTGGCCTCCTCCTGCATGTGACCTCCACAACTGGTCCTGTGGGCACTGGGACACCGAGTCAGGCCTCCTCCCATTAGGACGGAAGTAGAACATTAGGTTGGGGGTGTACCCAGGTGAGGTTGGGGGTGTACCCAGGTGCTAGAGTGTTCTTACAGCACGCACAAAGCCCCAGATTCAGTTCCCAGTGGGGCACAAGCAGGCACAGTGACATGCGCCTTCGGTTGCAGCACTGAGGAGGTAGAAGCAGGACGATTAGCTCAAGGTGATCCTCAACCAAGTTCAAGACCAGCTTGAGCTGGGGACCCTGTCTCAAGGGAGGAAAAGTAGAATCCACTGTGGCTTCTCACCAGCCCTTTCTTGCTGCCTTTGTCTATCCCCCGGGCTCTTTCTCCCTCTCAGACCCCTCCTTTCCTGCCTGCCTTTAGGATTTATTGAGTACCTGCTGTATACAGGATGGATCTTTCCAGTAGACCGTGTCTAGACCAAACTCCTTGAGCGTTTTAGATCTTGCATATGAGCCTGAGGTTTGTTCTGTGGTGCCATATACCTCTTCCCTTTGGGATAGACAGCATGCCCAGATGTATTAGACAGATGTCTGATGTGAGCAACCTCCCACGCCCATACCTTGCTGTGAGGGTACCAGGCTGACAGCCAAGATCACAAGGAAGACATTAAGGACCTTGTAGAACAAAGCTAGTGACCCAGAATCCAGAGGAATAGAAGCTGCCAGTAAGACGGCCCAGCTGACAACACCATGCAAGCCTGATGACCTGAGTTCAGTCCCCAGATCCCACGGTAGAAGGAGAGAACTGACGCCCCAAAGTTATGCTCTGTCCTCCATATATGCACCATGGAGCACACGAACACACACACACGAACACACACACACGAACACACACACACACACACACACACACACACACACACACACACACACACACACCCTGTGTACCTCCCACAAGAATAATTAGATTTTAGAAAGAAATCACTGGGAGTGGACATGTAGATTGTTTCCCAGGTCTGCTGTTTTAAACAGTGCTGTCCTGTATCATTAAGCAGCTCTCTGTGTACACCTGCTGTCTCTATTGGATAAATCCCTGTGTCGGTGAATGCTGACTGAAAGGGTATGTGAAACCAGGTGGGTGGCTCACAGTACTAGGTCCAGTACTCAGGAGGCTGAAGCAGGAAGATCGCCATGAGTTTGGGACTAGCCTGGGCTACAGAGTAAGATCCTATCTCAAACAGACACACAATAACAACAAAGTGTGTAGGCCTAGGCATATAGCTGAACAGTAAGGCACTTGCCTAACAGGCACAAGACACCGGATTTGATCCCCAGAGTCGCAAATTTACAACCCAAGGGTGTAGTCTAAAGCTTGGCGCATTTTACCCCAATGCTAAACATGTTTTGATGTGTTTGAAACAAATCTGTTCTCCTTCCCAGGCCAGACCTATTACGATCTGAAGGTATCCCCAGTGCAGAGGTGGCTCCCACTGCATCCCCTCTGTCTGGAAGTCCCAAAATGTCCACGTCAAGCAGCAAGAGCCGATACCGAAGCAAACCTCGTCACCGCCGAGGGAATAGTAGAGGCAGCCATAGTGACTTTGCAGCAATCTTGAAAAGCCAGCCGACCCAGGAAAACTCACCCCACCCCACTTACCTGCATCATGCTCAGGCTCCCTGCCCTCCTCTCCAGCAGCAATACCAGCAACCCCCTTCTGCCCTGCCTCAGAGCCGCCATCCCCGACTCAATATGCATGGGCAGGACATTGCAACCTGTGCCAACAACCTGAGGTATTTTGGCCCCGCCGCAGCCCTGCGGAGTCCACTCAGCAACCATGCTCAAAGACAGATGCCTGGCTCCAGCCCGGACCTCATCTCCACAGCCATGGCGGCAGATTGCTGGAGGGGTTCTGAACTAGAGCAAGCTGGACCCTGGGGCTGCTGTCAGACCGAGGCCTATGATCCCTGTCTCCAGTGCAGGCCAGAGCATTCTGGATCTTTAGATGTTCCCACCACTGAGCCAGTGGGAAGCAGCCCAGACTGTTCCAGTTCACCAGCACACAATCCCCTTTCAGGAAATGCCCAAGGCTCCGAGAGAATGGAGGCAAATGGATTCAATGGCTGTCAATCTGGTATTTCTCATCAGTTCACACCTCCAGTGCTACCTCAAAAGACACGGCCCCTTCAGAAGGTAAGGTATGACGAGAGTAGTCTGTCACTGCCATCAAATGATGTCAGAGTCAATCATGTGGTGCACATTATAAAGCTGGACATTAAAAGGTGTGCCTTTGGGAAAGCATGAGCCAACAGAGCACAGATGTTTCTTTTGTTCTAAAGACTGACTTCTCCCTCTGTGGTGTTCCAGTGGCGGGCCAGGGAGTTGATTTGAGAGATTACTGAACTGGGAGACCAGGATAACCATATATTAAAGACATATAGTCAAAATGTTTGCAAACTATTGTCCTAGATCTCCAAGCTTGAGGGATGGCCCAAGGCAGTTTAGGAAGTGGAGATTCCTGGTGCACAGTGGCAGACATGGTCTTGGAGAAGACACACAGTGAACTGTCACCTAACATACCTGCATCTATTTGACGACATAGCTTTTTAAAGCTCAAGCTTCTTAATCTCCTGGGCACCAATGCTCTTTACAGTATAACGTTAGCAGCCGTCTTGACCCAGCTAGTCTTGAATCGTGAAACCTGTCTTCTCCACTGGCTGCCTTGCAGCCCCCTGTGGTGTTGGAGATCTAAGCCAGGGTCGTCCACTTAGCACCTCTGGGAATCCACCACTGTCCCTGCAGAGGGCCCAGCAGTGGACTCTGCCAGGCGGGTCGACTTGAAGACGACATGAGTTAGGAAGCAGAGAGCATTGGGAACGCAGCCTGCTTAATGTTAGCTTGCCTTGCTAAGGTCTCTAACAGAGGTGGTTGTGAGAAGTGTTTGGAACATGGTGCACATTTGATCCTAAAGGTTGTTTCAGCTCATCATCGCGGCTGAGGGGAGGGGGGTGTAAGATGAGCTTGTTTGGTCAGATTAGATACTTCACGGGAAAGGAGCGACAGCTGGGGACTGTGTGCTGTCTCAGAGCTGTGTTCTGTCCTCCACGTGTGCCACTGCTGCTGGCTGAGCAGAGGTCCATGTGAGGTCACTGTGAGCTCCTGTATGCTAGGATTATAGACATACACCACCATAGCCAGCAGATGCCTTTGCCCCCAGCCATCTCGCCAGCCTGGCTCACTGACTTTTACCCACACGGTTCTGTAGCTAGCTCAGTGACCAATTTTAAAGCATAAGAAACCCAGACCTTTTCTTAGTCACTCCATGTCACATGTGCCTTTGAGCCACCCTGCTGCCATTTAGATGCCATATATGGCTCTGAGGCCCTAGAGCACAGAGCACGTTCAGCTCCGTTGGAACTGCACACCCCACAGCAGCTCGCCTCTCTTTCCCAAGATGTATTTCTGTGGGGGTTCCTAATGTAACTGCTCATCTTGGCAATCAGGATTACTAATTCCAGCCCTGTCTTTCCTATTGTTAAGAAAAATGCATGTCAAAATACAATGAATAAGACTGTGATATTTTAGAACTGGCTTTTGTAAATGTAAATTACTCTCAACCTTTGGATCCTTTCCACCGGCTCAGTGGTGGGTCCGTCTGAGCTCCTAGGAGACTGTAATCCAGGGACTGTGGTACTGGGGTAAGGACAGTTGATCTTCCCTGTGGCTGGTTTTCTGCCCTTAGTGCCAGATGAGATCTTCCCTATGGGGAAGATTAGCGGCCAGCCATTCACTTAGGCAGCCAACTCACATCAGCCACAGAACCCAGCAACCATCTCAGTGGCCCCGGCCAGAGCAACCTTGTCCCCGCCAACGCGTGCACTCAGTGAAAATGCATGCATGAAGAACCTTTTTATAACTGAAAAGTGGTGACTGCAGACACTTAGGAACTGCTGTTCTGGAGTTGAGTATACACGGCTTGTTTTTACATTTAACACTGTATGACATTTAACACTGACATTTAAACACTGTAATCTTGACAAGACTGTAGTATTAGTGGCAAAACAATTGATTTGGAAAGAGGAAAGCACTTGCTGGGCTTGCAGAACTGGAAAGCCCCTTCAAGGTGGAATTTCTATGAAAGGCCTTAGAACCACTGGCAGTTACAGGACAGTGTCCCAAATCCAAGACCTCGTCAGCTTCCTCTCCACTGTCCTCTGGACACTTGCATGGGGCCTCCACCTCCTGAAGGCAAAGGGAAACTTCTGTGTCTTCTAGCACCTGGTAAAGGGCCTGTTGTCATGGAAACGGGGAGCACTGCTGCTGAATGGAGGGTACATACGGATGTGTTGGTTTGGGCTGCTTGGCTTTGGTATTAGGAAGTTGTTTGTTTTGTTTGGGGGTTTGGTTGTTTGTTTGTTTATTTTTGAGACAGCATTTGACTAAATAGCTCAGGATGACTTGGAACTCTCTATGATGTACCTGGGCTGCCCTCGGTCCACCTGCCTCAGCCCCTGCAGTGACAGGGTTCCAGTTGTATGCTACCCTACTGGGATGTGGATGGAGATGTTTGAAGAAGCCATCAGCAAGCTATCACTAAACCCCTTTAGAATGAAAATTAAACCTGTTCTCTCCTTGTCCTCAGAGTGGAGATGACTCCTCGGAAGAGGAAGGGGAAGTAGACAGTGAAGTGGAATTTCCTCGAAGACAGAGGTAAAGCCCCTCCCCGCCCCCCCTCTAAGCGCTGACATCTCCCCGTCACATGTCTGCAGGCTGCTCTGCACAGCAGGTCACAGGTCCTCAGGTTCATTTTCACAGAACCTCACAACAAGGAGCGTGAATACACTGTCACACTCCAGAACACAGACAGTGTCTAGTTTGGGAGGGGTGGCACACGTTTGTGGTTCAGATGGTTTCTCCTTGGGCTAGTCTGTTCATGCTGCTATAGTCAAATACCACAGACTAGGGGGTTTGTGGAACAACACACATTTCTCCCAGTTGTGGGAACTGGGCAGTCCAAGGTGGTGGTGACAGTGATTCCGTTCCTAGTCACAGCTTTCTTCCTAGCTTGCAGACCACCTTCTTCCTGTGTCCTCACATGTCAGAGATGGATAAGTAATAGAGAATTTGGGGAGGGGGCAGGAGCTAGCAGGCTCCCGTCACTCTGGCTGATTGACAAGCCAGGGAGCCACGCCTCCTCCGGTTAAGCCTGTGTTCTCCCTGTTTCCAGGCCCCACCGCTGTATAAGCAGCTGCCAGTCCTACTCCACCTTCAGCTCCGAGAACTTCTCTGTGTCTGATGGAGAGGAGGGGAACACCAGTGACCACTCAAACAGTCCCGATGAGTCGGCGGACAGACGCGAAGACCGCCTGGCAGAGAAGCTGGACGACCTGCTGTCCCAGACGCCCGAGGCCCCCATCGAGATCTCCTCCCACTCGGATGGGCTGTCTGACAAGGAGTGCGCGGTCCGGCGCGTGAAGACGCAGATGTCCCTGGGCAGGCTGTGCGCCGCCGAGGAGCGTGGCTACGAGGTGGGCACCTCTCCCTCCTCCCTCCACTACGCCCTTCCTGGTCCTCTGGCTTTGGAGCATTATGCTAGTTCGCTTTCCATTGCTGTGATTGATAAACACGGTGACCAAAAACCAACTTGAGGAAGGAAGGGTTTATTTCAGCTTACAGCTCACCGTCTGCCATTGAGAGAAGCCAGGGCGGGAACCAAAGCGGAGCAGAAGCCTGTAGGCAGAAACCGAAGCAGCGGCTGTAGAGGATGGCTGCTTGCTGGCTTGCTCCCACGGCTGCCTCAGCTTGCTTTTTCTTTTCTTTTCTTTTCTTTTCTTTTCTTTTCTTTTCTTTTCTTTTCTTTTCTTTTCTTTTCTTTTCTTTTCTTTTCTTTTCTTTTCTTTTCTTTTCTTTCTCTCTCTCTCTCTCTCTCTCTCTCTCTCTCTTTCTCTCTCTCTCTCTCTCTCTCTCTCTCTCCCTCTCTCTCTCTCTCCTTTCTTTCTTTCTTTCTTTCTTTCTTTCTTTCTTTCTTTCTTTCTTTCTTTCTTTCTTTCTTTCTTTCTTTCTTTCTTTCTTTCTTTCTCAACTCAAGCCCCCCTGCTCAGGGAGTGGTACTACCCACAGTGGGCTGGGTCCTCCCACATCAATTGTTAATCAAGAAAACGGCAACCCAGACTTGCCTCGAGGCCGGTCTACTGAAAGCGTTTTTTTCTCCAGTGAGGTTTCCTCTTCTCAAAGGACTCGGGCTTGTGTCACGTTGACAGAAGATCTAACTGCACAAGTCGGTTCAGGCCTGGGGTCGTTATCATTTTCAGTCGGTGGATAACATATACACTGCCTCCACGAAGTAAATAAAAACATGGAGCGTGGGGTTCTCTGAGTAAGGACAGTGTCTCACAAATGAGGCAGAGGCTTGAAATGTTCCGAAATCCCCACCCCCACCCCACCCCACCCCACCCCTCACCCATCTCCTAGTCCTTCCCTTCCTGCCCTCACTCTCCTCTGGAAGACATTGCCACAGCCCAGAAGATGCAGCGCTTCTTCTGTAGACTAGTACAGCCTTTGGAGACCCAGGAGATTGAGGTGTTTGTAGGTATAGACCCTGGACTCAGACTGCCTAGATGCAAACCCCAGCCATTCTACCTACCATGTGACCCTGGGCAAGTTGCTTAACCTCGCCGAAGGTCAGTTTCCTTACCCTTACAATGTGTGTGGTACCTGTCAAATCTACAAGAAATGACCTCCTTCAGCAGGTGAGTAGACTGGACGAACAGACATAAAGGACTCACGGTAAGTGGTACCCGGCCCTGGAACGCTATGGAGATGGGATGTGAGGGAACTGGCGAGTTGCCACAGCCACCGTCGGCATTGCCAGCTTCCTGTAGTCCTGTCCTCCGTAACCTCCCCCGAGAACAGGGTCCAGTGTCCTTTGTCGGCTCCTATAACACGAGGAGTTCAGCTCACCTTCGGTGAGGGCTGTCGCTCGGGACACGTTCAGCGTGCCCTCCCTGAGGGTTGTAGAAGTGAATTAAGACCTCTTGTCTGAACTTTGCAGAACCCTGTGCAGTTTGGAGACTCGGACTGTGACTCTTCAGAGGGCGAGTGTTCTGATGCCACCGTCAGGACCAGCAAGAACTACAGCTCTGCCACCTGGTGACAGGGGCTCTCCCTCAGAAGATCGCGAGACATCGCTGGCATCTCGAACCCTCTCCAGCCCTCGGCTCCTCCCTCCTGCATTTGTCTGGGAGGAGTGGCCGCGTCCCCGAAACAAGCCACACTGACAGGAACATGAGATTTGTCAAAATCTCTGGGGAAATACCCAAATGAAATTCCGTCTCACTGAGCATTTCAATCAAGAATGGCAGGGATCTATTGTACTGAAAACTCCAGCTACTGTAACATTGATATTTATTTTTGTTGGACATTTTAACACTTTGTATTGTAAAGAGTGAACTATATATGATACACAGACACAATAATTTCTTTACAAAAAAAAAAAAAAGGAAAGGAAAGAGTCTTTAGGAGAGACATTTGGACTTTGTGGGGCTAGAAGGTGTCACTGTCGCTTGAACCCAGGACCAGGTCTTTTGTCCGTGTTTGAAGAGTTGTAATGAGACACAGTGAGCGTTTAAGACACAAGCCAAAGGAAATGCAGCCACATTAAGTCCAGCCGGCTTGTCTACGTAGGGATGGAAATGGCCTGGAAGTGGAGTGATCTAATAGCACCAAAGCCTTGGAGGGCACGTGCTTCCTCACGCAAACAGAACCGTAGCTACACATCTGGAATTTCATCCCTTAAACACTGAGCAGGATCTGGCAGCAAAGGTTATAGTGTCATCAAGTCTTGCCCTTAGCAAACGCTTCCCTGTAAATGCTGCCGCGGTCACGGCCGTGCCCAGCACGGTCTTTCAGACCCGTGTACCGTTCTTCTTCCTTTCTTCCCACCTGCTGTCCACTCCTCTCAGGAAGTGGGATAAAGGGGTAAGAAAAAAAGAGCATCTGTGACTTTAGGAAAACATGCCTGTAAAACTTCTTTTTTCAGGATGGAGGTTCAGCTATACATGCAAGATGGCACAACCCCTTCCTGGACCCCGGTTGTCTATCTCCTGGAATCATATTGATTCACACAGAAGGCAGCTAGGACGTGTGTGTCCAGTGTCCGTTTTGTTCGTAATCTCATTCTAGCTTAGAAGCTTTGGTGGCTGTCTGTCACTGTAGCAGAACAGGCAACAGAAGCAGCGTGCTGAAAAGTGACCGTCTCACCACGTTTTCATTCTGAATCACTGCAGTTTTGTTTAGTTGGGTTAGGAAATTTCTAGAAGGAACAGCTGATGCTAAGCAGGTAATTAGGATTCCTTTAGTTTCTCAAAAGCATGTGACTTTTCCTGTGTCCAGAGTCCTGGGCTGTAAAAAGTACCCCGAGGTGCTTTGTGGAGTCTTGGCTTGAAGCTGGAAAGGTCTCACAGCCCTCCAAGGGCTGGATTACAGGTGGGCACCTCCATGCCTGGCTTAAAGATGTCTTATCTAGAATTTGTAAGCATACGCATTAGCCTGACTCCTATGTCTCCAATGCAGGCTTCTGCCAAGTCCGAACTGGCTGGATTCTGGCATTGCATCCTGTAAGGATGTTAGGTATTAAGACATTCCAACCCCAACGGAAATGGTGCCCCTGGGCTGGGTGTCATTGACTGCATCGGCCAAAAATGAAAAGCAGGAGGGGATTTAGAGCCGGTCTTCTGTTTGACCCTCCCTTGTTTACACTTTATGTCGAGACATTGATTTTGAAATTTAGTGTCTATAATTTTTAGCTCATAGGAAGGATGAAGGAACATGTTTAACTTAGAAAGCAGTATTGTTTTGTTAAATTATTCCATTTTGTATGAACTGTAGCAGGACTACACAGGAGAGCTTAAGTTATGGCATTATTATTGTTGTTTTATTTTATGGTGTCATGATTTTCTGTTGACCAGAAGGTGTGGCTTGTGATGTAGCACAATGACTGTTTCTTGCTAACCATGAATTATTGTGGACTTCTGTGGGCCTAGTGAAGGTCTGGGGCTGGAACCGTCCTCTGGAATGCCTGGCATTCCTCAGTGTACCCCCTCGTTTCCTGAATACAGCAGCAGTGGTCTGAGGAGGTGTGCTCTGCCCTGACACCCAATGGGTACACTGTGATTATTATTATTATTATTATTATTATTATTATTATTATTATTTTACTTGATTGTAAAAACTCCTGAATGGGCAGATGACCAAGTTGATGACCAAGTAGTTCAAAAGTTCCCAAAGTTACAAACCTGCTCAAATGTCTTAAAAATAAAATCATGGCACTGTAGTAGAAGCAAAAAGATTTAATGCTCAAACAGCAAGACCAAGCGTTTCTGCAGGGGGCTCATGAGGTAGTTTCAAGAGTGGACAGCAGAGCGAGCGAGTCATCTCCTTCCCGCTGAGCCCCACAGACTGGGAAGAGTGGAAAGACTCGAAACGAAGAGAAGTGTGTGATGCCTCAGTGACGTCCTTCCATAACAGACATGAGTTCTAGGAGGTGGGGGCGTTGGGGTCACAGGGCTGGGGAACGACAGGCAGCATCCCCTCATCCTCCAGCCTCGGGTCCCTTATTCCTCAGAATTGAGACTCTCTCTGCCCAACACAAAGCAGAGCCAGCTGTTTGTCCTGCTCCATACCCACCTTTAGTGCCAACAGAGAAACATGAAGGCCACCTTCTGTCTGGCACCTTTCCACGTCGGTCCTCCCGGAAAACCCACCCTGCATGCCAGTCTTCATCAGCATTCTGAATCCCCATCCTCCCTGTCTGTCACACTAAGGCCACCTTTATCTGGATCGACTATTACAGGCGTGCTAGGCACGTGGCGTTGACTCCAGTCATTCACTGTATCATCCAGACAGGAGTGAAACCCAGACTTTTTGGGTGGAGTTAGGGTTCTAAGCAAGGTGAAAAGGGAAAAATAGTCTCTACCCCGCCCTTCCTCCACAGCCTGCCTTGTAGGAACCAGGAAACTCGGACTGACTGTGTTTCCTTGAAAACGTTATAGTCATCAGAACACTGAGTGGAGAGTTCAGGGGACATAAGAGCCAATTCTTCCGTGCTGTCCGCTGCCACCACGCTTTGGGGCTCTGAGAAGGCTGGCCTGACCGACCTCGAGTTCCGTCACTGATTGAAGGATGAATATGTACATTCTTTGGCCGTCTGGTTTTGACTACCAAGATGAATTTTGTTTTTTGTGTTGCCGTCAAGCACTGGATTTTCTTTCTTTTTCTAAATCATGTCACTGAATTAAAACCCCTCTGGCAGTTGCTTAGCACAGGAATGGAGACACCTGTATCCACTTTGAAACATACCTCACCTTAGAGCTAGCTGCAGGACTGTGGGAGGTCCCGACAGGACAATGAAGTGATGTTGTTAGGTGTCTTGGGTAGCCTGATTGAAGACTTGAGTATTTTAGACCTTTAGTTCCACCAAATTAATCCTGGAATTAAAGTCATTTTGAGTAAGTACTGTCTAGTGCTTACTCAGGGGCCCTTTGTGCTAAGCCATTCTCCTAACCTACTCTAGGGGATGGAGACGATGGCTTTGAAGTTCCTGTTACTGACTCAGGGTTGTCAGTGTTCCCACAAGGCAGCATTGATGTCTTCAGTGGGAGTGCGTTCCTGTTGATTCCGTGGTTTACTGCTTTTTATCATGTCCTTATGTCTCATGTTTTTAATGATCATTTGTTTTATTCTTTGAGAATTTCATACATGCGTACAATGAAATGTGATCATACTCCATTCCCCTTCCATATCCCACTCAAAACCCCCTCCTCCTGACCTCATGCTTCTGTGTGGGATGGTGTGGGTTTTAGGTTGTTGTTTTGGTAACTCACTAAGTCTAGGAGTGCCACCCATGTGTGCATGTGTATGAAAACATCCACTGGAGGATCATGGGAGTGACCCTCCTGTCCCCCCAACCCTCCCCAACTGTCAGGCGCTCCTCAGTGGGGTAGGGCCTGGAGATCACCTTCCCACATCAAATTCTCTTTTTTTAAAAAACTTTCTAGCTGGGTTGGTAGCATATACCTTTAATCCTAGCTCTGGGAGAGAAAGAGAAGGCAGAGCTCTGACTTGGTGAGATCCTGTCTCAAAAAATAAAATAAAATAAAATCCAAGAAATTCCTGCCCTGTTCCACGCATACCGTGTTTATTTCTCCAGAAACCGAAACACTACCATGTGCCACCATGGATCACCTCTGCACTAAACACCATGGGCATCATCATTTACTGAACACCTTATTGCTTCCTGCTGAGCCTTGCTTACAGCCTCAGAGCCACTCACAGCAGCATCTGGAGCATCATTCATGACTTGTTGGAATTGGCGTGCAGTGTTTATTATCCCAGCTCTGAGCTCACAGTTGTTCCCTAAAGATGATTCTAGACCTTGAGTTCCCTGATGGGCAAGTACAGGACCATGCCAATAGTCGTCTTATGGGTCCCCAAGGCTGACAGGGGCATGCCATGGCAGGCAAAGGGCCACTTGCCTTTATTCTCTCCCTCTGGACTGCAGTCCAGTTGACTAAGCACCAGATGCATCTCTACCCACACGGAACTGTACCAGATGAGCACACTCTTCCCTGTCTGTGAACTGAAGGTTCAGGTGTGCAGTCTGTTCCGTATTTCCTCCCAAAATGCTGAGAATGATGTGAATTTTTTTGTCAAGACTTCTCTTCAGCTGTCAGTATGGATTCAGTGCCTTTCCAGGCAGCAAGGTTTTCCTTTGCTGATGCCATAGAACAAATGTCCCAATGTGCTCACCTCCCTTAGACTGGCTCACTGGATGCGTCTGTTTGCCTGTCTGCATGGCTTAACTGGCATTGCAAATGCCTGTCCAAACAAGAATTAACTGAACTAGGCTGCTGAGTGGAGGACCCAGTGGAACCCAGAACATTTCTCAGGGACAGGAGGCTGAAGAGGATAGCTCTCAGAAACAGAGAAAGAGCTTGGTTAGGCTTTGGTAAATGCCACATGCACGGCAAGGGCGTGACAGCAAGATTTCAGGTGCCACATCCTCAGCAGATGGCAAGGCCACTGTCAGGAGGCTTCCAGCACAATCACAGCCCTGCTTCCCAGGGCCTCTGCACAGCACTGGAGGTCACTGGTGTCTGGCCAATGACCACGGTCCTCCCATGGCTACAAGCTGGAGGGCCCAGCCACATGTACAAGCTATTAGGAAAAGGTATCTTGACCACACTACCCCCGTGGCTCTCCACCTCTAGAGTTACACATCTCTGAGGATGGGGAAACCTTTTCAGTCTTTTTTTTAATGTTTGTATGTCTGCCCCCATCCCACCCTCTCTTTCTGTGATTATTTATTACAGTAATTTGAGTTCTATTGATTTAGAGCAAATGAATTTCTTTCTGGTACCTATGTCTCAAAATGAACTCCCTTGTCTCCTTGAAGCTCCCGGGTCCCCAGCTCTGTGTCATTTTCAGATACTGGCTCTGGCTTTGTACCAAACAGCAATGGGAACAAGAACGATGATGAAAACAAACCAATGCATGAAATTAAACCAAGTATACCTTATGTCTTCTGGTCCTGTCTCTCCCTACAGTGCCGCTTGCGTCCTACCAGCTGCCCCGCCAGGGTTTTCGGGGAAGGGCGAGCCGACTTCTGCAGCCAGGACTCTTACATTTCAGAGGCAACAACTAAAGTTGCAGTTTCCACTTTGTCTTGAGTTTTCCCATAAGAGCTTAGGCAGGCACTCGGCTTCTTCCCGAGCCATCTGCTGCCGTTCCTGCAGCTGTCCCGTTACCATGACATCACCCTTAAAGACGCCAGGAGAGGCAAATGAGGAGCTGGCATCGTTTGGTCAGAGGCCTGCTGGGGGTGGAAAGCTAAACCAGTCTTTCGGATTGTATTTTTCAGCCAATTCTGGTCCCTTTGGAAAGGGCAGTTTTGGGTCAGCAATGTGTACAGACAAGCTCTTATGTTCTGTCTTCACAGTAGAATGTTTATGTCCATGGATTTGGGAAATCCCTTCACCCGTGAGCTCATCCCTGATAAGGCACACTTGTGCAAAATCCCACTGGGGACACACGTCTGGGGAGCCTGAGAGTGAAAAAGGACATACATGCAAAAGGGGGAGAAAACCCGTCTTCTCTCCCTCCCTCTCTATTCCAAAATGCTCTGGAACCACTGGCTTCAAGCATAGTGTCCTCCTCATACCCCCTCATTAGAAAGGCCTCTTTCATACATTTTTTTTTTTTTTAATGAAAGCCTTAAAAAAAACCACGACATGGAAATCCACTCTTAATGTGGAGCCTGAGTATGCACATCAGGCCCAGATTGAAGCCTTGGCAAGACTCCTGGCTGAGCCCAGGCTTGAGACAAACACACCAGCCCAGCCTGTGATGCCTTAGAACAGCAGTTCTGGTGAGTCCTCGTCATGAGTTGTTCCTATTAGGCCCAAGCCCACAGAGCTATTAGCTCGGGTGCCGAGGTCCACAGTCCAGTGCCACAGCTGGAAAACGCAACGACAGCTCCAAGTGACTACAAAATAGCCCAGCAATCACACCACTTTTTCCTCTCGGAATTAAAAAGTACAAATTCCTCAGCTATTCTTAGCAAAGGCAAAATAAAAAAAAAACACGCACAGGGTGTACTGGCCGGCAGCCTCCTGTACTGATGCCACTCCCCCAGCAGGAGGCAGTAGAAGGGATTCCCAGGCAGAAAAGGACAGATGGCCATTTGACTCAGATGAAACACGGCGGGGCCTTCGGACGGGGGAGAATTTCCTCAGAACACATTCAGAACATGCAAAGCTGTCTCCATTCATATTTAATCATGTCTGGATCAGCTTAACTATCAAGACATACAACCACAAGGAGCTTAGACGTAGACAGGAACATCAGTGTGTGAACGGGGTATGGCAGGAATCATTGCACTCAAGCTGTGGGTGTAAGTCTTAGGCGGTTTGTCACATGTCCCTTGGCTTATGGAGAGGTAGATCATCAGCAAAAAGGTAGAGCAGACACTCTTCAAGAGACTAACAGGGGCTAGAGTTCTGTGTGACACTAACACCCACAGGGATTTAACAGGAATACCTGCTACACAGCCTGTCCAAAAGGCCACCTTCTCCCAAGACGTCTCAGGGACCAGCAAGGGCAAGCCCAGCGGACTGAGTCCCCTGGTCCTGGATAGAACCAAAACAAGATTTTCTAGAAAACAGTCCATTACACAGCACCCTGCTAAATGGGACTGGACCCTCAAACAGAGCGCCCTTCTAATAGGCCTCTGCGCACACTAGAACGCCCTTGAGATCACCTTTTGAGGGCAATTAAAACACAGTAAGGGCATTAAAAGGGCCATCACACAGATCAGCAGCAGCGTCCAGGGCTGTGGTAGACATGGAACCTGTGTCACGAGTCCTTCCTGCCACCCAGGCGACTGGTGTTGCTCCTGTCACTCAGCGCCAGGTGCTTCCGGCTAAATTTCTTGATGAGGGTTCCAGGAACCAAAGCGACCAGGGCAATGGCCAACAGCTTCAAGACGGTTTCCCAGGAGAAGAGAGCATCCAGAGAAGTGAGTGTGGACAGGATGGAGCCTGTCTGCACGCAGATGAAATTGTATGGGATCAAACCTGGAAGAGGAAAGTAGAGACGGTCCATGGATGGACAGGATGGTAGGAAACGGCACTAGAAGATGGCCAGGGATTCAGAGTAGTGGCTCTAGCTCTCTGTCCAACTCTTAACCCCCTAAACAATCTACCTTCTTCCTTTTCTCCCCACACTACCTATACACCCCGCCTTCTCCAACAAAAGGCCTTACGATGGGCCACACAAATATATATATTACAATAAGGAGAATTTACTACTCACACAGAAAAAAATAATAACTCAGAGAGTGAGCTGAGAGAGAAATGCTGGAGACCATGTACCTGCTGAAGGTGGGACCCAAGAGCCAAACCAGAGAAAGGAGACCAGGCACCATGAAATTTCTCAGTGTGCATTAAAGTGTTTCAAAACCCAACAAACAGGGCCGGGCGGTGGTGGCGCACGCCTTTAATCCCAGCACTCGGGAGGCAGAGGCAGGCGGATCTCTGTGAGTTCGAGGCCAGCCTGGTCTCCAAAGCGAGTTCCAGGAAAGGCGCAAAGCTACACAGAGAAACCCTGTCTCGAAAAACCAAAAAAAAAAAAAAAAAAAACAAATCAAAACCCAACAAACAAAACAAGTTTCTGCAAAGTACAACTCTGTATGTTCTGCACTCTGAGAATTTAGCAAGGCTCTGCACACCAGAGTCTGTCTGCTAGCTGGGCAGCATGTGGCATAAAAATTCCTTAGAGTCAGGCTTGGTGGCACATGTTATCATTTCAGTCATCAGGAGGCTGAGGCAGGAGAATAGCAACAAATTCAAGGCCAGCCTGGACCTTATGCTGAGACTTTGTCTCAAAACTAAACACAACAGCCCTGTAATGTTTAAGGGAAAAACAAAAACACCCAAGTCCGGCATAATGGAGTACGTCTTCAGCGCCAGGAGAGAGAGGCAGATGGATCTCTGTGAGTTCCAAGACTTCCTGGTCTTCATAGTGAGTAGAGAGCCAGCCAGAGCTCCATAGTGAGACCCTGTCTCAAAGAGAAATTACAAGCCAAACGTAGTGGATGCCTATAGTCTAGCACGTGGAAGGCCGAGGCAAAAAACTGAAAGTTTGAGGCCAGCCTCAGCTACATAACACAGCCATATCACAAATAACAAGACAAAATACACTCTTAGGCTCCGCCTCGGAGATCCTAGTTCCTTGCTTCTGCAGTAAAGCTCCAGAGCCCTCCTGTTAGGAGCCTATTCCCTGCCCCTACTCCTGAGTTTCTGATCGGTTAGGGCCCTGATAACCCATTCCTCTACTTCAGTGAAGAAGAACATGGAAGATAATGACCAGACAGTTCAAGGACACAGGCTGGCCCTCAGGAAGGAACTCTGTCTCCAGAGTCCTTCTAGGCTGGAGTCCCTTCGGTAATGACAAGCTTTTAAGCCCCATTAGCAGAGTGCTGAGGTACTCAGCAAGCTGCCTAAGAACCGGCTGTGGTCAGCCTCCTTCCATTTCTCTCAGACATTCCTATTAATAGTTCCAGCTCCACAGCACACTTGTTAACGTGGACACAAACCCCTGACTGTCACCCCCACACACACCCTAAGGAAGGTCTGAGCATCTTTGCCCCTGCTTTAAGGACAGTGGTGGTTTACTGCAGTAACACGGTACCACTCACAGACGGGAAGGATGTGATCGCTTTAACTTGCAGTAAAGGTGGCCGAAAGCCCACACTTAAAAACAAAACAAAACAAAACAAAACAAAACAAAACAAAACAAAAAAAAAAACACTGCTCTTAACCCCAACTCTAATCTGGTTAAGTGATTTCTGGGGAGGGAAATCGTTCTCAGAAGACAGACAGGAACCTCCCTGATGCCAGCCCTTCAGCCTGCTAGCACATCTTGGAGTCAAGTCACGGGGTTTACAGAGATGACCCTGCTCAATCCCAGTGCCCAACACATGCTGGGCACTTAAGAAGTACTAAATATGGGCACGGAATGAGCAATCCTTAGCTGCTCCCAAAGTATTTGTAGGTTCAAGCCAGAGGAGGGTTTGAAGTCAGAGAAGGCTGTTGTGTGGCCGGGTGGCAGGTGGGCGGCAGGCGGCGGGTGACGGAGGGCAGTGCCTCCACCAGCCGCTCCCCCACATCTTACCGATAAGCACTGAGAAGAAAAACTGCACGATGGGGATGTTCAGAATTGGGGCCGAGAGGTTCAAGAACCAGTTCGGCGTCATGGGGAAGAGTCTGAGGAACAGCAGGAAAAAGAACAGGCTGTTTCTGTTCTCCTCCACCTGCAGAGAGAGCCCACCATCAGGAGCAGAATGGCTCTGCAGCACACTGAAGCTGGACAGCTCCACCCAGCTCCTCCCCCCGCCCCTCCCAGCTCCGCCCCAGCTCCTCCCCCGCCCCTCCCCAGCTCCTCCCCCGCCCCTCCCCAGCTCCTCCCCCGCCCCTCCCCAGCTCCGCCCCAGCTCCTCCCCAGCTCCTCCCCCCAGCCCCCTCCCCTCCAGGCTGGGAAAGAGTTCCCCCTTTTGCAAACACAACTGCCAGCTGCCCCTGGTGGTTCACATTTATAATCCCTGCACTCAGGAACTCGAGAGGCTGAAACAGGAGGACTTCCATGCCTTTTAGGCTAGCTCGAGTTACACAGTGAGACCTCGTAAAAAAAAAACAAAAACTGGGCCAGGGAGATGCTCAGACGGCAAAGCTCTTGCCCTGTCAGCATAAGGATCTGCATTTGATCACGGAACCCAAGTCAAAAAAAAAAAAAAAAAAAAAAGGCCTGGGGCCGGGGCACAAGCCTGGGATCTCCCAGTGCTGGGAGCAGAGAAAGGAGGATCCATGAGGCTTACTGGCCAACCAGTCTAGCTCAGTGAAAGACTCTCTCTCACATGCGCTCACACATACACAAGCATACACACACACACACACACACACACACACCAACACACATACATGCACAGAATTAACTAAATAAAGAAATAAATGAAAACACAGTAGCTGAGGATCAGAGGGGTCGGAAACTTAACTCAAAGCCACAGAGCAGGTAACAACAAGAACTGGACTGGGATTTGATCACAGGTCTGTGCTTCCTAAAGACCACACATGAACCCTCCCCAGCTCCCAGGCAGGGTGAAGGAGCACTGTGGGAAATCCCCGCTCCCGATGCTCTCAGACCATGAGCTCAGAGACCTGGCGATCGGGTGTGCCCCGCCTTACCTTCCTCTGCAGCAGGGCCACTTTATCAGGAAAGTAGGAGATGACCAGCTGCTTGCCGAAAACACTGGAGAGCAGGTAGCAGCATGTGGCGCCCACAGAGGTCAGCACACAGCACAGCAAAAGTCCCAGCCATGGCCCAAACAAGGCACCAGCCAAAACATTCTGCAAAGAAAGCAAGCCCCCAGCCGTGAGAACACCCAGCCGCTGCGGTGGGCTTGTCCTGGAGCCTGTGTATCGGCTCTCTCGCTTTCAGTGGCTTTCACAGCCAACGCCCAAGGCCCATTTTAAGAGGTGAATGAAAACATGGAACTGTAAGCCTAGCCCGAGGCTCCTCACCCTTACGAGGACAAGGCCTAGCACTCAGTGGGCACTGGCAAGTTAAAAAGGAGACTAGGCGCAGACATTACCTGGCTGCGGCAAGCGCTACAGTTACCCCCACAGTCACTGGGGCACCAAAAGGGGAAATGAAGCTCACAAGCCATTTCACTATTGTGTAGACCATGAATGTACCTTCAGTAATCCAAGTAAGATGCCTTCTTTGTTTTTCATCTGATTAGTAAGCTCACACTGGGCTCCCGTGTTGGCCACAGTCCTAATTGACCTTTAAAGCCTTAGTTTCACAAGAATAGAAAAGTTAATTCATACTTCACAAGTGCAGTTTGGCTGGTGACTATCACCCTGCCTCAAAGCACGGGATCCGGAAGAAAGCATGTGGGAAAAGCCAAGTGTGCTGGCACACACCTGTAATCCCAGCACTTGGGAGGCTGAGGCAGGAGGATGGCTTTGAATTCAAGGCCAAATGTGGTGGTATTGTGTTCCTCAAAATATTGTGCACCCTAATAAACTTATCTGGGGTCAGAGAACAGAACAGCCACTAGACATAGAGGCCAGAAAATGGTGGTACACAGTGGCCTTTAATCCTATCACTTGGGAGGCAGAGATCCATCCGGATCTCTGTGAGTTCAAGGCCACATTGGAATCAGCCAAGCACGGTGACTCACGCCTTTAATCCCAGGAAGTAATGTCAGAAAGCAGAAAGGTATATAAGGCGTGAAAACCAGGAACTAGAAGCTTTTGGCTGGTTAAGCTTTTAGGCTTTTGAGCAGTAGTTCAGTTGAGATTCATTCTGGATGAGGACTGAGAGGCTTCCAGTCTGAGGAAACAGGATCAGCTGAGGAACTGGCAAGGTGAGGTAACTGTGGCTTATTCTGTCTCTCTGATCTTCCAGCAATCACCCCAATACCTGGCTTCAGGTTTGTTCTTATTAATAAGACCAGTTAAGATTCATGCTACAGCCAACCTGGGCTAGCATATGAGTTTCCAGACCAGTCTGTACTACAGAGTGAGACCTCGTCTCAAAACATGAACTGGATAGATGGTGTGGCGGCTAAGAGTGCTTCCTGCTCTTGTGGAGGACCAGTGTTTGGATCCCAGCACCCATGCGGGGTGGCTGACAACTGCCTGTCACTCCGGCTTCAGGGGATCTGGTGCCCTCTTCTGGCCTCCACAGCACCTACACACATGTACACAGACACACACAGACACACACATAAACCTACAAAGCATGAACAAGTGAACAAATGAGTGAGCAAAGGCCAGCAAACAGGACAGAGGGGAACTCGGCCACGAGGAGGCCGTGGCTGTGACACATGCTTGGCCATGAGTCCTGAGTAGTGCTCACCATACCCTGTCTTGTGTTACCCCTACCCCATCCTACCAGGGAGAGAGAGCCAGCCTCACAACCAAGATCACACTAGGCAGGGCTAAAACGCACCCCAATTCTGGGTGTGCAGCCCTTACCAACCTAGGCTATACAGCACCACGTAGCATCTGGCTCTCTGTCCCGAAGCAGGATCAGCTCAAGGGGGAAGTCAGTCCAGGGTCAGCCCAAAGGACTTAGCCCTGGAGCTCCAGCATCCAGCTCCCTCTCTCAGACATGTTTGCTCTTCTTCCTGTTTCCAACCCCCAATCTGCTTGGGTAGGTCTAAGCGGAATCTGGAGTGGGAAAAGGTGCTGGGGGAGGAGAGGGACTCGGGACAACAGGAAGCTTGGAGGGTCACTAAGTGCTGAATGCCCACTCAGGACAGCCTCTCCACACCGTGCTTCATGTCACCCTGCCGCACAGATAAAGGGGTTTCTGGAGCAGGGGCCGCATGTTACAGAACAGGAAACCAGTTGGAAAGAGGACAGGCCACTGACCAGGAAACTGGAGCCAGGGATGGCAAAGCCCTGTTTGTAGAGGTAGGCACTGCAGAAGAGCAGGAACACGTAGGCCTGGTGCTCCTTCCGGTACTCCCGAAGGACTTCCGAGAGCTCCCGCAGCTCGGCTAGGTCTGAGGGGAACCACAGTGACCTGGGGATTCGAAAATCAGATGGAAACATGGATTCCAGAGAAGCCTGGTGCCTAAGAAAGTTACTTGACATGTCTTCTTCCTAGAGTAAGTTTATAAACACACAATCTGGGGATACACACAAAGATGAATTCCAGACGACAGGTGGCCCAGTCGAACACAACAGAGGCAGATCGGAGAGCCCCGACTCGGGAGCAAGAGACCTAGGCCAGCATCCCACTCTGCTATGTCCTGGTTGTGTGACCTTGGAGTGTCCATGGGCCTCGCTTTCCTCCCCTAAAAAGGATCTGGTACTGGGTAACCACTAAATTCCCTCTTGACGTATTCAGGGGGTGTAAGATGGAATCCCACAGCCTCCCCCATGCTGAGCATGGCCTCCATCACTGACCCAGTCTCTTTTTGATCTACTCCAAAAAGGCAAGTATATTCATTACCAGGCAAGTGCTGAACATCCTATATTGCCTTCCTTTCAAGGAGACCCCCTCCCCAGCAAGCCCAGAACTATGTGGACACCGCGTTGCCCTAATGTACTAGGCAAAGCAACAGTTTCAGCATTTAAAATTATATCTATCTCACATCATAAACACAGCTTTCTTGATAATGTGGCAGGCTTGAAGCCAACCCTTTCCTGAGCCTGCCTGTTCACCCTGCTCTAGGCCTGGAGCACTGTGAATCCCGTCCAAGGGTCACAGTACAAAGACTACCCTGCCTCTGCCATCTCGACAGTTCTTTACTCCAGCAGAGATAAACCATGAGCAACCCCTCCTAGATCTCCTGAGTACCTCTGACATCCACAAGAGAGCTTTTTCAGCTCTAGTGAAAGACAATGGTTACTGAAAACAGCTGTCCTGCTACCCGCACGCCAGCTAAGCCTCTTGGTAATGCGGCAACGCGCCAGGCACACTTCATACACTTTGAAAGTAGTATGCCGCAACTGGGAAACCCGCCCAGCAAGTCTACCGCCTCATGACTCGCTCGGCTGTCATGGGGAGCAGAGTCAGACAGGAAGAGGACAGACCGGATCATAGCCTCGTAACCCCAAGTCCGGGCTGCACCTCTCAAGATTGCCTGGTGTGGGAAAGTGGGTTGAGGAAGGAGAGCCACGGAGGCCGAGATGGCTGGGGCTGGAAGACGACCCGGGTGCAGAGAAAAGCGCCAAGGTGCCCCCAGCGCATCACCTCCAAGCCTCTGAGCTCCGCCCCAGCCGCCGCCCCGCGCGCTCGCACTCACCGGCCTTGGGGCTCCTCCGCCGACGCCAGCCTCGGCCCCACGGGCAGCCGCGTGGACAGCAGGTACAGCGCGAAGGTGCAGGCGCCGAATACCAGGAGCAGGCCGAGCAGCGCGCGCATGCCGCGGCCGGGCCGGGGAGCGCGCTCCCCGCGTGGCAACGCCGAGCCCTTCCCCGTGCGCCGGCTGGGCGGGCGGAGCGCGTTCGTCGACGGACGGGGGCGTGGTCTGCGCGGTGCCCCGCCCCCGCCGCGCTGCAGGCCCCGCCCCCTCCAGGGACTGTGAGAGCCTGCTGGTCTGCGCGCTCCTGCCTCCTCCGCCCTGAGCTCCCCCGCCGCTGCCCCCTGTGTCAGAACTGGGAGATCTAGGGGTGAGTGGTGAGCCTGCCACCGCCAGCTTGCAGCATGGTGGTCCAACAGCCTGGTTCATAGTCTGTCCCACTAAGCAAATGTAGCCAACAAATGTGGATCTGGCGCTGACGGTGACCACCACAGAAAGAAACAGACTTGCCCTTCTACTCAGCACCTAAGGGGTGGGTGCTCACTATCACCACTCCCCATAAACACATTTCAGTATGTGCCTTAACGGATGAAAAACTTCGGTGTTATAACTCTTGTCTAGGAGCTAGCACGGACAAACCTGAGACACACATCTGAATCTTACAAAGATTCTGTGATGCTGGACGTGGTGGTCATATGATTGATTCAGCACTTGAGGAGGAGCAGGAGGACCACAAGTGCAGTCATTCTTAAATACTAAGCAAAATCCAGAAAGGGGCAGGGTAGGAGGGTAGAGAGAATGGCGTCTTCCAAAAGAAAACCCAGATTCAGATATCCAAAACTAGTGTGGTCCTCACAGTGTGTGAATTCTGAAAGAGGTGAGGTTTGAGTTTACTCTCTAGGATGAGCAAGCTGTTAGAGGAAAGAGCGAATGAGCTGGCCCCGAGGAAGCCAACCTTCAGGGAAGCCCAAAGCTTGTGAGAAATGAATGGGAATTGACAGCTTGGAGAGTACTAGGCTGGGGAATTGGTGCGTTGATAAATGATAGGTGGTAAGATAAGCCTAGGAGCATTTAATAAGGATGATTCCACCAGCCAGACATGTGGTGCACGTCTGCAATCCCAGCACTTGGGAAGCTGAGGCAGGATGGGGACTTTGAGGACAGCCTGGGATTACAATGAGAACCTGTCTTCAAAAGCAGGAAGGGGGAAGGGGGAAGATTCCATTCTCATTTGAGAAAGTCTACATGTCAGAGAAAGTAGAACATACTCTGAGTTAACTGCAAATGCTGTGGTGGGAAAACAAAAACAAAAACTGTTGTTGGTTCTTTTTACTCCCTGGGGGCTGGCCACCCAGCTCCCAAATAAATACACAGACACTTATTCTAATTTATGAATGCTCAGCCTTAGCTTGGCTCATTTCTAGCCAGCTTTTCTAACTTAAATCATCCCATTTCTCGTTAACTACGCCTTGCCTCTGGGCTTTTTACCTTTCTTTATTCCATATATCTTTCTTTCCTTCTTACTCCGTGGCTGCCTGTGTGGCTGTGTGGCTGTGTGGCTGTGTGGCTGTGTGGCTGTGTGGCTGTGTGGCTGTGTGGCTGTGTGGCTAGCCCCGGTGTCCTCCTGTCCTCCTTTTCTCGCTACTCCCCCTCTTCTTTAGATTTCTCCTCCTATTTAGTCTCTCTGCATGCCAGCCCCGCCTATCCTCTCTCCTGCCTAGCTATTGGCTGTTCAGCTCTTTATTAGACCAATCAGGTGTTTTAGGCAGGCAAAGTAACACAGCTTCACAGGGTTAAACAAATGCAACATGAAAGAATGCAACACATCTTTACATCATTAAACACATATTCCACAGCATAAACAAATATAACACACCTTAAGCTAATATTCCACAACAGCAAAAACAAAAACAAAAAAGAGAAGGACCATAGCAGTGGGAATCGAGCAAGAGGGACAGGCTGCAGAGTGGAGACATGAAGTGACAGCGCATGTGGCTGACAAAGTGGGGGAGGACTTCAAAGGGTCAAAAGACAGAAAGCACTTCAGTGCACTTCTTTGTGTCCACCGGGGAACATGTGTCAAAATTCGAGTGTACAAAATCCTAGCAACTGGACATGCAAGAATTGATCCCTCAAGTATTCTTGGCCTTGTTTTGATATAAGGGACTGTGAGCATCTGGAATTCCCATCATCTCAGGACTGGTAGGTTACTTATGGCACATTCAAAAATGGGTATCAAGACACTCCCTAAAAGAAAGAGGCAGGTCCGAATATCCTGAGCTGGTGCAGTGTGGTGGTTTGAATGAGAAGGGTCCCCAGAGATGCAGTAACTAGGACACGGGTACCACACAGATAGCTAGACTAACAGTCAAACAAGCTGCAGGGGTTAAGAATAACTTGAGTTGTTTATAAGAAGGAAAGGGGGTATACTTTATCTTTTCAAGATCCTGAAGTAAGGCAAGGCGTAGTGGCAATTTGAGAGCCTGAGGCATGTGGTTTACAAATTCAAGGCCAGCCTGGGACAAAACGTAGTGATACCTTGTCTTAGTTACTGTTCTATTGTTGTGAAGAGACACATGGCCTAGGCAACTTATAGAATCATTTAATTGGGGACTTGTTTACATTGTCAGAAGGTCAGTTCATGATCATCACAATGGGAAGCATGGCAGTCGCTGAGAGCTCACGTCTTATCTGTAAGTCAGAGGCAGAGAGAAAGAGACTGGGCCTGGTGTGGGGTTTTAAAACCTCAAAGCCTACCTCCAGTGACACACTTCCTCCAAGGCCACACCTCCTAATCCTTCCTAAACAGTTTCACAACCTGGGGAACAAGCATTCAAATATATGAGCCTGTGGGGGCCATTCTCATTCAAACCACCACAGACCCTGGAGAGAGACAGACAGACACAGACACAGACAGACAGACAGAGAAGAAAAGTTACCAAATATTTGCACTGGGCTGAGAAGCCAGCTTAGCTGGTGGAGTACTCACCTAACATGCACAAAGCCTGGGTTCAGTCCCAGCAGCATAGTTGCACACACCCATCCCCACACTTAGGAAGTTGAGGCAGAACATTCAGTTCAAAGTCACCCTTGGCTACATATTGAGTTCGAGGCCAGCCTAGGTTATATGAGACACTAGGGAGGAAGTAGGAATGGGGGAGAAGGGGGAAATAAATTATGTAATGTCGTGAATTTGTATCAAAACAACAGGACAGGAGTTTAAAAAACTGGGTAATGGGCACATGGAGGTGGATTTTATACTCTTTTCTCTGTCTCTGTATATATTTGAAATTTTCCAATTAAGAAAATGGGGGAATGTCTCTCTGTAGGTAGATTTTTCTATCCCACCAGCTAGTTCTCAAATAATCACACTGAGACTTAATTACAAATGCTTGGCAAATAGCTTAGGCTTGTTACTAACCAGCTCCTACCACTTAAATTAGCTCATATTTCTAATCTACGCTCTCCATATGGCTCATGGCTTGTTGCCTCATTTTCTACTTGTCTTACTTCCTCTACTTCTTGTGTGACTCTGCCCTTATTCCCACCATCCTCCTGGTCTGGCTCTCCCACCCAATCTCTTCCTGCCCAGTGAGAGTAATACATATTTACAGTGTACAAAGGTTGTTCCATAGATCTCTCCCCATTCATCAAAGGTTATCATTATACACCCTGCTACTTCATGCCTCTGACAATGTTCTCATGTGTGTGTGTGTGTCCCAACACAGTCATTCCAGCTTAGAGTGTCAGACTCCATTCCTCTACATACATGTACACACACACACACATACACACACACACACACACACAAACACCAAACACACATACCACACACATATACATACACACACATACACACCACACACACATCACACACATATACATACACATGCACACACACACCACATACACATAAATATACACTACTTCCTTTCTTACCCATTCATTCATCTACCCACCCATTCATCCCAGAGCAGCTACACAGGACCTATATCAGCTCAGAGCTGTGCTCAAAACCCAGGGGTCCCAAGAGTTTGTGACTTGACAGAAATTCCCATTCTTGACATTTGTACAGTTATTTTGGCCCTCTGGAGACAAGGGAAAGAGGGGAAAGTGACTATGCTAATATAGGACCAATAAAAACCTCTGAAATCAAAGCCCCTCGCCACAGCCACTGTCCACAGTGGCTGAAGACATCTGAGAGTGATAGGGAGCTCCTATGAGTAAGTGTGCACTGAGCCTTCCTCCACCCAGAGCTCAGCCATCTCTTCCTTAAACAGAGAAGACCCTTGCTATGTAGGAAGACTAGAGGATGTGAAGTGCTGTGGTGTCTATCCTTGGTTGTCAACTTGACAACATCTGGAATTAACGAAAACCCAAATGGCTGGGCATGTCTGTGAGGGATTTTCTTTCTCAGTTAAATCATTGAAAGTGAAAAGACCCATTTTTAATCTGGCTCTTTGAGGTGAGAAGATCCACCTTTCATCTGGGGCACACCTTCTGCCCAGCCTATAAAGGATGAGGAAGAAGGAAGCTTTCTTTCTTTATATGCTTGCTCTCAATGCCAAGTCCATTCCTTCACTGGCATGACAGTCTTCTTCAGCATCCCATCGTATACAGAAAACCAGCTGAGACATCCAGCCTCATGGACTGAACAACTGCTGAGCTCTAAGATTCTCTGTTGGTAGACAGCCATTGTTGGAATAGCTGGACCACAACCTGTAAGCCATTCTAGTAAATCCCCTTTGTGTATATAATACACACACAGACACACACACACACACACACACACACACACACACACACACACACATACAGAGGGAGAGAGTCCTGTTCCTCTAGAGAACCCTGACTAATAAAAGTAGCATGATGATTAGTTGACAGAAGTTGGAGTCACCCAGGTAATGCAGCTCTGGGCATGTCTTTTATTGAGACGAAGAGACCTGCCCACTGTAGGTGGCACCATTCCTTAGCAGGGGATCTGGACTGTGTAGAGCTGAGAAACTGCTCCAGGGAGATGGCTTAGTTGGCGAATGTGCTTGCCTCTAAGCCTGATGACCAGATTCCTGGGACCCACGCATTGGAAGGAGAGAACTCACTCCCACAAGTTGTCTTCTGCCTTCCACACGTATACGTGTGTGCACACAGAAATACACACACAAAGTAAACTAATAAAATGTAATAATTCCTTAAATGTGTCGAGGAATGGAGCTGAATACTAGCAAGCCTGCATTCATCACCCTGTTTCCTGATTGTGGCTGTGACGACCAGCTGTCTCCAAGCTCTTCTACCTTGACGTCCCGGCCACAGTGGACTGGGCCCTTGGACTGTGAGCTAAAACAACCCCTTCCCCCTTGAAGTTATTTTTGTCAGGGTATTTTATCATAGCAACAGGAAAGGACACTAAAACCATGTAGATTTGGACCCATTGGCTCATGGTGTCCATTTCTTTACAGCAGCCGGGGCGGTTTGATGAAGAGATGTATCCTGGGCCTGTGACACCTTCCCGGAGTGGTCACGGCCGTGGGGTGGGGAGTAGCCATCTTCACACCAGGCATCTGGACCCTCTGTCTGACTGTCATTTTACCTTCTCTGTCCCTGGCCCTCTGGGACCTCTTGACTTGGCTGCAGCTGTCATTCAGAAATACTCAGAGGTTGCTTCAGCCTCCAGGGAGGCCTCGGAAGACTTCCTGAAGGTTTCATGCACCAAGAACTGGGCTACGCTTCGCATTCGCATTAGCCCCATGAGTTAGAGCGTCGTGTCAAAAGGTTAGCGTCGGTGGGATTGTGCACAGTTTATTTTTATTTTCCATCTCAGCACCTTAAAGAATTTCCTAGCATAATTATGGATTAATGAGTAGGCAGGAAAAAAAAACATTCTTAAGGGTTGCTTTAAATAATGTTGTCTGGGGCTGAGAAGGCGGCTCACAGCACCTAACACGCTCGATCCCAGAACAGAAAATCTATCCTGTAACCGACACTTTGGCAACTTCAGTGAAAGCAAGCCCGATTCTCTCCAGACTCTCTCTCTGCCCAGTCCATGAGTGATGCTGCTCCTGTTTCTCCTCCTTCTTCCTTCCACTTAGTCCCTGGTCTCAGCACAGACCTCAGGGCCTTGAGCCCATCCCACTGTCTCTGGCCATCAGCATCACTTCAGAAAAGGCTGGAAGCCGGAGCCTCCTTGGCACTCCGGAGTCAGCAGGGAAGTTGGTGCTGAGAAGGACAGGTTGCGCATCTACACATGAGAGCTAAGCCATATCGAAATAGAAGCACATTCACATTATGGACTCAAGGGATTTCACAAAGCCTTCCCAGACTGGCCTTCCCAACCCACACTTCCCATGAGGTAGTCCGACTTGTTCTCCTCTTCATGCCAGGGTGGTGGAGGATCGGGTGGGTGCACAGAAACCCAGCGAAGCCTCCGTCCTTCACTCCCAACATGGCTGACCCCTGGCCCTGAGGGTGTGATGTGACAGGCAGCAGAGCTGACAGTTAGGGACACGCGAGGCCCCAGGACGTGGCTGACGAAGCGCGCTCTGCTGCCGGGAGCCCAGTTATTTCTGTCTTGCCCTAGTTAGGGGCTCTCCTCCTGGTGCTGTTTCATAATCACAGGTCGTTTGACATTTTGTGATGTGACATCCGTGGGATACTGCCGAAAATAACCTTGGGCTTTTTTTTTTTTCCCGTGCTTTTAGAGCCTTCAGGGTGAAGTAGAGTGAGGCACGAAAGGCCTGTAGCTGTAGAGATCCTGGTGTCACCGTTGTCCTTGCGTCCTGACAGGAGCTACTTTGAGCACAGAATAGGTCGGAAGAACGTCTCAACATTTTCCATGAGGACAAGATCATAGCGACACAAGTGAGGCCTGGGGAAACCAAAGATCCTCGTCAGTGAACGCCCCAAACCCCCCCCCCCCCCCCGGTCTAGTCAGGTAAGCCACCTCCTTACAGTTGTAGAGCAGGTGTTTCCAATACAACGGGCAAATGGCTAGGGAAGGCAGACGTGCACAAGAAAGTAGGGGGTGGAATCTCATTCAACTCTGCTGCACTCTTTTTTTTTTTTTTTTTTTTGTGGTTTTTCGAGACAGGGTTTCTCCGTGTAGTTTTGGTTCCTGTCCTGGAACCCACGCTGTAGACCAGGTTGTCCTCGAACTCACAGAGATCCTCCTGGCTCTGCCTCCCGAGTGCTGGGATTAAAGGTGTGTGCCACCACTGCTGCCTGGCTACTCCAGTCTTTTTTAAAAGATGTATTTTATAGGCAGGTGGCAGTGGTGGCGCACGCCTTTCATCCCAGCACTCGGGAGGCAGAGCCAGGCAGATCTCCGTGAGTTGGAGGCCAGCCTGGTCTACAGAGCAAATTCCAGGACAGCCAGGACTACACGGAGAAACCCTGTCTTGAAAAAGAAGCGGGGGTGGGGGGGTGGGGGGTGTATTTTATGTGTATGGGTGGTGTGCCTTCGTGCGGGCTGTGTACCCCTGGAGGTCACATGAGGGCTTCAGACCCCCTCTTCACTGCAGTTTCCAGATGCTTGTGCGGCACCACGTGGGCTCTAGGAATCAGCCCAGGTCCTCTATTCCCCTCTCACTCCTCCCGCCCCCACTTGGCAAGGGCTGGGATGAGAAAGCGCCACACCCTGGCTCTTCCCTTTTGGTTCTTGAAATGGGGTCTCGATGAAACCCAGGTTTTCCTTGAACTCATGTAGCCTCTTCAGTCCTGAAACTTTTGATTCCCCTGACACACAGCCTCCAGACTAGATAGGAATACAGACCTGCACGATTAATTAATTGATTAATCAATTAATCAAAAGACCTTGTTATAAGATACAGTGAATACCCTTTTAAAGAATCTTTTATTGCTAAATACTTTTGCAGTACACTCACCATTTTCCTGTTTGTTTTTTGAGACAGGGTTTCTCTGTCTGGAACTCACTTTGTAGACCAGGCTGGCCTTGAACTCACAGAGATCTGCCTGCCTCTGCCTCTCAAGTGCTGGGATTAAAGGTGTGCACCACCATTGTCTGGCACAGTACCCTAAATTTTTCAGTAAAAGAAATTCATCATTTTGAAGCCTGGGGCAGGAGAATTGCCACATGTTTGAGGCTAGCCTGGGCTACATCATAAGACCCTGTCTCAGAAAGAATGGAAGGGAGGGAGGGAGAGAGAGAGGGGAGGAGGGAGGAAGGTAACAGGAGCTTGCCAGACCTGCCTGTGGCTCACCTGTCTGGATGGGCCAGGGACCTCAGCTTCATTCGCAGGACCCTGAGCTTGTATTTTGGACCTACTACAGACCCTGTGGAGAACAACAAGGACATTTCTGCCACTTTATCCAGGTCTTGATTAAATCTTGCAAGTAGACTCACTTGATGGTATTTCTGAAACGTTGATGGTTCGCTGGAAGGGAGAAATGGCATTTTAAAATGAATGTAGATTGCTAACGAGTGAACGCTGCTTCCAGCCTCCAAGTCTGCCCAGCAGGTGACCCTTTGGTCCCCTTGCCTACACACGCTGGCTTTCATGAGCAAAGACCCCTGAGCCTGTAGGAATGCCTAAAGGAAGCTACTGGCCCCCCAAGTGACGTTGAGGAAGTGTGCTACTCGACTGTCTGCTGTGTTCAAGATGCAGTCGGAATCTCACACACATCCCCCACAGCTGCCTGTGGAGCCCAGGCTCTCCACCTGGGAGATCTTATATGCAGCAGTGTGCAGTGATGAAACCCAGCTCCGAGTTCCTCCAGCCCTGCCACACTCCATGAAGCCTTAGATGTGATTCCAGTGGGGCTGGGGTAACAAACACCTGTGTGATCCCCTAATCCCAACCTGAGATCTATGTCTGGAGCCAGCCCACTGCCCCAAACCCAGGGTGCTTGTGAGTTACCCGTGGCTTCCTTCCCCAGCTTCCCAGGGGAGTAAGAACAGTGCTGGGCCGCCCCAGAGAGAGATGACTGAGCATCACTGGGGTTTCAGATTATGACGTGTTGGATGTCGCCAACAAAATTGGGATCATCTAAATTGAGCCCAGAGGCTAATTCTAAATACATGTTACTTTAACCATTAAAAAAAAAAATGGAATGTGAAAGCAGCATTAAGGATGTTAAGGCTCCAGTGTTCTCTGCCTTCCCCTTTCTCCCAGGACTGGAGCGCAAACCCATAGCACCATCATGAAGCCACCCACCACTGAGCAGTCTCCTAAGTCTGCTTTGTGCTTCGATCTTTGGGGCAGGATTTTACTAATGTGTCCAGCCTATCCTTCCGTGGCTTAAATAGTCCTCGAATTTGCAATCCTCCGGCCCAACTTTCCAAGAACTACAGGTCTTACCATGAGACCCAGGTAAAGTTTGCTGCAAGCCTCAAGAATATAAAGTAGGATTTCAGCCAAGGGCCTTCCAGAGGTCAAGCTAAGGTTCAAGGAGCCTTGATGATATTTGGCTTTTGATTATCAGCTGTTTCCTGCTATGAGTTTCTTGTGTGCTATTGTAGCTTTTCCATCATTTATTGGACACCATTTCCCCTCTACTAAAGGAATATTTAGATAACCTTGTGCGCTGAAAGTTATTCACAGCCAGAACCCCAGTTCAAGCCTCCCTGTAATTATCAAGTCATTGGCAGCATCTGGCCAGATGGAGGAAAGTACCTTATCAGAGATACCTCTGTACTCTCTAAGGACAGACTTAAGTGTCCAGACTACCTGTTTGAGAAAGCCTGGCAGATGTGCCAATTAAGCTTTACTTCCTCCTTTTCCAAATCTTACCTCTAGTTCCAGATCTCCCTTTAACTATCACCAGAGGCATCCACCTGTACACAGGTTGCCTAGCGACTGAGTACACTTTTCCCCACCCTGCAGAAAAACAGCAGATAGCTTGGACAGATAGGAGCCACAGGAAAAAAGAAGGCAGTTTTATTTTCTCCCATTGACCTAGCAACTTATAGAGTCTTAACATTTTCTACTAATCATGCTTAAGATTATAGTCGAGCACATAAGATTCCTCTTCTTAGATATTACCTGAATTTAGCCTTTAGTTAATTCATTTCCCCATTGGTCACTTCCCTTTGGGGTTGCAAATGATAATTAATGGTTATTGCCTCTCTATGTGATTCTTAGCACCCCTCCATTTGACCCTGGAAGCCTGGCTTTGCACTGCTAAGGGAATACTGCTTGTAAGTGTACATATACCAGGACTTCCAGGGCACTGGAGGATGGAGAAGAAAAAAGAGAATGGAAGAACTAGATGGGTAAGAACTTGAGAGGAAAGTGAGATGGGGAAGAACTAGATTGAAGGGCTAGAAGAGAGTACTAGAGGAATGAGATGGAAGATGAGGAAGAGCCAGATGGGAAAGAACAAGATGAGAGAGAAGGAGATGGGAGAGGAGCTGATATGGGAAAGAACTAAATGGATGAGAACCTAGAAGGGGTGGAACTAAATGAAGAAATTAAGGTTGAACCTGGAGGGGACAACAGATAAATGTAAAGAGAAATTGGGCAAGAAAGGAGCTAAAAATGAGAGCAGAGTATAAGCTTGTAGAGAGAAAACTGACAGAATAATAAAATGTATTGGACTAAGGAATTTCGTGTACATAGATTCATTTCTTCTCATCAAAGATTAATTATCAGCTGGTTGTAGATTCTTCCCAGACCCTGGGAGGGGACTATCGAGGGGCTGGACCCCCATAGTCCATAATAAAAGTTACCTTCTTGTGTTTGTCTCTTCTCTTTCTTAAAGTCTAGCTCTTAACAGACAGTTGTTTTCAGTTACATTTATAGTCTATCATCTGTCTATCATCCTTCTTCCTTTCTCTCTCTCTCTCTCTCTCTCTCTCTCTCTCTCTCTCTCTCTCTCTCTTTCTTTCTTTCATCTCACCCTCTCTATCTCTGTGTACAGGTGCACACATGCACGGCACAGTGTAGGTCAGAGGACCACTTGTGGGGGAAGTCGGTTTTCTCCTTTCCACCATGCCAGGCTGTCAGGCTTAGCAGCAAATGACTTTGCCCACTGAGCCAACTCAATGGTCCAAGGCCTTGATCTTAATCAAGAAATGAAAGCAAGGGCTGGAGAGATGGCTTAGTGGTTAAGAGCACTGGCTGTTCTTCCAGAGGACCAGGGTTCAATTCCCAGCACCCACATGGCAGCTCACAACTGTCTGTAACTCCAGTTCCAGGTGGGGATCTGACACCTTCACACAGACATATATGCAGGCAAAACACTAATGCACATAAAATAAAAATAAATAAATTATTTTTTAAAAAAGTGAAGGCAAGAAGGTAAGACCAGTCTGGACTACTTAGTGAGTTCAAGATCAGCCTGGATTGCAACAAGGCCCTGCCTCAAAACAAACAAAAAGATATTTCAAAATTCACATTTAGGGATTCACACTTGGTCAAGATTCACTTAGTAAGAATAAAAGTTCTCAGATGTACGCAAAGGAAACATGAAAGTGGTTGACGGCATGAACACCCGAACTGGGTCAGAGCCCTCCCGGGTGTGACGCACAGTGTCCTCCAGACCCCTTAGGTGCTGCGTATTCTGGAAGTCTGTATTCCGGGCCAGATCTGTGCCGGTTCCCTCCACTTAACCCACGGCCCATGCACCACCTGAGGCTGGTTTCTCATGACGTCCTCCCTGCTGCTGCCCTTCCAGAGAACCCTAGCCTGCTGTGGGCACGGGGATATCAGATCGGAAACCAGTCAGTGAGGAACCCTGAAAAACACCACCACTCTCCAAGTTCAAGTGCAAGGAAGTGGCGAGGGGGGTAGGGTGGGGTGCGGTGGAGGGGGTGGGGGGGTAGAGAGGGGGGTGGAGGGCGGTGCAGTGGCTCAGTGAGAGGAGCAGACTCAGTCACAGAGTGATGGGGGTACTTGGTGAACAGACCTGCTGCTCCCGCCACACTCACACTGACTAGGTGTGTGGCACTGACCAAACCACTCAGCTCTCTAGCCTCAGTTTCTTCACAGGTAGAGTACAGTGGTATTAGCATCTCACAGGGTCTAGCCTAGAACCCCCTTAGGCAATGTGTTCCACACACTTGATTCAATAACCCAAAACTACTATTCTCAATGCAAGATGCATTTACACAGGCACTTCCCTAGCTTGCTCCCTGTTGCTGTAATAGAAATGACCGAAGACAACTTGGGAAGGAGAGAGTTCATTTAGCCTACACAGCTGATCACAGTCCATCACTAAGGGAACTCAAGGCAGGGACTCTAGCAAGGCAGGAAGAGAGGTAGGCAGAGGCCGTTGTAGCAGGAATTTTAGAGAGTCTTATTAATAAAATCAAACCTGAGGCCAGGTATTGGGGTGAAGCTGAAAGATCAGAGATACAGAACAAGCCACAGCTAACCTCACCTGGCCAACTTCTCAGCTGGTCTTGTTTCCTCAGACTGGAGGCCTCTGAGTCCTCATCCAGAATGGGTCTCAGCTGAACTGCTGCTCAAAAGCCTGAAGCTTAACCAGCTAAAAGCTTAACCAGCCAAATGCTTCTAGTTTCTGGTCCTCACGTCTTATATACCTTTCTGCTTTCTGCCACCACTCCCTGGAATTAAAGCCTCGCTTTCTGAGATTAAAGGTGTGATGAATCACCATGCCTGTCTGTATCCTTGAACACATGGATTTCTGCCTCTGGAATGCTAGGATTAAAGGCGTGTGCTACCACTGCCTATCCTTTATGTTTAATATTGTGGCTGCTCTGTCTCTGACCCCAGATAAGTTTATTAGCATGCACAATATTTGGGGGAATACAATACCACAGGCCGTGGAGGAACACTGCTCACTGGCTTGCTCTCCATGGCTTGTTCAACCTGCTTTCTTATGCCGCCCAGGACCACTTGCCCAAGAACAGTTAAATAAAATGTGGGTTATTTATTTATTTATTTATTTATTTATTTATTTATTTTGGTTTCCAAAAAATGAAGACATTTGAAAAACAGAATCTGAGAGGATCGAGAGATGGCTTGGCAGTTAAGAACATTGGCTGCTCTTCCAGAGGTCCTGAGTTCAATTCCCAGCAACCACTTGATGGCTCACAACCATCTGTAATGATACCTGGTGCCCTCTTCTGTCACGAAGGCATACATACATATATATAAATCTTTAAAAAAAGAAAAGAAAAACAGAATCTATCAAGAACTCTTTAGCATAAACTTGCATTTTTATATTGTATATTCCTCTATGTTTTTAAATTAATATTATTTGTATTACAAGTCAAAATTATATGCATTTGTGGAGTATGATAAAAGTTCTCAGATACACACACACACACACAAAGTGAAATGCTTAAGTCTGCACATTTCTTTTGGGGGTGCCGTTATTATAGCTGTTTATGTGTATGTGGTGTTTGTCTGCATGTCTGTCTGTGTAGCACTTATACACGCCTGACACCTGTGGAAGACAGAAGAGGGCATTGGATGCTCTGGACCTGGGGTTATGGGTGGTTGTGAGCCACTGCGTGGGAGCTGGGACCTGAACCTGGGTCCTCTGGAAGAGCAGCCAGTGCTTTGACAGTTGAACATTGCTCCAGCCCATTTTGGGTTTTGAGACAGGTCTTACTATATAAGCCCAGCTGGACTTACACCCCCAGGGTAGACCAGGCTAGCCTCACACTTGCTACAGTCCTCCTGGCCCTGCCTCCCAAGTGCTGTGATTACAGGTGTGTTCCACCAGCACAGTGAAATCAGCACCGTCCTGCATGGCTTGGATTTCACAGAAGGCACGGATTTTTTTTTTTTTTCATTCTAACCATCTAATTGCTGAAATAAAAAGAGAAGGAAGAAAAATGAAAACAAGCAAGTGGGACACACAGAGAGGGTGTGCAAATGAGGAAAGAGAGTTGCGGGAAGGGAGATGCAGAGGAGGAGGAGGGGAAGAAAGCCACCAAGGCAACAAGAGGCGGGCAAGCTCAAGAACGCGAGTCCCTTCACCCACCGAGAGTGGCTGCTGAGTGAGAAGAACATCCCAACGAGCGGACGCAGCTTGTAGCTCTACTTACTGATCAATTTTGGATTCTGTGACATTTCCATCTTCGCCTCTCAGTTTGATTGTGATGAACCCTCTTCTTACGTTCTTGTTCCAAGACACAATGTCCACAAAGTAATGATACACTGTAAAACAGGGAGAGAAGCTCATAAGAGAGGAACCCTGTGCTCCCCGGTAGGGTCTGAAAAGTCAAGATCCCCTTTTTCTCCCTCTATTGTTTCTCTGCAAAGACTCAGAGAGGCATTTTCTCTGGTCTTGAATGTTGTTTGTGGAGTCCAGGTCCTTCAAACTCAGTATGTAGGTAAGGATGACGTACAGGCGTGTGCCACCATGCTGGAAAAATGATAGCATCTTTAACAAATGTGCTGATCAAACTGGATGATCACATGTACAAGAATCCAAACAGATCCACACTTATCACCCTGCATAAAACTCAGCTCCAAATGGATCAAAGACCTCAACATAAAACCAAATACACCGAACCTGAGAGAAGAGAAAAGAGAGGTATCCTTGACCACATTTATTGGCACAGGAAAAGGCATTCTGAACAGAACACCAGTAGGGCAGGCACTAAGATCAAGAATTAGCAGAAGGGATCTCATGAAACTGAAAAGCTTCTGTAAGGCAAGGGACACTGTCATTTGGACAAAGTGGCAGCCTACAGAATGGGAATAGATTTTTACCAACTACATATCCAATAGAGGCCTAATATCCAAAATACATAAATAATTCAAGAAACTAGATATCAAGAAAAAATAACCCAATTAAAAAATGGGTTACAGATCTAAACAGAGAATTCTCAATAGAAAAACTCAAATGGCTGAAAAACACTTTTAAAAATGTTCAACATCCTTAGTCCTCAGAGAAATGCAAATCAAAATGACTCTGAGATACCATCTCCCACCTGCACCTGTCAGAATGACTAAGATCAACAAAACAGAGAGGATGTCGAGTAAGAGCACTCCTCCACTGCTGGTGGGAGTGCAAACTTGTACAGCCACTATGGAAATCAGTGTGGCAGTTCCTCAGGAAGATCGGAATTGATCTACCTCAAGGTCCATCTTTACCACTCTTGGGCATATACCCAAAGGATGCTTCATCCCACCACAGAGACACTTGCTCAATCATGTGCTTTGCTCCTCTATTCATAATAGAAACTGGAAACAACCTGGATGTTCCTCAACAGAAGAATGGATAACGAAAATGTGGTACTTTTTGCACAATGGAGTATTACCCAGCTGTTAAAACAAAATGACATCATAAAATTTGCAAGCAAATGGCTGGAGTTAGAAAAAAAAAATCATCCTGAGTGAGGTAATCCAGACCCAGAAAGACAAATATGGTATGTATTGGCTTACATGTGAATATTAGCTGTTAAGTCAATGATAACCAAGCTATTATCCACAGAACCACAGAGGGTAGACATAGAGGAAGGGACTAGAGGGAACAGAGAGATCTCATTAGGACAGGGAAACAGAATAGATAGATATGGATGGGGGGCACTGGAATGGGAGGATCAAGTGGGGAAGAGGAGTGGAGAGGGGGTCGTTGAGGGAATACAGGGAGAGATGGCTAAAATAAATGAAAATAAAAAATATTATTTAAAAGAAAAGAAAAAATGTTCACAGGCCAAGGGCCTGTGAGTGGTAGGTTCAAGAAGCCCAGTGTAGAACAGTACTGAATGGTAGCATCCACCTTTTTGTTCCCACCCCCAACTTCATGTCTCTTCAAAAACAATTTCCCAGAGGAGGTCAGTGATGACAGTGACTGTCCCGGGGTGTGGGTACTGTGACTCAGTCTCACTTCAGTCCCAATAACCTAGAAGGCCTGCATGATTGGCTCCATTTACCAAACTAGCCCAGGACACTCAGAGAGGAGAAAAAAACTCCACCAAGGTCACACAACTGTTAGGACAGAAGCTGTGTTGGTCTTACACCCTCTTGGCTCCAAACACCAAGCTCTAGCTACCACTGCCCTCATTTTCCAGAAAGCGTCCAGAAAGCGGAGACTCTGTCCTCCCCCAAAATGCCAGGGTCCGACGGAAGAGCCAACACACATTCACCACTCACTGCAGAATGGTTTTTTCTCAGCTGTGTCGAAGAATGCCTTCGTCATCGGAGGGTCTTTGTCCAGTAAATAGTCTTTCCAATTGTCGGCAAAGTAGCCTACAAAACAAGCCAGAAACACCAACGCGTATTACATAAACATCAAAGCCAGAGAGGGCGTGAGAGCAGTAAGTCTGCAACAACTCTCTCCCACTCCATCTCCAGTCCCTACTGTGAGGACGAGAAAGGCCACCAGGAACATCACGTCAAGGCTCTTATGGCTTGCTGGCTGTCCCCATCATAAGGACTGAAGTGCAGAAGGACCCTACTGTGACCTCTCCCTTACTGGCGCTCAGTAGCCCGGCAGGGAGTGGCACACGCTGGTCACACGGATAGTTTTCAGTCATTCATTCATTTTCAACATTAAGCCAGATTGGGACTCATACTTAGAACAGCAGCATCACTAATCGCTATTGCAAAACAATGGAGTCTTGTTTGTTTCATTCTGAAGATAGGGCCCAGGGCCTCATGCACGCAAAGTATTCACTCTTTACCCTAAGCAACACACACACACACACACACACACACACACACACACACACACACACACAGTGCTAGAAATCATTTCAGGGCCTTGAGCATGCTAGGTAGACAGTCTACCACCAAGCTCTACCCACAGGCCTTTTGTTTTGCTTTTTATTTTGATGCAGAGCCTTGCTAAGTTACTCAGGCTGCCCTTGAACCCACTGTGGTTATTTTTTTTTTTTAAATATTGTTTTGGAGACAGGACCTTGAACTCAAGATCCTCCTGCCTCAGCATGCCAAATACCAGGGATTATAGGCCTGTTGTAGGCTACCTGGCCCCATGGCTTTCTTGAAGAGCTAAACTAAGGCCACTAAAGTATACAGGACATGGCTTGGTGTGTAACCGTGTTGCTGAGCCAGATGAATATCTCCCTGCAGGTGAATGCCTCTGGGAGACAAGCTTGAATGCTGCCCTGTGGAGCCTCTTTCTACCTGTCAGGAAAAATGCTCCTAGCCAACCAATCTTGAAGTCCTGACCACCTGGTATATTTCCTCTAACTCTGGCAAATATCCCAGCAGTCTCCAGTATCTTTTCCCCACCCAAGGCCTGCACGTGGACACAGGAGCCAGAGTATAAAGAGGAAGCATTTATAGACCCAACCTGTTGAGAGGGATCACTCTGCAAGGCTCAGCCCTGGGCCGGGTCCCTAGCTCACTGTGAATCTCCCGCAGCAGAGGTGTGTGTACAGAGTGGGGCGGGCTGTGCAAAGCCTGGGGAGGCTTACAAACCCTCTAGCGTCTCTTCTCCATGACAAAACAGTAAGTCTAGGGGAGCTGCAACAACCTCCATGTGGAACCCAATGGAGGTTGTTGTTCTCACACTGGGTACGTGCTAACTGTTGTTTGCTTTGGCTTTGGCTTTGGCGTTGGCGTTGGCGTTGGCGTTGGCGTTGGCTTTGGCTTTGGTGTGTGTGTGTGTGTGTGTGTGTGTGTGTGTGTGTGTGTGTGTGTGTGTGTGTGTTTAATGTTGTTTTTGAAAAAGAGGGTCTCTCTATGTAGCCAGGACTAGTCTCAAACTCTCAATCCTTCCTGCTGAGCTGCCCTGCCCTAATCTAACACCCTTGATCATTCAAGAGTAGTTAAGAAAACAAATTACCTATGAAAAGTTGGTTATAATATTATTTGGGGTGGTAGTACACTCTTGTAACACTTGCTGCTGTAGAGGCTGTGGCAAGAAGGTCTCAGGTTCAAGGGCATCCTGGGCTACAGAGTAAGCTCAAACCAGCCTAAGCAAGGCCCTGTCTCAAATAATAAATAGAGCTGACTGTCTAAAACTTGAATAAATACAAACTGAGGCAATTTTTTAGAGAGTAAAATGACTCTAGGATATGTACAAGACTTAACTCTGATTCCCATCAGAGATGGGAATCACAGGACTTACCCAGGAGGGGACAGGGCACTGCTTGTCCAACGCCACAGCTGACACACTTGCCGTTCCTATAGTCCCGATAGGAGTCGCAGGGGTAGGCACTGATGGAACAGTTGTTTTGCAGGGATGCGATGTACAGGAACACGGACATCTGGTGGTCACACTTGAAGTATTTCATGCCTTGATGACAAAGGGACCAAGAGCAGTGGCATGCAGCGGTTACCAGAAGCACATTTTTCATTTTATGCGAACACCAACACACCTGACCCCAGCTCCTGAATGCCAGGCACTGCCCAGAAAGCTTCCACTTAGTCCTTACTAGAGCCACGGACAGGGAGTCACAGTGGCCAGTGGCAAGGTGGAGAGAAAAGCACATTAGGGCTGCTGTGAGGACAAAGGCAAACCTGGGGTGGGAGCAGGAGAGCGGGAGTGGGAGAGGATGCCAAGAACTGAAGGACGCATGATGCTCTTCCAGAGGACCCCAGTTCAGTATCGGCACCCATGCTGGCAGCTCACAACTGCCTGTAACTCCAGCTCCAGGGCATCCAATGCCCTCTTCTGGCTTCACAGGCAATCACGCAACACACACACACACACACACACACACACACACACACACACACACACACACTTTCAGGTGGGGGGGGAGCACTAGCTGGTACAGTGCTTGCTTAGTATGTACAAGGCTCTAAATCCAATCTCCAGTATCACTAAAAGGGAGGGCTATAGAGACGGCTCAACACAAGCATAAAGATGTGAGTCTGGATCCCCTAGCACCCACGTAAAAGCCAAGCACAGCAGCATGGGTCTGTAACCTTAGCACTGGATATGTGGAGACAAATAGCTTCCAGGGGCTTGGTGGCCAGCCAGTCTAGCTAACATGGGGAGCTCCATGTTTAATGACAGACTCTGTCTCAAAAAACCAAGACGGAGAGCAGCCGATGAGAACATCCTCTACACATGCATGCATGGGCAAATGCACCCAGTGGCAAATGCACCCCCACACGCATGCACATAGACCTACATACCACCATCCAATGTTTGAGCAACAGATTAACCTCATCATATTTATGCTTGATGAAATCTGGCACACATGTGACCACACTCATTCATTTTAAAAAAATGTAAATCAGTTAGTCATTAATTGTTCTATTATTTAGAGGGAGATTGAAATACAACTTGGCCTTAGTTATAAATCCCTTATTATTTGGGATTTTTTTTTAACAGAACAAAATTTGAAATCATGACCATATCCCATCCCAATAATCCTATTCTGTTACCTAACCCCCTCAATACAACTTCTCTGGTTGTTCTGTTGTTTGAGACAGGATCTCAGTGTGTAATCCAAACTAGCCCCAAACTCACAATCCTCCTGCCTCTACCTCCCAAGTGCTGGGATCACAGGGGTGCACTAACACATCCAGTAAATTTTTGAGCTCTCAAAAAACTGACCATTTACCATTAAATATCAACAGTAGGTCCAACCAAGAACTGCTTCCTGGGTCTGGAGAGGTGGTTCAGTGGCTAAGGGCACGAAACTGTTCCTGCTGCTTTTGCAAAGGACCTGAGTTTGGTTCCCGACACCAATGGCAGGTGATTCACAAGTGCCTGTAACTCCAACTCAGGGGGATCTGACTTGCTCCTCTGGCCTCTAAGGGTTCCATACACACACATAAACACACACCACACACACACACACACAAAAAAAAAATACATTTTTTTATCTTTTTTAAAAATTATTTTCTCCCCCTCATTGAATAATTGTGGTTCCTTTGTAAAGGAGGGCTGGGCCTATTTCATCCACTGCTGTGGATCCTGGACACTGCCAGGCACACGTGGGACTGGTAATTAGGACCCAGTGGGTGGTGAGGAAGTACAGCTTCCACAGACTCTGCTAAGTGCTGGAACTTCTTCCCACTCACAGTTAAATTAGAAGTTGTGTGAGGTGGAGTCGGTCGCTGGCCGACACTGATACACCTCCAGCAGCTCCAAAGGTCAAGGGCCAAAGAGTAGTTCTTATCAGGGCTGAAGTGTTCATTCATTATCAAAAGTAAAAGGGGGTTCTAGGTAAGACAGCAGACTAGTCTCTGTGTGGTACAGTGAAGGAAAAGATGGAGAATAAGAAAAACAGACCCCAGCTGGGCAGTGGTGGTACACATCTGTGATGGTAACAGTTGGGAGGTAGAGGCTGGAGGATCAGGAGTTCAAGGTCATCCTCAGATACATAGTAAGGTCAAGGCTAATCTGGGCTATAAGAAATTCTGTCTCAATAAAAGGCAGGGAGGAAAAAATAGACTATTTCAAAGAGAGAAAGAAAGTGTCAAGAACTCAGAAAGAGATGTGGGCGAAAGATGAAGGACTCACTGAAAGGTGTCAAGCTGGCCAAGCGGTGGTGGCACACTCCTTTAATCCCAGCACTCAGGAGGCAGAGGCAGGCGGATCTGAGTTTGAGGTGGATCTGAGTTTGAGGCGAATCTGAGTTCGAGGCCAGCCTGATCTACAGAGTGAGTTCTAGGACAGTCAGGGCTGTTAAATAGAGAAACTCTGTCTGGAAAAACCAAACAAAGAAGGGTGTCAAGCTGACCGTGGCTCCCTGATGGGGGCTGAAGCAGAAGAGCTTCCCCCAAATCACCTGCATTAGTGTTCCCACTTTCGGCTCATCATCCCTGGTGATCTATTCGTAGACTGAAGTGTATTTCTGTGTCTTGTGTGGTGTATGCTGTTCCTGTTATAACTGAGTGGTCCTGGGAAGTGAGCCTTCAAGAATAGGCTACTTAATGAGAAAGTCCCCAAATAAACTGGAGAAACATCCAAACAACAGATGTACAAATCACAATACGGAATCACAAGAAACAAGAGAAAAGAGGGGCAACATGGCTCCTCCAAAAGACTGTAACTCTTCAGCTACTGGGTTCAAAGAAACTGAAATCAGTAAAAACGACAAGTTAAGGAGGTCAGCAACATGGGAAAAGTCAGCACTTCAGAGTCCTGGTCAGGAAGAGGGCAAGTGTGCCAGCTCTCACTGCTCCTGCTCAGCATAGTGATGACGTCATGGCTACGGCAATAAAAGAGAAAGAAATAAAAGGGACTCAAACACGAAAGGAAGGCATCAAAGCATGTTTATTTGCAGCAAACATGATCCTATACTGAAAAGCTTAGGCCTTCAAGATTACACCAGAAAAACTGTGAGAGCTGATGTGCACATTCAGCAAAGCGTCAGGATATGAAATCCGCCTACAGAAATCAGTTGCCATTCTATACCAATAATGGCCTTGCCGTGAGAGAAATGCCATTCACAACAGCTCCCAGAAAAATAAAATACCTAAAAATAAACCGAATTAAGGATGTGAAAGACCTCTATATTTAAAACAATAAAGAAAGACGATGTAAAGCCCTTATGCGGATAGGTGAGACGGCTTAGTGGGCCATAGGAGTCAGATCTCAACACAATACGGGCAACAGACGATGAGTCCACAGCCAACATCTTGCCAAATTGATAAAAACTCAAAACAGTTCCACGAAACTCAGAGGAGACAAGGAAGGCCACTCTCTCTGTGTGTTCAACACAGCGCTTGAAATCTCAGCTAGAGCAATAAGACATGTGGACGTGATAAGCGGGACACAAACAGAGAAGGAAGAAGTCCAAGGTGACCTTTCTATTGCTGGGATAAAACACCATGGCAAGGCAACTAATAGAAGAAAGGATTTATCTGGGCTGTGGTTCAAGATGGACTCCCGTCACCATCCCAGTGGGGGAGTCATGATGGCCAGCGGCGATGGTGGCTGGAGCAGATGAGAGCTCACATCTTGAACCCTAACCACAAAGCCGGGTGAGCGAGCGCTGGGAATGATTTCAAGCTTCCTGGCCCCTGTAAGGTACTTCCTCTAGGAAGGCCACGCCTCCTATACCTAGCACTGACAACGGGGGATTAAGTGTTCATATACATGAGTTAATGGGGTACATTCTCAAACTACCGAAATACCCTTATTATCAAATGGTATTATTCTATATAAAAGACCTTAAAAAACTTGAAAACTCCTACAGTTGATAAATGCGTTCATCAAACTAATGGGTAAAAAATTTTTAAAAATTAGTAGCCTTCCTATATATCAACAACAATTATCAGGAAAGAAATCATGAAAACAATCCCATTCACCATCTCAAAAGTCTGAACCAAGGGCCAAGCTTGAGTTTCCTAGGAAGCCTTAGTTCTCAGCAACACCTTCATTGAGTCACAAGATGGCGTCACCGCACAGTCAGAGTGGCCATAGTTAATAAGCAACAATAACAAAATGGTAGAGATGTGCTGGAAAAGGAATCATCACACACTATTGGTGAGGACGGAAACTATTGCAGCCACCAGGGGAATGCAGCCTGAGGGCTTCTCAAAAGAATGACAGCTGGGTGGTGGTGGCGCACGCCTTTAATTCCAGCACTCGGGAGGCAGAGGCAGGCGGATCTCTGTGAGTTCGAGGCCAGCCTGTTCTCCAAAGCGAGTTCCAGGAAAGGCGCAAAGCTACACAGAGAAACCCTGTCATGAAAAACAAACAAACAAAAAAGAAAAACAAAAAACAAAAAGAATGAAAATGAATGCAGGTGTGGTGGTGCACACCTTTAACCCCAGCACTAGGGAGACATAGTGAGTTCTAGGACAGCCAGAGCTACACAGTGAGACCCTGTCTCAAAAATACCAAAAGGAGAGAGAGAGAGAATTAAAATTAGAACTGCCACTCCTGAGCATATACTCAAAGGACTCAGGTCAAAGGCCACACACCACAGACACCTGCCCACGTGTTTACTACAGCACTAGTGATTCACAACAGCCAGGACCCAATGCTAGCCTAGATGTCCTTCAGCAGATGAAGACAGTGAGGTGCACATACACAATGGAATTTCACTCCATGATAAATGCAAATAAAATCAGGACGTTTGCAGGAAATGGATACAACCGAAGACCATTGTGTTAAGCAAAATAAGCCAGATTTAGAAAAACAAATTCCATGTTTTCTCTCACATGTAAACCCTAGCTCTGTGTGTGTGTGTGTGTGTGTGTGTAGTAGAAACAGGACTATGAGGAGGAGGAGCAGATCTGTGAGAGAGGGGAAAGAGAAACAGAATTAGTATGACATGAATAAGAAGGGGAACACGGCAGTGAGGAGAGACGAAGGTCAGAGGTGGGGGGGGGTCAGGTGCTCAGGTCACGCTTTCCTCACCTTCACAATCTTGGGAGGTAGAAGCCATCAGTCCCATTTTACACACGGGGAAAGCGAGGCACAGAGAACCTGAGGCCCTGTGCACCTAGGTGGCAAAGCCGGAATGTCAAACCCAGGTCTCTGTGGATCTGAAGCCCGAGTTTTACTTCTCTATTACAAGGCTTTGCCTGCCGGGAACTTGGGAACTGGTTAGAAATGTAAGTGTAAATTACTGCAATCTGGCTTAAGAAATTTTCTAAACAATCTTGATAAGCGAGGAAGTTTGAGAACCAATGCTTTGCAGCAGATTGTAAACTGACTGGAGTGTTTATGGGGAGGGGAGGGGCGGGATGGAGGGAAGAGGGTGGGACCGGGGAGGGGTGGAAGCATACCACAGCCTTGAGTCTTAATCATGGGCTAAGCCTGAGGTTTACCGGGAAGCCTTAATTCTTAGTGACACCTGAACTGAGCCACAGGGTGGCATCATGTTTTCTCAGCCCAAGTACTATTGTGCTGTGTGAAAACACTGCGTGGAGCATTTGCAATGGTCAGCACTTCATTGAGGGTTGGCCAGGGAACAGGGATCGGTTGACATAAAAGACTAATAGGACTGGAGGATTCTGAGGAAGGATGGGGTGCAGTTCAGAGGTGGGGCACTAATGCTGCGGCGGGGGGGGGGGGGGGGGGGTGCTCTAAAGAGAAGAACAACAGATGCCTAGCTGGGTGGCACTCACCCGTGATCCCAGCACTGTGGAGGCCGAAAACAGAAGTCACTAGGGGAAAAAACGCTGCACCAGTGTTAAATATCTGCTAGGCTGATTGATTAAAACGTCTGTGTAGCTGGGCATAGTGGCGCACGTCTTTAATCTCGCACTCAGGAGGCAGAGCAGGAGGATCTCTGAGTTGGAGACCGACAGAGAGAGTTCCAGGAGACCCCGTCTCAACAATAACAGTAATAATAAAACTTCTGTGATTCTGGAGAGAAGTTGGGAGCCAAGGTAACTTGTGCTTTCCTTAATCTTCTTAACGGTACTAACTGTCCACCTCTGTGTTTGGCCTGACATCTTTAATAGTGGGGTAAAATCCTGTGTAGAATGCACAAACAGACCCCTAGACTCCACCAGCACCACGAATGTCATCAGATAACATCTGAGGCCTCCAACAGAGACAACCCTGTCTTCTGTAACCTCCCTACCTGCAGTTTCCAACAGTATTTACAGTTTTTCCTTTATTTTTCTGTGTCTGGGTGTTTTGCCTGCACGCATGGCCATGAACCACATGTGTGCCTGGTGTCGGTGGCGTTAGAAGGGCATCAGATCCCCTAGAACATGAGTCACAGCCGGATGTGAGCTACCACGCAGGTGCTGGAGATCACACCTGGGTCCTCAAGGAGAGCAACCGCTGAGCCGGCTCTCCAGCCCCTCCACCAACGGATTTATAATTTTCTTTGTTCAGTCACTGTAAACATTTCATGAGAGGAGGCCTATGAGACTCCATTGTTCCCTAAGGGACTGTGGCAGTTAAGGGTAATTGAGGCAGATGTCATTTTCTTCTGTAGAACAGTCCTTGCTCCAGTAAATAACCTCCCGCCCACACTGCAGGCGAGAAACTCCAGTTAACTCAGTGGGCCACACATACAAGGGAGACAGGAAAGCAGGCACTCTTGAGAACAATTCTTGCAGGATTGGGAAGGAGATGAGAAAGGGGAATCAGAGGTGAAAGTGAAAGTTTTAATTGTATAACTGGATGAAACTGTCCAACAATTAAAAAAATTAAAAGTAAACTTGATGAAACTATTACTGTGTTGAATTTGAGGTAACCTATAGCTAGGTTTCGAGGCCATGGACGTTGTGTTTGGCTTCAGAGTAAACTATCTTTTACTCTCTTGGAGTGAGACCTTAGTGACTGCATTGACAAGGAAGGCCACGTGTTCGATGCCAGCCTGAGGTATACAGTAAGTACCAGGGCTACCTGGGCAGCCAGAGCCACAGAGCCAAGTCTCTATCTAAGAAAGAAAGGAGTCGGGGGAAAAGGAGGGGAGGGGAAGAGACTAGAGAGCTGGCTCAGTGAAAGAAAAAAAGAAATCTCTTGCTCTTCCAGAGGATCCAAGTCCAGTTCCCAGCACCCACATCAGGCTGCTCACAACTGCCTGTAACTCCAGCTCCAGAGGATCCGGCACCTCTGGTCTCCTCTGGCACCTGCTCCTATGTGCGTACACATACACACACACTTAAGTAACGTAATTATTGTGGGTTTTTTTTTTTTTTCCTAAGAAAAGGGATGAGCCTGGGCTGTGAATCCTAGGAGCATCGTCTCTCTGGAATTGACCTCACGTGGGCACCAACAGGCAGCAGCTGCGTGAATGAAGGCCCTTAGCATGTGGCCTGGCAGGTGGTGACCCGGGCAGATGTGCTTAACTAGTTTCCCAGCTACTCTTCTCATTTTCAAAGTGAAATCTGAAGCCAGAAAAGCAGATTAAATATTCAAGAAAGAGAGTGTGAGAAGAAAACTAGCGACCTGTGACTCAGGCTGAGGAGAGTGTCAGAGAACCTCAGGGAGGGGCCCATTGAAAGGTTAGGCTCAGCTGATGTCACAGAGAAGGGAGAATTTTACAGAGGCCAGGCTTGGTGGGACCTAGCCTGGGGGGTCGAGAGGAGGGCAGGGGTGGGGGGCAGCTTTGGGGAAGACCGAGCTGGGAAAAGTCCATGAACTCGATGTCACCGACACCAAAATGCTGTGTATAGAAACTGAGAACGTGGGAGTTCGTTCGTGTGAAGCATGAGGAGGTGGAAACAGAAAAGAAGCCCCTTTATTCCATGTGTCCGTCAGTGAAAGGGTGTGTGCAAAGCTTCATGGGTCATCAGAGTCCCTACAGGTTATTGCTAGAAAACAAATTAAGTTGAAATCCCTGAAGAGGGACAAAAGGGGCCCAGGGAGACAACCCAGATGGTAAATGCTTGCATGGGAGCCTGAGGACCCGAGACCCATAACCCACATTTTAAAAAGAGCCAGGCTTCTTGATAGCGTACACTTATAATTCCAGTACTTGGAGCCAGAGACAGGCAGATTTCCAGGCTTCACTGGCCAGCCAGGCTAGCCCAATCAGAGAACCCCAGATTAGTGAGAGACTTTATCTCAAAAAACGAGGGGTGGACCTGGTGAGGTGGCTTGGTGGGCAACAGTACTTGCTGCACAAGCCTGATAGCCTGGGTTTGATCTCCAACACTGAAAGATGAAGTCGGAGACAGGAGGATTACCTAGGAACTCACAGGCCCGCTAGCCCGGAGTACACACGTGCAGCAGAAACGAGAGAGGAAGGAATTACCTCAAACAAGGGGGAGGAGAGCCGACTCTGCAAAGTTGTCCTCTGACCTCCACGTGCACACCAAATGTGCACACACACACACACACACACACACACACACACACACACACACACACCCCACCACCACCACCAGAGGGAAAGAGAGAGAGAGAGAGAGCAATGACGATAAATAATTAGAAAGCAAGGCAAACAGCCCCAGGGAGGCTGGTGACAAGAAGGGCCCAAGGGGAGACACATGGATCTCCCTAGGAAAGGGAAACAGAAGAGATCTTGTGGGTGGTCTAGGGGCTGGTGGGTGGGGATGGGAACATGAGGGATTAGGTTGGGAGGGGTTGATGGAGGAGGAAAATACTGAAAGAGATTACTGAAAAGGGGGAGCATTTCAAGGTCAGGTAGAAACCTGGTACAAGGGAAACTCCCAGGAATCTACAAGGATGACCCCAGTTAAGACTCCTAGCAATAGAGGCTATAGAGCCTGAACTGGCCATCTTCTGAGACCAGGCAAGGTTTCTAGTGGAGGGACTGGGACACCAACCCAGCCACATAACTTTTGACCCATAGTCTGTCCTATCTATGGGATGTGCTGGGGTAAAGGTGGTGCAGAGATTGTGGGAGTTGCCAGCCAATGTCTTGTCCAACCTGAGACTCATGCCATGAGGGTCAGCCCACCCCTGACACTTCCTGGAGCTCCAGGACCCAGAGGCTGGATAGAACCAAACACAACTGGAGTGGGGGAAATGTCAATGTAATGATGCCTAATAATATTCTGTTATACTCATAGACTGATGACTCTCCAATTGTCATCAGAGACCTTTCATCCAGTAACTGATAGAAACCCACAGCCAAACATTAGGCCTAGCTCAGGGAATCCGGATGAAGGATTGTAGGAGCCGGAGAGGTCAAGGACATCACAAGAGAACCCATAGAAACAACTAACCTGGGCTCATAAAAGGTCACAGAGTCTGAACCAACAACCAAGGAACCTGCATGGGACTGACCTAGGCCCTCTACATATATGTGACAGTTGTGTAGCTTGGTCTATTTGTGGGACTCTTAATAGTGGGAGTAGGGGCTGTCCCTAATGCTTTGGCTCTTGAAAACCTATTCTTCATACTGGATTGCCTTGCTCAGCCTAAATACAAGGAGAGGGGCTTAGTCTTACTGCAACTTGATATGCCATGCTTTGTTGATACCCATAGGAGGCCTGCCCCTTTCTGAACAGAAACAGAGGAGGGAGGGAAATCTGCAGTTGGGATATAAAATAAATAAATAAATTTAATTAAAACAAAAACAAAACAAGGTAATCAACTCCTAGACCCTGTCTCAAAAAAACAACATGGATGGCTCCTGAGAATGACATCTGATGAGGATCTCTGGCCTGCAAATCCACACACCCAAAAAGTAAAACAGGAAGAAGGAAGGCCATCGGGAAAATAGGGCACTGAGGAATGACTCCAAGGAGGGCAGCGGAGGGGCAGCTTTGAAAGAGAGAGCTGGCAAGGCCAGCAGAGAAGGTGAAAGGAAATATTGATTCTGTGGGCAAGATGGGGACAAACAAAATGTCTCTCTAATGGTGTGGTGGTTTGAAGAAGAATGGCCCCCGTGAGCTCATATAGTCGGATGCTTAGTCACCAGGGAGTGGCACTATTCGAAAGCATTTGAAGGATTAAGAGGTGTGGCCATCGTGAACCCTAGAAGGAAACTCATATCTAAGCATTAATCTCCCACTAGCAAAACTGTTCTCAAGTTTCATGCTCACTCTAAAAGTGAGTGAGCTGTTGGCCAATACAACCCAGGGCCACAGACATTTTTGAGAATTCAGGGGGATAGATCAATAGGACCTGCAGACTAAGCTGGCATCTAATGCTGGTATGAGTTTGGCTGCAGTCTTATTCATTGGCCGGTATGGTAGGGACTGAGGATATGGCAGAGATCAGAATGGTGCAGCTTAGAAAAAGAAAAGAAAGAGGTGTGACCTTGTTGGGAGGAAGTGCATCTCTGCGGTGGACTTTGAGGTTTCAAAAGCCCAGAGTCTCTCTCTCTCTCTCTCTCTCTCTCTCTCTCTCTCTCTCTCTCTCTCTCTCTCTCTCTCTCTCTGACTATGGGTCAGGATATAGCTCTCAGCTACTTCTCCAGCACCACGCCTAGCTGCTGTTATGCTCCCTGCCATGAAGATAATGGACTATGCCTCTGAAACTGTAGGTAAGCCCCCAGTGAAATGTGCCAGTGGCTGTGGCCCTGTCAGAGCAACCGCAGGTGACAATTGAGGTTCAGGTGTCATCCCACCAGAAGAAACACTCTGATGGATATGTCTCACTTAAGCAAGGCTTATGAGAATACAGACTCCAGAATGTCTTTTGCTTCTGCTGTACCTTTGGTATCTGATATAATGTATATGTATATAGGGAGTCCCCCACTACCTGCATTGTAGTATGTTTATCTCATGAAAACATCCCAATCTTCTGGGTATCTATTTCTGTGTATTGCCAAGAAGATGATTCCTCCTTAAGCTGTATTGTCTATTGATACAGAGTTTTGCTGAATAAAAACAATTCTAGGATATGTTTCATAACTAAGGCCTATTGTTCCACGAGGTCTGTGAGACATTTAGGACCTGCTTTAGCTTACAGCTCAGATTTTTTTTTTTTTTCGAGACAGGGTTTCTCTGTGTAGCTTTGCGCCTTTCCTGGAGCTCACTTGGTAGCCCAGGCTGGCCTCGAACTCACAAAGATCTGCCTGCCTCTGCCTCCCAAGTGCTGGGATTAAAGGCGTGCGCCACCACGCCTGGCACAGCTCAGATTTATGATTTAGGAAAACATTTGAGTTCAGGAGCCAGGCTGCTGTGGGATGTTCTGTATATCAAATTGCTCTGATTGGTCAATAAATAAAATACTGATTGGCCAGTGGCTAGGCAGGAAGTGTAGGTGGGACTAACAGAGAGGAGAAATAAAAGAACAGGAAGGCAGAAAGAGTCACTGCCAGCCGCCGCCAGGACAAGCAGCATGTGAAGATGCTGGTAAGCCACGAGCCACATTGCAAGGTATAGATTTATGGAAATGGATTAATTTAAGCTATAAGAACAGTTAGCAAGAAGCCTGCCATGGCCATACAGTTTGTAAGCAATATAAGTCTCTGTGTTTACTTGTTTGGGTCTGAGTGGCTATGGGACTGGCGGGTGACAAAGATTTGTCCTGACTGTGGGCAAGGCAGGAAAACTCTAGCTGCACCAAGCTGGCTCAAATTCCTTTAATCTTTATGCTGAGTTATGAAGTCACAGGCTTTTGTACATCATTAGGTGAAACAAACCTTCAAAAGAGCTTTAGATTAGACCAAATGCCTTGCTAATGGGTTTTTAGGTAAACGTTTCCAATTTTTAATTCACAAGGACACACAGTTCCACTATCTGGCTAGGTTATAAATACAAAAACAGCCCAATTGTTGCTAGGTGGCAAATGATTAAGTCCTTGCATCCGTTCCTGACCCCAATTTGAAAAAATAAATTCTGACTAGTCAAGGCTATAGAAAACAATCTGACTCTGTAACCCCTGTGAGGGCTGCAATTATTCTTGGATAATTAGAAGTTATACACAGGACAAAGAATACACTCTTAAGTTTTAAGCATTTTGGTCATTAATTTCATGGAAAGTGCCTGGCTGAGTGGATATTACAAGATATACGGTACCTAGCTGTCTGAGAGATTCTGTTAGAGTTTTTAAGCAGTGGAGAGAAAGGGAACAATGGATCAATGAGACAGAACAATATGACGTGACATAAACAAGATCAGAGAATAAAGAAATGAAACCATCGAGAGAGAGTGCATGAGATTATTTCTCCCTAACCCCCTCAGATGAAAAAGTCTCAGTTTGTGCTACACCGTGGACTTTCCTTCTGCACCCTGGAAGCTGGTTCTTTGTGGGCTGTGATAGAAATGCTTTCTTTTATAAGACTTGCCTTGGTTATGGTGCCTCTTCTCAGCAACAGAACAGTGACTGACACAGGAGCTTGTGGAGGTTAAGTCTAGCTCATCTGCAATCTGAGTAGGGAGATGTTGTGTGGATCTAGAGGAGTGACCCTAGAGGAGTTTCCGGCAGTGAGGGCCAGCGAGAAGCTACCAAGCTCTCCTGGACTCAGTTCAGTAGGTCTCAGGACATCTCCAACAATGCCTCCAGACAGCCGTAGGACCACCACGGCAGGAATCTAAGGTTGTATGGCTCCAAGGGGCATTCGTGCTAGTCTCCTGGTGCCTGGGTTCTGTTCCTGCCACCAGAGTGAATTGAGAAGGACCGAATGGCAGGTGATGGCAGGGAGAGACTAAGCAAGAGTGGTCAGAGGCAGGACTCTTTCTCAGTAGATGTCACGCATGAGGTGTTACGGTGCAGCGGGAGGCTGATGATGTACAGAGATAGATGGATATCAACAGACCTGGAGCTGCTGGTGTGGTTCCAAAAAGAACTGAGCCCCAACCAGGTGGTGGTGGTGCACGCCTTTAATCCCAGCACTCAGGGTGCAAAGGCAGGCGGATCTCTGTGAGTTCAAGGCCAGCCTGGTCTACAGAGTGAGTTCCAGGACAGCCAAGGATATATAGAGAAACCTGTCTAGGAAAAAACAAAACAAAACAGGAAACAGGCCCCATGGTTGTGATGGCTTGTGGGGTGGGGCATTGAGTGCTGCTACTACATCCGTGTTCCTGTTTCCAGCGCTCGGTTTAGCCCACACAGGAGACAGTGAAGGGCAAACTGGGACCAAGAGGGCATGAGGCATCGGGGCCAAACCGGACTGAGGTAAAACCTGACAGGCCAGCACGCCTTCCTGCTCCTCAGGACCTCCTCTAGTAGATCCCATGGTGTCAGTAACAATGCAGGGGATACGTGTGATCACTCTGTCGCACAGGACAGGATTTGGATGCTCAGTCATATGGTTAAGCCAGCTTAAGTCATGTCAGCTGGATCATTTTCAAACACTTTGCTATTCCAATGTGGCCCTATACGGACGTCATTTTGTACAAACCATCGTTAGCTTTTTTCAAATGTGTGAATGTGGTATGTTAGTGTATACCATATACCAATGCGTGCAGGCTCCTGGAGGTCAGAGGCGGACACGGGGGTCCTGCTCTGTCATTCTTCACCAATTCCTTTGAGGAGACAGCGTCTCTTGATGAATATGGCCCTAGGCGGGCATCCGGAAAACCTCAGTGGTCCTCCTGCCTCTGCCTCCCACAGCCTTTCGTGTGGGTGTTGGCATCTGAGCTCGGGCCATTGGGCTTGGGCAGTGAGCATGCTTACCCCCTGGGGCAGTGAGCATGCTTAACCCCTGAGGGGCAGTGAGCATGCTTAACCCCTGGGGCAGTTCCCAAACCTCCAGAGCATCCTTGTTCTAGAAGCTTTTCAAGACGATTTTCCTTTCTCTAGCAGTGGTGAGGAATAAGTCAGAGCACTTAGGGAGGACCAGATCCTGACTCTGGCCCTCATCTCACCTTTAGGCTGCCCTCCAACTTCCTATTTGTGTTTTGTGAGATATAGTTCTGCCACCTCTGTTTTTTTTTTTTTCTTTTTTTTCCAGGCTGTCTGTTTTTCTATTCACAATGCCCATTGATAGCAGGTAATTTATGGGTTTTGTTTTTGTTTGTGTTTGTGTTTGTGAGGCAGGATCTCATGGCTGTGCTTGAACTCAGATCCTCCTGCCTCCTCCTCCCCACTGCTGGTGTTACAGGTATGTATCATCACACCTGCTAGTATCAGATAATTTTTTTTTTGGTTTTTTGAGACAGGGTTTCCCTGTGTAGCTTTGCACCTTTTCCTGGAACTAACTCGGTAACCCAGGCTGGCCTCGAACTCACAGAGATCTGACTGGCTCTGCCTCCCGAGTGCTGGGATTAAAGGCGTGCACCACCGCCCGGCTTGTATCAGATATTTTAATTTGCATTTCCACGTATGACACTTACCTCCAAATATTGTCTTTGGGCAGCCCGGTTGATCCAGTCCTCCATTCGGGTAGAAGTCTATGTGTCCTAGCGGTTCCTTGTAGCCCAGCGCTAAAAGAGAACACACAAGGCTTACACAGGGACCGTGCACATCCTGACGTTCACCTGCCTACAGGGTTAGGCAGGGACGGTGGTGTTGTGGTTGCTATCACGGCCCTGATACCATGATAAAAAGTCTTGCCCAAAGCTGTGAGCTAGTGCGTTAGAAAGCAGCAAGCAGATTGCATCAGCTGAGCACACAAAGGGTGATGGAATGGAATCCCATCTGGACTCTGGGCACTTGGCCCTGCAAGGCTGACAGAATGACCTGTTTCTTCTTTATTTTTACTCAGAGCCCTCTAATTGTCATGAGATTTCTAAACTTCTATTTGTATTATATAAATCTTCACAAAATGAAATAGGAAACAATTTTTACTTAGTGGATAAAAATCTTAAAATTTTTGGACCTGATCTAGAGATGGCTCAGTGGTTAAGAGCACTGGCTGCTCTTACAGAGGAGCTGGGCTAGGTTCCCAGCACCCGCATTGTGGCTCCCAACTTCCTCCAGTGGTTGTAACTGTTAACTCCAGTCTCAGGGGATCCAATACCTTCTTCTGGCCTCTTTGGGCACTAGGCACACATGTGGTACACAGACACACATGCAGTCAAAACACCAATACAAATAAAAATAAAAGAACAAAAATGAAAATGTTGGACCTAAGCCAGGTGTGGTGGCTCACACTTATAATCCTGCACTTAGGAGGCTTAGGCAGGGGGATTGCTATGAGCTTGAAGCCAGCTTGGGCTAAAGAGTGAGACTCTGCTTCAAACAAACAAATAAACAAAAAAACAAACACACTGGGATCTAAGACAATAAAAAAGAAACACTTTTTAAAATGGGTACCTAGAAATGTAACTACTTCATTTTCTCTAGCCATACAAACCCCAAAATAATTAGCAAATGGCTGTTATGTAGAACTGAATGGTATTGTAAAATAAAATAAAAAAAAAAGAAAATGTTTTATTAAAAGGTTAACATAGGAGCCGGGTGGCAGCGGCGCATACCTTTAATCCCAGCCTTCGGGAGGCAGAGGCAGGCAGATCTCTGTGAGTTCGAGGCAAGTTTGGTCTACAGAGTGAGTTCCAGGACAGCCAGGGCTGTTACACAGAGAAACTCTGTCTCGAAAAACCAACAAAACCAGAGAAATGCAAATCAAAACGACTCTGAGATACCACCTTACACCTGTTAGAATGGCTAAGATCAAAAACACCAATGACAACCAATGTTGGAGAGGATGTGGAGCAAAGGGAACACTCCTCCACTGTTGGTGGGAATGTAAACTTGTACAACCACTGTGGAAATCAGTATGGCGGTTTCTCAGAAAATTAGGAATCGAACTACCTCAAGACCCAGCCATCCCACTCTTGGGCATATACCCAAAGAATGCTGATACATACCATAAAGATACATGCTCAGCTATGTTCATAGCAGCACTATTTGTAATAGCCAGAACCTGGAAACAACCTAGATGCCCATCAACGGAAGAATGGATGAAAAAAATGTGGTACATATACACAATGGAGTACTACTCAGCAGAGAAAAACAATGAAAGCATGAAATTTGCAGGCAAATGGATGGAACTAGAAAAAATCATCCTGAGTGAGGTAACCCAAACCCAGAAAGACAGTTATGGTATGTACTCACTCATTGGTGGATTCTAGATATAAAATGAACAATCAGACCACAACCCATAGAACCATAGAGGCTATATATATAGCATGGAGGTCCCTAGGATGACTGTGGCATATAATCAATTTCAGTTTTACTCAATTATTGAAAAAAAATAGCCAAATGAATGGAAACACATGAACTATGAACCAAAGGCTGAGGGGCTCCCAGCTGGATCAGGCCCTCTGAATAGGTGAGACAGTTGATTGGCTTGATCAGTTTGGGAGGCATCTAGGCAGTGGGACCAAGTCCTGTGCTCATTGCATGAGTTGGCTGTTTGAAACCAGGAACTTATGCAGGGACACTTGGCTTAGTCTGGGAGGAAGGGACTGGACCTCCCTGGACTGAGTCTACCAAGTTGATCACAGTCCTCGGGGGAGGACTTGTCCTGGAGGAGGTGGGAATGGAGGGTGGGCTGGGGGTAAGGGGAGGGCGTGGGAGGGGGGAGAATAGGGGAACCCATGGCTGATATGTAGAACTGAATGGTATTGTAAAATAAAAAATATATATCACAAAAAAAAAAAAAAAAAAACCAACAAAACCAAAAAGGGTTAACATGGAACCAGGTGCGGTGGTCCACGCTTATACTCCAGTAACCAGGAGGCTGAGACAAGAAGGTTGACGGTTTATAACCAGCCTCGGCTGCACAGTGGCAGCCAACTTGGGATACACAGCCAGTCTCAGAAAAAATAAGTGTTTACATATACATATGTACATGTGTGTGTTATGTGCAGAATATTGCAGTAATTGTGATAGTAGTTTTCATATTTTGAGAGTCCAGGTGTAAGCTGGGCATCTCACACACCCTTCCCATTTTCTTAACATCTGTAACACAGCTGTGGAGAAATCAAGAGGAAGGAAGGGCAGAGGCTGGTAGGCTTCAGGGTTGACTCAGCATCACCAGAAAGAGCAAAACTCAGGGTCTGCCTCACTGTAAAACAAAATTCACTTCTCAAGAATAAAAAGCTGGGTGATGGTGGTGAACAGCTTTAATCCCAGTACTCAGGAGGCAAAGGCAGGCGGATTTCTGTGAGTTCAAGGCCAGCCTGGTCTAAAACAGCCAGAGCTACACAGAGAAACTCTGCCTCAAAAACAACAACAACAACAAAGAATAAAAAGCAAATTGTTTTCTTCTGTCCATCTTAAAATGACGCTGATGGGTTCCACCTGAGCAAGGAACAGCTTTGCGAATGCCAGGATGATAAGGCAGCTGTCCACAAAAAGACATTTTCCCCAAGATAAAGTCACTGATTGTCACACAGGAGTGCCCACGATACAGGGTCAGGGGTCGTTTTAAAAAACAAAGACTTTGTTTTGTAGTGTCTGTGTGTGTTTGGTGCACACGTGCCAGCATGAATTTGCAGGTCGGAGGACAGGCTTTGGGAGTCAGGTCTCTCCCTTGCATCAGGTGCGTTCCAGGGATCAGACTCGGTGGTCAGGCTCAGTGGCAGCATGCACCCTTATGGACTAAGCCATCTCTCAGGCCCCATGCTGGTCTGTTGCTCTTTGTTTCCTGGTGCTGGGGCATGCTACACAAATACTACCATTGAGCTACATCCTCTGCCCTGGGCCCGTGGTTTGTTAGCCAATTGTATCATAAAGAAGTATAATTGAATGAGTGCTCTGTTTTGTTCAGCCCTCCTCCCCAAGTACCCAGTTGGCTCCTCCCAGAGACATTTGGATACAGCGTTTATCTACCCTTTTTATTTTATTTTTTTTTCAACCACAGTCTTGCTATGTAGCCTGGGCACCCAATCATGAAAATCATCCCAAGCCACACCAACATGTACCAAATAGCAGATAAGAAACCGGCATGTTGAGAGGCAGAAATGATCTGGAAGATCTACAAAGAGCCAGAAGTAGGGCAGAGGTGCTCTGGGTGGGGAGACACAGCACTCTCAGCACAGGAGAATAAGAGAAAAGTCAGGCCACCCTGGAAACTGTTCATCTGAAGCCAACTGTCTATGTATAGAAAACCAGCCTGGTTTCAACTGGACTTGATCACTTTGGAAAACCGGGTAAGAGAAAGGGAAATCATGTCTGCTTCATGGTCAGGTCCTGGGCCTAGATCCCCTGTCAGTGGTGCTGGACCCCCCCTACCCTCATGGAGGAAAAGAGCATCAGGGAATGGGCGGAGGAGACTGAGCGTCTTGGGGTCAGGAATCCACAAAGGAGTGTTACCATCAGTGTCAGAGTGGATGACGTCCACGAACTGTGCATCGCTGGGATCTAATCTGTCCTCGGCAGGTTTCCCGTTGAACAAAGGGCCCGCAGGGTCAAGACCTAAAAGACAAGGCAGAACAGCTTGGCAGCCCCACTCCATGAATCACTGAAGCTGTCTTTGATCCCTCCTGGAGAGGATGGCTCACAGGCTGGCTGCAGGGCGTGCTTGGGTGAGTAACTGCTAGCATCCCGTCCTGCAGCCAGGACAACCGTCAACCCACAGTGTGGACGGTTACCCTGGCAATGGCCCTGAGAACAGCAGGCAGGCTGCATGAGGAGCCCCAGCTGGGAAAGACCCCCACAGGTGAGGTCATGGAGGGTAGAAAGGCTCCTCTGGGGAAAAAAACCGTCAGAGAGCATGAAAGAGGAAAAGGTAGCTCTGGGAATTAAACCCTTATGCATGAAGCTACACCCATCTACATCCACAGCCCTTGATTTTAAGACAAAGTCCCATCATATAGCCCAGACCGTCTTGGATTAGCTATGTAGCCCAGGCTGGCCTCTAATTGGATATTCATCTGCCCCAGTTTCATGTGGGCTACGAAATTAAAGGCATTGATTAAATTAATGACCTCTCTGGTCCTCCCCATTTTAGGGATTTCAGAAACCCTGCTCAGGTCCACTTTCATTCATTTACTCACTCATTTGAAAGACATCACAAAACCAGGAGGCAGCAGGCGGCCGGCATGATTCTGTTCTACAGGTAACGGCTCCTGAGACCCAGAGAACTCGAGCATCGTGGCCAGAGACTGGCTCCAAAGTACAGCCCCCTCCATCTGCCTTGCCCACGGTCTCTCAGCACCTAGCTGGGCCAACTCAGCAGGAAGCCACGAAACTCCCTAGAGAGCTAGGTTTGGAAGAACATGCCACACTACAGGTGAGGCAGATCAAATGCACCCCGTAATGCCTGAACTGACGTCTTGGTCTTGGTCAGTGCTGACTGGGTTTCATTACCACAGCAATGAAACACCTGGAGAATCTGGGGAGCCACCCTTGGGGTTCTGGAACCACAAAATGAGGACTTCTACAAAGCGGAGTGTGAGAAAAGCCTCAGTGACTAGAACCCTGTGCAAAGAGGGTTTCCAGGGTGTCTTCCTTGGAGGTTTAACCTCTTACTATCATTTTATGTTTAGGTTCACTTCACTCTTCTTTTAGGTGCTGGAGAACGAAGCCAGGACCTCACGCATGCTAAGCATGGAGGACATCTCCCCTTGCCGTGTTCCATACACAGTCTAAGAGACAGACAGCATCTTTGCTTCAGTTTCCTGTTTTCTTCCCTCCCAATGTCCTTGTGGTCCCTTGAAACATTTCTTCTCTCCCTCCCTCCTTTCCTCACTGCTCCACCCCCAGTCTTCTTCTGTCCTCTCCAACTGAAACTGGTGTGGGAGGGCATGAGGAAACACCCAGTCACTCAAGGACGACAGGTGCCCTAAACACAACAGCTCTTAACACGGTAGGAAAAGACTCCACAGCCTTGGAAAGAATTTACCCAGAATCCTCCCCCCCCCCCCCACCGCCCCCATCAGTCAATACCAACCACTTCCTTCGCAAAAAATAGAGTGAGTACCTTGGCTTGCAGCCTTCCATAGATCTAGATAAAACATTTAGATCGGGATATTGAGAGGGCTGGGGGTGCTAGGCACACACCAGGACTTATAAAATGAAGGTAAAATTATGGTCCAGAACGTGAACCCATATTTGTAATTGAAAGTTTCTAGCAGTCACCTAAAATGTGTGTGTTGCATGCATGTGTATATGTATATTAGTGTGTGTGTCTGTGTGTCTATGTCTGTGTGTCTGTCTGTGTCTGTGTGCACATGGAGTCCAGAGGCTGACATTGCTTGTCTTCCTTTATCCCCCTCCACTTTATATATTAATGTAAGGCTTCTCACTTGAATCCAGTCTAGTCCAGCTTGCCAGCTTGCTCCAAGGATCCTTTCTCTGCCATCCCAATGCTGGGATTATAGACAAGCCACACATATACACACACACATACACGCACATACATACACACACACACACACACACACACACACACACACACACACACACACACACCTGGCATTTATGTTGGTGCTGAGGATCTAAACTCTGGCCCACATACTTGCTCGGCAAGTGCTTTTATCTGCTGAGCCATCTCCCAGCCTAAAATGCTTTTAAAACAAAGGAGGACTTGATTTTAAGACTATGAAGGGAGCCGGAGAGAAGGCTCAGCAGTTAAGAGCACTGGCTGCTCTTCCAGAGGTCCCGAGTTCAATTCCCAGCAACCATGTGGTGGCTCACAACCATCTACGATAGGATCTGATGTCTTCTTCTGGCCTGTAGGTATACATGCAGCACACTCACACATAAAAATAAAAAATAAAAAAGAGTATGAGGACTATAAAGAGCTCAGCAGAATGCTCTTCTAAACCTGGCCCAGGTTCAGTTCACAACCAGGGGATCTGATGCCCTCTTCTGGTACCTGCACATACACGGCACTGGCATACACACACACACACACACACACACACACACAAACACACACACACACACACAAACACACACACACACACACACACACACACACACACAATTTAAAACAAAAGAACACAAGGCTGGGGACATAGCTCAGACCATAGAGTGCTTACTTTACATGCAGTGATGCCCTGGGTTCAATTCCCAACACACAAAATATTAAATTAAAAAATTTAAATTTTAGTTTGGTGTGGTGGTGCACACCTTTAAACCCCAAACTTGTGAGGCAGAGGCAAGTGGATCTTTGTGAGTTTGCTGCCAGCCTGGCCTACAAAGCGAATTCCAGGACAGCCAGGGCTACACAGAGAAACACTTGAAAAATACTTGAAAAGCAAAACAAACAAAACAAAACAAAACAAAATTAAATTTTAAACCAGACATGGGAGAACTTAAGAGGCTAAGACAGGAATATCTCAGATTCAAGGCTAGCTTGGGGGTACACGTGAGTACAAAACAAGCCTGGGCTACAGAGGCACATCCTCTCTCAAGAAGACAAAAAAGTGTGTTCTGGATGGTTCAGTGGGTAAAGGCACATGCCAGCCTGCCAGCCTGAGTTCAAACCCAGGACTTATGCAATGTAGATCTGACTCTGTAAACTGTCCTCTGACTTTTACATACATGCTCTGCCCACCCACATGCACTCACACACACATATACACAAACATAATATAAAGAAAATAAAAAACAAAAATATTCTATGTGTTTACAATTAAAACCAGTTAATATTTTAGTTAAATATTAAATGTAATAATAAATTAAATATTTGATTATTTTAGCTATAAGATAGAAAATATTATTTAAAAATTAAAAATAATAGACAAAACAAAGACCAGCCAGGTTTAGTAGATCACACTTGTAACCCCAGCACTTAGGAGACTGAGGCAGGAGGATTGCCATGAACTTAAGGCTAGCCTGAGCAGAGTGAGTTTCTAGGCCAGCCTAGGCTGCAGAGAGAAATCCTGTCTCAACCAAACAAAATAAAATGAAAATAGTGCATCTTGCTTAACCCAGTTTGTCTAAAAATTGTCATGTCAATGTAATCAATATTAAGAGTGAATTTTTTTCCTTCTAAACCTTAGTCTTCAAAAATCGGTGCATAATCTGCACTAACAGCCCATCTCAGTTTGCACTGGCTGCATTTCAAGTGTCCAGTGGCTACACTTAGCTAATGCCTACTATATTGTTTCTCGAAGGGTGCTGGCCAGACCACCTGTATCTGCTGGTTGAAAGTACAGACTCCTGATCTTGGGAAGCAACTCATAGCAGAGCCTGGGCCTGGCATACATAAGATTCAGGATTCATCCCAGTACCAAATGTATGAATGAATGTACGAATGAGTGAATGAATGAATGAACGAATGAATGAGAAGTCAAACCAAAAATATGCCTCGAGAATGGAGCACAAGGGAGGAAAATGGCAAAGGGAACAGGGTGAAGGGCCAGGCAGGGTCAGGCCCGACCTAGCCTTATCTCAAGAAATAATAGTGACTTGTGTCCTTGGGTGACAGATCACATTCCCACCCTGTGATCCAGTGAGCACACCCAGTCAAGGAAGGATACTGGGACAGAGATTTCCCCTGAGACAGGACGGGTCTACACGTGAGGCTCAGAGGTGATGAGAACTGGGGACATCATGGAGGTTGCAAATTGACTTGTGGACCAGAAGTTGAGTCCAGGTCACAGGGCAGGTCACACGGGCCTAGAGTAGCAGAAAGCCTGGTGTGGGGAATTTCCATAATTGGAGGCTGGGTCCCCTGCAGGTCACAGTAGTCGGGAGGACAGAGTGTCAAGAGGACAGAGAGAACACGGCACGTGGGCAGAACAGAACTTGGCCGAAGGGTGGACTTGGCCCAGTTCTTCCCAGCTCTGTGGTCAGTGATATCAAGTTGCAGCTTGGGATTAGTCACTACTAAGGAAATCACAGAAACCAGCAATTGCTATAAGTCAACACCCTCCACCCAACCCCACTTCAACCCAGCGTTGCAAACAAACAGTCCCATCTACCAGAAAAGGGACCCTAGAGGGCAGCCAGCCCAAGCCAGTTGCCCTTTCAAAGTATGAGGATTCTCTCTCTTTCTGTCTCTTTGTCTCTCTCTCTCTCTCTCTGTGTATGTGTGTCTCAGTCTCTGTCTCTCTCTTTCTCTCTTGTAAAGACGCATTGATTTTTAAAAATATAGTGATAATACTTTCTGAACTTTTAAAACTACTTTGATTCCCTAGGAAAGTGTAAATTAGATAACTGAGGCAGCCTTGGCCTTTGGGAAAAGTGAAGGAAAAAAAAAAAACATCTAGGACAAACTTTGGGAAGCAAAGCCAGCCAATGGGGTGAGGGAGTGGGTACTGGGGTGGTGAGGTTACTTTAAGAATTTCTAGCTGCTCCCCCAGCTGCATGACCTTGCGTGCTCTGCCCAGCAGCCAGGCAAGGTGCTCAGTCAACCTAGGGCCTTATGTCCTATGTGGTCATGTAATCTATACTCATGCGTGGTCATGTAATCTATATTCATGCGTGGTGTAGCTAATAAGCACATATGTGCATGTGCAGGGGTTGGGAGTGGGGTGGGGAACCTATAAAAGCGGGTTCCACTCATTCCTTCCCTCTTTTCCTGCACGGTCATTCCATAGGCCTATGCACACCCCTCTCTATTGCCCTAATAAACTCTTATAGTGGGTTTTGTTGTACCTTGTGGCTTTTCTCACATGGTAAACAGTGCTGCTTAATAAATAACAGTTACTGCCCCCCAAATACATGTTTTGAGTCATTTATATTTCCTCTCCTTCCACAGACTTCTATCCTACAGGCCCCCTACATTTAAAACCCTGGCATGAGGATGATTCCTGGGAAAGGTGAATGCTAAATTCCTGCAAGCTGGGGCAACCCTCGGCCCTGTGAGTAGCTGTGGAAAATTCCTAAGCTCCAGGCAAGAGGTCCAGAAAGGGAAGCTTTTCCCGTAGGGTTTGACTTGCTGCAGTTTGGGGTGTTTTCATTCCGAGTCGCCAGAAAGCTGATATTTAGACAGTCAGGCCCAGCCGCCAAAATTCCCAACTCCTTTCCCTTCTGTGAGCCTGCAGCCATGCCTGGTGAGTTCTAGTTATGTAGTTCAGGCCACCTGTATTAACCCAAGGAAGAAGGCTCTCTGGGCACAGATCAAATCCCCGACAGACATTGCTGGGGGGTGGAGGGAGTTACTGCAAGAGAAATAAAGTCAGCACCAAGCTTTTCTGTGACATACACAATTTGCAAAATGCACTACATATATTTTATTAAGTCATAGGTTGAGGTTAATATTATCTGGCCTTTACTTTCACTTGAAAGGACCCATACTCAGAGGTTCACTAACTGGGAGAACTTGTTTCAAACTCAAGTGCCCAGGTGAGACCCTGGTCACCGATAGGAACCTTACCTGTGATTCTCCCCAGCTTCCCAGCGTACATTTCTCCAACAAATCCAGATATGTGTGCTCCTAGACTCACTCCAATCATATAAATGTTGTCCAGAGAAGCTCCTTTGGCCTAGAATTTCATTAAAAAATTGTGTGAGTTCAAGAAATTGCTGACTTGCAGAGCTTTCCTAGCTGTTCACTTGGGAAAAAATTCTTAAGTACTTTGTATCTGTTGTCTTACTCTGACTCTTTTGTGGGTGGGTGGGTATGCATACACATTTATGCACTTACATATGGTCAAAACGTCACATGTCGGGCTAGAGAGATGGTTCAGTGGTTAAGAAACATTTGTTGCTCTTGCAGAGGAGTCGGGTTCAATTCTCAGCACCCAAACAGGAGCTCACAATTGTATTTAACTCAGTTCCAGGGGATCTGATGCCTCCTTCTGACTTCTGAAGGCACCAGACATACACATGGTATACATATATACATGCAGGCAAAGCACTCATGTATGTATTTTAAAAGAATAAATAAATCTTCCCTCTTAAGTGAGATATCTCCTTCAATTGCTCCCCACCTTATATTTTGAGACCGGATCTCTCACTGAACCTGGAGTTAGCTGACTTGCTTAGACCAGCCAGCAAGCCCAGGGAGTCTTCTCTCTCCCTTTCCCGGGTCTGGGATTACAGATATGCACTGCACACTGCTGTACCCAGATTTTTCATGTAGGTTCTGGGGGTTGACCTCAGGCCTTCATATTTGCACGTCAAGTATTTATCAACTGTGCCAACTCCTTAGCCCCTATTGTCTCATTTAATTCCACAAGAGGGCTTGAGAAGTAGCTCAGTGGTGGAGAGCTTGCCTCATAAGTTATAAGCGTTCAGTCCCTAGCCTGGCAGAAAAAGAGGAACTTTTACGGCATCCTGAAATGCTGATCTACTACTTTAATATACAGAGGAGGAAACTGAAGCCCAGAGTTGAAGTCATCTGGCCTAAGTAAAGCAGTTGGGTAGCGTGCAGAGCAGGATTAAAACCAACCTAACTCCAAACTTGTGTCTCTCGGTGGGTGTCTCCATTCCTGACTCTGCTGGTCATCGAGCAGGGACATCTTTAGGGATTCCAGATCGGGGAGAGGATGATAAAGCATTTTGGTGGAGTCACCATCTCGGGGGAAGGAAAGGTGGGGAAGGGGAGAGCACACCGGATGACAGGCTGGCTGGCTCTGAGCCACCCAAACTACCTGCTTGCTGAGGAGCTCATGTACAACTTATCACCACCAGCCACAGTGGTCAGAGCGTGGGAGTCTCTGAATGCTCTGACTTCACGTAATGTTTTTGTTATTGTTAGAAAGGACAGCTCTGCTGGGTGGTGGTGTACGCCTTTAATCCTTGGGAGGTAGAGGCAGGAGGATATCTGAGTTCGAGGCCAGCCTGGTCTACAACAGAGTGCGTTCCAGGTCAGCCAGGGCTACACAGAGAAACCCTGTCTTTGAGAAAGAAAGAAAGAAAGAAAGAAAGAAAGAAAGAAAGAAAGAAAGAAAGGAAGGAAGGAAGGAAGGAAGGAAGGAAGGAAGGAAGGAAGGAAGGAAGGAAGGAAGGAAGGAAGGAAGAAGTAAAAAAGAGGGGGTGGGGGATGGGGGCAGTTCATGAGATTACTCACTAATAAAAGCTAAGGCCCTGCCTTGAGAGGCCTTCTAACAACATTGACTGTGTCATTGGACCATGTGTTTTCGTTGTGGTTTGGAGTAATCTGGACATTAGTGTCTGGTCGAAGGAGGTCCAGGCATTTAAACCAAGAACTCTGGGCAGAGCCTCTCCTACCCAAAGACACCTTCACAGTAGCTGCAAGATGATGCTCCCATCACGAGACCTTTTGTTTTTGTCATCATCTACAGAAGATTGTAAGGACATAGAATCTGCAACATTTACAACCACATTGCCCTGTACCCCTTCCTTGTGAGGGAGGTGCCCAATCTGAGTGGCCACACACTCTTCCCTGGGTTTATTCAGACTTGCACAATGTTAAAAAACAAACAAATAGACAAACAAACAAAAAAACAACCACCATCTAACCAGGAGATGCCTTTTGGCTTTAAGCTTCCAAACAAGCAGCCAGGGTCATCTAAGAGGAGTTTGTCTTACCAACATCTCGTCGATAAATTCCTTCAAAATAAGAGCTACTTTTCTGGTCTTGCCTGAGGCGTGGGTGTATATCACGGTCGTCGCTCCTCGATTCCAGTCAACTACCACCACGTTCATCTCTTGTACATTGAGCAAACTCTGTACCAACTCTTCCATCCAGACTGGAGGGGAGCCTGTTGGCCGGAAGCCATGGATGATGAAGGTGGTTGTCTTGGTCACATTTAAGCTCCCCAGAGCTGTGGAATTGATGAGTTGTGCACAGATCTGGTTTCTCTGCGTGTAGAGCATCAGTCTCACATTTAATCCTGTACCAACCACGGCACTGTGGAAGCTCAGTCTGGTGAAGGATGGGCATGCTTCATCCGTGTCTGGAAATAAGAATTAGATGGCGTCATTCAGTGCCTCCTAAGCAGGGCATCAAGCAGAAAAGTGTTGTGATTCACTCCTCGGGGCTCTTACGTTCCTCACAGCACCTTGCAAGGGCCTAGATCTACCTACATGAAGTTGAAAAGTCATGCTTGATCAAGCATTTCTAAGTAACAATTTCTCCAGACATCTTTCTCTAGACTCTTTCAAGGTCAAAACCACAAGTTAGCTCAAGGAAGCCTTCCGCAATCCTCCCAGCCATAAGCATATCCTCGCTCCCTGACTCCCTAAGCACCTGTGTGTAGCTCACTTACAGCACAGTGAAATCCCTTTCAAGGATGTATTCTGGGTGTTGTGTACAGGTGTGTCTGTCCTGGGAGAGCCCGTAGAATGGTAATTTCTAACCTGTGTCCTCAGAAGACAGAACACAGCAGAAGAGTCATCGACTGAGTCTCCATGGTCTCTTGTGCAGCACCCTCAAGGGGACAGTGGTCAGTGTGTGTGCCCTGCCCTGGGCACCTGAAAGTGCAGGCCCTGTCAGCTGGTTCTGAGCCCTTTTCTTAGCTCCTCAAGCTCTCCTGTCAGGCCTTCATGTTGTAGAATATTAGTTGAAGATGTGTTATATTTGTTTATGCTGTGCAACATTTAATGATGCAAAGATGTTTTGTATTCTCTTATGTTGCATTTATTTAACTCTGTGAAGCTGTGTTACTTTGCCTGTCCAAAGCACCCAATTAGTCTAATAAAGAGCTGAATGGCCAATAGCAAGGCAGGAGAAAGGATAGGCAGGGCTGGCAGGCAGAGAGAATAAATAAAAAAAGAAATCTGAGAGAAGAGATCAAGGATCGAGAAAAGAAGAGGTCAGCCACCCAGCCACCCAGCCAGACATGGAATAAGCAGGAAAGAAAAGACACAGAAATAGAGAAAGGCAAAAGCCCAGAGACAAAAGATAGGGGGGATAATTTAAGTTAAAAAAAAAAAAAAAAAACTGGCTAGAAATAAGCCAAACTAAGGCTGGGCATTCATAAGTAAGAATATGTCTCCTCCATGTGTTTATTTGGGAGCTGGGTGATGGGCCCCCAAGGAGAAAAGAACAGACTATGAAAGAGTAAAATAAAAAACCAGCAACACCTCTGCCCTGCAGGACAGCCTTGGAAGGGAGTCGGACTCAAGGAAGACACAGTACAAATCTGGAAGATCTTTTTGTTGTTGAGACAGGATCTCAGTATGAAACCCATGTGAAGCAAGTCTGGCTTCAGACAATTTGCAGGCCTCCTATTTCGCCCTCCTAAATTCTAGGACTGTAGCTGTGTCCTGCCCTGCCCGGCTTGGAGCATCTCGCGGGGAATGGCACTCAGTGGGGAAGTGTTGTAAGACTGCTTTCGGTCGCTAGGAAATAGTCACTAACAGTGTAGTGGAGAAACAGAGCTAGGCCTTGCTTGGTCACCACTGTGTGGTACTGCAGCAGGACAGGTGAACTGTCTATGTCTGTAACAGCAGAGGATGGAGAGGCCACAGCGTCACTGTTCCAGTGCTGGCATTGGAACTGGAACCCAACGGTGACAGGGAAACTGATTAATACAAAAATGAGAAACATGATCTGTCTTCCTGACAAAGGATCACCATAATGAATGGCGTAGGAGGGCTATGGGCCTGTTCTCGATGAAAGGATTCCAGGGACAGGATACACTAGTGCATTACTTCACCCTAGGGTAGGTCTTGTGGTGGAAGGAAAAGCGCAATAAAATAAACCAAGTCAGCTGGAAAATTGGTATCTACACAATCAGGTGAAAGTGTGGCCTCAGCTTTCAAGCCATGGAGACAGACAGTCACACTGTGGTTGCTGTGGTGGTTTGAATAAGAAGGGCTCCCTAAGGCTCATACATTTGAATGCTTAGTCATCGGGGAGTGACTCTTGTAGGAATTCAGCAGAGTTGCTGTCTCGGGTAGACATTAGAGTGAATAGCTGTTTTCTAGAAGTACTTTGACCTTGACAAATCACTGTGGAAAACAGTAAAGAATCTTTGTGGAAAACAGTGATTTCCCATGATTTGTAGAATTGTTTTTCTGAAGGGGCGTTGCAGTCTTTGCGTGACATTGGTCACAAGATGCCTCTGGCACACCTGAGGCTCTTAGATTATTGTACGAACTACATACAATAATGCACTAAAGTCATGTGGGCGTGTGATGCTTTCCTTTAGAGAAACATATAGATTAGATAGGACCTTGGTATGAGGAAATACCTTACCCCAAAACAACCCTGTGTAACAATCAATAAACATACCTTTGCACATCTTGTCAGGGTTCAGTTTATCAGAGGTTCGACCTTCCTGCTGCCACATGGGCCTTAAAATTTCATCTTGGAGAGACTTTTTTTTTCCCCTTCGAGACAGGGTTTCTCTGTGTGGTTTTGGTGCCTGTCCTGGATCTCACTCTGTAGACCAGGCTGACCTCGAACTCACAGAGATCCGCCTGGCTCTGCCTCCCATGTGCTGGGATTAAAGGCGTGTGCCACCACCCCTGGGCTTGGAGAGACTTTTTTCTTCAACCAACCCACTCAACACAAAACACTCTGACAGGTACTATTTGAGAAGAGATTAGGAGGTGTGGCCTTGTTGGAGTGGGTGTGGCCTTGTGGAAGGAAGTGTGTCACTGGGGGTGGGCTTGGAAGTTTCAAAAGCCCAGTCTCTCCCTCTCCCTCTCCCTCTCCTCCTCCCTCTCTCTCCCCTCTCCTCTCCTCTCTCCTCCAACAGATCAGGATGTAGCCATCAACCATTTTTCCAGCACCATGCTACCATGCCTGTCACCATGCTCCCTGCCATGATGATAACGGACAAAGCTCTCAAACTGTAAGCCAGCCCCAGCTAAACACTTGACTTAAAGGAGTTGCTGTGGTCATGGGGTCTCTTCACAGCAATAGAACAGGGACTAAGACATCATAAAAGAGGAAATCCCAATGCCTAGAATATATAACTAAAGCATTCATAGGTAAAGGGACAAATTTACTGACAAATGGTTCAGAAAATATAGATGGATAACTAACTGATGATGAAATGTGTGTGTCAAAATGTCAAGAATAAACCAATCTGGGGCTGCAGTGTGGGCAGCGGCTGAGCACAGCATGTTCAAGGCCCAGGGAGTTCCACAAAGAACCAATAAGTAAATCTGTGCAATGGTTTGCTGCTGTCCTGTTTACTCCCTTATTCTTGTAGCTTTTCTAAAAATGTTCGGTTCTCTCTCTCTCTCTCTCTCTCTCTCTCTCTCTATATATATATATATATATATATATATATATATATGTATATATATATGTATGTATGTATATGTCTGCATATGTATATATATGTCTGTATATGTATATATGTGTCTGTATATGTATATATATATACATTATATGAGGTAAATGAAGAGTTCTGGGGTCCCTGGGTTTGGAATTTGACAGAATTTGACTTTTGCAGTAATTCGTAATGCTTTGATGAAGAGCTGCTCTGGGTGGAACACACACGCATAGGTAGGGCCCTGCAGCCAACTCCAGCCACCAAGAGACAAAAGGCAAAAGACAAATAGAGGTGAAAACTCTAACCAGTTTCCAGACACTACATAATGACCAGGACTGCGTTATTTTAAGTAGAATTATTGGCAAACCGCCCGGTAAGGCACTGTCCCACGCTCCACTCTGTCGAAAGAGAAGCGCAGGCCCCAGCACCGAGCTGGAGAGCATCTTCTGGGGTGAGTCAGAGAGAAGGTCAGGGATGGAACAGAAGGAGGAGGCTGCGAGCTTGCAAGGGACCCCCAAAAGGCAAGGGGACCTCGGGACGCACCTATGCTGACTTCCCTCTGGAAATTTGAGAACCAATTTGTGCTGGTTAGTTTTTTTGTCAACTTGACACCAGCTAGAGCCATGGGGTTACTTTTGGTCATGGCATTTATCACAGTAATAGTAACCAAAGTAATACACACTGTCCTGGACCCTGCATCTCCACTGGATAGTCAGGCACAGCTCCCGTGGTAGATCAACACTTCTGTGTCAGCCCCTCACTTCCTCTTCCTGGAGAAGGAATGCCCCTGGAGAACACGGACTGCACCTGTCTCCTGGGAGAGCCCATCCCTGGGCGATGACGCACTGTTTAATTTGTCATCTTACAGTACAGGAGGTGTTGTGGGGTGGGGCTGAACCTTTTGTCTTATCTATCCATAAAGCTAAGTTTTGTTGCAGTAACTTGCTCTCCAGGCAGCCTGGGGACATCATGTTCCTTTTCACACGCGGCCTATCTGTCAAAGAGAGGAACGTGGCTGGGCTTAATCCTGAACAAGGTCATACTGGGGGAGACAGATGTCCCTTTACCCAGAAGAGGACTACTTAATTACCAGGACCGTTCACCTTAGGACGAGTGAACCTTAGGCCAATGCGTCAGAAGCCACACATTCATCTGGGTCCTTGAGAGACAGGGGATTGGGGAGCTGAAGGCTAGCCTGGGCTATCACGAGAACTTGTTACAGAGGGTGGGGAGGAGTCTGTAGAAAGCACAAGGGACTTTTCTGTACCTCATCTATCTGAAACAAGAGACATTACACCTGTCCCTTTCTGATTATTTTGGAATTCTGTTACTCTGAACTAACATTTTCTCCTGCCCTGCGGTCTTTTGAATGAAAATGGCCCCCATAGGCTCATATATTTGCATGCTTAGTCCACAGTTGATGGACTGTTTGGAAAGGATTAGGAGGTGTGGCCTTGTTGGATGGGATGAGTCACTGGGGATGAGCTTTGAGGTTTCAAAAGCATATGCCAAGTCCGGTCTCTCTCTCTCTCTCTCTCTCTCTCTCTCTCTCTCTCTCTCTCTCTCTCTCTCCTGCTGCTGCCTGTGGATCAGGATGTAAGGCTCTCAGCTACTGCTCCAGCGCCATGCCTGTCTGCTTCTTGCCACCACAATAATAGACTAACCTCTGAAACTGTAAGCAAGCCTCTAATTACTTTCTTTTACAAGAGTTGGCTTGGTCATGATGTCTCTCCACAGGCATAGAACAGTGACGAAGACACACCCCCGTCCCATGAAAGCTGCCCTCTTACGGTAACTTTGTCTGTGTGAAGTGTTCTCTGGACTGTGCTGAGACCGAGGCTTGCTCTGCCCAGCCTTTCTACTCCTTCCTTTCTCAGGTGCCAGCCCTGCAGCATGCTGGGACGTTTCCTGGCCCACTCTCCCCTCCTCCTGGCTCCATCCCATGCACCCCTGCCAACAGAGCTCTCGGGTTTGTTGGTTGGTTCATTTGGCTTGGTGTGACTTTTTTTTTTTTTTTTTTAATTACACTAATGAGGAGTGGCACATGTGTGTCATGGCGTGGGGGTCAGAGGACACAGTCCTTGGCTCTTTCCTCCCACCATGTGGGTCCTGGAGCTGGACCTCTCATTGGCAGTTTTGGTAGCGAGTGCTTTTAACCACTGAGCCATCTCACTGGTCCCTTCATTGGGACTTTTGAGGCAAGATAGGACTATGTAACCCAAGCTAACATCAAACTCAGGATGCTTCTGCCTCAGCCTCCCTAGTCCTTGAATTACAGGCAGGTAACACCATGCCTGATTCAAAATTAAACTTATTGTTTATTAATTATCTTTTTTCCTAATTAAAACAATATTTTATAAATGTACCATGTGCGTGCTTGTTATCGGCACAGGTCAGAAGAGGGCATCAGATCCCCTGGAACTTGGAGTTACAAATGGTTATGAGCTGCCATGTGGGTGATGGGAGAAACCATACCCCGGTCCTCTGGAAGAGCAACAAGTGCTCTTAACCACTGAGCCATCCAGCCCACTTATTGAATTTGCAGTGTTGAGGACCAGCTCGGGGCCTTATGTATGTGAGGCAAGCACTGCACCACTGAGCTCCATCGTTGGTTCCCAGAAGTAAGCACTTTGAAGAGAAAACAAGGAATGTTTGGTATCTTGGACCACATCACAAATGAGCTTAAGCTACTTGGGGTCAGGTGTTGTGTTGTTGTTGCTCCTGTTATATTAAATGTGCTCCTGGTACTGGAACTTTTTGTTGGAGTCAAAATTCCCAGCAATTTGGAGAGCATACGGACAGCAGACACTGTGAGAAACAAACGTGTTCAAAGGTTCCTCACACAGAGTTCCGTATGTTCTAATTTATGCTAGTGTATTTAAAGTTATGAACTATTTTATGCTTCCCAAAGGCAAACAACTTTTGGACTATTTTATTGATTTCTTACAAAGTCAAGGTTATTCAGAGTACAAGTAGGTAACCTCAGAGTATATTAAACTGGTTTTTCAAGCCTTTTTAACCTTGTCCTCTCATAGTTCCCTGAAACAGGAGAAATTATGCATGTCCTTTTTGGACTAGTTACCCTAAAATAACATTTCTGACAACTGTAAAAGTACAATGAAATGGACTGTGTATACAACACCCTTTGAGAACAGGTCTGCATTCTATTGAGAGGTGGCATAATTATTATTTATGACCTTCTTTCTTCTGTTAAAAGAAACAGATTCAAATAGAAAATCAGGGCAATCATCAAAATCTTTTTATGTTGTGTAGCCCAGGCTGGCCCTAAACTTACTATGTAGCTGAGGATGACCTTGAGCTTCTGATCTTCCTGCATCTGCTTCTTGTGTGCTGGGATTACAGGTGCACACACCACACCTGGTCCATGCAGTGTTGGGTATCAAACCCAGGACCTCGTGCAGGCTAGGCAAGTACTCTATCAGCTGAGCTACATCGAAATCCCACTGTCCCGAAGTCAGGCCACATTTTCTTATGATCTGGCTGTGTCCATGTCCATAGTCCATGGATGCTCTCCTGCTGTACTAGCCGAGTTAAGTAGTCGTGAGCATTAGCTCATAAAGCTGGAAGTATTTACCCTTGGCTTCCTTACAAAGTTTGCTTTGTACGGTGTCTTAAAAACAAAAACAACACAGTGTCTTAAATAAAAAACACAACACAGTTTTGGGAAAAGCATGGGTTTGAGATCCAAACCCACCATCCACTAGCTATGTAAGCTGGCATAATCAATTACCTAACCTCTCTTGTGCCTCCAGCTTGCATCTATAAAATGACCATAATAATGCTAACTTCTCAGGCAATGCTACATAGAGGCAGCTTGGATTTGAAGCCAAAAACTTGTGTCCTTACACAAATGTAATTATTTGAATGTGAAATGTCTCCCACAGGTTCGTATGTTTGAACGCTTGTCCTCAAGCGTTGGCACTGTTTGAAGAGGCTGTAGAATTCTTGGGAAGTGGGTCCTAGCTGAAGGAAGTGTTCCTGAGGGCCAGGCCTGAAGGGTTAGAGGCTGGGCACACTTCCAGCCGTGGCTGTCCGCTTCCTGACCTGTTCAGGTGTAACAGCTGTACCTGAGCTCCACCAACATCATCGGAGTCCCAAGCTACCCTGCCTGTCCCACCATGGAGGGCAGCATCCTCTTACACCATGAGCCAAAGAAACTCTTCCTCCCTTAAGTTGTCAAAGCGGCTGAGAGGGAGTGCACAGCACTTGTGAGGCCCTGGGTTCAAGCCTCAGCACCACATTCACACACAGACACACACAGACAGTCAGACACACACACACACACACACACACACATCTTTGGGTATTTTGAACCAACTGAAAACAGTTCGTCAACACTCTACTATAAAGAAAAGAAAAGGGAAGGGACTCTCTAAATGAAGCTCTGTGTGATTCCGTCTGTTTACACAGTGCCAACAACACTCATAAACTGCTACACAAGGAAGTACAGCCAGCCCGGGCCACCAAGGGACAGGTTGCTGATTAGAAATGACCTTTTTTACCATGCAGTTTTATAGGTGATCAAAAAAAAAAAAAAAAAAAAGTAGCCTATCTTTAAGTAAATTTTGACCTTTTATTCACTGTGCATTTATTTGCAATACTTTTGATATTTTAAATATGTTATTGGGAGGGCTAGATGGTTCAGTGGGTAGAGGTGCCTTTTGCTAAGGCTGGTAACCTGAGTTTGGAACCCTCACAGTGGAAAGGAAAGAACTTGATGCCAGCAAGTAGTTCTCTTTGAATTCCACTAGCACATTGTGTTTGTGTATATATGCACGTGCATGCACACACACACACACACACACACACACACACATATAAATAAAAATAAACATATAAATTAATTACTTAAATGTAATTTTGTTTTGTTTTGTTTTTGAGACAGGGTTTCTCCGTGTAGTTTTGGTGCCTGTCCTGGATCTCACTCTGTAGACCAGGCTGGCCTCGAACTCACAGAGATCCACCTAGCTCTGCCTTCTGAGTCCTGGAATTAAAGGCATGTGCCACCGCCGCTGCCTGGCTTAAATGTAATTTTTTAAGTTAAAAACATGAGGCTGGAGAGATGGCTCAGCAGCTAAGGTCACTGGCTGCTCCTCCTGAGGACTCGGGTTTGATTGCTGGCACCCACATGGTGGCTTACAACTATCTCTAAGTCTCAGAAGATAGGACGCCCTCTTCTGGCCTCTGTGGACACTGCATTCACATGGTGCACAGAATACATTCAGGAAGACACTCATAGACATAAAATGTCCAAAATTTTAAAAACACTTATCTTGGTTTCTGAGTTTTGGTGTTCCCTCATCTTAGATGTTGTTTCTGGGGAATGTCACTCACTTTACCCAAAACCCCAGACTTCCAAGGTTGTTCTAAGAATTACAAATCCTTAGGAGGTTTCCAGAGCTTTGGCACAAGGTAGATGCTAAATAGTTACCAGCTGTTGGTGTGGGTGACAGACTGGGAAAATACTATTTACCACCTAGGGTTGTACAAAGACTTGAAATGATGCATCAAGGTGGGCTGGAATAAATCCTAATGTAATTAATTATAAATTTTCTAGGTTAGTTCTAAGCTTCATTTATTAGCACGCTTTTATGATTTTTAACAGTATCAATCGATTTACAAAATTGAATTCTACCATCTTATCCTTTGCATTATTATTATTATTATTATTATTTGTTTTTTTTCAAGACAGGGTTTCTCTGTGTAGCTTTGCGCCTTTCCTGGAACTCACTTGGTAGCCCAGGCTGGCCTTGAACTCACAGAGATCCACCTGGCTCTGCCTTCTGAGTGCTGGGATTAAAGGCCTGCGCCATGACCGCCCATAGGGGCTAGAGACATGGCTCAGCAGTTAAGAGCACTGGCTGCTCTTCCAGAGGACCAGGGTTCAATTCCCAGCACCTACATGGCAGCTCACAACTGTCTGTAACTCCAGTTCCAGTGGATCTGACTCCCTCACAGATACATGCAGGTCAAACACCATTGCACATAAAAATAAAAAGAAAAAGCCAGGCGTTGGTGGCGCACGCCTTTAATCCCAGCACTCGGGAGGCAGAGCCAGGCGGATCTCTGTGAGTTCGAGGCCAGCCTGGGCTACCAAGTGAGCTCCAGGAAAGGCGCAAAGCTACACAGAGAAACCCTGTCTCGAAAAACCAAAAAAAAAAAATAAAAAAATAAAAAAAAAATAATAAAAAAAAATAAAAAGAAAAATTTTAAAAAGAAAATATGTCTAAAAAAATCATTATTATTGCCTGTATGCATACACAAGCTCACACACAGGGAGGACTGAGCATTCCCCTTCCACCTTTCCATAGGTTAGGGGTTCCAACTCAGTTCCCAGGCTTGAACAGCAGATGATTTTACCCACTCGGCCATCTCATCAGGACTTCGTATTAATTTTAAAACATCTTTGGGCGTTTCTGAATTAGTTTAATGATTATTTTTCCTTTCCCTCTTTCTGGCACATGTATCTGTGTGTGGCATGTGTGTTTATGTGTATGCGTGTTCACATGTGTGTGGGTGCACATGTATGGGTGTGCTAGTGCATGCGGAGGCCAGAGGTTCACAGGTGTCATCCTCAATCACTCTCCACCTCATAAAGTGAGTCAGGGTCTGTAGTAGACTATTTTAAGGTGTGTTACTTTTGTTTATGTTGCATTTGTTTAACTCTGTGAGGCTGTGTTACTGTGCCTGTCTAAAACACCTGATGGTTTAATGAAGAACTGGCCAATAGCAAGGCAGGAGAGAGGATAGGCAGGGCTGGCAGACAGAGAATATAAATAGAATAACTGTGGGAAGAGGGTTATAGAGCTAGGAGCCAGAGAAGGAGGAGAACTCCAGGAGCCAGCCACCCGGCCACCCGGCCACCCGGCCACCCGGCCACCTAGCCACCCAGCCACCCAGCAAGCCACGGAGTAAGAACCAAAGGTATACAGGGATATAAAGGGGAAAGCCTAGAGGCAAAAGGTAGATGGGGTAATTTAAGCTAAGGAAAGCTAGCTGGAAACTAGGCCAAGCTAAGGCTGGACATTCATAATTAAGAATAAGCCTCCGTGTGTGATTTATTTGGGAACTGGATGGCCAGCCCTCCACAAACGAGTAAAAAACCACCATCAGCAAGGGTTTCTCACTGGAAACTAGAGCTCCCTGATTCAGCTAGTCCAGCCGGTCAGCTTGCTTGGGAATCCTGCTTCTGCCCAGAGTTCTGGGGTTGTAGGAGCGCCTCCATATGCCTTAGGCACTAACGTGGGTTCATGCTTTCCTGGCACGGGCTCTATAAACCATCTTTATAAAGATCACTTTTGTTGAAAATTAGTTGAATACTGGACCAGCAAGATGGTCCCAAAGATCACTTTTGTTGAAAATTAGTTGAATACTGGACCAGCAAGATGGCTTCGCGGGTAAAGGCACCTGATACCAAGCCTGACAACCTATGTTCTCTCCAGGACCACACAGCAGAAGGAGAGAATCAACTCCTACAAGCTGTTCTCTGACTTCCATATGTGCACTGTGGCTTGTGTGCCCACGCATATTGAATAAACAAACAAATGGGATAGAAAATGGTTTCATATTTGGAACCTTATCCAGTCCTGGAATAGAGACATTTCTGCTCCATCTAGTCTGCTTTTGAGGTTTCATTTTTAAAGTTGGTCTTGGGGTTGGAAATGTAACTCAGTAGTTGAGTGTTTGCCCAGTGTGTGTAAGGTCCTAGGTTTAAAACCTAGCACCATTCCCGCTGCCCGAACCAAAAGTTTTCCTTAGAATAAATCACCTGTAACACTTTTACGAGCCATAGATCTTGAGGGGTTACAGATCTAATATCTGCCCCAGACAGTGGTGGTGCAGACCTTTAATCCCAGCACAGAGGCAGGTGAATCTCTGAGTTTAAGGCCAGCCTAGTCTACAAGAGTTCCAGGACAGCCGAGGCTACACAGAGAAACCGTGTCTCGAAGAACAAGCAAGTAAACAAAAGCTGTGTCAGAATTCACAGTCACAAGCTTTGTGTGAAAAGGAAGTAGGTTCCTTGTCTGAGAGTTTATTCACTTCATTTTGTTAGCTCACTATGGAGATTAAGATTTTCGTTTTGCTTTTATTACCTTTTTTTTTTGTATTGGAAATTGAACCCGGAACCTCATATGTGCTAGGCATGTGTCCTATAACTGAACTATGTCCTCAGCCTGGCAATGAACAATTTTGAAGTTATAAGTATACCATGCAGCATTGTAAGAAATTTATGTATATAAAATTATGGAGTTTTTCCTTAATAATGATTTAAATACACCTAAATACATGAAAGTACAACAATTTATCCTTGCTAAAAATATGAAAAGAAAAAAATGATAAAAACCTATGCCTTAAGCATCATAAAACAAATATTTACATTTTCCAAAAATGTTATTTAATTTCTTAGTAATAACACAATTTAGCTATGACACAAATTACCATATCTTTTTCAAGTTAATTCAAAGAAATAACAGTTGACAATTCCTCTATAATTGAGGGGGAAAATTTAATATAAGAACGTTCATTTTACCCATAGCTCCTGGCCTCAAAAATGCTCACATAGAACTTTGAAAGTCCATTAATATTTTTTAAAAGCATTGGCTAAATGACCTACCTGATTTCGCCAAGCACAACAAACTGATAAGAAAGCACAGCCTCAGCATAGGGACTCTCAAAAAATCATGTGTCCCAAACACAAGGATGTGGCCCATTCAGCAGAGCCTGGCAGAATCCGGCTTTCTCCCCAAGAGCTCTCTCGGCTAATCCCCAGTCGTGACAGCAGGAAGTCCCTGAGGGAGGGGCCGCAACCTTGCCAGTCCTGTCAGGATCTTTTAGCTCCTCCTCGTCGCAATAAAAGGTCTGGGATTTTCTGCTTGCACAATGAGTGCATATGTTAATGTTTCATTTGCATTTGAAGGATGACGGGGTAAAAGTTTCATTCTCCGTGGGCGGTTTACTAGCTGTTTGGCTTGGTGTGTTGAAATCAACCTAATTTGAGATCCTTCTCCCTTGTGAATGAAATGATAAATCCGGTCAGTATTCTCCCTGACTGTGTATACAAACCACTTTCTATGTTAATTCACATGTACACTTTCCACAGAACAGTCTTTATACTTTTATTAATAACATTTCTTTAAATTAAGTTATATGGCTGTGTTTACAAATGTATCCATGCCTCAGATTAAAGACCTCTTGTACTTAACCTTATTTTTACTGCTTTCTATCCAGAGTCCTTGTCTCCTTTAAAGCTGACTTTTTGCGTTTATATCTTATCTATTTTTAAAATTTATTTAATTTAATTTTTTTTTTCGAGACAGGGTTTTTCTGTGTAACAACAGCCCTAGCTTTCTTGGAACTAGCTCTGTAGACCAGGCTGGCCTCAAACTCACAGAGATCTACCTGCCTCTGCCTTCCAAGTGCTGGGATTAAAGACGCTCACCATCACTGCCTGGCTATATTTTATTTATTTATTGGGGGTAGGCAGGTGAGTGTGTTGTGGTCCCTGTCCTCCCCAGTAGAGGTCAGAGGACAACATGCTTGGTCCTCTCTTTGCATCTGGAAATCTTGGAGATGGAGCTCACCCTCTCCTCACACCTGGGGGCAAGAAGGAATATCTACCCCTATGCAGTCTCACCCACCCAATTCTCTTTAAAGAAAACGATGGGATGGATCTACATCTTTCTAATGTCTGCACTAGAAGTAACTAACCCTGCACTAGGAGGAGACTGTGGGTGAGGGGGGTTCAGTGTACCTAGCCGGTGGGTGAGCAGGCCCTGGAGTAGATGAGGAGGTGGATCACTAAGGACAGGTACACAGCAAAGTGACGTAATCCTCTTTCTACTGAAAAGTCTTCAAACATCAAGCTTCTGGTTAGTTTGTAAGCTTAGAAATGATAAGGGGGAAAAGAAACACCCCACCCTTTCATCCACACATCAGGCAAAACCATTAGTTGTTTAGTCTGAGTATCTATGTGAAGTGCTTCTTGACTTAGGTATGGTGGCACATGCCTGGAATCCCCATTCTCAGGGGGCTGGGGCTGAGGCTGGAGGATTGCAGGCTTGGAACCAGGCTGGGCTCCATACCAAGATCCTGCTCAAACAACAGGGCAGCGAGGTGGGGGTAGGGAGGGTGGGGAGGTGGGGATGGGTCGTGGGGAGGGTGGCCACCGACACGGCATATCACCCCTCATCTATGTTTACGGAGTCTCTGCATTTAACCATCCACTGGCAGCAGCAGATCTCCTCGCAGCCGCTGTCCAGGGAATCAGTTCACAACCACCTAGGAGGCTTTTTATCAGTACAGAGGGGCATGCATGGTAAGAAGGCTAGGCAAGGCCATACTGAGTTCAAGGGTCAGCCTGAGTTCCATAGCAAGACCCTCTTCAAACGGAAAACAGAAAGCATGTGTCCATTTCTGCATCATGCCTGAGACCTAATGAACGCGAAGGCTGCTGGCGCTGGTCCCCTAATCTGAGTTCAGATCCCTTGTCTTCCTCTCACTATGTGTGTGGCCTCAATAAATAAAACATTTAAGTTCTGTATGTCTCAACTTTCTCAATGAAAGCAAAGATAAGATCAGGCACAGGGTTATTACACAGATTAAATGAGGTAGTGCAGCTGAGTCCTCCACACCGTGCCTACCGCCAAGGTTAATTGTTCCCACCATTGGTAACTTCATTTACTATCTTCCTGGCCATGCGGCTGGCACGGTCCCCTCCCTCTGAAGGCTGCAGAGTTGAGAAGGGGCCTTTAAGATGGACTTGAGGAATGGGGACCTCCTTCAAGTCCTTTCGTGAACACTGTAGGAACACACCCCAGTGTGTTTTGCTATTGTGTCCTGTTTGGGAACGAATTAAGGAACTGTCCTTAGGAAACTCCAATGGACAGCTGCCAGCTTTTCTACTTTGCACTTGCTCTGAGCCTTGCTCATTTGAAAACAGAGAATTGCTCTGTCTCTTTAAGGAACCCGCCCTGGAATGTGCCCCTCCCTGCTGGGTAAGTGTAGTTACCTGATAAATATTTGTTGAGTTCCTATCAGTTTTGAGTGCTTATCTGGACTTAGCCAATGTGCTTTTTTTTAGGGGGAAACTAGCCAGTCATATAGGGATAAGGGCCATCCTGCTGAGCTGCCCTCTGTTATTAATGGTTAGGACACAGAAGGTCCCCTAACTTCCTGTCTGGGGGCTCAGTTTTCCTTCCACCATTCAAAATAGCAAAGAACCAATGGAGGAATGTGTTTTTTCTTTTTTAGATGAATAAAAATGTTGACACTGTAATAAGACATATCAACTGTATAATTGGAAAACAAAACACTCCAAAGGTCGGGGAGAGGAGAGTAGGTGTGAGTGTAACAAGGAGTCTTTTTTTTTTGTTTTTTGTTTTTTTTTTGAGACAGGGTTTCTCTGTGTAGCTTTGCACCTTTCCTGGATCTCACTTGGTAGCCCAGGCTGGCCTGGAACTCACAGAGATCTGCCTGCCTCTGCCTCCCAAGTGCTGGGATTAAAGGCGTGAGCCACCACCACCCGGCTCTGTGGCTGGGGATGGGATCCAGGGCCTTGGGCTCCTTAAGTGAGAGCTCTTTGGCTGACCTAGCCCCACAAGGGATCCTTTCATGGTGGAACACTTCTGCACTTTAGTTGTAGGAGTGATTACAGAAAGCCATGCAGTGAGATTGCAGAGAAACACACACGTGAGCACACATGTGCATGCCATGCTGACAGAGTCTAAATTAGGTCTCTGGGCTGTGCCAATGTCCACGTCCTGGTTTTGATAGGACCTTATTACTTAGGTAAGATGTGCTGATGGGAAACTGGGTGGACACACAAGGACCTTCTTCCATTGTTTTGCCACTTCCTACCAACCAACAATTATTTCAAAGTAAAATGTGCTTTTAAAACTTACAAAAGTGGGTCAACTCTTACACTCATTGAAAGAACATTAATCTAAAGGTATTCTAAGGAAGCCCTGTCTTTATCTCCATTAGCTAATCAAGATTCTCTCAGTCTGATGGCCCTAATAAGGGACCACAACTCACAGATATCACTGTCTCCTCAGTCCAACCTATCATCATCATCATCACCATCATCACTTAGTGTAGTCTTCTGAGACAGTCTCACATAGCCCATGCTGGCTTCAAACTTGCTATGAAGCCAAAGCTGGCACTAAACTCCTGACCCGTCTGCCTCAGCCTCCCAGTTGCTGGGACTATTCATGAATCACCTCGTCTGCCTCATCTGCCTCTCCAATCTAGGGTATATATTATGTGTTTGCTTTCTTCCCCCCTGATTTTCCCACTCACCACAGAGAGCAGAGTAGAAAGTGGCAAACCAGCTTCTACCATGTGGACCGGAAAGGCAGGTATGGAGGCGTGATGGAACCTGGGAGAGGTAGTTTTGTTATTCTCTTTTTTGACAACCAGAAAAGGTGGCCTGTGTCCCCACCCATCCTGGTCTAGGGCCATGCTGTCCTATGACTCACTGTGACACCCTTTGGTCAGCCTGCTTGTCTCTCAAGTTCAGAAAGATGAGTCAGTCTCTCAACTCATATCCAGCAAAGAGATTAGATTTCTACTCCCCAAACCATACATCCACGCCCCCCCCCCACACACACACTTCTTCCTTTAAATAGTTCTCAGTTCTGGGGCTTTTTTGGTTTGTTTTTTCCTCCAGTTTTGTTTTGTTTGCTGAGCCAGGCCCCCTGGACAATTTTCAGTTCAATTTAATTTCGTTTTTTTTTTTTTTGTTTTTTTTTTTAACTTTTTATTCTTTGTGAGTTTCCCATCATGCATCTTGGTCCTTCTCGTCGACCCGTGCCCTGGATTCTGCCCTCTGCCCTTGTGACCTCCCCCCAAAACAAAATTTAAAAGTAAAAACAAAAAATAAAACAAACTCTCAGCTTGGAAGCTGTAATGTGACACAGTGAGAGGAACTGATACCCTTTAGTCCATTCATCTTTACTTGTAAGGGTTCATTGCAATGAGTCATTGGATGGTTCCAGGCCTCTGGCTTCTCACTGGGCCCTCACTGGGGCTCCTCTTGGACATCCTGTTGTTGCCCTGTGTCATGGAGGTCCTGCAGCTCTGGATCCGGCTCCTTCACACGCTCCAGTTCTAGATGAGGTGGATGTTGGGGTGGGCCAACTCACAGCCCTGGGCTGGATTGGTCATCCTGCCAGCTTTCCCTCATTGTTACCACCTGGGGGAGCTCTCCAGCACTGCCCCCCCTATTCTCCCCCACCCATCACCCTCCCAGGTGTGGCCCAGATTCTGGGTATCTGAATGGCCTTTGATGGCAGCAGGGGCCTCGGACATCCGCACACACCCTGGCTGCGGCAGGGCCGTGTTGTTTATTTTTGCCGTGCTGCAGACTGAACTCAGGACTTTGAACTTGCTGAGCAGGCATTCCACCACTGAGTACCTCCTCTGCCTTCTTTCTTTTCCTTCCTTCCTTCCTTCCTTCCTTCCTTCCTTCCTTCCTTCCTTCCTTCCTTCCTTCCTCCCTCCCTCCCTCCCTCCCTCCTTCCTCCCTCCCTTCCTTTCTGTACAGGGAAATTGAACGTAGGCCCTGGCGATCCCAGGACACTGCCGCGCCAATGAGCTAGACTCTCAACGATTTTCAAATTTTATTTTGAGACACAGTCTCACTAAGGTTCAATGGCTGGAGGCTGGGGAGATGGCTCAGTCAATGAACTGATGCCACATGAACGTAGAGACTTAAGATCAGATCCCTAGCAAAAGTCCCACAACCCACACAAGAAGCAGGGTGTGGTGGTACCTGTAATCCCAGCAGGAGATGGGGAGACAGGAGGGTGCCTGGGGCTTGCCAGCCAATCTAGCCCTAGGTTCTCCGGGAGACCTTGTCTCATAGAAGTACATATATGTATGTAACAGAAATTAATGAAAAAAGAGGCCATGAATTTGATAAGGAACAAGGAGGGCTATATGGGAGAGTTTGGAGGGAGAGGAAGGAGAAAATGGTGTAATTATATTATAATCTCAAAAATAAATTTAACATTTTTTATTCGATCTTTGGGAATTTTACATCATGCACCCCAGTTCCACTCATTTCCCAATCCTTCCATATTCCCCCTCCACCCTCGAAACCTCCCCCACAAAATAAAATTAAAAATTAAAATATTTTCCGACCCCTCTGGGCATGACCTACTCTACTCCTCTATCAACCACAGCCTTCTCTCAAACCCATCACAGCTGTCCCGTCTCCAGTCCCTCTGTGCATGTACCACTCTGATCCTCCATCTTTCCCGCCTCTCCATCACATATTCATTTATCACAGTGGCACTGGAGCTGTGGAGTATCACATAGTAGACCCTTTTGCCCAAACAGTTTTACTTGCAAATATTCATCGCAATGAGTCATTGGTCTGGTTAAGGACTCTGGCTTCTGCTACACCATCAATACTGGACCCTCACCAAGACTCCTTTGGGATATCCTGCAGTCATGGAGATCCTGCATCTATGGTTCCACAGGACCAGCCCCTTCAGGCCCCCTCAGGTGCTCCAGCAGCTCATAGATGGGGAAGATGTTAGGGTGAGCCAGTTCAAAACCCTGGATCTGGGTCTAGGTTGTAGCATGAATCTTAGATGGTCTTATTAATAAAAACAAACCTGAGGCCAGTTATTGGGGTGAATGCTGGAAGATCAGAGAAACAGAACAGTCCACAGCTACTTCACCTTGCCAGTTCCTCAGCTGATCCTGTTTCCTCAGACTGGATGTCTCTGAGTCCTCATCCAGAATGAATCTCAGCTGAACTGCTGCTCAAAGGCCTAAAAGCTTAACTAGCCAAATGCTTCTAGTTTCTGGTCCTCACGCCTTATGTATCTTTCTGCTTTCTGCCATCACTCCCTGGGATTAAAGGCTCACTTCCTGGGATCAAAGGCATGAGTCACCATGCCTGGCTATTTCCAGTGTGGCCTTGAACTCACAGAGATCCATGCCTCCAGAAGGCTAGGATTAAAGGTGTGAGTGCCACCATTTTCTAGCCTTTGCATCTAGTGGCTTTTCTGTCTCTGACCCCAGATAAGTTTATTAGAGTGCACAATATTTTGGGGAACACATACCACCACACTGGGTGGTACCTAAGTTGGCCAGCCTGCCAGCTCTCCTGTGCCCACACCACTCGGGCCAGGAATGGTGGGACCAGCTCAGCACGGGCATTCAGACTCCAACGTGGCTTCGAGTGGCAGCCCAGACCACAGACATCTGCATGGCCTGTGATGGGTAACAGACTTCTACGTAGAACCCGGCTGTGGTAGAGCCACAGGCCCAGACATGATGCTCAGCAGCAGAACAGGTCTGGACATCCCATAGTCTCAGGTGGCATACAGGACTCTCACATCAGGCTGTTCCTCACCGTCACCATTGCCTCTCCAGTTCTGCCTTGCTTCATGGTGCACAAACCACTCTGCTTCTCTCTCTCCCTTCTCTCCACCACACACTTGCTCATCTTAGTGGGCCTACTCGAGGGCTGCCTTCCCCTGCTCGAGCCACGGCGCAGTGGGTGGGCCAAATATATATATATATATTTAAAGTAAGGTGGAAAGTTGTAGAGGAAGACAATTGATACCAATCTCGGTCCTCCACATGCACAGCTGCACCACATGTGTGTAGCACGAATCTTAAAAGGTCTTATTAATAAAAACAAACCTGGAGTCAGGTATTGGAGTGAATGCTGGAAGATCAGAGAAGCAAAATAGGCCACAGCTACCTCACCTCGCAATTCCTCAGCTGATCCTGTTTCCTCAGACTGGAAGCCTCCGTCCGTATCCTCATCCAAATGGATCTCAGCTGAACTGCTTCTTGAACGCCTGAAAGCTTAACCAGCCTAGTTCCTGGTTTTTTATATTCCTTTATGCCTTCTGCCATCACCTCCTGGGATTAAAGGCTCTTGTTACCATGTCTGGCTGTTTCCAGAGTGGCTTTGAACTCACAGAGATCCAGAGGATTTCTGCCTCTGGAATGCTAGGATTAAAGGCGTGAGTGCCACCATTTTCTGGCTTCTATATCTAGTGGCTGTTCTGTTCTCTGACCCCAGATAAGTTTATTAGGGTGCACAGTATTTTGGGGAACACAATGTTACCACACATGTGGGCATGAACATGGACATACACACACAGAGTTGCAGTCTGGCTTGAACTTGCCATCTTCCCACCTCAGCCTCCTTAATAGGTAGGATTGATTATATACGTACAGTAATATATTTGCCTTCTCTTCTCTCTCCCTCGGCCCCTCTCTTCCTTCCTTTCTTTTCCCTCCCCCTCCTCTTCTTCCCCACCCCCTCTGTCTTTCTGACAAGCCAGATGACCTGACTGGAACTCACAGTGGAAGAAGAGAACTCCCAAAAGATGTCCTCTGACCTCCACATGCATGTGTGCACACACATACAACAACAACAACAACAACAACAACAATAATATAATGTTTAAAAAGCATTTTTTCAGGGCCGGAGAGGTGGATCAGCAGGTAAGAGCACGTGTTCTGTACGCATGAGGACACCGGTTCAAATCTTCAGCACCCCTGTGAAAATCCAGGCATGGATTCACATGCCTGTAATCCCAGAGTTGGTGGGCAGAGACAAATGGATAGGAGGGAGAGATGGCGGTCTGCTGGCCAGCCCTCTGGGCAAGTCTCAGATTCTATGGGAGACCTTGTCTTGAAGGAATAAGGCAAAGAGCATGTCCTCCTCTGATCCTGTGCACAGTTATGCCCACATACAACACCATGTACACTTCACACATTAGTACACTGTGTGAAGACATATTGCTGTGATTGGTGTAATAAAAGGCTGGATGGCCAATAGCTAGGCAGAGGGGATAGGTGGGGTTTCTGGGGAGAGAAAGGAAGAAGAGGAGGAACCTGAGAGCACAGGAGATACCAGGAGACACAAACAGGAAACAGGAGTGTTTGGATGGCTTCCTCCCCACCTCAGCCCCATCTCTCTCTCTCCCCAGACCCCACACCTGAGAAAGCCTGCCAAGCAGCGGCTCCACCGCCAGAGGGTATTTAAGGTCCTGCTTATAGACTTCCCCTTGTGGTTTTCCCTCGTGGTTTCTCCTTTTCCCCTGGGACCACCCAGGGATGCTCTGCTCAGACTAAGCCTGGACTTATTATTACTTTGGCAGAGTTACTACTGGGAGATTTTTTTACTTATCAAAGAGGCACAAGACAGAAGAGAGGTAACACCATGTGATAGAACATAGATTAATATAAATGAATTAATTTAAGTTATAAGAGTTGGTTAGGAACAAGCCTAAGCTATAGGCCAAACTTTCACAATGAATTAAGAAGTCTCTGTGTCATTATTTGTGAGCTGGTGACCCAAAGAAAAATCTGACTACAATACCACACACATGCTGTGAATATCGATTGCTCTGTATGCTGTGAATGTGTTGCTCTGATTTGGTTGATAAATAAAATGCTGATTGGCCAGTAGCCAGGCAGGAAGTATAGTACAGGCGGGACTAACAGAGAGGCAAATTCTAGGAACAGGAAGTCTCAGTCAGGAGACGCTGCCAGCGGCTGCCACGTGAGAAGCAAGAAGTACAGATACCGGTAAGCCACGAGCCACATGGCAAGGTATAGATTAATAGAAATGGGTTAATTTAAGATATAAGAACTAGATAACAAGAAGCCTGCCACAGCCATACAGTTTATAAGTAATATAAGTCTCTGTGTGTTCCTTGGGTCTGAGTGGTAAACAGGTCTGAGCGGGACTGGAGAAAACTCCAGCTACACACACACACACACTTGGGGTAGGGGTGGGGATGGGAGTCTCTTTTAGGCAAGTTCTTGTAATACCAGCCACAAAGAAAGCTAATCATTGTTTTCAGATATGCTAGTTATAACAGGAGCATAATTTGAACCCAGAGTCACTCTGAGTCCCCAGCCTGGTCAACATAGGGAGTGGAGAGTCTCACTTCATGGAAAACAAAAACAAAAAACAAATACGTTTTTCATGGCATCCAGCTATGTGTTTAGAAAGCATGGATTCCAAGCTGTGTGGTGGTGTTGCACGCCTTTAATTCCAGCATTCAGGAGGCAGAGGCAGGTGGATCTCTGAGTTCCAGGCCAGCCTGGTCTACAGAGTGAATTCTAGGATAGTCAGGCCTACACAGAGAGACTCTGTCTCAAAAAACAGAAACAAAACAAACAAAAAGAAAGCATGAATTCCTTACAGTGTAGTAATTAAAATCTGATGGCACATGCCTTTAACCCCTAAGGCAGGAGGATCTAGAGTTTAAAGTCTGCATTGGCTACACAGAGAGAGACTCTACCTCAAAAATAAATACACAAAAACAGTGCATACCCAGATCTTTGAAAAGTTACGGAGAGTTACAGAGAAAGTCTGAGGACTGTGAAAACAAATAAGGCAGAGACAAATTGCATTTTCTTATTAAAAGTTCTAAAACAAACAAAAATTAATGAAGTTTGAGGAATGCCTAATATCTGATGAATTGTCTTTGGTACCATGTACTTTAGATTCATTTGAATCTTGAACTGTTATGTCAAAACTTAATGTAAAGAGTGCAGCAAAGAAACCAAAATGGGTGGTTTTCAGCTCTGTGTGTGGAAGAGGAAAAAGTTTGTTCCAAACTGCCGAGGCTGTCTCTCAGCCAAGCAGAGAGTAGAGGAGATGAGGAGAAATCTCCAGGGTTATAAGGAGAGTGGGTGTTAGCTGAACGGCCTGCCCCTTGGGCTCCTGCCCAGCATCCTGATGTCATCTTAGGTAAAGCCCCTGTAAGAGGAAAAAAAACCCTTCTCTTTCTTCTTTTTCCTCTCTCTCTCTCTCCTCTCTCTTGCGTGCACCTCCACTTTCCTTTTCTCTCTCTCTCTCCCTTTCTCTCTTTTCCCTCTCCTCTCCCCCTTTAATAATAAAACTTTCCATGCTGATGCTGTGTCTGCATGGTGTGAGTAACTTTTTATTGCGCCATGCAGCAGCTGCCGGCACCCGTACCTGGTAGAAGGAGGGCCTGTGAGCTGAGTAGTGGAGGCTTTGAAGTGTATAACAAGGATCTGTGAGTAGGGGCTGAGAGCCTGGAGGCTATCATGGACCACAAGCATACGTTAATGTCAGAACCTTATATCCCTTTCGTGATAGAAGAATGACTCTTTTTGGCTAGTGGGAACCAGTTTCACAAGTTCCTGAGGAATGCTCCTATAGCCTAGGGCTGCCTTTCCGGATTTGGGGAAATGGGGTTTCCTTTGGATCTGACAGCGATGTTTATTAGTGCCAGACTTGTTTCAGTTTCTGTAGCTGGCTTGTTTTAGTTTCTGTAGCTGGCTTCTCCAGGGCTGATCATGAGAATCTAGAATTGTCATTCAGCAATCTCCAGGGAATACCTGAGGCAGGCACAGGCCTGTCCACGTGAGAAGCAACTCCATGGAAAAGTCCCACAGTTTGGAAGGTCACCTCTGTGACCGACTAGGTCCTCATTTGGAATGGTCAAGAGCCATCTGGGGCTGTCTCGGTCCACTGGATATTCTCTCCGAGACACCTCACTTCATTGTCCTTGGTTTTCAACTTTGTCTTGCTGACTTTCCTTAGAGACAGCAAATCGTGTGTGTGTGTGTGTGTGTGTGTGTGTGTGTGTGTGTGTGTGTGTGTGTGTGTGTCTTTCTGTGTTTGTGTATGTGTCTGACTTTCTGTGTGTGTGTGTGTATCTTTGTATGTGTATGTGTGTGTGTGTGTACACTTTTGGTATGGGGCTGCTATGAAGCTCAGATTGGCTTGAAACATCCTATCTAGTCCAGATTGACTTTTTTGTTCTTGTTTTTCAAAACAGGATTCTCTGTATTACAGTCCTGGCTGTCCAGGATCTCACTTTGTAAACCAGACTGGCCTCAAACTCACAGAGATCCACCTGCCTCTGCCTCTCGAGTGCTGGTGTGTGCCACCACTGCCCAGCTTTTTTTAAAAAAAAAGATTTATTTATCGTGCATACAGTATTCTACATGCATGCATGACTGCACTCCAGAAGAGGGGGCCAGATCTCATTACAGATGGTCGTGACCCCCCATGTGGTTGCTGGGAATTGAACTCAGGATGTCTGGAAGAGCAGGTAATACTCTTAACCCCTGAGCCATCTCTCCAGCCCCAGACTGACTTTTGAACCAACAATTCTGCCTCAGGCTTCTGAGTGCTGGAATCACAAGCATGCATCACCATATCTGCTTTGAAAGGTAACCTCAGATCTATATTTTAAATCTGACCACTCTGAGAAAAACCGAAATTTGGTGAAAATCAATCCAACTATTTTCATTTGTTTTTACCTTTTATTATTGTAAAGGTATGAGTTTATGCTAACTTTTGTGTTCATTATCATCCCATGACACTACTTTTGCAATGATTCTAGAATAACATTCTATGTTCAGAATTATAACCTGGGTCTCTGTGTGACCTGCCTGTGATTACACTGTACTGTGAATATAATGATTACACTGTCCTGGGCACTCAAGCATGCCAAGGCCCAGAGAAGGTCCTGGCCCCATGATGTCTCACGCCAATGGAGGCATTGGGGCAGAAGCAGTCAATCCAACCATTTGTAGAAATTCAGAAATTGTAGGGGTTGGAGAGATAGTTCAGAGGATAAGAACACTTACTGATCTTCCAGGAGTCAAATTCAATCCTTAGCACCCACATCAGGTGGCTTACAACCTATTAACTCCAGCTCCAGGGAATCTGACACCCTCTCCTGCAGACACCTCCATGCACAAAAACAAATACATAAGCAGACATAGACAAATGCATAATTTTTCCTTCTTTCTTTCCTTCCTTCTTCCTTTCTTTTTTCTTTCTTTCTTTCTTTTTTTTGGGGGGGGGCGGAGTTTCAAGACAGAGTTTTTCGGTAGTTTTGGTGCCTGTCCTGGAACTCATTCTGTAGGCCAGGCTGGCCTCAAACTCAGAGATACACCTGGCTCTGCCTCCCAAGTGCTGGGATTAAAGGCATGCACCGCCACCGCCCGGCACAAATGCATAATTTTAAAATTAAAATAAGTCTTAAAAATAAAAAATATGGGAGCTGAAGATACAGCTCAGTGGTTAGGAGCATTGGCTGTTCTTCCAGAGGACCCAGGTTCAATTCCCAGTGCTTACATCCATCTATGACTCCAGTTCCAGAGGATCTAAGGCCCTCTTCTGGGCTCTGCAAGCACTGTATACACGCACCTAGTGCACAGACATACATGCAGGAAAAACACCTGTATACATAAAGTTAAAATAAGTGAATCTTTTTTTTTTCTTTAAAGAAAATCCATAGCAGAAAAAGAAACTTGCTGAGCATGTTGGCATACACTTATAAACCGAGCACCCGGGAAGTGGAGAAGAGATAGTCAGGCCACCCTGGCTACACATAGAATTTGAGAACAGTTTGAGCTACACAATACCGTGTTACAAAATCTCAAAAACAAAAGTGAAAAACAAAAACCCAGAAACTTAACTTATCTTTCACAATAATAGGACCAACAATAAAAATTTATCGCAACAAAACACCAACAGCAAGAAATAAAAGATCAGAAAAGACAGTCATCCTGAAAACAGCAGGGAAAGGGAAGGGGGAGGGCTTCCAGTGCGAGAGGAATGGCTAGGTCCTAAACGACAGGACTTCTGAGAGGTTTGTGAACAAGAAGGAGCAAGCATACAAAAAATGCAGGATGCTGAACAGCCCGGATAAAGGATAAGTCAGCCCTGAGAAGAAAAGAGAGGAAAGAGAAACATCAAATGTTCATCTGGGCCCGGCATAGGCCCTTCACTTCATAAATAGTTAATCAGCCCTCAGATCTGAGACGCTAGGAGCCGGCTGACAGGGCCAGGTATTATTTCTCCACAGGGGCAGGATGAGCTATCTTCAGGCATCGTGAGTATTAGGTTTCAAACCCGGGACAAACGGCCGAGGTGCCTATTTAACATATCAAAGAGGACCTGGCCGCCAGGTTCTCCCGCATCCCTCAGCCCCTACATACCCCACTCCCTTAACTAACCTCTACAGCCCAGGGGCCTGGGCTGCTCCTCCCTGGTAATGCGACGGTATAGTTACCAGCTCGTTTGTACCTTTGGCCGCATGGCTGCTGCACTAGTTACCCCTCTTCCCTTTCTCTCTCCTTCCTGCCTTCTCCACATGGCCCAGCTCAGTCTGGTCATGTCCACCCTGGACTCTCGCAGATGTCTCTGCCTCTGCCTCCCTTTTATCTATAACAAACCTTCTCCTCCACCGAACCTAGGAGTAGTCGTGTTCTTATTCTTTTCCTTTTTTTTCTTGTTTTCATTCAATGGGCAAGTTCTGTAATGAAATCCAGGATAAGAAAGACATCAACCCCTTGGGCATAGTAGATGGAAGGAGAACAAAGCCACAGATAAAGAGAAGAGTTTTCTTGAGTACCAGAAGAATTGGTTCCTAGAAGAAAATTCATGTTGGGGAAGGGGGGTCAAGTGTGCAAGATGTCCTTCACTGTTCTTTACAAGGGGGGGGGGGCAAAGGCAGGGATTAAGAAGGCCTTTTTAAAAAGTCTCTGCCCCAGATAGATGGCTCAGTGGTTAAGAGTACTGTTGGCTCTTCCAGAGGACCCAGGTTTAATTCCCAGCACCCACATGGCAGCTCACGATTTGTCAGGGGATCCAACGCTGAAACAGACACACATGCAGGCAAAACACCAGTGCACATAAAGTACAAATAAATATGTTATTTTTAAAAAAGTATCTGCCCAAACTCCCTTTCTAAAATTACTGTATGTTTTTAATAGCTTATAAACTAGTGGGTTTCCAAAGGGTTTCTTCTTGAAGACTAAGTGTGGGTAACCAACCCCCTACCCTCTCCTCCCCTCAATCCCTCTATCCCCACTTAGGCCTTTAACTCCTACTGTATTCCCTCTTCTTTCATGTCACCTGTGTTCTGTCCCCGTCACTGAAATGTTTTTCTTTTCTTTTTTCTTTTTGGTTTTTCAAGACAGGGTTTCTCTGTGTAGTTTTGGAGCCTGTCCTGGATCTCACTCTATAGCCCAGGCTGGCCTTGAACTCATAGAGATCCACCTGGCTCTGCCTCCCGAGTGCTGGGATTAAAAGCGTGTGCCACCACCGCCTGGCCTGAAATGTTTTTCTAGGGTTGGAGGATCCTAGGCTGCATTTTAGTTAAGCTTCCGGCCCACCCTTCATTTACACACCTCCCACCCTCTTCACACTTGACTCTCCACCCGCAGGATTCCCAGCTCTATCTTTTACCTGTATCTTACCAGTCTCTCTCCCTTAATTATCCACCCCAGTGGCCTGTTTCCAGTTTTCTGGCTTCCACAGCACTCCAGGTTAAACATACAAAACAAGATTGGAAGCAAAGATCCACACATGAGAGGACGTGGCATTTGTCTTTCTGTGCCTAGGTGACATCACAGTATAATTTTTTCCAATTCTACCACTTACCTGCAAATGTCATTGGTTCATTTTCTTTCTTTACAGCTGAATAATAATTCCATTGTGAATATTAATAGGTTTTCTCTATTGCAATAATAGGTTTCTCTGCCAACGCAGAAAGCCAGATCAAGCCGAACTGAAAAGTAAAAAGACAGGTTTATTTGAGCAAAGCAACCCCCGGGTGAGTTCTTCAGCCCCCAGAAATCAAGGCAGGAGGACTAAAGCAGGAGCTTATATACCCTGTAGGCGAGGGGTGATGATGCGCCTGCCACAAGCTGGGTTTGTGCCCACGTATGGTCAAAAGCTGCACACTTTATGTGGTGGCTTGGGTGGCAGTCAACTTCATGCTAGGAGCTGCTGTAGCCACCAAGAATGTGGAACTGGGCTTTTTGGTGCCTTTTCTTTGTTGTTCTCTGAGAGGGTGGGATTTGGAGAGGAATGGGGCTTTCCTGGGTCAAACTGGAGTGAGCTGGAGGATCCATCGGACCAAATACGTTCCACACTTTCCTTATCTGTTTATCAGTGGGTGGACATCTAGGTTGTTTGTCTTCTCTAGCTGTTGTAGAAATGTACGGGTGCTGGGGTTGGGGACTTAGCTCAGTGGCAGAGCACTTGCTGCAAGGCCATAGGTTTGGTCCTCAGCTCTGAGGGCGGGGGATGTCCGGTGATATTATATTAGATGTCTCCAAGAACAACACAGTCTTTATTGAGGAGTGAAAGGAAAATTATCTGCTGAGGACCCCCAAGACCAAGTTCTCAGCACAAAGGAGATTTATTCACCTCAGAGGGACAGAGGGCAGGAATAAGGGACAAAGACAGGAGACAGAGGAAGAGGGAGAAGGGAAAAGGAACAAGGGAGAGGGAAGGGGTATTTATTCCAGAGGCACAAAGGACCGCCTCCGGATAGTGGGGAGACAGACGTGGCCCATAGGAAAATGGTGGTTTATAAAGATACAACAGGAAACCCCATGTTAGGATGAGGTGTTTAATTTTGATTAAGCGTGTTAATTAGGTGAGCCAAAGGAGGCTTTTGATTGACAGGTGGACCTTGGTAGTCTCAGGAGGAGGGAGTGGCTAAACAAGGGAATAGACCTTGGGGGCTAGCTTTAAAATGCAATTTAACAGTTTTTAGCAAGGTAGAGGGTATGGGGGAGACGGGCAAGGCCTGTTAGAGCCATGTTCGCCACACTGGAGCTGGCCAGAGTCCCTTCAGGGAGGCAGGGTCCTGAAACTTGATCACCACCAAAACCACTCTGACCCAGAGACTCTCAGGTTCTTGTTTCATGAATTTGAAGACTGAAACTCATGTACCACAAAAGGTGAGTTTAGAGAGAAGTGTCTTATAGTTTCCTAGGTGTGAATTTAAGAGGGAGACAGAGACCCATGTCACATGTGGCGGACAATCAGCTGCGTAGCAAAAGTGGATGGGGTGGGAGCGGGATAGGGATGCTTCAGAGAAACAATAAGGAATCCTGCCAGCCAGGTGTGTGTGTGTGGGGGTGCATGCCTTTAATCCCAGCACTCCGAAGGCAGAGGCAGGCGGATCTCTGTGAGTTTGAGGCCAGCCTGGGCTACAGAGTGAGTAGGAAAGGCACCAAAGCTACACAGAGAAACCCTGTCTCGGAACCCCCCCCCCAACCTCCCCCCCAACCCCCCCCCAAATAAGGAATCCCAGAGTTCCAGAAAAAATATGACTAGGTTCTGGCCAGCCTCCCCGCCCCCAAAAAAAAAATAAAATAAAGAAGAGAAGGCAAAGTTCTGCCTTTCTGAGTTCTAAGGCAGGAGAGCCCTACAGAGCCTCACGGCAGCTCACAGGGACTGCACTAGAGAAGCATGATCCTAATTAGTTTTAACAATAAAAACCTGGAGTCAGATATGGAGGGTGAAAGCTGAAGGATCAGAGAAGCAGAGCAGCAGCCACCAGAGACTTTCTCACCTCTACAAAATCTCAGACCAAATTGGTGGGCTCTTGTCCCTACAAATCCTCAGACTGAATTGGCCCAAGATCCTGTCTCTTCCACCCACCTTATTTTCCTGCCTCCATCTCCTGACTGTGCTGGGATTAAAGGCATGAGATCCCAAGTGCTGGGATCAAAAATGTTTCACCACCACCAGCTCCGTTTCTCTTTTAAACTGGTTCGGTCTCATGTAGCCCAAGATGGCTTTGAACTCCTGATCTTCCTGCTTCCTCCTCTCATGTGCTGGGATTAAAGGTGTGTGCCACCACTGCCTGGCCACTGTGGTTAACTAGTAGCTAGCTCTGCCCTCTGATCTCCAGGCAAGCTTTATTTGTCAGAACACAAACAAAATATCATACAACACACTAGGGGGTAGGAATTCTGTGAAGGCAAAAGTACATTATCTCATTGAAGGGATGATTATTTCTTCTTTCTTTTAGCATGAATGAAGGTGGCTCTGTCTTCCTAAGTGGGTGGTCCCTTGGGAAAAAAAAGAAGGAAAAAGAAAGATAAGAAAAGGCTCTGGTTATATTTTCCTGTTGGGTGTTTAAGACCATGTAGCTAGTGCTCTTTTTGGCAGCAGCACATATATAAAACTGGAATGATACAGAGACGATTAGCATGGCCCCTGCACAAGGATGACAGACACACAAATTTATGAAGCGATCTATATTAAAAAAAAAAAAAAAGACCTAGTAGCTAGCCAAAAACTACCTGCCCCCATCACACACCTCTGCCAAGTCCAGTTGAGGATTTGGCCTATGGACATGAGCTCTCAGCTATTGGTCCAGCACCATGCCTGCCTGCCTGCTGCCATGCTCCCTGCCAGGATGGTCATGGATTCCTACCCTCTGAAACTGTAAGCCCTAGATCAGCAGTTCTCAACCTGTGGGTCATGACTCTTTCAGGGGTCGAATGACCCTTTCAACGGGGTCACCTAAGGTCATCTACATACCATATATTCACAATTCATAACAGTAGCAAAATTATAGTTACGAAGTGGTAACGAAAATAATTTTATGGTTGGGCGTCACCAAAGCACAAGCAACTATAATAAATGGTTGCTGCATTAGGAAGGTGGAGAACCACTGCTAATCCATTTCTTCTATAAGTTGTCTTGATCATGGTGTTTTATCATAATATAAAAGCAGCTAAGAGCCGGGCGGTGGTGGCGCACGCCTTTAATCCCAGCACTCGGGAGGCAGAGCCAGGCGGATCTCTGTGAGTTCGAGGCCAGCCTGGGCTACCAAGTGAGTTCCAGGAAAGGTGCAAAGCTACACAGAGAGACCCTGTCTCGAAAAACCAAAAAAAAAAAATAAAAATAAAAATAAAAGCAGCTAAGACAGAAGTGGGCTATTGCTATGGCAGGTATGACCACGCCGTTTTTAGAGAGAATGTGGAAAAGGCTCTGGACTATGAAAGAGGTTCACTGCTATAAGCAGGGCCTAATGGGCCATCTTAGTAGTAGTAGTAAGTAGCGTGGAAAACAATACTGCTAAGAGCAATGTGGACTATAGAGGCCCAGCACAAGAGGCTTCCGAGGGGAACAATATTAGCAAGTAGGCTAGAGAACATTTTTCATGAACATTTTGTGTCTAGTGAAAAGCTGAATGGCCAATAGAGGGATAGGTGAGGCTGGTGGACAGAGAGAATAAGAAGGAGGAGAGAAGAGGAGAAAGGAGAGAATGAGGGAGAAAAAAAGGGAGACGCCCGGGGCCAGCCAGCCAGACACACAGCGAGCAGTGAAAGTAGGATGCACAGAATGAAAGAAAGGTAGAAAGCCCCGAGGCAAAGTGTAGATGAAGGGAAACAGGTTAACTTCAGTTATAAGAGCTGGTGGGACACGCATAGGATGAGACCAAGCGTTCATAACTAATACGTCTCTGTGTCATGATTTAGGAGCTGGTTGGTGGCCCAAGAGAAAGCCTGTTACAGATACTTCATGCAACAAAGAAAAGCTTACGCACTTGTAATTCAAGGAGGGGGCCAGGCTCCATCCCAAGCAGTGTCAGCCAGGTGGCAGTTCTGAAAGATACAGGAGTAAAGGGGTTATGGAATCTTCCTCTGCAGTTGAGAGCCACTGAGGCCAGGCGTGTGGCAGGGGAGTCCCTACACTTAGGCCCTGAGAGGTCATTGTGTGAAGCTATAAAACTGAAACCTGGGTTGTGTTGGAGACCCCAAGATGCTAGAGGTCCCAGAGCTGTGGGACATCTGCCAAGGAGAGCTGCAGACAGGCAGTAGAACCAGCCAGAGAGAGAGAGAGAGAGAGAGAGAGAGAGAGAGAGAGAGACAGAGAGAGAGAGACAGAGAGAGAGAGACAGAGAGACACACAGAGAGACACACAGGGAGAGACAGAGAGAGAGAGAGAGAGAGAGAGAGAGAGAGAGAGAGAGAGAGAGAGAGAGAGAGAGAGGTGTTGCAGTCAGCAAAGCGGAGAGGAGTAGGAGATCTGAAGGTCTTTGGCATTAGACGTGGAGCTACAGGATTTGGAGTTTGCCCTGCTGGGTTTTGGTATTGTTTTGGCCCAATATTTTCTCACTATGGCCTCTTTCTTCACCTTTGAAATGGTAATATATATTCTGTGCCACTGTATGCTGAAAGTCTGTAATTTGCTTTTGATTTTAGAGGGGGTTACGATTAAGAGAGTTACTTGTATCTGAGAAGACACTTTGGACTTTTAAACAGTGTTAAGATAAACTGTGATAGACTATGGGGACTTTTGAAATTGGACTAAATGCATTTTTCATTATGATAAGGGTAGGAGTCTGTGTGGGCCGGGAAGTGGAATGTGGTGGTTTGAATGAGACTGTCCACCATAGGCTCATGTAGTTGAACACTTTATCCATAGTTGGTGGAACTATTTTGGGAAGGATTGGGTGTGGCCTTGTTGGAGGAGGTGTATCCCTGGGTGTGGGCTTTGAGGCTTCAATCACACCATTTCCAGTTAGCTCTCTCTGCTTATGGATTAAGATAGAAGCTCTTGGCCGGGCGTTGGTGGCGCACGCCTTTAATCCCAGCACTCGGGAGGCAGAGCCAGGCGGATCTCTGTGAGTTCGAGGCCAGCCTGGGCTACCAAGTGAGCTCCAGGAAAGGCGCAAAGCTACACAGAGAAACCCTGTCTCAAAAAACCCAAAAAAAAAAAAAGATAGAAGATCTTAGCTACTGCTCCAGTGCCATGTCTGTCTGCTGCCATGCTTCCCACTGAGGGTCAGGGACTCTGAAATTGTAAGCCCCAAGTAAACACTCTTTTCTATAAGTTGCCTTGGTCATGCTGTTTTATCACAGCCACAGAAAAGTAACTAAGACACAACCCTAGGAAAAAATTGAATTAGGGGGATAAAACACAGATGACACAAAGTGAGAGGTAGAATAAATATACCAGAGACTAAGGCTAAAGGGGCATCAGTGGGGGTGTGGAGAGCAGAGGGTAAGGAGCTGGTTAGCCAAGCTAAGAATACATGGAGAAAGCCTATGGAAGTCCATATATAAAAAAATATCGATTGTGTGTGTGTGTGTGTGTGTGTGTGTGTGTGTGTGTGTGTCCAGAACACCTGGCTATGGTGAAACTTAGGCAATGAAAAGTACCCCTCTTGTGGGACAAGGCTGCAGTTTAGCCAAGCCACCAGGAGAAGGATCAATGTCCTTGTTACTACACATGGCCTAGGGATTCTCCTCTTGTCCTCTGATAAGCTCCCAGGCCAGAAATGGCTGTGGCAGTGGTGGGGTTGTTGTTAAGGTAATTCCATTCTTTGGCCAGTGGATAAGCAGTGGCCAATGTCTGTTCTATAGTTTACCAGACACCGAAGGCACCGACTAGTAGACAGATAAAAGGCAGAAACTAATACATGAGTGAAGTCTGTTTTGGTTCTTGAGGGTAACTAAGGATTCAGGCCAGGCTAAATGGCATTATTTGTTGATGAGGCCTTGGGATTCTGAATGAGACCTATAATCTCAAAGCTCTGGAAGTTTTCACATGCATAATTAATCTTTCAAACTGCATTTACTTATAATTTTATTTCAGTTTTTTGTTTGTGAACAAGAATTCCTGGAAAGAAGCTTTGACTACTAAGGCTGACTGATTGAAGGTTGCAAGTCCAGAGAAAAGTTACATTGGGCCATCATTAGTGCCCTTAATAATTATTTCTAGCCAGGCACTTAGTAGGGAGAAGCAGGCAGATATCTGTGAGTTCAGGGCCAGCCTGATCTACAAAGTGAGTTCCAGGACAGCAGGACTGTTACACAGAGAAATCTTGTTTTAAAAAACTATTATTATTATTACTATTATTATTATTATTATTATTATTATTATTATTTATTGCCCTCTTCTATATGTGACCTAACACGTTTGTAACCACTAGGTGAATCCTTTAGAATATCTAAACAGACCCCTAATTCCCACCAACCAAAATTCTAAGAATGCCATCAGATAAAATCTGAAGCCTATAGCTGAGATTTTCCTGGTCTTCTGGGAACTGCCTACATAATGTTTCCATCAATCTATTTTTTTTTTTTTTTTTTTTTTTTTTTTTTGAGACAGGGTTTCTCTGTGTAGCTTTGTGCCTGGAACTCACTCGGTAGCCGAGGCTGGCCTTGAACTCACAGAGATCTACCTGCCTCTGCCTCCTGAGTGCTGGGATTAAAGGCGTGCACCACCACCACCACCACCACCACCACCACCACCACCACCACCACCACCACCGCTGGTCCACCAATGTATTTTAAAAGTGTCTTGATTTGTAATTTTCTTTGTTCTGTTACTATAAAATTTTCATGACATTGGACCATGGAATTGGGTCAAGATGAGCCCTAGTTATTCATATTTGGTTCCAGGTCAAACTATTTTTTTTTTTTATCCCCTTTGAGGTAAGAGTTGTGTTTTGGATTGAGTTTTATGAAATATGATACTGTTTCTTATATTTTTGGTTATAAGTTTACCCTTTAATAGCTGAGCCATCTCTCCAGCCCAGGATGCTGTTTCCTTATGTAGAACAGGCTGGTCTGAAATTTGTGATCCTCCTGTCTCAGGCTCCCAAGGCCTGGGCTTACAGGCCTGTGCCACCATATGTAGCGTTCAACACTGTATTCATGTATGTGTTACTGAAGTAACAGAGAAAGAATGGCAGTGTTGTGATATTCCCATGCACCTTTATCCTGAGTACTAGTACCCAGCCTTGAGCGAGAGAGGCTCTCATTCAAAAGCAGCTTGCTAATATGTGGTTTATTTGAAAGGAAGCTGCTCTTTCCCTTCTGAGATACCACTCCCAGTACTTGATGAGGTTGTAAGTTTGCCAACAGCAAAGACCAATTCTCACTGAGAGTCCAGGCTTGTTGTCTTCTGCGGGGTCTTGCATTAAGTACTTTGGAAGACCAGCTTGAATGGGGAGGAGGTAGAGATAGAAGTAAGGTTTCCCTGCATTGGTAGCCCTTGGGCAAAGGGGGTCCTTTTGGGCTCCTCACTCTCAAAACTCCACACCAATGCCACATTGATATGTGTGTAAAGGGTTAAAAGGGAATAATGGAACAGAAAGGGTTAAATTGGGGTTGGAGGAGTGGAGGGCAAGGTAGAGAAGGAGTATGGGGAGGAATAAATAACACTAAAGACCTTTTGAAAAAGTCATATGGAAACCTAAAATACAAACACACACACACACACACACACACACACACACACACACACACACACATACACACACACACACATTCCTCAGAGTTAAAATCCAGTTTTTCTATAACAAGGCAACAATGCCCCTACAAGAGACCATGCACTAACAAATAAAAAGCCCAGTGTCAGCTGGGCCGTGGTGGCGCACACCTTTAATCCCAGCACTTGGGAGGCAGAGCCAGGCGGATCTCTGTGAGTTTGAGGCCAGCCTGGGCTACAGAGTGAGTTCCAGGAAAGGCACAAAGCTACACAGAGAAACCTTGTCTGGAAAAACAAACAAAACAAAACAAAACAAAAACAAACAAAAAACCCCCAAAAAGTCCAGTGTCAGGAATGATTACTTCTTTTGGAGTTTTTGGCTCCATTGAGGTTCCACAGATCCACAAATATTACAGGCCGATGCTCTTGATTACCCTCCAGAACTTGATGGTAATGCTCTGCTGCTGAAGACATCATGTGCTTAAGTCACAGACCATGGGAACATTGAGCAAGTACTAACCCAGACGCTTCACCCCTACTTGCCAGCTTTCACAGTTTCTAGTAGGAAGGTACTACATGCTACTGGAGGAGAAATGTAAAATCATCAGTCTTTCCCAGCTGAGAACCCTGCAAGCCACGATAATGATCAACCTGGCAAGTCATGTCCACTGATGCATAGTAGCATGGATATCATGGGAGTAAACAACTGCTTTCTCTTTTTTAAATTTATATTCTATGCATGAGTGCTCTGCATGTATATCTGCATGCCAGAAGAGGGCATTAGATCCTATTATAGCTGGTTGTGAGCCACCATGTGGTTGTTGGGAATTGAACTTGGGACCTCTAGAAGAGCAGCCAATGCTCTTAACTGTTGAGCCATCTCTCCAGCCCCAAACAACTACTTTATGATTGGGGTTAAGTCCTCCACAAGATGAAACCCAAGCCTGACCCCATCCGGCCAAAAACTTATGCCCAGACACATTGACCTACTATTAAATCAATTTCTAATAACATCATTATACAGATAGATTAATGCATCTCTAACCCTCATTAAAGAAGCTTCTAGTTACAATAGATGGTGATTAACACAGAGACCCACAACTGTCGACCCCATCCCCTAAATGGTAGCATCTGGTTTACTGACCCTTGGATTATTTCACTAATTGCTGCAAGCAGAAGGAATATGTATGGAATTCAGCCACTATCACAAAAGCTACTACCTGGGAAGTCAAGAACTTTTCCAGGGGTCAAGCCATGGCTTAAGGAGTTTTGGTGATATTTTAGCTTTTGTATATATATTAGCCAGTTCCTGCAATGATTTTCTTGTATGTTATGTATGCTTCCAAGAACTCCTAACAGTGTATTTATCTGAAATACTTCTGAAGCATCTTAGGCCAAAACAGCAAAGTCTCCTGAATTAAGGTAAACACCCTTCTGGAGACACCACCTTGAAGACAGGCTAGGTGCATAGCTTTATTTCTTGTGCAAATGAAGCTCAGACTCTCTTTCCTCTCACAGGCCAAGTAGCATTCCAGAGCAATTGACTCACGACAAAAGGGTTTTTGCATACCAGGTGGAGGGAAGCAATTGAGGCAAGATTACTAGCTCAAGGAGAAAGCAGCAAGGCAGACTTTTTTGCAGATTGTAGGATAGAGATGAAGAGGAGGTTGAGATGGAAAGATCTTAGTAGAAACTAGGACAATGAGAGGACAAGAAGAGAAGGGACAGAGAGGATCTAAGTATAAGAACAGAAAAGAAGCTATGTAGAGAGAAAACTGACTCAGAAAAATAAAGTGTATGAACTAAAGAGTTTCGTGTATATAGATTCATTTAATATCATCAAAGATTAGATTATCCGCTTGTCATAGATTCTTCTTGGACCCTGGGATAGGACTATTGAGGGGCTAGACCCCCATAGTCCACTTTAATTCTCTCCCAAAGGAACCTGAAGAGATATGGAGCAACTATTGTTATGAGAAGGATAGAGACCAGTGGGCCAAGGAGGGTAGAGCCAGGGCTCCAGAAAGGTCCATAGTGAGAATCTGGAATTGGATTCAGTTCCTGGAGGCTGTAGTTGGTGAGCCAGTTCATGTGAGTTTTTAATCCTCTCTTCCACTTTGACAGACTGGTTCACATACTAACAACACTCTTCAATGAGGGAGAGCCTTCTTTCTGTACCTTCCTTCTTCTAGAAGCTCAAGCTCTCTTTCCTTCAGTTAGCTCAAAACTCAACTCTGTCTTAATTCTGTGTGGCTCCTGTGCTTCCATATGAGGAAATTTTTTTTCCTTTTTGGTTGTTTCTCTTAGTACATTACACAGACTAAAATTATCAAGCTTTCAGAAGATAAAGAATCTATTTTAATTTCCCTTTACAAACTTTCAGTAACATAACTTGGCCTTAGTTATTCTTTGGGAAATTGAGGGGCATTTAGAATTGGCTCTTCCAGACACCTCTCAGGCCAGAGTGCTGGTGGCCTCATTGTTATGACACTGCATGCAGGGGACCCCCCAGCTGGCCAGGGTATCCCATACATGAGGGAAAACATGCTGGGCATATGTAGCTGCGGGCGGCACGTCATTCACAACCCAGGCGCTGCATCCATGAGGAGATGAGTTTATTATAATAGAGAAATGAAAAGAAAGATAAGGAAAGAGGGAGACAGAAGGGAGGAGGAAGAGGGGGTTCAAAGGGTGCACACTGAAGAACCAAAGCTCCTCCATTTTTAAAATAAGGCCTAAACGTTCTCCATCTTAGGTATAGGCCTTGAGTTACTGGAACCAGTCGACCCAGATTCCAGGAATAGAAAGTGCAAAGTACAGAGTATCCCAACCCTAGTCTCCATGGTGATTGCTTAACCACAGAAATGTACCCACCTGAGGGCAGCCAATGAGGAATGGTGACAGGCATCTACCCCCCTTAGATGTAAGATAAAGATAAGGTTTCTGGAAAGTCCCTAGAATCGAGCCAATCAGAATTCTACCCATACTAGCACCCCTAACTGATGTAACCTTGTGTTTTTTGCCTTTAAAAACTGAGCTTGCAGAGGGGTGGGCACCTCCTCCAGCCTCTACTGTGTTAGATAGCTTGACGGGGTCCCTCCCTAGGCTTGAATTGCTCCCCAATAAAACCTTGCTTTTGCATCCTGGTAAGCTCATCTTCCGTGGTCTCTCTGGGCACAACACACACCTCATGGGAATGGAGAGAAGCGGGAGAGGGGCAGTATTCCTTTTAAAGGGGACTTTATGTCGGGATGCTGGGTGGGTCTCCAAAGGGCAAGTCAGAACACTAACACTCCTGCAGGAAGCTCGCAGCTGAATCCTGGAACACAGTCTGTTGAAAGGAGGGGTCTGCATGGAAAACACTTGGGTTGAACTCCAGCAAGCCTGGAGGTTGGCCTTAACTGAAGCGCAGTCAAGGAAAGGGTTGTAGGGTATAAAAACCTCTGACGCATCTTCAGGATTGTTGAGAGGAGAGTGGATCTCCATCCACCAAACAATGTGGGACTTGTTCATAGTTGATCATTGATAGTGGGAGCTCTACGTTCACAGGGATGATAATGAGATGGCGACCTGACAGCTGAGGGGAGCAGAGGAGCTGATTAGGAGGCTGCAGGTATCATTCAGTCCTTGTTTCTGAAGCTTTCCTGTAACCAGTCTTTCCCTGGTACCAGCCAGCTCCCAAATAATGACACGGAGACTTCTTATTAATTATGAAAGCTTGGCCTTAGCTTGTTCCTAACTAGCTCCTTTAACTTATTAACCCATTTATATTAATCTATGTTCTGCCATGTGGCTCGTGACTACTACCTCTCCTCCTGAACATCCTGCTTGCTCTGCATCTTCTGGCCTCTCTTTTTATCTCCCAGAATTCCTCTGTTTATTAGCATTCAAAATATTCAAAATTAGCAAAGCACCATATAAGGTCCAAACTCCCTGTGTGTTATAACATTTTCCATTCTTACTTGGCTTTTTTTTTTTTTTTTAATACTTTACTCTCTTTTTAAAGACTTTATTATTTTTAAGTTTTTTTTTCTATGACTGTCTATATCTATTTTTCTTTCCTTTCTTTGGTCTCTAAGCACATTTTTTAAGTATACTCTATCTGTTCAGAGGTCTTCTTGACCTGGACCTGGCTTCTTGTGCATCTGTAGCCCTCTCTGACCACGTGAGCCAAGCCTTAAATGACGAGGCTATGACCCCATGGCTCTGGTGGCTGGCTCCAACTCCCTACCCCCCTCCAGTTGGTCAGAGGCTAGTCTCCTGCCTGCAGCCAGGCCTGGAGGCATTTACTTCCCCAGCTCTGGGAAGGTGCAGAGTCTGAGATGCAGGAGGCATGTGTACACAGTGCGGGCTGCTCAAGTGCTCAGCTGCTCAGCAGGACCTCTTAAAAAAGCCATGCCTCTGTATGCTGAGCCTACCCCAGAGATTGCTTTCTGGGGCCCTATGTGGATGGATATTCCAGCTCCACATTGGGCGTCAGATGAAGTGTTTATCTAATTATTCTTTATCAATAAAAACTCGGGAGTCAGATATCAGGAATAGAACTTGATTGATCAGCGAGCTTCAGAGAAGTGACCAGTGACCTCCTCTCTCCTTCCTCAACCAAAAAGGCTGAGAATCTTCCTAAGCCTCAGGTTGGGTACCACATGTAGTAAGATTTTTCACTGGGCCACTAGCTCACAAATAACAACATGAAGACTTATTAATTATGAAAGCTTGGCCTTAGGTTAGGCTTTTCCCCAACTAACTCTTATAACTTAAATTAACCCATTTCTATTAATCTACATTTTACCATGTGGCTTTTTACCTTTCTTTCATTCTGAATGTCTGACTCCTTCTGTGTATCATTGGCATTTCTCTCAGATTATTCACGACTGTGATTCCTTCTCCTCTTCCCCCCCAATCCTGCCTATCCTCCCTGTCTAGCTATTGGCCATTTAGCTCTTTATCACACCAATCACAACAATACATCTTCACACAGTGTACAAATATCCCACACCACTTTCCTAAGGATGCGTCCTTCTGCCCTCCCTTCTCAGCATGTGGTCTTCCTTTCTCTGGCTTCTTTGCACTTTGCACCCCTATTCATGGCAGCAGCTAATTATCTTGTATTCTAACTTATAATTATCTGTGAAAATGTCTCTCCCGGTAGGCTTGACCTTAAGAACGTCGAATGGGCCCTAGTACTTGGACTCTTGTTCAAATGCTGGTGGACAGCTTTATTATCTTAGACACATGATTTAATTGTTATATACCTTTGGCTTTTATGACAGGCATACTCCCTATTGCTTTGCTTGCTGTGATCATGACGGCAACAATCCCTGTAACGTATGAGGCCAATGTACATGCAAAATGGAGAGTAAGACGTTAAACACCCGACAGCCAACCTGACCTATTTTCACGGGGTGCATTCTTTCACAGAGCGCCCACACTGTGTTAGGAGGCTCAGGTAGCTCTCACCACTCAGCAGCGGTACACGTGGTCTGGGTCTGTGGGCCTTGTCCCGAGGCCGACTCCTGACTGGCTCCGCCGAAGAGAAAGCCCCGCCCACCATCCTGCCAATCAGGTCTGCGCAAGAGCCCGCTCGGCCAGGCCGACTTCCTGTTGCGAGACTTTACAAGGAGCGGGGCCAGGCTGCGCGTGCGCAGATTGCGGAGGCTGCTTTTCCCGTTGGGCGGAAGAGGGTGACGTCAGCAGCGCGGAGAGGGTCCGCCCATAGGCCCCCGGGAAACGTCGAATCTGCGGGCCGTCTGATGGCGTCACAAGCCCGCGCCTGAACCTGGCTACGGCCGAAGCAGCGAAGGCGGCAGCGGCGGCGGCGACAGCTCTGGGGTTCGCGTCTCGGGGTGTGTCGGCCGCCGCTGCTGCTCAGGCCTGGAATGTACAGATGGCTGGCTAAGGTTCTCGGCACCATTCTCCGCTTGTGCGAGCGGCCCGCGCCCGGGGCCCGCGCCCTGCTCAAGAGGCGGCGCTCGAGCAGGTAAGGCGGCCGCGCGCCGGTCCCCTCCCCCGCGCTGGCGTTGGGCGCCGCGGGCCTGTGGGAACCGGCGGCTCCGGGACCGCGGAGGCCTGGGGCGAGCCCGCCCCTCTAACTGTGAGCCGAGGGGCCGCGGGAGGCAGGCGCTGTGCTGCTCGCCCCGTCCAGCTCCGGTCTCCGATGCCATAGCGGGCGGGCAGCGCAAGGAGGGACCCGCCAGTAGGTTAGGAGTTTGCCCACAGTCATTTGACTTCGAGTACTGTTCTCCTCGCACCAAGGAACAGCAGTCGTCTTGTTTGACAGCAGCCGTGTGTGTGGGGGGCCAGAGGGGAGGAGAATGGTCCCGTTCTTTAGCATCGGTGTAAGAAGCAGAAAGAAAGTAGGTACCGCACTCCAAGACTTGGTCAAAATTAGAGGGAAATTGCCAATGTTATTACTTAGCATCTACTCCTTTACTTATTTTACAGTCTTCCCCTTTAATTAAGGATTTGTCTAGAGATTAAAATACGGTGCAAATTCTATATTCCCCATAAGTCTCTCCTATCCTTCTCTCCTTCCTTTCCTTACTTTGCTGTGTCTGCTTCATTCATTATGATGATGGTTATTATTTTTGTGTTTCCAGGTCAAGAGAAATGGATGAAAGATTGGTTTAGGGGAAGTAGAACAAAATGATTCATAGATGATTCTAGGAATGTAGGTCACTGATGGAATTGGGTGTTAGCTAAACCGTAGCACATATTCCAGAGAGAAGAATAATTTGTTATAAAGTTCCTAAAGTGATGTTTATAAGACTACGTAAGGGCAGACTGTTTAATGCTGGGTCTGGTGTACCATGAAACTGCGTATTTTATTGAATGGGGACTGTTAATCTCACAGTTATTCTGGTTCATGGTCCATCAGAGTCATTCATTGCACCGTCCCCCGCCCCTTTGTGTGTGTTTAGGTCCAGGCCAGCCTTGAATTCTAGTTGCCTACACCGCTGTTCCTTACTATATTTAGGGGCTCGAGTCTAACAAAAAAACTTGCTGGGCAGTGGTGGCTGGCCCACACTTTTGATCCCAGCACTTAGGAGGCAGAGGCAGGTGGATCTCTGTGAGTTCAAGACCAGCCTGGTCTAGAGAGCGAGTTCCAGGACAGCCAGGGCTGTTACACAGAGAAGCCCTGTCTTGACCCACCCTCCCCCCTCAAACAAAACCAAACCAAACCAATGCAACTCCTTTTAGGGACTAGAAGTGTGCCTTAGTGGTGGGGTGCTTGTCTATCATGCCTGTCCTGTCTTCAGTCCTCAGCACTGAGGTAAGGGTGGGGAGGGGCAGTTAAGCACTCTCCCCCAAAAGCCCCTCCAATAACCTAACCTCTTAAGGCTGCTAATATTGTCACTTGAAATAAAAAATGTCTGTCTTTGGGGTCATTGTTCAAAAGCAAATGATTCATTGGTTTAATTTGACCAGATTACACATTGTTACACTGTAGGGAGTGTTGGGTTCAGCTTTCTGTTTTATACGTTTCATCTCATCTATGACTAGTAGTTGGAAGAAGGAATGTAGTATGGTATAAAGTTTTTGTTTTGGTGTTTGATGTTGAACCTAGGGTCTTTTACATATTAAACACATGCTGTACAACTGAGTCACATCTCCAGCTCTGGGTAAGTTTATTTATAGAAATACATGTATTACATATGTATATACACACTTCTTTTCCTTTCTTTACAGCACTCTGTTTTCTGCTACAGTGGACACTGATGAAGTCCCAGCTAAAAGACCAAGATTAGGTACTACATTTTAAAAATTCATTTCTTCTTTCTTTCTTTCTTTCTTTCTTTCTTTCTTTCTTTCTTTCTTTCTTTCTTTCTCTCTCTCTCTCTCTCTCTCTCTCTCTCTCTCTCTCTCTCTCTTTCTTTCTTTTTCTTTCTTTTTTTTTTTTGGGTTTTTCAAGACGGTTTCTCTGTAGCTTTGTGCTTTCCTGGAACTCACTTGGTAGCCCAAGCTGGCCTCGAACTCACAGAGATATGCCTGGCTCTGCCTCCCAAGTGCTGGGATTAAAGGTGTGTGCCACCAACGCCTGGCTTTCATTTCTTTTAGTAGGAACAATACATGCATGGAACAAAATTCAAAAGGTAATATGTTCCGACAGTGAAAAGTTGCCCCTTTCCTGCCTTTCCCTGTGCCATTGTCTTTCCTAGAGGTGGCCACTTGTGTCTTTCAGATATGTGTGTTGAATGTGTGTTTGAAGTTCTGAAGTCTTCTATAATAAAAAGTTAATTTTTCTTTACTTTTGCAAAGGAAACCATCTCAAATCTACTTTCTTGTGTCTTACTGGTAGAAGAGAATACACACAAATTGAAGAGAAAGACACAGTAGAATACTACAGTATGTTTCCTTTTTTCAACAGTGATTGGGAATTTGCGTCTGTTCCAGATGTATTGGTTCACTGTGGAACTTGTTGATGTTTCATTCAAATCCAGTAAATACTGAGTATGTCTTGATCTTACACAATTACAGGAAATCAAAAAATGAGTACTTGATCTGTCTACCATCATTTTTAACTAAGAAAAAAGTGAACTACTTTAAAAAATGAATATAAATAAATATTAGCTTGTAATTAAATGTAGTAAAATACATAAAGCAACATTACAAAAAAAAAAAAAAAAGATAAAAACAAAAAACAACTGGTGGTACCCAGGGCCTGGTTAACACAGGCCTATAGTCTTAGCTACTGAGGATGTTGAAGCAGGTAGGTCAGAAGTTCAGAGCCTGCTTAGACAACTTAATGAGACCCTGTTTCAAAGTAAAGTAATAAGAGGTGGGAATAAGCTCAGTGATTGTCTAACATGCAATACCCAAAGATCAGTTCCTAGCACTGCAAAACAAAACCAAACTTTGGTGGTATTAGAGAAGGTTCCAGGACTGGTTGTGTATGGTAATTGTTTACTTCTCTTCTGAAGATCAGCCCACGCCATCATTTCTGTTGAAAACAGTGTTTGCTTTCCTTACTGCAAACCAAGAGGAAGGAATCTGAACTGGAGATGAAGCTGGGTAGCACAGCATGCTGACCATCTGATCTTCTTGGGAAATGACTGTGGTGTGCTTGAAATGTGGCTAGTTTAACTCCACATTTCAAGGTTTTAATTAAAAAAATTTTGTGTGTGTGTGTATGTGTGTGTGTGTGTGTGTGTGTGTGTGTCTGTCTGTCTGTCTGTCTGTGTCTGTGTTTAAGTAATCCAAATTGGCTTTTCCTTAGCCTCCCAAGTTCTGGAGTACAGATGTGAGCCATCACACCTCAATAAAGAACTGAATTTTTACTTTTCACTAATTTAAACTGAAGTACTAGGTAACCACACCTGGCTTCTGGCTTTTACATTGGATAACCAGGTGGCCTTGGGGAGCAGAGACAGCAGAGGTAAAAGGAAGGAAGGAGGGCCTCAGAACAGACCCACGAGTTTACAGTGAAAGCCAGAGTCTCAGGAACACAGGGCGGTCTGAGTCTTTACAGATGAGCTCTTCCTTTGTATGAGTCAGGATAATTTAACACAGTATTGGGATAGACCCAAGTAGAAATGATCCTCAATTTATTGTAGAAATAACCTGGAATTGTCTCTCAATTCTTGAAATGAAAAACAATAATTTGAAAATGTTAGTACTTCTCTTTTTTGAGAAAGGGTCTCCATATGTAGCTCAGGCTATCCTTAAGTTCATTATGTTGCCCAGGCTGGTCTCCAGCTTGGGATTCACCTCATGAACTTGGGATGTATGCTTGCTATTTTTATGTCAATTTGACTCAAGCCAGAGTCATTGGAGAAGGAGCATCAGTTGAGAAAATGCCTCCATAAGATCTAGCTGCAAGTAAGCCTGTAGGACATTTTCTTAATTAGTGAGTGATGTGGGAGGGCCCAGCCCATTGCGGTCCCACTGGACTGGTTGTCCTGTGTTCTATAAGAAAGCAGGCTGAGCAAGCTATGAGGAGCAAGCCAGTAAGCAGCAGTCCTCCATGGCCTCTGCATCAGCTCCTGCCCTCAGGTTCCCGTCCTGTGTGAGTTCTGTCCTGACTCCCTTTGAAGAAGAACAGTGATGATAGAGCGTAAGCCAAATAAACCCTTTCCTCTCCAGGTTGCTTTGGTCATGGTGTTTCATCACAGTAATAGTAACCCTAATTAGGACAGGATGCTTCAGCCTCCTGAAGGTTGGAATTACAAGTATGCACCATCGTAGTCAGCAAACAAGTGGATTACTTCCAAGTTGGACTCTGCTCCACCTGACCAACACATTTCCTCGCTTATTTGAGCTGTTCCCCTTTCTAGAGAGTATTTATTTCATATTTTATCTATATTGAAACTCTTGATTAAAGCCATCAATTTAGGCTATTTTTCTCAGAAGTAGAAACTAGTTCTTTACACTATAATTAGTGAGTACAAGGGAAACTAGGAAACATAGATGTGAAGGAAGTAAGGAGGTAGTATTATAAAAAAAGGAAGTGGAGGAGCACTGAAATCCATCCCCCCTCTTCCCCCCACATTTGTTTACTTCTCTATTTTGTAATCTTTGGTACCAGGGAGAAGTGAGCTTGAGATTGTCCAACGAGTCAGGTTCAGTGGTGGGACAGTTTTTCTTTGTCCTAGATGCTCAAGAACCGTATGTGTTGTACTTCACTCACTCCGGGTTTAGGAGGGGCTTTGTTTAAGGCAGTCCTGTTGTTGCCTGCCCGGGAAGCAAGGGCAGACTGACAGTGATGTCAGTGCTCTCTCCAGGCTTTCCACGCCCATCAGTATGTATGTCCCTTGTTCACTTACCTCATCTCTGCGAAGTTTCATTTTATGTGTTCTACAAAGCTTACTGCTCAAAAGCTGCTATTTCAGATCATTTCTTGGTGAATCACAGCTGTGATAGTTGATTAAAACAAAATTCATGTGTTAGAAGAATTCCATTTGTTTGGTTGGAAAAGGTATTTATTATTCATGTGTGTATGATGCACAGGTGTGAGTGGAGTTGTGCCGTGGCATTCCTGTGGAGGTCAGAGGACAACTTTGTGGAGTCAGTCCCCTCAGTCTTTACATGGGTTCTGGAAATCAAACTCAGGTTGCTGGGCTCACATAGCAAGCAGTGTTACTCACTAAGCCATCCTGATGGCCCAAAATACTTTTATAGATACAGTTTTGTTTCAGTGTTCAAACATGAGATTTTATTAAAAACTAAGATAGGTTCTTTTCAAAACATAATGATTTTTTTTCTGCAATTAGTGCTCCATTTTTATAATTTGTTGGTACTTTCTAGATTGCTTCATTCACCACGTGAAAAACAATTTCTACAATGTTGCGAGTTTGTTTAGATTGCCGTTACAGCTGACCACAAAACCCATGGTGTCTTCTGCGTGTAATGGAACACGGAATGTGGCCCCTTCAGGAGAGGTCAGTGGAGATGGGGCTTGGATACTGGTCTTTTTTTTTCCTTTCCCTTTTTGATTTTCTGTGTAGAGATGGAACCCGGGACCTCGTAAATCCTTTGTTTGTTTGTCTGTTTGTTTTTGAGACAGTCTCTTTTCATAGCCATGGCTATCCTGGAACCCACTGTGTAAACTAGGCTGGTCTTGAACTTAGAGATCCACTTGCCTCTGTCTCCTGAGTGCTGTGATTATAGGTGTGTGGGATATGGGTCTTGTATATCTTATTTTATTTTATTAAGATTTACTTATTTGTTATGTATACAGTATTCTGCCTGCATGTGTCCTTGCAGGCCAGAAGAGGGCACCAGATCTCATTACAGGTGGCTGTGAGCCACCATGTGGTTGCTGGGAATTGAACTCAGGACCTCTGGAAGAGCAGTGAGTGCTCTTAACCATTGAGCCATCTCTCCAGCCCCCAGGTCTTGTATGTCTTAAGCATGAGTCTATTACTGAGTCCCTACACACTGTAATGTTTGTAAATTGAATTTAAAAAATATTCTAGTCTTTTGGGGAATTACATATAGGTTGACTTATTTCCAGAAATGAACATGCATTTATTAGCTCTGATATGAAGGTCAAGAAATTAAAGGTTAAAAATTTAAGTATCATAAAAATATTTATGGCTCAGTGAGTAAAGACTAAAGCAAACTGAGGATTGCTGCTAAGCCTGATGAACTTAGTTCAATCCCCAGGACCCACACTGTAGAAAGAGAGCTAATGCCCACAAGTTGTCCTCTGCCCTCCGTCCATGCACGCACACGCAGACACACATGCACAGGCACATGCATACACACACACACACACACACACACACACACACACACACACACACGCACGCACGCACACATGCATACACACACACACAAGAATGCAGTACTTTTTATAAAAAGAATATTGGCTTACCTAGCTTGATGGCACACTCTTGTGATCCTAGTGTTCACAAGTCTGCTGCACGAGAGTTGGCTGACCTTGGACATTCAGGACCATTTGTGACAACCCAGTGAGACCCTTGCCTAAAAAAAAAAGAAGAAAGAAAAGGCCAGGTACAGTGATTAATGCCTGTAATTCATAGGAGGTTGAGATAGAAGAATCATTATGAGCTTGAGACCAGCCTGGCTACATAGTAAGTCTCAGGCCAACCTGGGCTACAGAGTCAAACACTGTCTTAAAAAACAGAAGAACAGAGTAGGGTGAGTGTGAGGTCATCCTGATCTGGACAGCGAGTCTCCGTCTTGAAAAAGGAAATTTGTTTTTTGCTTATTTAACTATTTGTGGAGAAAATGTAATTATCTTTTTAACAGTTTTGTCAATTTTGACAACTTTTTTTTCTTAATGATGTTATTTCTGTGTTCTAACTTGAAAATAATCATGAATAGAATGAGCTTTTAAGTTAGAAACGATTTTAAATTTGCAAGCTTAGGTGCTACAGGAGTGACTGCTTTCTTTTAGGTATTTTCGAACTCTTCGTCTTGTGAACTGACGGGTTCTGGATCCTGCAACAGCATGCTGAAACTGGGTGAGGTGCTCAGCTGCTCTCGCTAAGCTGTACTTCTTTCTGCCTGTGTCCCCTAAGTCAGAAGAGTGTGAGAGGAAAGCACCACTTTGGATTAGGAGAAGAATAAAGGTGTAGTCTCTTTACTGTCCATCAAAACAAGTAGGGCTAAGGTCTACCTTTTACCAGACGTGGAACTCTAAAAGGTTCCTTAATGTCTGTGTCTCAGTTTCTCATCTGGCGAAGGGGACATTAACTCACAGTTGTGGTTTGTTTTTTTTTTTAATCAAATCGCAAGTAAGTAAGAGTAAGTTGGAAGTCTTGAACACTGTGAGTATTTTAGTTGAAGGATAACCTTTGATGTTGTTCCTTGGGTGCCATTCAGATGGTGGTGCACACATTTAATCCCAGTACTCCTGCAGCAAAGGCAGACAGATCTCTGAGTTTGAGGCTAGCCTAGTCTACAGAGTGAGTTCCAGGATAGCCAGGGCTACATAGACGTGGTTTAAAAAAAAAAAAGCAAGAACAACCATAACAAAACAAGTGTAGGTTTTACCTTAAATCCTTGGGACCAGAAATATCTCTGGTTTACAGTGTCTCAGATTTTCGGGATATTTGCATGGTCCTCACCAGTTGAGCATCCCTGATCTGAAATCTGAAACTGGAAACCTCAGTATCAGCACCCAGGTTTTCACATAAGGATGTTCAACCTGGAGCTTAATTTTAGCATTCTTGTCTTGAGTTGACTACTGTGCTTTCTGTTTATATATATTATTGTGACTTCAGATCAAGTCTCATTGATTAAAAAACAAGAAAGGGCTGGAGAGATGGCTGGGTAGTTAAGAGTGTGTACTGCTCTTGTAGAGGACCTGGGTATAGATTCCAGCACCCATATCAGGCAGCTCACAACTTCCTGTAACTCCAGCTCCAGAGGATATGGTACACTCTTCTGGACACGGACACACACACACACACACACACACACACACACACACACACACACACACATCCACACATAATTAAAAACAAAATAAATCTTAAAAAAAATATCGTCGAGAGCTTACTATGTGCCAGGCACTGAGTCAACACTGTCAGAAACATCAGGAGACCTTGTTCTTGCTTGAAGTTCATCATATATTTAATGAGCAACCCTAATTCCTGATTCCTGCACTTGTATAGACTTGCATATTGTCATTACACCCTGAAGGGGGATTGTAATTGTATGTACTGTACAAAATAGGATTGTGGGAAAAGCTCAGAAGAAGCCAGAGTTCTGGATACGGTTGTAGTGTTTGCCGTGTAGGTAGACTTGTAGTTTGAGAGACAAAGGAGGACGTTAGTGAAAATGAGTGTTACAGAAGTTTAGGTTCAGAAGCCACAAGTAGAAGAGGCTGAGAAATGATGCTTTGTAGTTATGCTCCTCACACTTGTGAGTTAGGGTACCGCTTGTGGCGCAGACGTGCAAAGGTGAGTAAACTTGTACCCCTGTGTATTGGTTCCTTGACATTGCTGGGGCCAGAATAGCTGAGAACAACGTGGGGAGGGAGGTTTATTGTAGCTCCTGGTTTTAAAGTTTATGCCAACTGAATCTGACTTAGACATTGCTTTCGTATCAGTTACTTGATGGCTGTTGTGGTTTTGTGGTAGTGAAAACTGAGCTTAGGGTCTCATCCATCTTTGGTAATACTGTACCACAGAGCTATCTTCCTAATCCGCCATTGCTTTCCCTTAACTTTTGTAACTTCATGCTGGAGTCCTGTGCTTTTAAAGAGATAAGATGGTTGGTTCTACCACACAAATTTCCTGTCCTGATGCAGGCTGTTCACGGTAATATTTTTTCCTCTCACTACAAATATGTTCTTAAAGGTAATAAATCTCCTAATGGAATTAGTGACTATCCAAAGATCAGAGTGACAGTGACCCGAGATCAGCCACGCAGAGTCCTGCCTTCTTTTGGGTAAGTGTTCAAGTCTGCTTTTCTGTAAGTGGAACTCACTGCTGCTTAGGCATTTCCACTTTTGTTCTGTAAAATAATATTAAGTAGGCACTCTGAGGGTAATAACTTGCTGAATATCATATGACTAGTTAGATTTGAATTTGAGTGTTTCCTTTCCAACTGTATTACATGTCCATAGTATGATTGGGTTTTGAAAACCATTTTAAGATTTTTACTTTTAATAATTCTATGTGTGCTTTCTCTGAATAGGTATCTGTGTGTTTATAGCTGGTGTCTGAGGAGGCCAGAACAGGGCGTTGAACCCCCAGCTCTGGTCCTCTGGAAGAGCAGCTAGTACTCTTAATCACTGAGCCATCTCTGTAGACCCCTATTTTATTTTTTTAAATAATGTTTTTAGTTATTTTTTGAGAATTTCACACAGTGTATTTTGATCATGTTCATCCCCCCTTTCCGACTTCTCCCAGCCAGATCCTCCCCTTCCTCTCTGCCCACTCAACTTCATGTGTCGTGTCCCCTCCCCCTTCCCCGCTCCCCGCTCTCTCATCAAGTCCAGTTTGTGTTGCTAGCTACTTCTGAGTATGGGACCTGCCTTGGAACATGATACATGTACCTGGTGTCACTCCATTGAAGAAAACTGACTTTCCCAGAAGCAGCCAAATACCAATAGCTCCTAAGCTAGGGATAGGACTTTGTACCTACCACCATGCTAGGATTTTGTCTGGCTTGAGCTTACAGAGCTTTTGTGCATGTTGTCACAGTCTCATTGTGAGTTCACAAATGCATCTGCCTGTTGTGTATGGAAAACACTTGAAATTATCTACTACCTCTGGCCCTTACATTCCTTCCTGCTCTTCTGCATAGATCCCTGAACCTTGAGGGAAGAAATGTGGTCTAGACACACATTTAGGACTGATCATTCAAGTCTCTTATTCTCTGCACATTGGTCCATTGTGGGTTTCTGTGTTAACAGCCATACCCAGGAGAAGCTTGTCTGATGAGGATTGAGGGGCACACTGGTCGATGGTTATAGACATGAGCCATTAAGAGTCATTTTTATTGCTATATCCATTAGAATAATAGTAGTTAAAATTTCCCCTTAGAGCCCATGCCCTATCCAGTCACAGGTTCTTGGCCTTAGTGTCAGGAATGGGTTCCATCTCATGATGTGGTTGGCTACTCCCATAACATTTGGGCTATTATTGCACCATTGTTGTAGCTTGCTGGGTTCATAGCTGGGTGGGTTTGGTGATTACTTTTCCTCTGTGGTGGGTATGCATAGTACCTTCCAGCACCGTGAAAGCTAGCCAATATGATTTAAGCTTTCAGTGAGTAAGTACCAGCTAGATTTCTCTCTGTGCCCTGACTCAAGTGTGTGGTGTTTTTCAGCAATAGGGTATTCTCATCAAATTCTGAAGGGTAACCAATGTTTAGGGGGTTGGTCTATGGGACCCTGTTAGCCAGCAACTCAAAAAAGAGGTAACCCATTCCTCTTTTATTTGGTAGTGTGTGGTGTCTAGTTAGGGAATGCACGTTCTTCTCAGTAGCTATTGTAATTTTCTCCAAAAACGACCACATAGTAGAACACAAGACAACTCTCAGTATAAATGTAGGAAGATTGAAATAACATCCTGCATCCTATCTGGCCACCAGAGAATAAAGCTGGATATCAACAACTGTAGAAACAGCAGTAATTGCCCAGACTTGTGGAACTAAACTGCTGAATGGCAGCTGGGTTAAGAGAGAAACCAAAAGGGAAATAAAAACCATCCTAGAATTAAGTGAAAATGAAAATACAATATCTGTTTTTATTTTATGTGTATGAGTGTTTTGCCTTTTGTGCCTGTGTGTATCATGTGCATGCAGTGCCCTTGGAGGCCAGAAGAAGGCATTAGAATGCCTGGAATTGGAGTTACAGAGTTATTAAACATTCAGTGGGTGCTAGGAACTGAACCCTGGTCCTCTGCAAGAATTGCAAGAGCTCTTACCTCCTGAGCAATCGCTCCAGCCTCCCTGAAAGCCATTTTAAAAAGAATTAATGTTCACTTTCTTTTAAATTGTGTGAGTGTGTGTGTGTGTGTATGTGTGTGTGTGTGAGTTCAAAGACAGTTTGTGAGAGTTGGTTCTCTCTTTGCATCACGTGGGCCCCAGGGATTGACTGGAGGTCACCATGAGTCCTGGCAGCAAGCCCCTCTGCCCATGGAGCTGTCCCATGTTTATTGTCACTCTTTAGAATTGCTGTTGCGTGGATGTCTAAGTTCATAGTTTCTTCTTTTACCTTTTTATTATAAAGCCATGTTTTGTCAGGTGTGATGGCTGAGATCTTTAATCCCAGCACTAAGAGGCAGAGGCAGGCAGATCTCTGAGTTCAAAGCCAGCCTGGTCTACAGAGTGAGTTCCAGGACAGCCAGGGCTGTGTAAAGAGACTCTGTCTCAAAAAACAACCCCCCCCCCCATGGCATGTTTTATTGATTTCTCTTGTTATTGCTTGTGGATTTGATTGTTTTTTAGGTTTTGTTATTGTTGTTGTTTGAGATAGGCTCTCAACCACATAGTCCATGCCAGACTGGAATTTATTATGTTACTCAGGCTGTCCTGAACTCTTTGTATAGTCCAACTCTCAATTTTTCTGTTTTAGCCTTCTGTTTTTTTTTTAAGCTCTCATGGTTTTAAATTCTAAAAGTCCTCTCCACTTTGCATGAATTTTTTTCTTAAGTATTTTGCTCCAGTTATAAATGTGCAGTGCCTTTTCTTACCTCAAAAACTGTTTATTATTTTTAAATTTCTTTGACCCTGCTTTTTCTGTTCCATTAGTCCCCAGGGCTCTCCTTAAGCCTGCCTTGGTTTATTTTAGTTGTATCTTTCAAGTTAGATTCTTTATTAAAAATTCTGGGCCAGAGCTGGGGCAGTGGTGGTGCACACCTTTAATCCCAGCACTCAGGAAGCAGAGACAGGTGGATCTCTGAGTTCAAAGCCCGCATGGTCTACAGAGCGAGTTCTGGGACAGCAAAGGCTACACAAAGAAACCCTGTTTAAAAGAAAGAATAAAATTGTGGGCCTGGAGAGAGTTCAGTTAATCAAGTTCTTGCTGTACAAAGACAAGGACCTAAATTGGATTCCTAGCATTCATGTAGAAGCTATCCCAAAGCTACACAGATCCTTAATCCAAGTGCCAGAAGTGGGAGAAGCAGGCAAATGCTGGAGCTTATTGGCCAACCAGTCTAGCAGAATTGATGAGCTCCTAGGTTCCTCAAAAATTGAGGTGGAGAGGTAGATGCTTGATGTTGCCTCTTGATTTCACATGCACAAGCATACGTGTGCAAAAGTGAACACATACAAGCGCACACATCTGGTGATCCCTGGCTAATAATTGACTTATAATTACAAGTGAAAGGTGAGTGGCTGGAGAGTCGACTCAGTGTTTTAGAGCACTTGTAGAGAACCCATCCATGTTCAGTTTCCAGCACTCAGATGGTAGCTTTCAAGTTCCAGGGTTCTCATGTCCTCATCTGGCCTCTACAAGTACTGTGTGCACATTGTGCTCAGATGCACATGCAGACAAAACATGTATGCATAAAATGGTAATTTAAAACATCTTAAGTGAAAGCCAGCTGTGGCAGCACACATCTTTAATTCCAGCACTTGGGAGGCAGAGGCAGGAGATTTTGAGGTCAAGGCCGCTTGGTTTACATAGACAGTTCTAGCCTAGCCAGGGCTACACAGTGGGACCCGAGAGAGAGAGAGAGAGAGAGAGAGAGAGAGAGAGAGGGAGGGAGGGAGGGAGGGAGGGAGGGAGGGAGGGAGGGAGGGAGGGAGGGAGGGAGGGAGGGAGGGAGGGAGGGAGGAGGGGGAGGAGGAGGAGGAGGAGGAGGGGGAGGGAGAGGAGAGAGAGAGAAAAAATGAGAAACTAAAAGCCAGGTGCCTCTGAATTTACATGAAAGAGACATTGTAAAGCCAGGAGGGAAAGTACAAATTGACATAAGAGTATCTTGTATTAGAACATGAAGGGGCCCCAAAACTGGTGAAATGCCAGCCTGACTTGGGAAAAAAACTTGATAGGTATTCAGTGGCCAAATAGAGGGCAATTTAAACATCAAAATTAATAAACCTCAGAACACAAATACCAACGGATGGATGTAAATTGTGGAAAAGGAGGATCTTTATAGGAAAATGCTGACTGAGTGGAGAAGAGAGGAGAAAGATTGCCATCTGTGACCATCTCAGTAATGGTGACTGCGGATGAGTCATGGTTGAGCTAAAGTGGGGATTTGATAAGGCCCAGGATACTCACATTGACATACAATATCTCCCCCAATCCTTATTAATGATGAAGAGGGGGGGTGGCTTTTGATAGAGAACCCTGCCTGGTACTACCTTAATAAAAGTTCAAATTGAAATGGTTGTCATAGCACAAAGAGACACCATAGCTCTTGTAGAAACTGATCATCCAAACTTACCTGTGAGTAAATACAGTTGTTTTACAATTAAAATGCATTCTACAAAACCACAGGCTTGTACTCTATCTTTAAGGCAAAGATTTATCAGATGGAAGCACAGATAGATAGCAACAGGATGCAATGTGGAATCTGATGGGATTCTACCTAGAATGCTATAAAAGAAATTTTCAGTAACATTGGAGAAAATAAAAGTGTGTGTTGCATGCTTGACAGTTTTACTCTTTGAGGGATATTCTTGTTCATGAGACATGTATTTAGAAATGAACTTGATTCTCTAAACATGTAGTTATGCAGTCAGTTTCCCCGTGATCATCATTTGACATCCACCAAGCTTAAAGACTGGCTTGTTTCCCTTCCATTTACAATTTTATCTCATTTCTGTTACTCATTTACAAGGTTCAAAGTACATTGTTTAGTTTCTAAGGACTTGAATAGTCCTTATATCTTTCTGATAGTGATTTCTGGCTAGTCCCTTTATGGTCAGAGAATATACTTTGCATTGATTTCACTTTTAAGTTTTTTAACATTTCAGCTTTTGTCTACAGTATTACCCATTTGGAAGGTGCTTCACATCGTCTTCAACAGAATGTGTAGTCTGCTACTGCTGACTAAAGTCTATAGATACCAGTTAGGTCTCGCTGTCTGATGGTGCTTTATATAGTTCTGGTTTTCTTTTCTAGTGATTGAAGAGTGTTGATGTTTTTACAGTTTTGGATTTTCTCTTCCATGCTGTCAGTTTTGCTCTGCGTTTCCTTTCCGTGATTTGAAGTTCACTCAGGCAGATACCCTTCCTTACCCCACTCTGACTGGTACTCGGCTGCATCCACTTTCTCTTCCTTGGTCATGTGTACATGCAGTTTTTTTCTAAACCATTTGAGAGTTAGCACTTGGACTCCTGCCTTTTTTTCTTAAATATTTGAGTTTATTTCTTAAGGATGAGGACATTGATTTATATAATTATAGGTTATAAAGTTTGGCACCTTTTTTTTTTTTTTAATATGTCTTATTTAAATTTTTCCATTGTAACTTTTCCCCTGTTCAGGACCAGGATCCAGTTCAGGATTGCATACTATTTGCTTTTCATCTTTTAAAAATCTGCTTTGATCCTGAATGTCTCCTTAACCTTTCTTTGTAAGGCATTAGTATTTCCATTTAAGGAACAGTGGATGTTTTTAGATATAGTACAATGTCTTTGTGAAAATAGCATCTGGGCATGCGCTATCCTTTTCAGAGCACTTACCAAGAGCTGTGCTAGCAGTTTGTGCTGTTGGCAATAGCAAGGAGAGATGCAGGTGGTATCACTACCAGCAGTGACACAGCTTTATTGCCGTGTTTTGTTTCTTTATTAATCATTAACCTCTTCCTTCCCTCTTCATCCTTTTCTTTCCCATTTCGTTCTCTCTTCCCTTCCCTTCCTTTCCCATCTTTCCCCTCTTCCTTCCCTCCCCCTTCCACCTCCCTTTTCTTCCTTTCAAGTTTTAGGGATTGAACCCAGGGCCTTGCATATTAGATGAACACTACCACTGATGTATGCCCCCCTAGCCACTCCTGACACACACCTTTTAACAATTGAGATGGGTCTTGTCCTTGCCCAGTTGGTTTTAGAGTCTTGGCTTGGAGCAGTTTTTAAGCCTCAGCCTCTGAATGGTTGCGATAGTGATGGCTGCACATCCCAGCATAGAATTTGCTGACATTAGCTGACATCTCAGTGGTGCACACTGAGTAAAGGGAAGTGCACTGTTAGGGGAGAGGTGTGTGCAGTAGGGAACTAAATCTGGAGTTAGGGTTGGAGTCCTGGCTGGGAGGAGGAGGGCTTTCATGTGACAGACATTCCATAGTGAAATGCTGGGGTATCTAACTTTGCAAATGATGATTGTTTAAAAACTAGCAGTCTTAAGTTAGAACAGAAGAATAATAAATCCCAATTCAATGATATGTTCTCTCTCTCTTTTTTTCTTTTATTCTCCAGTTTTACATTGAGATCAGAAGGCTATAATAGAAGACCAAGTGGCCGTCGCCATAGCAAAAGCAATCCAGAGAGTTCCTTAACATGGAAACCTCAGGAGCAGGGTGTAACAGAGATGATCTCTGAAGAGGGTGGCAAGGGTGTGAGGCGGCCCCATTGCACTGTGGAGGAGGTAAGTCCTTTCAGCCTGATACCTTAAATGTTTTTAGTGGCTTTATAATTTGGGTAATAATTTGTGTACTGTGGCATACAATTCAAAAGGTACTGGAGGGGTACAGTGACCCTGAGTGTCCCAGCATCCCGTCCCTTGCTGGCCTCCCCAGCCTGCGTTGACTCGTAGTAAGTACTCTTGCTGCACAGTTATCGACCCAGAGCTACTCTAGACACGCATAGTTTGAGTTAGTTTCAGATGTTAGGTCCACCTAGAAGAAGGAGAGAATCCTGTTAGAAAGAGATTGCTTTTTCTATTTTAATTTTGAAGGTAGGGTCTCCACATAGCCCGAGCTGGCCTGCAACTCACTCTGTAGCCCAGGCTGGCCTCTAACTCACAGAAATTTGCCTGCCTTTGCCTCTTGAGTGCTGGGATTAGACACATGCACCGTCATGCCCTGCCTAACTTAGTTTTATAACTTCAGTAACTGTGATGAAGTGAAGGTGCTAAATGATGTTGATGTGTCACTCTGCTTTTCCTCCCCTCTCAGAGCGCGTAGTGTAATGAAGAGATAGTCCTTCATTTCTCTCTGGAGAGCTTCACTTAGTCCAGGAATGTTGAGGAGGATTTCTGTCTCTGGCATTTCCCAATACCATCCGCTGTTTTAATTTGGTAGATGGTTTGGGAGCTATTTGCTTGGCTCATCGAAATATTTATTCAAATCCCAGACACTGCACTAGTTTTCAGGAATTGGGGATGTGTATACTAGATTTGGCCCCTGCCTTCAGGAGTTTTACATAACTTAGAGTTCAGCAAACAGGCCAAGGAACAGTGGGCCAGAGGCCCTCTGTGGGTTTTCAGAAGAGAAGCCTGAGTGTTTTAGGAGATCTGAGACAGGACTAAGCAGATAGATTCCAGGACAGTGGGTCTCAGTCTTAGCAAGGACACGTTTGTTAATTGAGAATAATCACACATGGCATCCAGGGAAAACCTGAGGCCCAGATTTCAGTTCTGGATAAATATATGTCACTGACCAAGATACCCTGTGTGTTTAGGGGGAAGATGCTGACTTCAGTTTTGGACATTGTTTAAAGTGCCTGTGAAACACGCAAGAAGACCTCTCCTGTAGACTCTTGGATATAGGTGATGGGAATTTTGAGAAGAAGGCAGGGTTAGAGACACGTTTCTGAATTTTCTACATATTGATGTAATTTAATTCAAGGGAGCTGATAAGATTTTTCAGGGGAAGAATGGAGTGTGAGATGAGATGTGGGCAGAGCCGTCAGCATTTATGGCAAGCAGAACGAGAGTAATGGGCAGTGGAGACTGGAGAAAAAATCAGAGTTTACTGTCCAGGAAGGCCAGGCGAGGTCAGCTGGGTGAGGTGCTGAGGGTGACCATGGACCATAAAGCCTGAGACTACACATTAATGTGGCTGCAAGGCCATTGGTGATGTGGACTTGGATTATCAAGTGGATTATTTCTGTTAATTTCTGGTCAACTCAATTTTGTTCAACAAAAAAAGTTCTGTCAAAGACGTAAATGCCTCCAAGATCAAGCACAGCGGTTCTCAACCTTCCTAATACTGTGACCCTTGAATACACTTCCTCATGTTGTGGTGACCCCCACCCCAACCATAAATTATTTTTGTTGCTACTTCATAACTGTAACTTTTGCTACTGTTATGAATTATAATGTGAACATTTGATATGCAGATGGTCTTAGGCACCGCTATGAAAGGGTGTTCAACCCTCTGGGGTCGGTACCTGCAGGTTGAGAACTGGTGCTCCAGCAGACAATGTAATGACTAAAGTAGGATGAAAAGCAAATGGCCTACCTAAAGGGCATAGCTCCAGGTTAATTCATTTTTTTCTAAAGAGGTCAGGATTTGGGATTTTTAAAATTTTTTATAAAGTTGGTATTTAATGAAAGCAACTTAAGAACAGTGTGCCCCAAATACAGTCCATCTGTGGACTGCATCTCACTGGCCAATGTATGGTTAGATTTGAGTTTAGGCTTTATGTGCGACTATTGACCATGCATACTTTTTTATTCAGGGTGTCCAAAAGGATGAAAGAGAAAAATATCGAAAGCTGTTGGAGCGACTTAAAGAAGGTGGTCATGGAAGCACTCTGCCTCCTGTCGCTTCACATCACAGGTGAGAGTTGACAGGATGGACGCTTTGTAGCATGTGTCCTTGTCCTGTTTTTAGAGAGGTGCTGGTGTGAAGAGAACCGGCTGCATCGTTTGTCTTACAAAATGGGATTTCCTGTTAGCTTTAGAGTCCTTTGCCTACACAAACCCTTTTTTTTGTGGTTGTTGTGGTTGAGAGTGTGATCTCACTATCTAGCACAGGCTAGCCTAGAACTTGAAATTCTCCTGCCCCAGCCTCCCACATGCTGAGATTATATGCATTGGAAACCATATCTAACTCACATGAACTCTTATTCATGTACAGAAAGGGAATCACTGCCCAACCTCCTCCACACGAGCATTTCCCACAGTTTCTGTCTCTCTGCCTTTGTCCTAGCTCCTTTCTTCTGCTCATCTTTCTGTCCCTTCTCTCCTTTTTTCTCTTTATTCCCTCACAGCCTCTCCTTCTGTATTTCATTTTTCTTACTGCACGCACACACACATACAGTCTCTGAGGTATCTAGTGATTGCATTTTAGCATCCTCTACTTAGAAATAAAATTAAAGTTAACTGGGTCATAAGAACTTTGTTTATGTGATTGCTTGTTAATTAAATATGCCAGCGATTTGAACAGGTAGATAACAGCAGCAAAAGGAAGTGATGTCTAGTCTTACATTTATCTGGAGGAATGGGCAGGAAGGTATAAATTCAGGATTTCAGTTCACCTGGTAATCCTAACAAGTGATTGCAAATACACCGAGTCCCACGAAGTATAGAACTATCAAGTTGAGTTACAGAATTGTCTAGCTTACTGAATACAGAAAAAATAAATTATTATTTGGGAGTTTTAACTTTGGTTATTGCATATCATATGGGTTTTCGTTGTCGTCCTGGTGTTGTGGGTCGGAATGTTAGTCCTTTCTCCACTGTGACTGAGGTCTTTCCTTTTGTGCCTGAGCTGATGTTCTTCCTTTTGTCTTCCTAAGTTCTCAGAGAAGTCAGATGGATACATTAAAGACCAAAGGCTGGGTGGAGGAGCAGAGTCATGGAGTCAGAACAACCCACTTTGTTCCAAAACAGTGTGAGTTCTAGATTTAGCTCTATCTTAAGATATTGACCGTAGTTCATGTAAGAGCATGCTTGTTTAAAATTGGCACACTACTCAAAGATGGTATACCACGCTGTAAGTATTGTCAGGCTGTAAGGCATTGGCTAGCAGACCTGAAGTTTTATTTTAAAAAAGAAAATTGCTTTAAGATTAAGTTGAATTGCGAAATGTCTGTATAGTAGTATATTTTGTGAGACTAAAATTAACTGACTTCATATTAACTTCCTTAAATTTCTCCAAGAATTGTTCACTGAATGACTAGCTTATCAGATGATCTGGTGTCAATTTGTGCTCAAGAGTATATTGAAGAAAGAGAAAGTTACATGTATTTTAGGTGCTTGTATGTGAGGCAGCCGTGGATTTGGAGTTCACATTAGCATCAGTGCAAACAAATGTCCTGATACTTTGAATCTGAGAGTTGAATTTCCAACCTGTGACTGGCTAGTAAAGATCTTTCTTTTTATTCCTACAGACAGAGTTGTTGAAACAAGGGGACCTCTCTGTTCAATGAGAAGTGAGAAGAGGTATGTGGCCCATTTAATTCTAAGATTTCATTTAGAGTAAGTCTTCTCACAAGTTACATTTATGAATAACCATGAGGAACTTTGGATCTCCTCAGGCGGCTAACTAGTCAGCACTGTAAGTAGATAAATAGTTCTTAAGTCACACACTTCTAGGCTGCCCTCATCTCTTAGCCATCGGGGTTTGAGGAAGTAGGTGTTTCTTAGGAGTATGGGTGGGTGGCATCTCCAGTGGCTACTGTCCCAAGCGTAGGAACAGTGAACGTAGTCCTGCTCTCCTTAGGACTTTGGATGGTTATTTTATTAGCAGACTTTGCCAGGAGTGGCCAAGGGTCCAAATCTGGCCCATCTGTTCTTGTTAGGTAAATCACAGAGGGAAGGAAGTGTGAACCAAGCTACAAAGCCTGAAATTTTATTTCTGGGTCCTTTTCAGAAAGATGTGTTGACCATTGGTTTAGAGGACTATATAAACTCAAAGCCATTTTAAGGAAACATGTGTTTATTATTTATAAATTAAATGCCAGGATAGGTTCCAGAAAGACATAAATGTATCCTCAGAGAACTCACAGTGGGGTAATTATTGTGCATAGTTCACTACACGTAGTAACTATCACTCACATGCTGTGAATCTTAGGTACTTCATAAGAGTAGAAAGAAATTGGTATATCAATATCCAAACAGAAATCGTATAGGACAGTTTGAAAAGTTTGTTGAAGTTTACAACTTTTCAAAGGCTTGTTGGATTACCGTCTCAGATCAGTTGAGTAGGTGTTACTGTCTATTCTGTGAGCCGAGTTCTGACAGAACCAGTGTTGTAGAGGATTGATTTTGACTCAGGGTTCAGCCCATTGTGATGGGTAAGCACGGCAAGGTAGTGGTAGATCAGGAAGCGGAGGAAGGGAATGCTTGCTTGTCACCAGTCTCCTCCCAGCTTCCAGTCTGGAACGGTGAGCCCTCATAGACATATCCTGTCTACTAGGTGACTCTGAATCCAGTCATGATTACCATTGCAAGTTCACCACATGGACAGCATGTCTTACCAGCTTGACAATAGCTGAGCTCCCTTGGACCACAACTGCCATGGCCTCTGAGTGTTTAGGTGGATGGCCGTAGGCAACTCTCTGCAAGGAAGGTACCTTTCTTCTTGAGGCAGCCTTCAAAACGACATTACAGGGCTGGCAAGATGGCTCAGGAGCTTACCACCAAGTCTGAAGACCTGAGTTTGATTCCCAGAACCCACATGGTAGAGAGAACCAACCTTCTGAGGTTGCCTTCTGTTTTACTTGTGTATCACTGAACTTTTCACCCCCTCCAATAAATACATAAGTGTAAGAGTTCCAGAAACAAAAAGCAAACCAAACAAAGAAACTGCTCTGATAACAATAAAGCAGTCAATAAGGCAGGGTCACAGTTTTGTGCTTTAATCATGGGGCCAGTTGTTTAGTCTAGGGAAGAGTTGCTGAGTGTTTTTTGGGGGACAGGGCGGCTGGGGTGAGTTAGCAGTACCAATCCTTTTTAATAATTACATCCTCCTCGTTCATCACTGTCATCCTTTGGTTCAAGTCTTCTGTAAGCTTGGCCATGCCACATCCTGACTGCTGAGCTGTGTTTCTTCAGTTGGTCACTGCTCCCCCACCCACCTTTTTTCAAGAGAAGGGGCAGGGAGGGCACGTGTGTGTATGTGTGCAGAGGTCAGAGGTGGAGACATTAGATGTCTTCCTCAGTCATTTTCTACTCTTTTTTAGACACGGTCTCTCACTGAACCTGGTGCTCGTTGATCTGGCTAAACTGGCTGGCCAGCAAGCCTTAGCCTCCTGTCCCCTCCTCTCTAGAGCTGGGATGATAAGCATGTGCTGTAACACCCAGCTTTTACATGGGTGCTGGACTTAGACTCAGTGTTTTACCAACTCATCCATGTCTTCAGCCCCTTTTTCCAGTCTTTTGAGATAGGGTCTTACTGCGTAAGTAAGGCTGACCTCAAACTCATGATCCTCCTGCCTCTGCCCACTGAGTGCAGAGGTTACAGGCATATACCACCTCTTCCTATACCCCATCCTCTTTAAAATCACCCTGAGATAAGCTTCTGGGTTGCAGAGAAAATCGAGCTATTCTTCAACTTGTAGTCCCAGGGTCCCCGTCTGAACCTCATGAGTGCAGTCCATTGTCTGCATTTCTTTCGGCATGGTGGTTTTCTCAGCACCTGTCAGAATCTCCGTTCAGCTCTGCTTTTAGCATTCTAGAGTAGTGCTCTCTCCTGTATCTCCATTTTCCCTGTGTCCTTCCTTCAGACTAGTTGTAGAACTGTGAGATCCACAGAGAGGTCTAGTTACAGCAGCAGCCACACTTCCCTGACACCAGTCCTTCATGTTATTTCCACCACTGCTGTGAAAGTGCCCGACGGACGACTTGAGGGACGGTTGATTTAACTCACAGTTGTAGAGGCCAGCCATCATGGTGAGGGAAGCATTAGAAAGAGTGGCACGGTTTATCTGCGGCAGGCCAGGAGTCGGACAGGCCAGGCCAGCCCTCCAGACCACCTTTGTTCAGAGATTAGTAAATCCTAATTAAAATCAAAGAAAGAATTTGAGACAGGATCTCAGTTTAGCCCAGGCTAGCCTCAAACTCATTGTTTAGCCTTGAGCAACTGATCTTCCTGCCTCCAGTTCCCTGAGTTCTGGGATTACAGATGTGCACTACTAGTAAATCTTACTTCTGGAACTAATACGCACTACGTTAAACAGCAGAAGTGTAAATCTGACGGTTTCCTTCTCAGGTACTCAAAGGGAAAAGCTGATACAGACAAGATGGTGGGGCTCCGCCTAGAAAAGGAAGGTGTAAGTAGAAGTCCTTGGTAAAGGTTGGTTTGGTTGTTTGGTTTTGTTTTTCCAGACAGGGTTTCTCTGTGTAGCCTTGGAGTCTGTCCTGGAACTCACTCTGTAGCCCAGGCTGGCCTCAAACTCAGAGATTCACCTGCCTCTGCCTCCCGAATGCTAGGATTAAAGGTGTGCGCCACCACCGCCTGGTCTATTTTCAGTGCAAGTATTAGAGTCAGTGTTTCAGTGATCTCTATATACACACTCAGGGTTTTTGTTTTGTTTTGTCTTGTTTTAACTTTCTTTTTATTTTATGGGCATTGGTGTTTTGCATGCATGTATGTCTGTGTAAGGATGTAGGGTCTGCTGGAACTGGAGTTACAGTTGTGAGCTGACACGTAGATGCTGGGAATTGAACCAAGGTCATTTGGAAGAGCCATCTCTCCAGCCTTCATACTCAGGTTTTTAATAACAAAGTATTTTGCTAAAAATTTAGTATCTGGCAGAAGTATATTTCTCTCTCTCTCTCTCTCTCTCTCTCTCTCTCTCTCTCTCTCTCTCTCTGTCTGTCTGTCTGTCTGTCTACCTACCTTTTGAGTCAGGGTCTCACTGTGTAGCCTTGGCTGGCCTAGAGCTTACTGTATAGACCAGATTGGCCTCAAACTTGTAGAGATCCACTTCCCTCTGTCCCCTGATTGATTAACTAATTAATTAATCCCTCTGCTAGGATTACAGGTGTGCACTGCCACACCCCACACAGGAAAAGATTTCTTGATTAAATGCAACTGAATCTTTTTTTCTCTGTGTAGCTTTGCGCCTTTCCTGGCACTCACTTTGTAGACCAGGCTGGCCTCGAACTCACAGAGATCCACCTGCCTCTGCCTCTGCCTCCCGAGTGCTGGGATTAAAGGCGTGCGCCACCACCGCCCGGTGCAACTGAATCTTTACGTTACTCACATTTTAGTTACATCGAATTACAAAAGAGTTTAAGTCTCAAAACATTCCCTTATCTAATGTTCTCTGTTTCTAGTGATTCTAGATCGCTCTTTGTGTTTAATTATCATTTATCATGGATTTAGCGAAACAAAGAGTGCTCATAGTCTTAGCACTTGGGGAGGACAAGTCTGGACAGTACAGTGAGAGCTGTTCATTCTATATAATGGAGGAGGGGATGGGGACTGCCTGGCAGTCAGCAAGAAGGAAGAATGCTCAGTGGTATCTTGAGACTACAGTGACTCTACTCCAGAGTTATCTCTAAATCCATTTCCTAACTCTTGTAAGGTGTGGGTTTTATATATGGGGGCAAAATAGAGGACTAGACTGTAGTTCAGTGGTAGTGTTTGTCTAGCGTGTTAAAGGTCTTAGGTTACAACCCCAATACAGAAAGAGGAAGAAGTAAATTGAAGCAGGTTTAACTAACACAGGCTGACCCTGAATAAGGACAGAAGTCGATTTCTCTGTATGATGCTCTGCAGGCCATAGTTTGTGCCTTTCTAGAATTCATAAACACCTTTTAACCACATTTTAGATTGGGATAGGAACTGAACATGATTTCCTTCCTACTCCCTGAGGGATGGCGAGGGTTTCAGTTTTCAGTTGATATGCCCTGTGGGCCTTTGTTTAACTCTGAAGCTTCTGCCCACCCTTGCCAGAGCAGACAGACAGGCTGAGTCTGTCCTGCTGTCTGGAGAGATGCCAGTTCTCATATTCTCTCTCTTAAGTTAATGTCAGAGTTTTACACTTTTTATTAATTTTATAAACACCATACACCAAAACTAAGCAGACCCAAAGTCTGTACATCTTCGTGAACTGTATGTACAGTTTTACAAAGGCCACTTGGAACAGAGGCTGTGTGGCTTCACATTGGAGTTTACACTTTCACTATCAAATATATTTTTATGCACTTATTCACCACCCAAAATGAAAATCCATGAGAGGTAAAACTAGAAAACAGTTAGCTCTGTATCTTCTTTCATAACTTGTACAGCACTTTATATTCCATATGTAGTGTGTAGTAGTGTGTATGTGCAAGATGAAGCATGTCAACGTTGGAACTCTTTTGGTCAGACAAGGGGACACCAACTGGAGCCCGACCTGTCCGAAGAAGTCTCTGCCCGGCTTCGCCTTGGAAGCGGAAGCAATGGCTTACTCAGGAGGAGAATGTCAGTGCTCGAGGCAAAGGAGAAGAGCTTCCCTAGCAGAGAGAAGGAGAGAAGAGCAGAACTCTCTGAACTTACAGAGGTATAATTCCTGTGTGGGCCAGAGAAAGGTGGCTGCTTTAGTCCAGCCAGTTTCTCTAGACTTACATGCATGCTGTGTTCTGAGGAGTTTCTCCAGATATGGACTGAATGTATGAAGTTATAAAAACGAAACAAGAGCTGGACTCTGGGTCAGCTTGTGCTGCTGTGTTGATCATCTGTGGTCTGTGGGAAGGTGGCTTGATGGACAAGTATACTTAGTTTTGGTTCTTTTCTCTTCTGAAACTGGGTCATGGTTGTTACTTAGCCCAGGGTGGTCTGGAACTCATGGCTGTCCTCTTGCTGCTAGCCTCCGAAATGCTGGAATGTGAGCATGTGCTATCATACCTGCCCGTAATTGATTGTTTTTCTACCCTTCAAATGTTTTGAGTTTTAAAATATGGTATCAAATGAATGTATTGAACATTTTTAAAATTATGGTTTTCTAAAACATCCTTTTTTTAATTGATTACCGTACTTGAATATAATGAAAGTTTATTAAAAAAAATTGGAAATGAAAGTAGTTAAAATTCTTATTTTAAAGGGGATTCCTCATACTGGCTCTTCCTCCCCTGTTGTCTTGGTATTTGTGTGGAGGAGTTCACTTAAGAGTGATCTCTGCACAGGAGTTCTTGTAGTTCATCTCTACTGCCATAACGTGGATCAGAGTGGTTTGGGGGGAGAAGGGTTTATTTTTGCTCTCCCTTCCAGGTTTGAGCGCGTGTATTTTAGCTAGATGTATCACACCAACAGTCAGGAGCAAAGAGTGAGTGTCTAGATGCATGACCACTCAGCCCTGTTTCTCCATTCTGCTGGGTTCCTCCACATCAATTGACTTAACAGTCAAATTGACTTAACAGTCCTCCACAGACATGCCCACAGGGCAACTAAATGTAGGTGATCACTAGCTATAATTCTCTTCTCTAGGTCCTGTCGAGATGAACATTAAAGCTAACCATGACAGAGGTAGAGATATCAAGTCTTAATTACAAAATTATGCGGAAAGATAAAAAACAATAGTGGAAATAATTTTGATTGGGTTCATAAGCTAAATATACATTTAGTTGCATAATTCACTAAAATAATTCAAGGAAGGATAGCCATTATTACTTTACTGTTTTGGCTTGGTTTGGTTTTTTTTTTCCTGAGACAGGATTTCTCTGGCTGACCTAGAACTCACTCTGTAGACAGGCTGACCTCAAACTCACAGAGATTCACCTGCCTCTGCCTCTGCCTCCTGGGACTAAAGGCATGTGCTACCACCACCTAGCTTATTAAGATTGTTTAATAGTTGAAAATTTGAATGTTCTTACACTGCAGTTTTGTAGCTCTTGAATAGTGGATTTTCTCAAAGATCACCAGGTGTTGCTGAGATGAAAGGCTTTTTTTTTTCATTCTGAGGCTTTTGATACCTGATAGTGGTTCTATGCTAAAGTCACATCCTCTGGATCTTCTAATTCAGGACATGGAAAAGGAAATCAGTAATGCCCTGGGCCATGGACCACCAGATGAGATCCTAAGCAGCGCTTTCAAATTGCGAATTACCCGAGGAGATATCCAGACCTTAAAGAACTATCAGTGGCTCAATGATGAGGTGAGTTCCGTCTGTTTGTCCTGTGACTGTCATTCTGTGTAGTCATCCACTGTCTGTTGTCAAAGTGACTTCTGCCCAGTTACAAGGGCCTGGGGAGTGACTTCAGTTTCTGTTTGCTGCCTTTTGTCTAGTGACAGGGGTCACTAGAACCAGGGGTCTCCCACGCTAGGCAAGCAAGTGGTCTGCACTCAGCTGCGTCCTCTGCCCTTTGTTTTTCCTTTTATCTCCTACTTTGAGACAAGCTTCCACTAAGTTGTCCAGGCTGGCCTTATCTTACATAGTTCAGACAGGCCTTGAACCCTGTTGTGATCCTCCTGCCTCACCATATCCTCCTGAATAACTGGGTCGTAGGCTTTCCCACCAGCCCCAGGGATTGTTTGTTGTTTTGCTGTTCTTTTCATGCTGGAAATTGAACCTAGGATCTTGTGCAAGCCCTCTCCCACTGAGTTGTGCACCACCTCATTAGTGCAAAACATCTCCTTAAAAATGTAGTGAGGTGGCTGTGGTGGCACATGCATTACATCCAGTAGAACTCAGGAGGCAGAGGCAGGCAGATTTCTTGAGTTTGAAGCCAGCCGGGGCTACATAGTGAGACCTTGTCCTCTGCCACCAAAGGCAGGCATTGCACACAGTTCTGGTTCCACACAGCCCAGTCTCGATGCCTGCAGCTTCACTGTCTGCTGCTGGTACAGTGGTGGGGAGTGGTGCTTGGGCCCCCCACACGGGAAGGAAAGGGGACCGTGGCTCGTTCTGCCTTCAGCTGCTTTATAAGGTAGTCTCTCCATGGGTAGAGTGCTCATGAGTGAGTCATTGCCTACACCATCACACCGAGTTGAGTATTAGGTTTCTGTGTAAGTCTAGAGAAAGGACAAGAGAGATGATGCAGCAGTTAAGAGTGCTTGCTGCTCTTCTGCGGACCCTCGTTTGGTTCCCAGCACCCACGTCCCCTGGCTTAACAGCTATAAAGGATCTTATGTCTCTGGCTCCATGGGACCCTGCATTCAATGTGCATATACCCACATGTATATACATAGTTAAAAATAAATCTTAAAGAATTTTTGATTGATATGTGTTCAAGCCATAGCAAACGATAAATATAAAAAGTCACTCAATGTATTGTCTGCGTCAGTACATATTCTGCAAAGGCTGGCTTATTTCTTACTACTTTTTCAGTTAGCCAACTGCTCTGTCCTTGATTTTCTCTCATTTGCTCCGTCTTCCTGTGTCACAAGCCTAGTTATATGAAAGTACTGTCATTTGTAAATGTAATTGTAAATATGCTTGTTGTAAAATTTTTGAAAAATACTTTATATTTGAAGAAATTATTGTTCAAAAGCTTCATACATATCTTGACATTTCTTTTTCCGGGAAATATATCGGAATTGAGGTTAATTTTAGATATAATGATATAGCTAATAGTTCATTTTTCTGCATAACAGTTGCATATACCTTCTCATTATTGAATAGAAATGTGATTCATGTGCTTCAAAATTATAGTCACATGACTTGCTGCATTTCATTTAGGGAGATGGTCTAGTACTGGGAATTGAATCCAGGGTTTTGTATGCATTACACAAGCACTGTACCGTTGAGCTCAGTCTGTAGCCCTTTATCCTTCTTTGTCTTGCTCGTTTGTACTGAACAGTTTTCTGACTTCTTGCATGGAGTGCCCTTTCCCTAAGCATCTCACTTTCTGATTCAGATAGGAATTTAATTTTGTAATGTATCTGCCATGTTCCAAATTTTAATCTCTTGGTATTTTACAGGTCATTAATTTTTACATGAATCTTTTAGTGGAAAGGAGTAAAAAGCAAGGCTATCCAGCACTTCATGCATTCAGTACATTCTTCTATCCTAAATTAAAGTCTGGGGGTTACCAAGCAGTGAAAAGATGGACCAAAGGGGTAAATCTCTTTGAACAAGAACTTGTTCTGGTACCTATTCATCGGAAGGTGCATTGGAGCCTGGTGGTGAGTTGAGAGGGTTAATTGTTGGCACTTGGTTATAGACTCCTCTCCCCTTCCCTTCTCTCTTCTCCCTCCCTTACTTCCCTTCTTTCCCTGACCTTCTCTTCTCACCTTCCTCCTTCCCTCTCCTGTCCCCCTTTTCCTCTGTCCACACTTCTTTCCTTTCTTGTCTTGGGGATCAATCCCTGAACCTCGTACAAGCTAAGAAAGGATTCTCCTGCTGATTGCAGCCCTAGTGTAGATGATTGTCCTCAACAATGAAGGCTGTTTCACTCTCCAGTGAAGGAAATAAGGCCAACAGTGTCTGAAAGGCAAGCTCTGCAGAGTCCTTTCTCTAAGTGTTGATTTGTTCAGCTTCAAAAGCTGCAAGGCATGCGTTGAGGAGGAGCTTTGACTTTTATCAGAAAGATGCGGGGGAAAATCCCTTACTAGGAGGATTATTGATGCCTGATGAACAGCTTCTAGGCCTTTGTAGAGGAATTGAAGTATGTCTTGTTAATCTCAAACCATCTGTTTATGAACTAGAAGTTCATAAATCTGTTCATATTGTTACATGTGTTAAAAATTTTAAAATGGTATTATTTTTAGAAATAAAATCATACTGCTATGAGTGTTTATGATGTTTCTGGCATGGTATGATAGCACATGCCGGGATCCCAGTACTTAGGAGGCTGAGGGAGGAGGAGCTGGTGTTCACCCAGGCTGGGTTCAAACAGCAAAAAAGGATGTCTAAGGATTTTTGTCTTTTTCCACATAGGTAATGGACCTAAGAAAAAAGTGTCTTAAATATCTGGATTCTATGGGACAAAAAGGCCACAGGATCTGTGAGGTTCTTCTGTAAGTAAAATCTGCAAGTCTTACTTCTGTGCTGTTTTCCTCCATTGGATGGCCTCTCTTCTGCTTAATCCTAGGACGCTCTGAGTGGCTGTCTTAATGTGTAGTATGAGTAACACCTAATGATAGGAAGTGCTTCTTCAGGGCTTCGTTAAATCCACCTGTTTGTCTAAAACTAACGTAGGAGCTGATCACAGCTGAGAGTTTCTGTTTGCTAAATCATGGACGGCAACTTTGCAGGTGTTTCCATGGAAGGCATTCTCTAGAATCCCGATTGGAATTAGATTTCCTTGAAATTGGAATTCTAGGTGTTCTGAAAAACTGTTAGCCAGGGAGTCTTGGCCTGTAATCCTAAAGTCACCTTGTATCTCTGTGGCTCATTTCATAGAACTCAGGGATTTTTTTTTTTTTTTAAAGGCATGTGCTAACCCAAACCTACTTTTTTTTTAAAGATTTATTTATTTATTATGTATACAGTATTCTGCCTGCATGTGTCCCTGCAGGCCAGAAGAGGGTACCAGATCTCATTACAAGTGGTTGTGAGGCACCATGTAGTTGCTGGGAATTGAACTCAGGACCTCTGGAAGAGCAGTTGGTGCTCTTAACCACTGAGCCATCTCTCCAGCCCCCCTCAGGGATGTTTTTTAAATAAAGTGTGTGGTTTGTGCAGGCAAGTATTCCAAGTACAGTAGTCCCCACCCAGTGTTGTTAGGTGTATATTCCAGGTGAGCATCTACAACTACAGCAGTGAAGAACCAACCTGTGTGGACTGCTTTGTCTCAAAGTATGGAAGTTCATCTGTTTTCCCGTGTTTCAGGAACCCCCTTTGTGTTGCTATTTTTGCCTTTAGGAGCCATTATTAAGTAAAATAATTGCTACTTGGACACAGATATTCTGCTGTCCTGATAGTAGATCTGCTAATCGAACAGTTGCAATTATGTATAGAATGATGGTATAGAGCAGGGCTTCTTAAACATTGCCCACTTCTCTTTCCACCTGAGAAATTTCTGTGTGTCCCTAGGCACACAGGCACATAAAATAGTGTTCATACAGTCAAACATTTTCTAATAAGAGATGGGCCTAGGAAGTGAACTTAATGGCAAGCGTTGGCAGCAAGCCCCTTACCAGCTGAGCCGTCTTGCTGACTCCCCCCCACCCCCAACTCACTCTGTAGCCCAGGCTGGCCTCCAACTCAGAGATCTGCCCGCCTCTGCCTCCTGAGTGGTGGGATTGAAGGTGTGCATCACCACAGCCTGACACAAACAGCAGTTTTTAAAATCAGACATTCTAACATTGAATACAACCCAGAGATATATTCATTTGATGCTTTTATGCTGGATAGAAAAATAGTATAATTAGACAGATTTGTTTCTATAGGAGCGGGAATCTGTGTACAGTAAAAAACTTGGCATTCATAATGTGCAGTAGTCTCCAGGCTGAGGTGAGGCATTTGGGTCAGCTCTGGTTAGTGTGTGACGGTACAGGCAGTGCACAGGACACATGCTGTGTCTTGAGAACCACGGCTGTAGTGAAATGGCTGGTGCTGCTGATGCAGCATGGGCCACTGCTGCCCCAACACCTCCTTAGTTCATAATATCATTAAACCAAACAACATTTGGTACTGGTTGGTGAACATTCGGAGACCTGCTGTTGCCATAGTTTTGTGGCTGCCATCTTTAGTCACATGACCCTATATCATGGTATGACCCACACTTCAGAAGCTCCTGGGTGTATATTGTGAATGTTGTGCGTAAAGCAGGCAGTACCAGATTTCCTCATGCTACTTAGAGTAGTGTGCAGTTTAAAAATTATGAAATGCTTCTTCCTAGAATTTTCTATTTCATATTCTTGGACTGAGATAACTGAAACCATAGAAAGTAAAACCTTGGAGAAGGGGGACTCCATTAGTAATTGCTAGAAACCTCCCTTAAAAGCATAGGTACTTCTTCGTTGTCCTGATTGGTTGTGTATTTAAAGTGCATCAATAAGCTCAATGTACTGGAGTTTTATGTCAGCTTGATACAAGCTAAAGTTCAGTGAGGAAGTAACCTCATTTGAGAAAGTGCCTCCCTAAGATGGGGCTGTAGGCAAGCCCAGTTGATGGGGGAGGGCCCAGCCAGTTGTAGATGGTGCCATCCCTGGGCTGGTGGTCCTGGTTCTATAAGAAAGCAGGCTGAACAAGCCATGTGGAGCAAGCCTGTAAGCAGCACCCTTCTGTGGCCACTGCATTAGCTCCTGCCTCTGAGCTCCTGACCTGACTTCCTTCAGTGATGGACTACATGTGGAAGTGTAAGCCTAATAAACCCTTTTCTCCCCAAGTTAATTTAGTCATGGTGTTTTGTCACATTAGTGACAACTCCATAGTCTTTTAAACTTTGGCAACAACAGCTCCTGCTTTTAACTTGAGTAAGGATGAACAGAAATGCAACATTCATTTTACAAAGAACAGTTATTGAGATAATCAGTTTTCTTAACGGTTCCAGAAGAAAACCATGCATTCAAAAGTTGTGGGCAGCACAAACTGGACATGATGGTTTTGTTTATTTTAATAAAAGGGGACACACAGTTGGAAGAGTAGGGAAGGGAGGATGGATCTGGGAGGACTGGAGGAGGGATGGGAGTATGATCAGAATAGTACAAAATTCTCTAAGAACTAATACAGAGAAATTATTAATAATAGTTTATTTTACTTTTTCCTCAATATTTTAGTGTAGATCTTTTTTACTGATGGTTAACTTAGACAAACGTATAGAGAAGAAATATTTAATACTCAGAAGATACTAAATTGTTTATGATCCTTATAGTATTTATTGTGTAAAAGTATTAGATGTAGATATGTGTGTATATACATGTATTGTCCCCTGCATAGAGATTTCCTAGTAAAATCACACAGTATGCTGTTCTGTGCTGCTTGCTAATACTTTTATTATATTTTTACTCTTCTTACTGTCTTTGAAAGGTTCCTGGATGTAGCTAATCCCTCAGTGCAACACACACTATTTAGTTTTATTTTGTGTGTATGAGTGTTTTTGCCAGCATATCTGTATATACCTTGTGCCCACTGAGGCTAGAAAAGGATATCAGAGTCACTGGAAATGGAGTTACAGATGGTTGTGAGCTGCCATTTGGGGACTAGGAACTGAACCTGGGTCCTCTGTAGGAGCAAATGCTCTTGTAACCACTGAGCCATCATTCTAGCCCCCAAAGATTTAGTTATTTTTATTTTATGTGTATTGGCGTTTTGCCTCCACATATGTCTGCTCATCATGTACCTTCTGGTGGCCATGAAAGCCAGAAGGGCCACGAATCCCCTTGGGACTAGAGTTGTAGACAGCTGTGAGCTGCTGTGTCTATCCTGGGAATTGAACCTGGGTTCTCTGAAAGAGCAGTCTGCGCTTGTAAGAGCAAATGCTCTAATCCACTCAGCTGCCTCTTTTCAGCTGCAGAATTCACTTTCCTTTATGATACTCATCACTTTCCATTAGGAGAAAAAATTAATTCTGCATTATAAGAACAAGTAATACTAAGGATTAAGACTTACTTGTGAGCTGGGCATGGTGGTGCACGCCTGGGAGGCAGAGGAGACAGATCTCTGTGAGTTCAAGGCCAGCCTGGTCTACAGAGTGAGTTCCAGGACAGCCAGAGCTACACAGAGAAACCCTGTCTAGAAAAAAAAAAAAACTAAGAAAAAGACTTATTTGTGGCCGGACATGGTGGCTCATGCCTTTGATCCCAGCTTGGGAGTCTGAGACAGGAGCATCTTGGATTAGAGGCCAGTCTGGACTTCTGTACAAATAGGGAAAGACTTTTTTGTTAGGTTCAACTTTAGAAGGCTATAAAACATTTAAGATACCTAAAATGTTTACCTCCCGAAAGCCAATTTTAGCCCTGCTGGGGACAGTGTTTCTCCAGTTGAGAATGTACATTCTAGTCTTGCACAGTTTTTACTGTATTCCATGTAGGTGGTCCAGCTTGTTGAATTTGAGGACCTTGAGATTAAAATTAAAATTGAGGTTAAAATGAGTTACTCATAGTATTTAAGAATATATCTCCTGAGGTAGAGAGATGGCTCAGTGGTTAAAATCACTTGTTGTTCTTGCAAAGGTTCCCTGATTCAGTTCCCAGCATCTGCTTGGTGGCCCACAACTCTCTCTAACTCTAGTTTTGGGGAATCTATTGCCCTCTTCTGGCCTCAATAGTATCAGTCATGAATATGGTACACATAACTACAGGGAAAAACTCATACACAAATCCTTTTTCAAAGAATATATCTCTATAGCTTGTTGTGGTGGGCATACCTTAATCCCAGCACTTGGGAGGCAGAAGCACAGGGATCTGTGAGTTCAAGGCCAGCCTTGTAAGGAATTCTTTTCTATAACTGCAGTGGTGTTAACCATGCTTAGGAAGTTAATTATCAGTAAAGTCTTTTTTTAGTGTATGTGTGTGCAAGTTCATGTATGTATGGATGGCTACGTGTAGGTACTTGGGTTTGTGTGGCAGACAGAGGACAACCCTGGGTGTTGTCCTTAGGAGCACCTTCTGCCTGCTTTGAGACACGATCTCCAATTAGGCTAGACTAACTGAACAGCAAAACCCATGGGTCCTCCTGTCTTTTCTTCCTGGTGTTGGGATTATAGGCACATATGCCCTTATCACACATTTCTAGATGTTCTCCCCACAGGCCCCGAGCCAGTCAGAGTTCAGACGTGTACTTACTGTCCCTTTAGCCTCTTTGAATTGAAAACTGTCTTCTTGCCTTGTTTTGTATTTTATGACGATGACTTTTTTAGTCCAGTCCACTTTGTTTCTTAATTTGAAGTGAGGAAAGGCACACTGTAACAGCGATTTAGTTCAGTGTTGATTTACAATTTTAATTTACAAATGTAAATAATTTATCTTGATCATATCCATCGCCCACTCTCCCGTCTTAGGCATTTCTCTCAGGCATTCCCAACATACCCCACTTCACAGCCCCTGCCCTTCTCCTAGGCCCTTTCAAGTTTCCTGATTATATAATACACAGATATAAAAATTAAAAGCTAGTATCCACATGTGAAAAAGGATATACAGTGTTTGTCTTTTTGAGTCTAGGTGAGTCTAGTCCCATCCATTTGCTTGTCAATTTCACAATTTCATTTGTCCTTACAGTTGAATAAAACTCCATTGTGTATGTGTAGCACATCATCATCATCATCAGTTTATAGACATCTAGGCTGATTCTGCTTCCTGGCTATTGTGAAGAGAGCAGCAATGAACACGAATGTGCAAGTTTCTCTGAGGATATGGAGTCGTTAGGGTGCATCCAAGAGTGGTCTAGCTGGGACACATGGAAGTTCTGTTTTTAGCAGTTTGAGAAACTCCATGGTGGCTATACCATTTACATTCCCACCAACAGTATATCAGGCCTTCTTTCCTTGCGTGCACACCAGCATTTGTTTCTCACCATAGCCGTTCTGACTACGGTGAGGTTTCAGAGTAGTTTTAATCATGTTGAACACTTACTTCTTCAGTGCATACTAGCCGTTTGTCCTCCTTTGAGAATTCTCTGTCCAGTCCCATTCTAATAACTGGCTTTCCTCAATGTGTAGTCCTTGGATTCCTTGTGTTTTCTAGAATCCTCTGAAGATTGTTCTCTCATTCTGTAGACTGTTTCTTCACTTAATTGACAGCTTTCTTTGTTGTCAAAAGCTTTTTAATTTCATGAGACCACACTTGTGGATGATTGGCCTTATTTCCTGAGCAGTCAGAGTACTGTTTAGATAGTCCTTACCCATGCCTATATTTCAGTGTACTCCTTTTACCCCTGGCAGTTTCAGGGCTTAGCTTGAGGCCCTAGATCCACTTGGAATTGATTTTTTAGTTTAGTTGATTTTCTTTTCTTTTTTTGTGGGTAGATAGCCAGTTTTCCCAGTACCATTTGTTGAACATGCTGTCTTTTCTCTATGTATTTTGGGCATCTTTGTCAAAACTCCAGTGGCTGAAGTTGCATGGTCTTATGTTTGGGTTCCCTATTGTATCCCATTTACTCATTGAATCTGTTTTTATATCAGTACCACGCTGTTTTTATTAATATGGATCTGTAATATAACTTCAAATCAGGTATGGTGATAACTTCAATGGCTTGATTTTTGCTTAGGATTGCTTTGCCTCTCCAGGGTCTCTTGTGTTTCCATATAGACTTTAAAATGCTTTTTTTTTTTTTGGTGGGGGTGGGGTGGGGTGGGGTGGATGGGGGGGTGGGGGGTGGGGGGCAGTGTGTCACATTTCTTTTTTTCAAGACAGGGTTTCTCTGTGTAATAGTCCTGGCTGTTCTGGAACTCACTCCGTGGAGCAGGCTGGCCTCTGCCTCCCAAATGCTGAAATTAGGTTTATTCCAAGGTACTTTTTTTTTTTTTTTTTTTTTTTTGAGGCTGTTAAAAATTGGATCACTGCTGGGCAGTGGTGGCACATGCCTTTAATCCTAGCACTCGGGAGGCAGAGGCAGGCAGATCTCTATGAATTCGACTCCAGCCTGGTCTACAGAGTGAGTTCCAGGACAGCCAAGGTTGTTACACAGAGAAACCCAGTTTTGAAAAACCAAAAAAAAAAAAAAATCGGATTACTTCCAAGATTTCAGTTTCTTTGTCATTGATATATAGGAAGGATTTGTGTGTTGCTTTTGTGTCCTGCCACTGAACGTGTGTATCAGTTCTAATAGTTTTCTGGTTAGTCTTTAGGGGCTCGTGTATACAATCATAGCAGATGCAGATAGGGGCCTTTGGCATCTTTCCTTTGCTGTTTGTATCCTTTTATGTGCTCCCCTTGTCTTGCTCTAGCTAAGGCTTCTAGGACTGTACTGAAGAAGAGTGGAAAAGTTGGACACCTTTGTCTCGTTCCTTATTTTAGTGGAAATGCTTTGAGGGTTTTCCACCCATTTAATATCATGTTGGCTGTAGGCTGTCATATGTAGGCTTTATTATATTATGATTTTTTTTCCTAATCCAAGTTAGAACCTTTACCATAAAGGAATGGAAGGTTTTGTCTGCGCTTTTTCTACATCTGTCCAGATGTCCATGGGGTTTCTGTCCTCTGCTCCATTTGTGTGACTTAGAACATTTATTGGCTCACACCTGTTGCGTTCCTGTATCTCTGATCAAGTAGCACCACCAGCTTCATCATGGTGAATGATCTTTTTGATGTATTTGCAAGTATTTAGTTTAAGTTCATCATGGGAATTAGTTTGTTGATTCTCTCACTCCATGTCTTTATCTGCCTTTGGTTTGGAAGTGTTTCTTCCATTTCTATGGAGTGGCTTGAGAAGCATTGGAGGGCTTCATAAACATCACCATGACTCCATCTGGGCCTGGACTGCTTTTTGTTGGGAGAGCTTTAATCACTGCTTAAATCCCATTGCATGTTATAGATCTTTTTAAGCTTTTCATTTCATCTTGGTTCAATTTTGGTTAGTCACATTGTCTAGAAATTCATCCATTTCTTTTTGATTTTCTGACTTAGTGGAATATATATTTTCAACACATGACCTGGTGTTTTGTATAAGTTATGTTTTTGTTTATATGTTTTAGTTTGATGTGTATGGGTGTTTTGCCTGAATGTATGTCTGTGCATCATATTTTGCAGTGCCCAAGGAGGCTAGAAGAGGCCATCAGATCCCTGGGACTAGACTTATAGACCAGCTGTGAACTACTATGTGGGTGCTGGGAATTGAACCCAGGTCCTCTGGAAAAGCAACCAGTGCTTTTACCCAGTGAGCTGTCTCTAACCTCCAGACCTGATGTTTTTCATTTCACTGGTATCTGGTGTGATGGTTCCCTTTTCACCTGTAATTGTATAAGTTGGTGTCTTCTTTCTTTTGGTTAGTTTGGTTTGTCAATCTTATTTATCTTTTCAATGAACCCACTCTTAGTTTCAATGATTATGTTTTTCTTTTCATTTCTATTTTATTAATTTCTAGACTGATCATAAAGATTTCTTTTCATTTACTTACTTGAGGTTTGGCTTATTCTTTTTTTTTCCCTTTTTACGAAAATCCTTTAAGGTATATCATTCATAGTATTTGCAATGTCTCTGATTTCTTCATCAACATGTAGAGCTGTAAAGGTCCCTGTAGGACTGCTTTCATTGTGTCCCAGAGGTTCTGAGACATTGTTTTCACTGTCATTTAGTTCCAGGACCCATTCATTGTTCAATAGTCTGTTGCTTCATCAACATCAGTTTGTGTGTGCCTTAGGGTTTCTCTTGATGTTCACCTGTAGACATATTCCACTGGCTTCATCAACATCAGTTGTGTGTGCCTTAGGGTTTCTCTTGATGTTCACCTGTAGACATATTCCATTGTGATGAATAGGATACAAGGAATTACTTCTGTTTTCCTAGGTTTGTTAAGACTAAACCAGGGTATCGAATTCCTGCCATTTTATTTGTTTTGTACTGGTTGGGGTTGTCCTTCCTTAGTATTTAATTCTAGCATGGTTCATCTGGCCTGAGCCTCATGGGTAGATTTTTTTTCTCTCTTTAGTCAGGATCCCTTTAACTATCACCTGCAGAGTTGGCTTGGTATAGTCATAAATTACTTTTATCTTTATCAGAATTTTTTATTTTTCCTTCAATGATGTCAAGTAACTTTGCCTGTGTATATTATTCCACACTGGCAGTTAACTTTCAGAACTTGATAAAATATCCCAAGCCTTTCTGGATTTTAAAATTTGTTGATTAATCGATATTATTTGGGGGGGTCCAGCTCCTACCTTTTGAAGGGTTCTTAGGTAGAGGAGAGAGGAATTAAGGAAAGAGAGACCTAGATGACAAGAAGAAAGACAGAAACACAGGATAGCTTCGGGAGGGCCTGGTCAATACCCACCAGCCTTGTCCTTCATTGAAAAGGGCTTTTATAACATGCCATGGGCCAAGCAAAAGACCACCTGCTTGCAAGATCAAAGCACACCGTCCAGCCAAGTGTAATCACACCCGTGGTGAAATCATCCCATCATGCAGCCCTGCTGGGTGAAGCAGCTCAGACTCTCTGATCCTGAGTAAGTTCTCACTAAGGAAGCCTCTGTGGGCTCCCACAGTTACTCAGATGGGCTGCGGCTTGGTGTTCCCTCTTGCCGCCCACCTTCAGTATACTTCCTGTCTATGTCTGTAGCGTTCTAACTGTAACGTGACCAGGGAGGGACTTTTCTGGTTTGTTCAATGCTATATGCCTCCTGTATCGAGGTTGGCATTTGTTTTCCTAACGCTAGGAAATTTTCTGTTGTGATTCTTTTGAAAATGGCCTCTGTGTCTTTAGAATGAGATTTCTCCTTTTATGCTTATAACCCATAAATTAGATCTTTTCAGAATGTCACATATATCTTGTACTTCCCACCAGTACCTTTTTATTGTTTGATCTTTAGCCTTGTGGGATTGTTTCATTTCTCTTCTGTCCTCTCCTTGACTTGTTCTGTTGCTGAGACTCCCACAGTTTTAAATTTTGACTTGCCAGCATTTCTGTTTGGCTTTCTTCAGTGTCTCTTTGTTGATTTTCTTTTTCTTTCATAACATCCATCACCTTTATTTTATTCATCTGTTTGTGTTCTTGAAGACGTTTGTTATCATTCTCTTGAATTTTCTGGGATTTCATGTAGCTCACTCTCACTAGATACCATTACCGTATGGTTAATCATTTCTAGAGGAGTTCTGCTGTCTTGATTTTTTTTTTCTGTTCCTCATTAATGCATTGGGGTTTACACATCTGGTGTTATTTCTTTGCTTACTTACTTAATTTTTTTTATTTAATTAATTTTTACTAGCAGGAAAGGAAAACCTAAAACTCAAAATCAAAATATTACATTTCTAAAAGGCCAGTAGATCCAGATTTGAGAATGACATCCCTGCTGAACATCACCAAGTCCTTTTTAATCACAGAGAGTGGTCTCCTGGGCCTTCAGTGATACATTCATTATTTGTTTTTGTTTTCTTTAGTCAGTATTTGCAGGATGAAAGTAAGACCAAAAGAAATACAGATCTCAATCTCTTAGAGTGGACCCACTACAGCATGAAGCCACATGTAAGTGACACTTGTCTGTGTTTCTTTCTTGTTTCACTCATTCTGTAAGCACACAATTTCCAGAAGTGTGGTTGGGGTGTGTGTGTGTCTGTGTGTCTCTGTGTGTGTGACACTAAAGATTAAATTTAGGCTCTGTGGATACAATCTCAGTCCTAAGGTTTATATATTTAAATAATAATTTAATATGTGCATTGGTGTTTTGCCTGCCTGTATGTCTGTGTGAGGGTGTCAGGTCTCCTGGAACTGGAGTTACAGACAGTTGTGAAATGTCATGTGGATGCTGGGAATTGAACCTGGGTCCTCTGGAAGTCAGTGCTCCTAACTGCTGAGCCATCTTTCCAGCCCCAGCTTATATTTAAGTGGCCTATTTCTGAACCTATAGCCATTCAGTATAGCCAAGATAGTTGCTTCTTGTCTTTTATCTTGCTTTAAATATAAACTGTTTTGGGAAAGTCCAGTCTCGTGTCTGAAAATGGGACCCAGGGTACTGTGAGATCAAAGGCAGGCAGACCCCTGACTACAGACTGCAGCTTATAGTCCATGTGGACAGAAGCATGGCACAAAGTGGCAGCAGGCCCAGTGGCTACCTCTGATTGGCTCAGAAGGTTAGGTCACAATAGAAATGGCCCCATCTAACAATAATTTTCTGTTTTTTTTTCTTGAACTAATATTAGAGACTAAAGGCACATTCTGTGTATTCTCAGTGTCAAAGTCTGGTCCTGCAGCTCCCATACATACCACTTCAATGGTTTTACCTGCCACAGTATACTAGGAAACTATATGCTGAGAATACTGACCAGGTTCAACTCAGGCTCAGTTAGGGTCACATTTCAAGATGGCCACAGTCATGTCAAGCCAAGATGGGGATGATACAGACCTGGGCACACAGCTTTTTCCATATGAGTTTATCTTCTGATGTTCTTAGAGCTGCTTGCTCCTAGTTGTTTCTGCCTCAGGGACATAACTCAAGGAGTGATCCTAGTTGGTTAAAACCTCTGAGATGGTTTTCTCATCTCACTTGAAACTTTAGGGATCCTAAGCAACAGGCAGTTGTCCTGGTTGTTAAAACCGTGTAACCTCTGCAGTATTTGTTATGCCTGTGTCATGAGCCCCCAGAGACCACCAGGAGTCAGAGTTCACATGCAAAAGCAAAGAACCTTTATTGCAAGCTCGAGCTTGGACTTCCCATCCGTTCCGACACAGCTATTGGACCAGGGAGAGCGTTGCGCTCAGTTGTATCAAACAGTGACTGGTACTGGCATTTGCTGCAAGGAAACTGGCAATCTATAGACAGATTGTGTAAGCTGTCCTTCATGTTCTAGAGCATTTAGTGCTTGTTTGTCTCAATTCTGATTGGTCTCCCACAGGGTAAAGTTTGTGACTTTTCCTGGTTATTGTAATGGTGAGGCCCGGTCCCAGTAGTGTTAGTCCGCAGAACTTAGAACTCTCACTTGCTTTACTTCTTTTTTCTGTCAGATGTTTCTATGGGGCCTCATATGCTGTCATGATTAGGGTTTTTATACCACAAAGAGTAAGAGTGATTGTGTTTGTGTGTGCATCTGTGTGTGTGCAACACCAGATTTATCCACCTTTGTCGTACTGTTTTTCCACAGTGATGTTTAGAGAGAGACTAAGGGTATGTATGTAATATTTTACCTCTTCCTCCTTTCTGTTTGTTTTGTTTTAGGAGATTCCTCAACAGTTGAATGGGAGTGATTGTGGAATGTTTACTTGTAAATATGCAGATTATATTTCTAGGGACAAACCTATCACATTTACTCAGGTGAGTCCAAGCTGCTTCTCATGTCCTTGCTTGTTCCTGTCCTTTCGCAGTGCCTGGCCCACGACAGGCTCTTCTCACAGACAGACTGTCCTAGGAACCTTAGGTGAGGCCCCACTCAGAATCAGTGATGTGCATGCTCGTCATGGGCTGTATTCCTGGACTTGACCAAGAATTCTTGATGACGGGTGGTATAATTTGCTTATCCTTGAACTCCATTTTTGATTGGTTCCAGTGTGTTACTGTTTTTAGCTAAAGGGAGGCATGTGAGGATAGATGACAGCGAGGAGAAGCCCCGCCTTGTGAGGACTTCAGCCCCAGGTCTAAGATGGAAGCATAAATGAACGTGCTTTCCTTTCTGAAAGACGTCAGACTTGAGAGGAAATTCAAGTACATCAGGAACCCTTAAGTTCCTGTTTGATAGTGGACTCTCAATCTTTCTACAGCCAGAGTGAACCCCAATCAGAAATATTTCTCATCCATAGACCTCTGTTGGATAGCTCCTGTATGCCAAACAAACTGTTCATTGACTAGTAGAACTAAATGCTTTGGAGGAACATGAAGTAACCAGGGCTGCCCTGCTGAATTCATATCTTTCTGATCTCAGAGAATACACTCTCAGCTTTACTAGGAATAAAGTAATGTTTAGTAATGTTTTACGTGAGGTTTTTTTTTTTTTTTTTTTTTTGAGAGACACAGGGTCTCCCAAAGCACAGGCTGGCCTGGAAATCACTATGTAGCCAAGGATGACCTTGGTACTTCTCATCCTCCTGCCTCTGTCTCCTGATTGCTATGATTATAAGTGTGCACCACTGTGCATATTAGGCATATAGTCTGCTGAGCCCTTGGATGTCTTGAACTATTTAAAATAACTTAAGAATCATGTTAAGGCTGGGCATATGGTACATACCTCTAATCTCAGCACTAGGGAGGCAGAGACCTGAGGGTCTCTGTGAGTTTCAGGCCAGTCTGGTTTACATAGTGAATGCCAGGCCAGCCAGAGCTACATAATGAAAGACCTTGTCTCCAAAAAAAAAAAAAAAAGTATGATCATGTATTAAGACTTTTGCCACACGCATCCTCCGGAAACCCAGTAGTGTGTGATAGAGAGCTAGCTCCCCCTACGTATAATGATGCACCGCAAATAGGCCAAAGGTGAGACCCTCTATTTATTTGGGGTTGGTTTGTTTGTTTTAATTTTTTGAGAGAGGATTTCTCTGTGTGGCCCTGGCTATCTTGGAACTCACTCTGTAGTCCAGGCTGGCCTTGAACTCACAGAGATCCACCTGCCTCTGCCTCTGGAGTGCTGGGATTAAAGGGGTGCACCACCACCACCTGTCTTTTTCCTGCTTTTTAAATAAAGGTCATTTAAATTGAAACCAGGGCCTCAAAAATACTAGGCAAGACCTCTCCTAGGGAGCCATACCATCATGCCCTAAGGTCATTTTTTTAATATAAAAGTGATTTTTTTTTCCCCTCGAGACTGGGTTTCTCTGTGTTGTTTTGGTGCCTGTCCTGGATCTTGCTCTGTAGACCAGGCTGGCCTCAAACTCACAGAGATCCACCTGGCTCTGCCTCCTGAGTGCTGGGATTAAAGGCGTGCGCCACCACTGCCTGGCACGAGTTATTTTTTTAAAGTGATGTTTACTTAGAATGTAGAAAAGTTTCCTATTGTGCCACTGCTTAGACATTCCCATTTGGTGCTTTCTTCTCCTTCTCCTCCTTCTCCTTCTCCTTCTCCTTCTCCTTCTCCTTCTCCTTCTCCTTCTCCTTCTCCTTCTCCTTCTCCTTCTCCTTCTCCTTCTCCTTCTCCTTCTCCTTCTCCTTCTCCTTCTCCTTCTCCTTCTCCTTCTCCTTCTCCTTCTCCTTCTCCTTCTTCTTCTTCTTCTTCTTCTTCTTCTTCTTCTTCTTCTTCTTCTCCTTCTTTCTGCTATTTTTATTATTGTCCCTGTAGTATATAATTCTATATTCAGCTTTGGTTTTTCTAACTTGTAAGTGCATATATATGTATGTGTAATCACACATAATGTATGTATATAGGCCGGGTGTGGGACACTTATAATCCCAGAACTGGGGAGGCTGAGGCAGGAGAAACTCTTGACCATAGCAGCTTAGGCTGTTTAGCAAGACCCTTCTCAAGCAAACAAACAAAATAAAACAAGAACCTTTGTCAAACATGGCAACACATGCCTTATAATCCCAACACTGGAGGTATAGGTGGGAAGATTAGGACAAGAAAGCCTTCTTGGCTAAAACTAAATCCTATTGTGCTTCAGAAATTTATACATGATGTAAAGCTAATTGATAGACATGTGCATCCTATCTTATGTATGTGATGACACCTAAAGGCTGTCATGCTGTGATATTGTGTGCAGAAGTGTGTAATACTGTTGTTTGTGGGATTCCTTTCAGCACCAGATGCCTCTCTTCCGGAAGAAGATGGTGTGGGAAATCCTCCACCAGCAGTTGCTGTGACAATGCCCTGCCCTGGGTCTTCTAGCTGCTGGTGGTTCTTTCATGGATGTTTCCATATACCTCATGCATTATGGGTTAAAAGTCCCCGTATCATTTCTGTTCTTTCACAGGTACTGGGCTATCAAGAGTGCATGAAGGCCTCTCCACAGTAGCCCTGACTTGAGGTGTGGAGGGGCTGCTTGCAGCCCTGTTTGCAAGGCTGTGCCTGCCCAGAGCCCTGGACTGTTCACCCCAAACAAGAACAAATGCTAATTAATGTTGTTTGTTTTAAAGTTATTTCCATATGAATGTGGGAAATGCAGGCTTTGTTCTATGAATTGTTTTTTCTGTGTATTTGTTCCCATGCATTCATTCACTCACTCATTTGCAAACACTGGGCAGTGCCCTTTTCTCACTGCTCTTTTATAATTAACTATAATAATTTGTTTGGACTATTTATTTCTGAAAAGAATGTAATCAAACTGCCACCCCCTGCTGCAGAGGGGCCTCAGCAGGGGGAGGGAGGGGGTGTTGACTAGCTTCTCTAATGCTGGAGTAGGAACTGCCGACATGAAGTTAACGTTCTCCCTTTTGAGGCTTGAAAATGCCAGAAGAAATGATGCTGCTGTGTTGTGGGGATCTGGCTGCCTCTTAGAGGCTCTGCCGCTCTGACACAGGCACAGTTCATGGAAATGTGGCCAAGGACCTCAGTCTCTGCGTCCTCAGAGCAGTGCGTGCTCATCTTAGAGACTTTCTTTTTTAGAACTGAAGTAGCTTGGCTTCCTCTCGAAACTGGATTCAAAGTAACTGTGACCATAAATGTTTCATCCTAGGTGTGGTTGAGTATGACCCTCACAATGGTAAAGGGCTGGCCTGAACCGTCTATTTCAGAAGATGCTCCTCAATTTAAGCCTATTTTTCCTCAGAGTTTTTTTTTTTTTAATATATAAATATATATAAAGCTGAAATTAAGTTCTTGGCTCATTAGCATGCCCTACTCCAGTCCCACTGAGCCTCCGGAGAGAGATTTAGTACCTGGCTCTGAGGTCATCTTTACAGTCATCTATTTTGCATATGAAAGTTTGTATTTAACTTTTTTGTTCATTAAAAATCCTACAGATGTGGTTATGCATTTTTAATTTCAGAAAGTTGGTCAGAGCATATTTTACAAGATCTAGTGCCTAGTGTTGCTTTTATCATGTAATAAAAGACTGTCTGGCAGAACCTAGAATATGCTGATAACTTCTCCTCTTTTGTTGGCTTCAACTTTCCAAACTTGTTCTGGAAATAAACAAAAAGAAGAGATAAACTCGGAAAAGTTGCACGCATGTTAGATACAGATGCACATATCTGCTCTTGAGAATCCTGGGCAAGCTGCTTAGAGTTTGTAACAGTTGAAATCTGCTTTTTCTGAGACTTGAAGTGGCCTTGGTATGGAAGCTGGGCCTGTGATGTAGACCAAATGACTGAGCCTACCCAATGAGACCTGGTGGCCTGTCCAGACCTGAGAGCATGTGGTCCAGTGGTTCATGGGTGAACTGTTTGTGCTTCTTCCTCCATAGGACAGACTGTACAGAGATCCCTTCCTTTAGCCTAGACCCTTTTCCTGCCCCCCCCCCCCCCCCAGGAGCTGTGCCAGTGATGCCGGGATCCAGCTATAACCAAAGGAGCTCAGACGTTGACTGTGTCTACACTGCTGAAAATTGGATGCTAGAATTCTACCTGAGAGTTTATGGCACAGACATACCAAGATGGCTGCCTGACCTGAGTTTAATCCCCTGCACCCACCATGGAAGGAAAAACTGACTCTCCAAATTGTCCTTTAACCTGCACACTGGCACACACCAACAGGTGCACCATAATAGTAATAAGTAGATTTTAAAAGGAATTGAGGGCCTTGGATAAGGTTTGTTTCTGTTGGCTTTGTTCTCTTGGATGGTGATTTGTTCTCCACTCAGGTGAGTGGTGCTGTGGTTGATGTGGTGTTTGAGGGGCATCCTCTGAGCTTCTCACCCATGTGTGCCCCTGAGAGCTATTCTTAATTCAGAACAGGAAGCTAGAGAGAATTCACTCCCAGTCTCAGCCCAGCACCCATGTCATAAGCTGGGCAGCTGCTCACATCTGTAATCCCAGTTCTGAGGGAATAGGGGCAGGAGGACCAGACCCTGAGGAGCAGGAGGAGTGATGGAGGACACTGACCCCTCTTCCGGCCGCCTCGTGCACACATCTGCAGGCATGTGCACACACCACACTCGTGCAGACACACAGTGAATCTTTACACAACAGCAAAGTAGTGAGTACAGATGTGAAGCTGCAGCTGCACTGCTCTGCCTGAATTCCGGAATCCAGGCTAAGGCACCACAACCCATGGTTCTGTGAGAAGTGTGTGGGTAATAGAAGTGTTACAGTCAAACAGATTATGAAATAAAAATAGGTGATAAAACAGCTATTGGTATAACTAGTGAGTCAGCAAAACTAAAGCCAGGGATTTGTGTGTGTGTGTGAAATTTCAATTTTGGGACCTGAAAAAGTGTTGCATTGTTCTGTTTAGCCCACAGTCTCTGAAAATGAGTAAATTTTAAGAAGTTCACAGTGTTGGTGACTTCTCTTTCTGCAGTCGACTGCTTTATGCTTGTGCTTGACCTGGAGTTGGGGTGGAGGAAAGCTGTCCAACCACCCCTGCAGATTTTGTATCCTACCCAAGTTGGTTAAGGCTGTTAGAACCCTCACTCCTCTTCCGAGTCCTGGACACAACGTGGGGACTGCTGAGGGGATGCTGGGTGTTCACCTACACCGAGAAGATGCATATGCTGGGGCCTTTGTGTGTGTGTGTGTGTGTGTGTGTGTGTGTGTGTGTGTGTGTGTGTGTGTGGTCTTCCTGAAGATACAGTAAACCCCAAATACATAAACAACGTAAAATACTGTAGTCAACCTGTAGCACAAATCTTAAAAGTTCTTATTAATAAAAACAAACCTAGAGCCAGGTATCAATGCTGAATGATCAGAGAAACAGAACAAGCCACAGCCACCTCACCTTGCCAGTTCTTCAGCTGATCCTGTTTCCTCAGGCTGGAAGCCTCTGAGTCTTCAACCAAAATGAATCTCAGCTGAATGGCTGCTAAAAGCCTAAAAGCTTGACCAGGCTAGTTCCTGGTCCTCACACCTTATATACCTTTCTGCTTCCTGCCATCACTTCCTGAGATTAAGGTGTGAGTCACCATGCCTGGCTGTTTCCAATGTGGCTTTGAACTCACAGAGATCCAGATGGATCTCTGCCTCTGGAATGCTAGGATTAAAGGAATGTGCTACCACTGCCTAACCTCTATGTTTAATATTATGGCTGTTCTGTTCTCTGACCCCCAAATAAGTTTATTGGGGTGCACAATATATCAACCACAGTCAAGCCACATTATTTAAATGGCTTTGTGAACTAATTTTGAGAAGACCTCCATATCAAATAAGTTTTTAGAACTTATTTGTAAGGTAGAGATACAGTTGGCTTGCTAACTTATTGTTTTAATTAATATACACAGGGATAGCCAGGTGTCAGTGGCCCATGCCTTTAATCCCAGCACTCGGTAGGCAGAGCCAGGCAGATCTCTGTGAGTTTGAGGCCAGCCTGGTCTACAGAGTGAGATCCAGGACAGACACCAAAACTACACAGAGAAACCCTGTCTCGATAAATCAAAAACAAACAAACCAACCAAAAAAAAAAAAAAAACCCACACACACATGCGCACGCTCGGATGATTTTGGATGTGTTGGAATAGATACTAATTTATGAGTAAATTATTAAGTGGCTTTTTAGATTTTTGTATTGAAATGCAATATATTTTATCTTCTAGTCAATATATGATGCATGTACACAATTATTTTGTGAAACGCTTGCTTTTTCGGGCTGTAGAGGGGGCTCAACAGTTAGAGCCCTTGCTGTTTTTCTAGAGGACCATAAACTTAAATCCCAGCCTCCACACTGGGCAGCTCAGAAGGGCCTGCAATTCTGACTCCAGGGAATCCACCACCCTCTCTGGGCCCTGCACAATCATACATGGTACACACTCACATAGACAAACACACAGTCGGACCAGCTGGAGAGGTGGCTCAGTTCTTAAAGAGCACCTGCTTCGAGCCTGGGGATCCAGTGCTCTCTTCTGGCCTCCTTTGGCACCCATGCACAAACCCCACACACAGATAATTAAAAATAAATATTTTGAGACAGGGCCCCACCTGTGCTATAATATATAAATCAGGCTGGCCTCGAATCCACAGAGGTCTGCCCACCTCTTCCTCACCAGTGCTGGGATGAAAAGCATGCACCAGGATGTCTAGCTCTAAATTTTCTTTTTAAGTTTTTTTCATTTCGAAGCACTGGGGGCAAATCCAGGGGCTTTGGTGTGCTGGGCAAGTTTGCTATCACAGAATAGACTCACCAGCCATAGTTGAAAACACTGCTCTTAATGACGGGAAAGCAAAAATGAAAGGTTTTTAAAGACAGGAAATGGGCAAAGAGGGAGGGAGGGAAAGAGGGTGAAAGAGGCACAGGCTGATTTGAATGATCCATCTAAACCTAGGCAAACAGGCTAGAAGCTTCCAGATCCTTAATGGAAATCTGTAGGGTAATCACTCTGGTTTGTACATTGGCATTTCCAGTAGAAGTCCTGTTCCTTCTCTACATAGGTGATAAGACAGAATCTGGGATTGACAGGATGGCCCAACAAGCAGCTGAGTTCACTCCCTAGAACCTGCGGGGGAAGGAGAGAACCACCATCCAAAAGCTGTTCTCAGACCTCCATATGCAACGCCAACACACACACACACACACACACACACACACACACACACACACACACACACATTCAGATTTAGAAACACAAAGGAGTCTGGCTGAGTGAATGTGAGGAGTGTGTCTTCTTTCTGAACATGCATAGCCAACACACGAATGTTTTACATTAACAAATTATGTCTTTGTTTTTATTTTGTTTTGAGAAAGGTCTCTATAACTCAGGCTGGCCTGGAACTCACTTTAAAGTCCAGACTGTCCTCAAACCTACTGCCTCCTGAGTGCTGGGATTACAGACACGCACAACTACGCCTAGCTAAATGTCTTAGCCTAGCATCTTTCAAGTGTAGATATTGAGTCCTTGTCTCCAAGACTCCTATGGAACTGTTTACATGAAACTGTTAGAACTACAGAGTTCTTGGGGGTATGCAATTCAAATATATAAAGAAAAGTTCTACCACCCCTTCTGCAGACACACACATGTCATATGTCAAACATGTTATACACACGTATGGCAGTCAAAGTGTGATTCCTAAGTATCTGACACCTTTTATAATCTCAGGTAAAGAATAAAAATTCTGGCCACCTACCACCCCACTCCAAACCCAGACTTCCCACATCTTCCAGGGTCCCACAGCGAGTCCCACCACCATCTCCTCTTCTGAAGTCAACCTCTAGATGTCCACTAAGACCTGCCCTACCTACATCCATTCACAAGACCCTTTGCCCTGCCTGCATCACCCCACACCATACACTAACCCATTCATAGTAGGCAATTTCACTGGCTCACTTTCTCCAGTAGATCATCTGGACAAAAAATAAACATCTGAATTAATTGACATCATACGTTAAATGGACTTAACATATCTACAGACTAGTCTATCCAAACACCAAAGAATATGCATTCTACTAAACAGCACATGGAAGCTTTTCTGAAAATAGGCCACATCCTGGGACACAAATGATTACAAATTCAAAAAGATTGAAATAACTTCTTGTATCCTAAAAAAGCAATAAAACTTAAAAATTGATACTGGGCAGTGGTGGTGTATGCCTCTAATCCCAGCATTTGGGAGGCAGAGACAAGTTTGAAGCCAGCTTGGTCTACAAAGTGAGTTCCAGGACAGTCAGGGCTGTCACACAGAGAAACCCTGTTTCAAAAAACAAAACAAAAAAACCCCAAAAGTCCAGGACCAGATAGATTTACAGCAGAATTCTAGACATTCAAAGAAGATCCTTCTTAAACCATTCAAAAGAGTGCTCCAACTCCTCCTAAGAAGTCAGTATCACTCTGATACCTAAACCAGGTAAAGGCAAAACACAAAAAGAAAACTACAGGCCAATATCCCTGATGAACATAGACTCAAAATAATAAATACTTGCAAACAGAATACAGACATAACATCAAAAAGATTACCCATCAAGTTGGAATTATCCCTGGAAAGCCCGGATGGCTCAACACATGCAAGTTGATAAATAAATGACATAAGTGGACTTAAAAGCAAAAATCACATGATCATCTCAATAGATGCAGAAAAAATACTTGACAGAATCCAACATTCATGATAAAAGTACTAGCGAAGAGAAAGCTAGAGGGAGTAAAAGCTATATACAAGTAACCCACAGCCAACATCCTTCCCGATGGAGAAAAGCTTGAAGCAATCCCACTGAAGTCAGGAACAAGACAGGGTGTCCACTATCCATCTCCTTCTCAACATAGTGCTTGAAGCACTAGCTGCAGCAATAAGGCAAGAGAAGGAAATTAAAGGGACACAAATAGAGAAGTCAAACTATCCATTTGCAGATGACACACTATATATGAGAGATCCCCAAAATCCTACCAGAAAACTTTTGGAGACAATAAATGCAGCAATGTGGTAGGATAAAGAATCAAATGGCAAAAAAAAAAAAAGAAAAGAAAAAGAAAGAAAAAAAGAAAAAAAATCAAATTGCACAAATCAGTAGCTTTTCTATTGGTATTCTATATCAATAACATATACAGAGAAGGTGGTTATAGACACACACTCATTCACAGTAGCCTCAAAGAAAATACAGTATCTAGTGGTACACCTAACCAAGGAAGGGAGGGACTTCTACATGAAAACTTAAATCTGCTGAAGAAAGAGATAGAGACACAAGAAAATGGAAAGACACCCATGTCTGTGGATTAGTAGAATTAACATTGTAAAAATGACCATTCTACCAAACGCTATTTATAAGTTCAATCCCAATCAAAATCTGTACCTCATTCTTCACAGAAATAGAAAAGGGTATCCTAAAATTCATATGAAACCACGAAAGACCATGGATAGACAAAACAATCCTCAGCAAAAAGAATAATTAATGCTGGAGGGATTACAATTCCAGATCATAAGGTATATTACAGAGACATAGTAATAAAAACAATGTGTATTGGCAAAAATCCAGACATGTAGACCAAAGGAACAAAATTAAAGATCCAAACATGAGCACACATAATTCAGCCATTTATTATTTGATGAAGACTCAAAAACAAAAACAAAACAAAAAAATAACCTTGGAAACAAGAAAGCATCTTCAACAAATGGTGCTAGGAAAATGATGTCCACATACAGTACACATTAGATCTGTATCTATCACCTTGCACAAAAACAAACTCCCAACAGATCAAAGACCTTAACCCGCTTTCTCCACTGTCTAGGCCAGGATGCTACCTGTGTCAGGCCACTGGGCATAGAGGACCACATGTCCGCATCACAGCCGCCCGGTCTAGGCTTCACCCTGTGTGAGTGCGAGTCTCTGACTGCAAGCAGACAGATGCAGGCTGAGGGTGCAGCAAGGTGCAGTTCTTTGCCAATGGCACTGCAGTCCTCATTCTGCACAATTCAGAATGTTCTGGTTTTTCCTGTTTGTTTGTTTATTTTTTTCTCTGTCGTACTTGCTGCGGGAGAAACTCCAGCTCTTAGGGAGAAAGTGTAAGTATTCTTTCTCTCCAAGTCATGAGACTCGGTTTCATAATTTGGGGTTGTCTCATGGTAGCAAATTGTCTTCCACAGCAGTGGGAAGTGTTCCCGGCAGTGTTCAGCATCTCAGCAGAGCTGACAGCCGGGCTTGAAGCAGGCCCACGGCAAACAATCCTTGACAACCGAGAGAGGCAAGCAAAGAGGACGTCCCTAGCCTTCTGCTCAGTCCTGGCCTCTTAATAGGTGATGTCATCAGCTCTTGTCTGCCTATGATTTTATCAGCACCTTCCAGAAAGGTCTTCATTCAATTTGTTTTCTCATAGTCTGTAAGTCCTTGAAGCATGGACTAATGACGCACCGGTGTGCTGAGTGCTAGCACAAATGCTCCTTCCACTCGAGCGCATCCCCTCAGCTGGGGGCAGGGGGAATCTTCAGCCTTCTTTTATCCTCTTGAGAAGAAAGATACTAGTACTGACCAAACCGGGTCCATGGTCAGTACTAGTATCTTTCTTCTAACGTAGTTGTTTGGTGGAACTGGAAAGGACTATGATGAAGAATGGGAGCAGACAGGAAGGGTCCTGGAAATACATTCTGCAGATTCTGTCTCTGGGTGGTGTAAGAACTGTTTGGCACTGACCAGGAGACCAAGAGGACAGGCAGCTGGCAGCAATGATCTTACCTTGATAGAGGCACTAGCAAATCGAGCCAGCTGTTTGATGTGCACCCCCTTTTTCCCGATGATAGCACCCACAGCCTGGGTTGGGATGAAGAGATTCACAGTCTCCTGCTCTGGGTACTAGAAAAGAACACGTGCGTACTGTCATGCTCACTGGGCACCTCACAGCCCAGCCAAGTACCGTAAGAGTATGGGAAGGCCTCACTACCCAGGGAGATGGCCAACACGGCATGGTGGATCTTTGTGTGACCTGGTGCTCTCTACATGAACCCAAGCGGGATTGCATGGGCCTACAATCCCCTCTGGGTCCTTTGCTGGGCACAGGCAGCCTGGGTTCTCTGACATACACAGATTTGATATGTATGTTTCCTGTGCCTTCATCCGAGACCAGAATGGTTGTGGTGGCTCAGTGGATTAACAAGTGCTTGTCACTCAAGCCTGATGGTCTGATCCCTGGAACCCATGGTGGGAGGAGACACTTTCTGAAAGTTGGCCTGGCCAGCCAAACACACCTGCCCACAGACAGAGGGACAGCTGTCCACTCCCTCCATAACTAGAAATACCATTTCACAAGGCGGCTCACCCTGCTGTGCCCAGGCCCCATGGCGAGTACCAGGGAGGTGGGCAAGCCACTTGTCCCTGGAAACCCCCGAGGAAAGAGCGGCTCTTAGGTCAGGCTGCCAATGGTTCTTGTGGGAGTGCTGTGTCTTCAGGGTCAGACTTTGATTAAAGAACACTGACAAGAAAAAAAAGGTGTGGTGTGGTGTGGTGTGTGCCTATGCACACATTCATGTACACACACACACACACACACACACACACACACACACACACACACACGTTGGAGGCCCGAGGTTGATGCTGCCGTCTTCCTCACCCACTCTCTCCCTTAGCTTTGACACCGAGAATCCTATGGAACCTGGCCAGTGAGATCCAGGGGTCCCGTCACTACTTCCTCAGCACTAGGAGCACCACCGCACCTGGCTTTTATGTGGGTGCTGAGGATTTGAACCCAGGTCTGCAGGTTTGTATGGCAAGTACTGTGCCAACTGCGCCACATCCCTTGCCTACTGGAAGCTTTTCTTTAGCTTATTAATATTTGCTAACTGGTTTTCTTTGTGTTTTAATAATTGTTAAGAGTGTGTGTGTGTGTGTGTGTGTGTGTGTGTGTGTGTGTGTACACACGTACGTACGTATGTAAGTGCAGGTGCCTATGAAGGCTAGAGACACTGGATCCCCTGGAGTTACACATGACCGTGAATCACCTGATGTGGGTACTGGCAACTCCAGTCCTCTGAAGAGCAGTGTGCACCCTTAATGACTGAGCCATAGCTCTAAGTCTTTGGCTCTTTAAGGAAGGATTTTACACTGTGTGTAGCTTAGGCTGGCAGGAAACTCACTACACAGCCCAGGCTGACCTCAAACTCAATCCTTTCACCTCCCACTCCCAGGATCACCTAAGAGGCCACACAGTTGAGGAGGCTCCCCAATACTGAGTGTGAAGCAGGGTGCTTACACTCTGAGCTGTATCCTTCTGGGACAGCCTAGAGCCACAGTGATCAGTCACACTGTAACCAGTCACTGGCCTGTTCACCGGGGCCATGTGGGGCAGGAAGAATGGTAGCCGGGGCAGGTTTGAGGGGCACTTACGGAGTGATGATGCGGGAATGGGCCGAAATGGTGATGAGGGTACAGACTGGAGAAGTATCCGGAGTGGGTCTGCATATTAATGAGACGTTCAGTGAGTCAGGTGTCCGTTTCCATGCGGCACACGTGCTCTGTGAGCCAGCACCACCGTCCCATCCACAAACTTGTGCCTTTGTGTCCCTAATCCCTGAACCCTTGACAAGGTGTCACCTGGTTGCAACAGGCCCCGGGGCCGCAGCTTCTAAGATGAGCCTTGCTCTCTAGGCATTCAGCCCAGTCCCACTGCTCAGACCCGCCTTTCAGTGAGGACAGGGCTCGTGGCTCCTGTTCCATGGGGAATGACAAGTTGTGCATTACAAGCACAGAGAATCCTGGGGACAAAAGCAAGAGTTATTCAGAACAAGCAAATGTGATCTTGGGAGGACGGAGCAGTTAGCTGCATCAGAGATTCCCAGAGGAACAGAAGCTCAGTGTGGAGAAACTGAGAGCATCAGTAGGAGAGAGGGAGCAGACAGACAAAGACATCGTGTGCAGATGTGGAGAGGAGAATCAGGAGGGCAGATGTGGACTCACGACGCAGAGCTGGCTATGAAGAAATCACAGTTGAAGCAGTAGCTACTTTTTAATTGAATACCTGCAGTATAGCAGGGACTATGATATCCTACATCTATTTATAAATTCTTAACCCGCATAGTGATAACATATCCGAGTTCATAGTCTTCTGGGTAGAACACTTACTAAGTGAGCAAAGCTGTGTTAATTATGTTTTACATAAGGTCATGTAAACAGTGCTATCACTGTTACCCCCAGCAAGACGGTGGCAGGTGCGGAGCACCAAGGCACGCAGCCCTGCCCGACAGAGGGCGATGTGGATGGAGCTTGGAGCCCGAGGACAGCTGAGGCCCCGAACACATTTCAGGGTGATGTGTGTGTCTTCCACCGTCTGCATCTCCAGCTAGACTCAGCTCCAGATTAAGATCCACCTGTGATTTCTTACCAACAAAACCAACTGTTCTTTGAGCTCGGAGAGAAAAGACGGAGTTAAAAGCACGCTGTAGTACTTCCCAGGTTCTGCGGCATCAGGGCTCATGCCCTGGTGACCTGAAGAGACTGCAGTGATGCCTCTGCCCACTAGGGGGTGCCACCAGACTGCGGCCCCAGGAAAGCCTCATGTTTGAAGGAAGATGCTGCCTCTTTTTGAAAACTGGATAATAAAGTTTGAACACAAAACCTGGATTTCAGTTCTATTGGATGAAACATTTAAAACAAGCTATTTCTACATATGTAATTCTGCTTTTTGTTACTGTTTATTATTGAATTGTGTGGTATCTGGGTATTGGCATGGAAAATTTTAAATTATTTCATTTGACTTCAGTTTTCCACTACAAATCACGTGTTATTTTTACATTCCAAAAAGTATTGGCATGTAGAGTGTATATACAAACAAGATTTAATTATGAAACCATTCATTTTAATCTAGGACTGTAAAGAAAGCTACAAAAACTAATTAAATTATTTTCTATGTAAGGGTATAGACCAGAACATGGGATAATGCTAAATGCTTTCTTATTTAATTTGAAGCTTGAACAATAGGAAGATATTTCACGTCTTAATTTGTAAGGCTGTTGAATATCTCATGGCTGGGGATGGAAAAGGGCACATAGTATAACACTGTATTGTTAATTTGCTAAGTGATCACAGTCTCAAATGCCTTTTTTACTATTTATGCTTATATCTAGAGACACAGGCTGCCCTCAACCTTGGTCATAAAAGCTTATTTATGTAATAGAAGTCAAGGGAGAAATGCCTAATAGTTTGAAGTCCTGAGAAAAACAGACTAAGTACTCTGACCTAAATTGGACATCTAACCAGGTCCTTTCATCAGCATGGCTTAGGGAAACATCTTGGAATAGGTGGTAGAAGAATCTAAGAGCCAACAGGAAGGAGTTCTGGAAATGCCATCTTTATAGCAAGATGTTTCTGTTGTATTTCTGGTTACTTGACAAAATCTCCACAAGAGCAAACAAGTGAAAATCCAGGCAAAGAAACAGCAGATCTTCTTTAGGAACCCACGCCAACACCCTGGTGAACTGTAGGCAGTTGATAGTGCCCGTGGGAGGAAAAAATTTGTGAGGTTGTGTTTTCGGTTAGGATTCTAATAAATGGTCCTAAACTCATGCACATGTTATCATCACTAATTGAGCATACTGTGTTATGAAAATTAACAGCCAAAAATTTGGGAGAAGGGTCTCTCTCGATGAGTGGAATGTTGTATGGAGAAGCAAGGGGTATTGACATGGAATGTAGATCTTTTTTCTTTTGGAGACAAAGTTTCTCTGTGCATCCCTGGCTGTCCTGAATCTCCCTCTGTAGACCAGGCTGGCCTTGAACTCACAGAGATCCACCTGCCTCTGCCTCCCAAGTGCTGGGATTAAGGGCGTGCGCAACCACTGCCCAGCTGGGTCTCTGACTCTTATGCCTGCTCAGAGTCAGATATATACCTATTGGATAGTGACCCCTGTGGACTCATTATCAGTTTCAGTGGTTCTTCATATTTTATTAATCTGTTTCATCTGCTTGTCTCCTCATGCTCTATGGCAGATGTGAGTGCAGGTGCATTATTATGCAAAATTTAAGCTACCCTACCATTTTAGCACCATATACTTCATCTTGCATATCTAACAGAGACAACTATGTAAATTATGGCTACAGCATCATTATTATGTTAACCAGATGAATAGTGATGTAGGAGTTCTCCAAAGTTTAAAGAATGAAGGTTGGGTGAAGTACTGAGATGAAGGAGCTCTGCTTTGAATGGACCCTTTCTCTCCAAGAAAAAAAAAGGTTTAATTCATTTGGGAACATTTTGAGACTTATGTTGGTATAAGTATACTTATATACTTAACCTGCCCCTTACAGTATACTTAGCCTTCCCCTTAAAAAACCTTGAGAAATATGGGGGGAGTCTATCTGTTTATTGAGCACCTACTATGTACAAGTACATGTCTATAAACATCATCTATAACCACACCAAAGCTGAGAGTAAAAACCAAGGCTCTGGCAGTCTTCCCAAATATTACCTTCTTTGTGGTCAATGGAAGAATATCAAGGTATTACCATGAATCAGTACACAAAGTTGTGTGTGTAGTGTGTGCCTTAATCTAACCGGGTGTCTAATGCCTGAAGACATAATAACCACTTTATTCTTTCAGAGTCTATTGAAATAATTAAATGGGGATAAAATATTAGAAAGTGAGAGAGAAAGAAGACAAAAATGCTTTCCTCTCCCCAGCCCAGAGTAGGGGAATCTTCTCCTACTGAGCTTTTCTCCCCAGCTGGATATAGAGACAGACCTTGACATATGATGGTTCAGCACAGAGTTTCTGACTTTGTGGTGACATAACACAGTATTTACTCAGTGTTTTGAATATTGATCTTTTCCAGGTTAGTAACATGTAACTCTAATAACCTCGATGCTGTCACTGCCATCATGTTTCCGGCCATCGATGCATGCCACCAAGTTGTGCTCTCTACACGTGTTGCCATGGTATGGTGCTCAGCAGCTCAAATGTTTGAAATGCTTGTTCAATTTACTGTATTCTGGACTTAATGATATGACTGTCACTCCATGTTGTATTGAAGAGCATCCAGAAATACAAATCCTGGGGTTTATAGGTCACTTGTTTTACTCGAGGACATTTGTAAATTTATCCTCTAAAGGTCTGCATTTTGCCTTGGGAATCTGCTAATAGCAACGTGGTGAAGCCTCCTTAAACATGCTTGGAGGCCAAGCATGTGGTACAAGCCTGTAACCTCAGCACTCAGGAGGCTGAGGCAGGAGAATCATGAGTTTGAGGTTAGCCCAGGTTACATACTGATACCCTGTCTCAGAACCAAACAGAACAAAGACAAAACACAATGTAGCAAAACATATGATTTTGAAGTGAAAACAAACCCCTTGTTCTGGAAGCCAGTAAAGAAAGGGTAAGAAGAAAGGAAGTGAGAGGTGAGGGAAGGAAATCCAACTTAAGGATCCCTCCCACATTCCATCTTGATTTTATGACCTACCTTGAAAGGGGCTCCGGTAAAGGATGTTTGTCCCTAAAATGTCTTATGCAGATCGGAAGGAGATCGGAAGGAGAAGGCACTCAGCCACCTGGGCAATGATACCATCTAGAAGGGTAACTTCGAAAGTAACAGGTTTAAACTTCAAGGTCTCTTTCTTTATTAGTCTCACCCAAAGCCTTGGGGAGGGCTCCCAGGCTGCATCCCCAGGCTCATCTGTGAAAGCTTTATACCGTCTGCCTTAGTGATTTTTGTGACAAAAGACTCTGCCAAAAGCAACTTAGAGGAGAAACAGTTCGTTTTGCTTACAGCTCCAGAGAAAGAACAGCCCGTCATAGCAGGCAGTGTGTGTGTGTCTGTGTGTGTGTGTCTGTGTCTGTGTGTGTGTGTGTGTCTGTGTGTGTGTGTGTGTGTGTGTGTGCAGGCAGGGAAAGCATGGGCGCAGGAGGCTGTCTAGTCACATTGCATTCAAACAGGAAACAGAGAGTATGAAGAATGGCCAGGTTATAGAGCCCCAAGATCTGTCCCCAGTGACCCTCTTCCTCCAGTGACATGCCACCTGCTAAAGGTTCAACAACCTTCCCAACAGCACCACCATCTGGGGACCAGTAAACAGAGCCCCACTCACCTGGAAGAGTTCAGCAGCCGAGGAATCCAGTTCTCAAAGGAACAATGTACCTCAAGCTGTAACTTCACAAGTGCCAGATTTCCCTAGGACTGGAGCTTGTTTTTTTTCATTTCTCATTTTAATCTGCAAGGATCTAAGCTAATTTGTGTTTTCATTTGTACAGATGAAATTATGCAGCAGGTAGTGAGGCCCTTGGTAGGAGCGGATGTAGTAGAAATGTCAACGGTTTGCCATTTGTTCAGGTAAGGGGCAGACTCGTTTGCATTTCTACACTTCGTTGGGGTTCCTGGTAGGAGGCCCCAAGATCTTGAACCTTATGAACATTATATCCAAGTTCAATGCTTCAGTCTCATCCAATACTAGAATGGAATAAGGACATCCTTATGGAGGAAGGTAAGGCTCCATGGATGATTTGCTTTGCTATTGGAGGGAATCTGTTGTTTTCCAGGGAGAAAGTAAAAACAGAGCCGGAAAGGTTATCACGAAGAACGGAGAGAATTGCCAGTTCCAGCTGCCATCGTTATATTGCTCACCTAAGAGAACCTTCTTTTCAGTCAGTGTCTCACTAAGCAGCTCTGGCTGTCCTGGGCCTCACTATGCCAACCAGACTGGTGTTGAACTCATAGAGATCTGCCTGCCCCTGCCTCCTGAGTGGTGGGGTTAAAAGCGCATGCCACTATGCCTGGCTCCTGAAGAGTCTTGACTGAAGGATTTAGGAGATTTGCTGTGGTTACTGTGAGAAATTTCTCCTGTTTCTAGCTCTCCTAAGGAAATGTCCATCAGGTGTTATGGGATTGAAGAGAGATGGATCTTGTTAGGAGGTTAAAAGTCTTCTGGGTCTAGGTTTTATCCTGAAACCTTGTTAGCACTTGTGTCCCTCCTTACTTACTCTGCAAGGGTGACATGACTCTAATTCTCACACACTGAATTCTGAATTACAATATGTAGACCAAAGTTGGAAGCGTGCAACAGTGACATTAGTGGTCCAAGTTCACATCACAAAAGAATAAGATGGTCAATGACTCTCTTCAGGTTTTACATCTGTCTGGAAAAACAACGACAAAACTATCTTTAAATAATTTAGTTGAAATAAAATTACATAACTTCTCCCCTCCCTCTCATTCCTCCTACCCCCCATGTCCCACCCCCCCCCAACTCCCAAATTCACATCCTCCTCTTCTTTAACCATTGTTGTTACATATAAATACAAATGAATAAAAATACAACCTGCAGAGTCCGTTCTGTATTGTCTATATGTATGTTTCTTGGTCTTACCACTTGGTATTGGATAACTAATCAGGGGTTCATCCTTGGGGAAGACTGGATTATTCACTACCTGAGCAGTTGTCAATTACTTGTGGCTTTTCCTCTGGGATGGGGCGCCATGAAACTTCCCCCACCTGTGTTGGGATGCCAACTACTGTTGGAATTGTTCAGTCATGTTTAGGGTGCCATGTTGTTGAGATTTCATGGGTATGGCTTCCCTGTTATAGCTAGAGGGCACAACCTCACAACAGACTTCCTGATCCTCTGGCTCTTAGAATCTTTTGGTCCATCTTCCATGATGCTCCCTGAGCCTCAGGGTCAGCTGTAGCTGTATCAGCCCAGGCTGGGCTCCCTGTGGTCTGTTGTTCTCTGCATTTTGACTAGTTGTGGTTTTCTGTAAGGTCTCTTGCATCATAACAGAAGCTTCTTTGATCTATGGGTAAAAGATAAGTATTTACAATGTGGTTAGGAATTAGACTGATTTAAGAAAGTGGTGATTATAGGTCCTCCTCCAAGACCAATGGTCTCACTAGTGTGAGACCAAAGGTTCACAATAATATTGGGCATGATTTCCCTCTTGTTCAGTGAGTCCTGAGTCCAATTAGACAGCTGTTGATTACCACCAAGATCTAAGTACTACTATTGCACTTTTAGGGATAGCTTGCCATGCTGGTCATTGTCCTGGTGGTTCATTCATAGCTGTCACAGCTGGATAGGATTCTTGACTGCTTTCCTCCCTTAGCAGCACAGTCCTCAAGGAGGAAGCTTTTGGGTCAGTCCTGTAGTAAGCTTTCCTGTTGGACTATCTTTGGACAGCCAGCCTGAAAAAAAAATGACGTGAAGACTTATTATTAATTATGAAAGTTTGGACCATAGCTTAGGTTTGTCTCAACCAGTTCTTATAGCTTACATTAACCCATATTTTATCTATGTTATGCCATGTGGCATTACCTCTCTTCCATCTTGCACCTCCTGTCTCCTTTTCTTTCTTTCTTTTTTTTTTTTTTTTTTTTGTTTGTTTTTTTTTTTTTGGTTTTTCGAGACAGGGTTTCTCTGTGTAGCTTTGCGCCTTTCCTGGAACTCACTTGGTAGCCCAGGCTGGCCTCGAACTCACAGAGATCAGCCTGGCTCTGCCTCCCGAGTGCTGGGATTAAAGGCGTGCGCCACCACCGCCCGGCCTCCTGTCTCCTTTTCATGTCTGGCTGGTGACTCCACCTTTCTTCCCAGAGTCCTCTCTGTCTCCAGAAGTCCCACCCAACCTCTTCTTGCCTAGCTATTGATCATTCACTTTTTATTAAACCAGTCAGAAGGTGCCTTGGCAAAGACACATCTTCATAGTGTAAACAAATATTTCACCACACAGTCCCAGGTCAGATCTTCTGAATCCTATGCCCAAAGTGTGTGATGTCTTTAGTGATAGGGATTTACCTTCAGTTTCTGGGAGGCATCAAGGGCAGCAGCAGTAGGCATATTGTTTGGGGGAACTTTTAGACGCCCTAACTGACAACTCAGAAGAGATTTCTCATGCCTGTTACTGAGCCATTGTGGGGAGCATTATCATCCCAAGTGGTGTAGTTCATCACACACACCTCCCCCCTCGAGTATGTATTATATGTAATTTTGAGTAAATATAAAATAATAATTCCCTATGTGTTTTTGATGCATCCTTATTGTTTCTCATTCCTCTTTCCTCCCCCTTTTCCTGTATTGTTTTCTGCCCACAATAGGGGAAAAACATTTTCCCTAATTCCCCTATGGATATCACCCATATCCTGATAGTCCCTTTCTAGAGTGTCCCCTCCCCTCCACGGTCCTTTTTGTTTTCCTGGTTTCTGTGTTTGCTTCAGGTCCTATACTCACATCTGAAGATTTGGAGCTGCATATGGGAGATCACATGTGCTGTCTGTCCTTCTGGGTCTGGGTTACCTCAGTATAATATTTCCTAGTTCCATCTATTAACCTGCAAATTTCATGATTTCATTTTTCTTTACAGCTGGACAGTATCCCACGGTGAATATATAGCACGTTCTCACTACCCACTGTCATCTGAAGCGCGTTTATGCTGTTTCCAGCCCCTAACTACTGTTAATAGAGCAGCAACACCCATTGCTGCTCAATATCTGTGGAGTAGGACGTTGAGTCGTTTGGGCGTATGTGTGCCAAGGGGTGGTACAGCTGGGTCACATGGTAGATCTGTGTCTAGCTTTCTGAGAGTCCTCCACACTGATTGGGGTAAGATGAAATCTGAAAATTGTTTTAATTTGTATTTCTCTGACAGCTAAGGGTGGCATAGTCTGGATATCAGTCCTCTGTCAGATTCTCTTACTTCTTGTAGCTGGGCTGACTGTTTCCTTTGCTGCGCAGAAGCTTCAAAGCCATCTTATTCATAGTTACCCCACAGAGAGAATGTAGTTTGTATCAATTTACTCTATTCCAGAAAAGGCAAAAGGAGTCACATTTCCTTCCCTTTTCTAAACCATATTTCATCCACCTCAGACCTCTCATCCCACTGATTGAAATTTCCTTGATGGCCTTACTGGTACCTTCCCAAATCAGAACAACCTCATCCCTGTGCCTGACGACCAGTGCTGCAATCCAGCCTGCCGCTGCTGGGGAACGAGGGATCTGTGGATCTCAAGTGAGACAGCCTAGTAGGCTCAGGTGTTTGAACGCCTGCCTCCCAGCTGGTGGGTTGTTTTGGAAGATGGTTCAGCCTTGCTGGAGGATGTGAGCCATGTGGGGTCAGCCTTGAGAGACCCCGCTCACACCCTGTTTCCAGTTCGCTCTCTTTGTTTTGTTCCTGTGGCTGTAGATGAGTTCTCTCCGATTCCTGCTCCTGTTGCTGGCTGTCACACTGTTCCAGCCATTATAGGTTCTTATCTCCCTGAAGCTCTGAGGCAATTCTTTCTTCCTTAAGCTGCCTTTGGCATGGCATTTTATCACAGCGACAGAAAAGTAACTGATAAAATATATTTATGGGTCTGGAGAGATGGCTCAGAAGTTAAGAGCACTGGCTGCTTTTCCAGATGTCCTGAGTTCAATTCCCAGAAACCACATGGTGGTTCACAACCATCTATGATGAGATCTGGTGCCCTCTTCTGGCCTGCAGGCAAACATTCAGGTAGAACACTGTATACATAATAAATATTTTAAAAAAAAGATATTTATAAGTTCAAGGCTTGCTTGGGAAATATGAACACATAGTGCCTGAAACCACTTTAGGCTTTAGACTTAGATTCTTTTGGATGAGCATACAACTAATAGGTTGTTTTGAATTTCAGTTTGTTATTGTATTATAGATTATATTGAGCATGGCATCAGGCTGTGGGGGAACTTAGCCAATATTACTTGTTTTTTAAAAAGCTTGTAATATGACATTCTTTGTACTGGACTCAATTAGGCTACCATGCCTTTTGAAATGTTTGTTTTCTTGTTTGTTAAGTCTTGATCCCTGATGTCAAGACTGTGTCTAAAGCAGGTAGAAAGAAAGCTATGGTGCTGGTTTAACTCATTATTCTTTCGAAAAGAAGAAAAGTTTCCAGAAATTTTTTACTATTTCTACTTATGTCCTACTTCAGAAATATGTCACATAACATTTACAAATCAGCAAAGGGATCTAAAAAGGCAAGCATTTAGCTTCCTAATTGCTCCATGGAAAGTGGTTAAGGAAAAAAGCCTGGGAATAAATTGGCCATTTATCAGCATTTCCCATTAAATCTGTGGTTTAGTTATGAGGACTTCTGCGGTTTCTCTGTGTGCATGTGTGGTCCATAGGTGTGTCCATGTGAGCACAGGTGTTTGCAGAGGACAGAGGGCTGGGTCCCTCTAGAGCTACGGTTGCAGGTGGTTGGGATTCACCTGACACAGGTACAGGGGAACTGAACCCGGGTCCTCTGTAAGAGCAGCACATGCTCTTAACCACTGAGCCCTCTCTCCACCCCACTCTTCTATTTCTTTTCATGGCTATTTCTTCCTTGAAACAATTGTTTCTGAGTTTCCATTACTCACAATAGCTTTCATGCTTTGGAAAATAATTAAAAATAGAGACAGAGTAATTTTAGGCTATGTAGTTCCCAGAATAATGAGAAACAAAGGAATGTAATTACAGCAAAATAAAACATACTCCAATAGCATGTATTTAAATAGAAGTGGTTAAGAAATATTACTCTCAGGAAAGCTTCCTTATGGTTATATATAAGACCGAGTTTATCTGCATGTATACCTGAGGGCCAGAAGAGGGCACCAGATCTCATTATAATGGTTGTGAGCCAAGCTGGATCAAGAACAGAGAGGGAGAACAAGGAATAGGAGACCATGGTAAATGAAGACCACATGAGAATAGGAAGAAGCAAAGTGCTAGAGAGGCCCACAGAAATCCACAAAGATACCTCCACAATAGACTGCTGGCAATGGTCAAGAGACAGCCGGAACTGACCTACTCTGGTGATGAGATGGCCAAACACCCTAATAGTCGTGCCAGAAACCCCATCCAAGGACTGAGGAATCTGGATGCAGACATCCACGGCTAGCCCCCCGGTGGAGCTCTGGGAGTCTAATTAGCGAGAAAGAGGAGGGTTTGTATGAGCGAGAATTGTTGAAACCAAGGTTGGATAAAGCACAGGGACAAATAGCCAAACGAATGGAAACACATGAACTCTGAACCAAAGGCTGAGGGGCCCCCAACTGGATCAGGCCCTCTGAATAGGTGAGACAGTTGATTGGCTTGATCAGTTTGGGAGGCAACTAGGCAGTGGGACCAAGTCCTGTGCTCATTGCATGAGTTGGCTGTTTGAAACCTGGGGCTTATGCAGGGATGCTTGGCTCAGTCTGGGAGGAGGGGACTGGACTTGCCTGGACTGAGTCTACCAGGTTGATCTCAGTCCTCGGGGGAGGCTTTGCCCTGGAGGAGGTGGGAATGGGGGGTGAGCTGGGGGGAAGGGGATGGGGACAGGAGGAGGGAGAAAAAGGGAATCTGTGACTGATATGTAGAACTGAATGGTATTGTAAAATAAAATAAAAGGAAAAAAAAAGACCGAGTTTATAGGCTAGGCTCAGGGCATTGTAGATGGGTTATTCTTGCTTATATTAAATTGTCTAGGCCTTAATATATCAAAAAGTATGAGACTTGTTTTTAAAAGATGTAGTATGTGACAATTAGTGTCTTGGGTCCTGGGTTCCCAGAGGGAACAACGGAATGAGTTCTACTGTTTTCCCAGCTAAAACCAGTTATTTGGGAAAAAGAGAGGAAACATAGATATCAAGGCAAATAGTGGTAGTTGCCTCTCCACAGTTACTCCACACATCTCCCTATAGATGTCCCGGAACGCCAAATCTTCCTCTTTGTGATCAGCTCTTTCATGCCAGCAGATGCCCACACTCTTTGTGAGTTCACTATAGGCCCATGCCAACATCTACCCACCAGTATTCTGGGTTCTTGTGTCTTGGAAGGAGAAATTGGACAGGATCTGAGGATAGTGACAGAAACAGAGAAGAAGTCAGAGGAAGGAAGAAGGGAGGAAGTGGGCTGGAATTGGGGGGAAGGTTAGAGCCCGGTGGCCCACGCTCTGGGGATCAGGACCTTTGTGGAGAGCACTTGTTTTGTGTGCAGGCTGCTGCTGTAGATCTTGTCGTGACTGGGAGGGTGGGCTTCCTCTCCATCATCAGGTTTCTCTCGTTTGCTAATTTTGACACCACCTGTTCCTGGTTTCTGCTGTGACCTGGATCTCTTTCACTTAATGGAAGGGAAAAGGTCATAAGAGGAAGAGCAAGGTCTATTTTATTTTAGATGCTATTTTACTTAGTAACAACAGGATTCATTATCTTCCTGGGATGGGACTTTGAGACAATCCCCCTTTCCTCTCTTGTATTACTATGTTTTATCACAAGGTGGCACTTAATGTCTTGTGTGTGATTAATCGTGGTACATAAGCAGAAGAAAATCCCACCTGCTTTGCTCTATTTAGGTAGGTAAAGCTTTACTTCAGTCAACTATAAAAAGGAAAGACTAAAGTGAGATGAGTGGGTAGAAACCAATGCAGGAAGAGAGGGAGCGATAAATAACACTAAAGAAGTTTGAAAAAGCCATGAGATCCTATTATTTTATGTTTTCCTAAAATTACATATAGTGTATATGTGTACATACATACATAATACATGTATAGTTGTTTTTTAAATGAAGTTACATCACCTGTGGTTATAATGCTCCCTCCAAGAGCCATAGACTAACAAAAATTACAATACCAGATCTGAAGAATCTCTTTTTGAGTTGTTAGTCAGGGGAAAACAGGAAATCCCCCAAACAATGTAGGTTATTGCTGTCACCCTTGGGTGCTTCCTAGAACTTGAAAGAGCTACCTCTTAATAAAGACACCCTGCACTTCTGACACAGGATTTGGAGGAATGAAACTGGATCTAACCTGAAGCCTCCTCTCTTGGGAATAGTTCATAAAGTATTGGAAGATGCTATGCAAACAGGCAATAGAGCAAACCCATCAATAGTCCTACCCAACTGGGACAGCTGTGAATTGCAATAATGACTGCCATGGCAAGATATCCTCAAAGGTTCAATAAAAGCACTTATATCTTGGGGGGGTCACCAACAGCCATCTAACTGAACTCAAGGCCTGCTCAACATGGGGGGATTCATGCCTGGTACTGTAAACCGAACCAACTACCCATGGCTGACGAGACCATGGAGCTTTCAGCAACCATTATAATTTCTAAGTACATTTTAAATAATCATGCCCAGAGTACTCACACTCCTAAAGTATAGCTCTCACCCCTCATCAAAGAAGCTCCCCCCTCCCCTGCCAGGCAATGAAGCCATTAATGAAGTCTACAACTGGTCAAACTGCAGAGAACAACTGTCATGGAGTGCACAGCCCCAACTGATTCTACACCCTCTACACGTAAGGCTCCGGGGGACATTGTGGAAGAGGGGGTGGAGGATAATACGAGCCAGAGGACCAGAAGATCTGCCGCAAGATTCTGTCCTCTGTAAACGACAGAGAATCTGTACCCTTGAAACCTCCACAGTGTGGTTGCCTGAACAATACTCATTGACATGCCAGCGTGGATAGGAGAACTCTCACAAGAGTTCCCCCCTAGATGAAGAACTACAGGCCATTAATGACTGCCGAGAGAGGGAGAAGCAGTCTTCCCCAGGGATGAGCCTCCTAATTGGTTATTGGCTATATGGCTATCCCTAAAAACATAAACATGAAGCAACACTAAATGCACCAGAAGGTTGCATTTATACATTCATATGATTATATGTAGCAATAATTTAAAGAAAAAGAGGCTATGAATTTAAGAAAGAGTGGGGGTGAGAGGTGACGTGGGAGCCGTAGTAAGAAGAGGGGAGGGGACTATGTAAATACTGCACTTTTGTATGAAGTTCTCAAAATATAAATAAAAATTTAAATAAAAGCCAAAGGGCTGAGGATGCAGCTCGGTGGTAGAGCACTTGCTTGCCATGGGTGAGGCCCTAGGTCTATGTCTGACTCTGAAATGAATAAATAAATAGATGGGCAAAATCATACAGCATAATCACATCCTAGTGAATACTTGGGAGGGTGTTTGGTTCCTTAAAATGGTTTGCCATTCACTCAGCAAATATTTGTTATATGATTAGCATTGTGTATAAGACACCTAACTCTACCCTTTCTTTAGATACAAATTCTCTTAACTCACATCTCTCTGAAACCTACTATAGTCGTGAAACTGTCGAGAAGAACATGGAGAGACACCACAGTGAAGCAATTTGGTCTCTTTGTCACAATAATTATGATCATAGTCACCGTCCATTGAGCATTGATCTGTAGTGAGCATTCTGCTTAAATGCTTTCCCTGTGTTTATTTTTAATACTCATAGTACCTTTTTAGAAGGTACAACTATTATTCTTTTACAAACTTGTGTGTGTATCAGTAGGCAGGGAGACAGGTGAAGAATCTCCTACTGAGTTTAAGTATCTTGCCCAAATCTTATAGCAATTAAGTGGCAAAGTAAGATGTGAGGCAATCTGACTTTAGAGTTCTCTTATGTGATAGCATTAAGGGAAAATGCCCCCCCCCCCCCCGAGTCTCAGGCATTTAAATACTTGGTCCTCAATTGGTGGCGCTGTTTGGGGAGGTTTAGATTGTTCAGCCTTGCTGGAGTAAGTACACCACTGAGGTGGACTTTGAAATGAAAAGCCACACATCACTTTCAGTTCACTTTTTCTGCTTTGTGCTGGTGTTTGAGATGCGAACCCCAGTATGTGGATGGAGGCAGGCTAAGAGAGAGATGTATGTTTCAGGTAGCAAAGCTAAAGGGGAGCCATTCAAGTTCCATGAAATTCAAGTCCTAAACATCAGATATGGAGGTACAGGGTTCGGCATTTGCCCTGCTGGGTTCTGTCTTGCTTTGGTCCAGTGTCTCCTCACTATGTTCCCATTCTTCCCTTTTTTGATGTCAGTCAGGTCCCTCATCTCCAGAGCTATGACAGCACATTTGCTGTCCCATTCACTCATTTTTGTTGCGGGAGGTTGATGGGAGGAAGGTACCCTTACCTTCACTCTTCCAGAGACAGGTTTAAACATGTCATGGAGGAGGACTTCTTAGATGCTATAACCTACCTCATAAGCATTTCCAGATGAGCTAAATATTATTTTCAGCTTTCTGACTCACTGTCTTGACCCATCCATCCCATGCAGCAGGGCTGGGTGGAAATAGAATTTTCCATGGCCATAGTTCATTCTCATCAGTAACTCAGCAGTGTGCCTGACCCATCAGTCAGGAGTAATGCATGTACAAATGCTGTATTGGCAAAAAAGAACCTATTGTGACCAGGCCGTACACATGAGAAGTCCTTAATAAACACCGCAGAGCGAAGAAACGCTAACTGCCTTGCTGATGGGCGAGGGTTACTGGTTCATTGCCTTAGTTTAGGGTTCGTCTGGCTTTTTAGGTAAAGTTGCTTGTGATATGGGAGCAATGCTCAAAGAATTCTGATCATACCAAGAACTGTAGAATTTCTCTTTCCTAAATATAAAGGTTAGGGAGCAGATTTTATAACTGTCATTTTCCAGTGGAGAAATGAAGGCATGGATTCAGGACATCGAAAAGGTCACAACTGAAAACTCCTCATAACGGCTCATAGCTCAGTCCTCAACATAAATGTTGTCTTCACACCTCTTATTTCTGCTGCTTCAACCCACGTCTCACTTCTGGATGACACTTGAGGCAACACATACCCAAAGCTCCACAGAATAAAGACTGAGACAGTTCATATAGAGACAGAGCTAGACATGGAGTGGAGGCAGCCTAAGAGGAAGATGTATGTATGTTTCAGGCAGCAAAGCTGGAGGGGAGCCATTCAGTCAGGTCTGAACCCTGATTCTGGACGGTGCTGGGAGGGAGACATGGGCAGGAAGGCCTTGACTCACCACAAGTGTGTATTGCTCATGACCTCATCCTTAACTGGAGCTTGCTGAGAATTAACACAGCAGTCATATGTATGCCCCGGTGATTACACCTGACTTATATGATCTGGAGGTCAACACTGGCTATTCAGGAGGCTACTTGTAGTACTGATTCTATCTGTGGAGATTAGGGTGTGAATTGCCTTAACCAAACCTACTCTAAAAAAGTTTTGTGGCTTTTTTTTTCCTTTCAAGGAAGACTGGATTTATTTTTAATGCACTTTTTCGAAGTTCAGTAGTACACTTTATTTCACCAATTCCTTGATCTCTTTCATCACTTCTGTCTGTGATATGCATGAATGCAAACACACCAGCAAACACATGAGCCTCTGAGGGAGCTGCTTGTTGCATGGAGAAGACAACTTCTCTGGGCTTCTCCAGAACCATTCTCTGCAGGGACACCCCTCCCAGCCCTCTAGTAGATCCCTACACATTCTTAGGCCTTCAGTCTCATCTTGCATCTTCAGGGGACTGGTTCTTGACCCAGTCTGCTTTCTCAGTTGTCTTTTTGTGATTTTTCTAAATCATCGGGTTTCTGCATTTTAGAATACTACAGTGTATGAAAATAAGTTGTTTCTGCCTCTTTTATGACCCTGTAAAGTGGAAAAATTTTGTTTGGTTTTGGTTTTTGATCTCTGCCGAGTGCTGTGCCCTAACACATGGTTCGCAGGAAGTGCCTTTAGGATTTCTAGTTCGGTTACAGCTCATTCTAAAGGAACAGTGTTGTGTAGGACAGTGGGGCCCACTGACCCTCCACTTCTCATTGGGGATTCTGTCTCCTGGGGTTCAGGCAGGTGAACTTGGACTGCTTCTGTGGCTCACTTGCATTTCAGGACAGTGGTCATCATTTGTAGCAAACTTCTTCCCATTAACAGTGAACCCTCAATGGGTGGATTGCATCTTGCTTCACTTCCTTTTTCTATGTCTCAGTGAGTACTACACCTGACTGCTTTTGAACCAGGGTAGAGAGAGACAGGGAGAATTATACTCTTTGTGTCTTTCTTCCTTCCTTCCTTCCTTCCTTCCTTCCTTCCTTCCTTCCTTCCTTCCTTCCTTCCTTCTTTCCTTTCTTTCTTTCCTTCTTTCTTTTTTTTGCTTCCTGTTCCTTGTTTAATTTTTGGTAAACTAGGAAGGATTATTTTTCTCCCTAGAATGCTGTTTATCTCTTGTGAAAGAGTAACTGTCAAACCAGTCAGTCTTCTGTCTCTAGCTCCTACCCGGTTATTCCTTTCTACATCAAACACAGACAAAGGGCAAGAGGGCCCCAAATAGTGAATTGGACCTGAATATTCATCTCCAATTTTTGGTACAGGTTCCAAAGACCAAATCCAGCCTTGTGCTTCTGTGAGTCCTATTTATCTTGATTTGCATATTTTTTAAATATTATTTGGTTAGTAGACACCACAGCACTTCCCAGTTTACAATGTGTTTCCTAAATAGTTGCAGAGGATTCACAACACAGTATAGAGCAAGAAAGAATTGATAAATAGAAAAACAGCAGTATGTTCAGGGTAGGAGAAAGATGGCCCTGTGCTTGAAATTAACAGTAACCTCACTTTATGGCTAGCTGGGATTACAACAGAAAGGCTCCACTTCCTTAAGTGTTTTGTGAATACCTCCTGTGTGGGACTGTGAACTTGATTGAGATGGCTGTGAGGCAATACTGAGGCCTTAGGAAACTTATCACCTCATTTGACTCTACTACCATGGTGTTTTGTGAGGTGTGTAATGAGGTATTAGGAGCTCTGAGGGTACAAAGCTACATCGGTCAGAGAAACAAAAGAAGAAGAAGAAGAAGAAGAAGAAGAAGAAGAAGAAGAAGAAGAAGAAGAAGAAGAAGAAGAAGAAGAAGAAGAACAAAGCAAGGGGAGGAACCACCATCACCACCACCACCACCACCAACACAAAAACTCAAAACAAAACAACCCAACTAAACAGACAAAACACAAGGAAAGTTTCAGGAATTAAAAATAGTCTTATTAAAAAAGGTATGGTTGACTCCTGCCAGTAAAACAGGTAGGCTAACTGTAGATCTTCACCTCTCTCTCTCTCTCTCTCTCTCTCTCTCTCTCTCTCTCTCTCTCTCCTCTTCCAAACCCCATTGCCCAGTTTTATCCCCAGCTCTGCAGCAAACACCTGCTGATCCCCACCACACCAACATCTCCAGTGGATCACACAGATCTCTTTTCCTAACCTCCTTCCCCCACTCATAGCTTTACCCCAGCCCCCAACCCCAGCATGCACTCCCTGGGAACCCACAGGCCACTCTGACCATGGAAGCAAATAAGCTAACAGCAGAGATTCACCTTTCCCTTCTCTTCTATGCCAAGGACAATTTCAAGAGCCATGCCATATTGCCTGCCTGAGTTAAGTGTTTCTGTTGTCTAGTATTGAGTCACTAACCAGAAACTTTTGACATGCATGGACAAGTCCTGAGTTATTAGAAAATAACATTTCCTTATCTTTCTGCTACAAATGACCATTAGTAACAATGTTTTGTGGTTGGGTTGCTTGGCAACAACCCAACAGTCCCCTGATCTTTTCCCAAAGAAAGTTCCCTGGTCTGCTTACTATAAAACCCACCTGAGAAAAATAAAATTTTGCAGCTTGATCAGAATACTGTCTTGCTGTCAATTCTTTGTGTCTCTTGTCCCTTCATTCGCCATTCCCCCTTCTAGGGTCCCTGCTGAAGATCCCACTGGCCGGGACACTTCTACAAATCCAGTACCCCAGTCTCCTCCCTACCTCCGAAGACCACCTGCTGCACCCCTTATATCCCCCTATCCACCTCCAGTAGATCACACAGATCTTCTCCTCCTAACCTCCCCCGTTCCCCTGATTTATCCAAGCCCCCAACTCCAGCAGGACACTCTAGCCAAGGAAGCAGGTAGGCTACCGAAGATAAACACCTTTCTCTCCACTCCTCCAAGCCTAACCCCCCCTCCCCATTTTCATCTGCAGCTCTGTAATAGACCTTCTGCTATAGCCTTTCCTCACCCTGTCCCCATTCCCAGGGGACTGAGCAGATCCTGGTGGAACACCTGCTTTCCTCCCTCACAGTGGAGCTCTCTCTCACCTCCCCTCCTCTAACCCATCACTAGTCCCGTGTGTCCCATCTCTATACCTAGAACCCCCAGGGGCCACACCTATCAGGATTTCAGAAGAATTTCCTACCAGGAAACACACAGCCACCACACTCTCCTAAGAACCAGAGAGGGCAACAGAAACCAAGGAACAAAACACCCACCCAACAAATAGAAGATCAGATATCAGCACCTAGAATTACAATCTCCCCAAATCTAGATGCCTAGAAGCCAGCATAAAAACAATAACCAACCGCCAGGACAATGTCTCCACTAGAGCATAGCAACCCTAGCATAGCAGGCCCTGAGTATAGCAACATAGATGGAACACAAGAAAAGACCGTAGAGGAGTCTTCATCAATATGCCACAGGTTCGCAAAGAGGAAATGAATAAATCCCTTAAAGAAATCCAGAAAAACACAAACAAACAGCGGAAAGAAATGAATAAAACACTCTAAGACCTGAAAATGGAAACAGGAGCAATAAACAGCAACTCAAACTGAGGGAAATCTGGAAATGAGAAATTTAGGAACTCAACTAGGAACCCCAGAGGCAAGCCTCACCATCCAAATACAAGAGATGGAAGAGAGCATCTCAGACATTGAAGATATAATGGATACCTTGGCCAAAGAAAACATTAAATCTAAAACACTCCAACTATAAAACATCCAGGAAATCTGGGACACTATGAAAAGACCAAACCTAGGAATAATAGTAATAGAGATAGGAGAAGAAACCCAGCTCAAAGTCCCAGAAAATATTTTCAACAAAGTTCATAGAAGAAAATTCCCTAACCTAAAGAAGGAAATGCCTGTCAAGACACAAGAAGCTTACACAACACCAAATAGACTGGGCCAGAAAAGGAAGTCCCCTTGTCACATAACAATCAAAACACCAAATGTATAGAATAAAGAAAGAATATTAAAAGCAGCAAGAGGAAAAGACTAAGTAACATTTAAAGGCAGACCAAGTAGGATAACACCTAACTTCTCAAAGGAGCTTTAAAAGCCAGAAGGGCCTGGACAAATGTTTGACAAACTCTAAAAGACCACAGGGGCTATGAGAGCCAAAGTTACATTTTAAGTTTTAATTACTATGCCTAAGAGATCAATAAAGCAAAAACGCCTCAGATCTGTAAGCCCCTTGCCCAAGGACAGATAATTCCTAAAATGCTGGAGGCTATTGTGTGGTGATATATTGTGCACCTTAATAAAATCTGTCCGAAGATCAGAGGAGATGGCTGGGTGGAGAAAGGCACATAAGGCATGAGGAAATAGGAACTGAGGGCTTTTCAGGCTGAGGAGTCCTAGAGATAAGATGTGGCAGTGGCTTGTTCCTTTGTCTCTCTGATCTTCAGGCAAATTTTGTTTGGGTACACAACACATCACCACACTATTGTTTATGGAGATGACAAGCCACATGTTTTTCAGTTCCCTAAACAAGTTTGTTTGACCCATCTGTACTGAGTGTGCTTAATCACATGTGGGCAGGTTCACAGGCTGGAGGAACATAAGGATGTATACTTGCCCCTGATTAGACCTGATGGGAAATGCAATGAATTATGGGTTTTCCTTTTTAAGCCCCTACCAACTGTTATTGGGGGCCATTTTCCCAGGAACCTGGGTATGGACCTGGCCAGAGCACATTCACCTGGCCGGTATTTAATTAAAGCTTGCTTCAAATTTAGCTTTAAACTGTAGTAATAGCCTTATTCTATATCACTGAGATTAACAATGCCAGCCCAAACTACTATACTAATCAAAACTTTCAGTCATATTAGATAGAGAAAACAAGACATTCCATGATAAAACCAAATTTAAGCAATATCTATCTATAAATCCAGCCCTTCAGAAGGAACTAGAAGGAAAACTCCAATATAAAGAAGTTAATCACACCCAAGAAAACAATAAATAATCCCAGACCAACAAAATCAAAAGAGGGGAAGAGCGCACCACCACCACCACCACCACCACCACCACTAACACTACCAACAACAACAAAATAATAGGAATCAACAAACCCTGCTCATTTCATAATTCTCAACATCAGTGGTCTAAATTCCCTAATAAAGACACAGACTAACAGAATGAATGCAAAAACAAGTACCATTCTTCTGCTGCATCCAAGAAACACGTTAACTTCAAGGATAGATATCATCTCAGGGCAAAAGTATGGAAAAAGATACTCCAAGCAAATAGACCTAAGAAGCAATCTGCTGTAGCCATTTTAGTATTTCATAAAATAAACTTCATGATAAAAGCTAATCAGAAGAGATAGGTAAGGACTACATACTCATCAAAGGAAAAATCTACTAAAATGACATTGAAATTCTTAACATCTATGCACCAAAAATAAGGGCACCCAGGTTCATTAAAAAAAAAAAAGCACTACAAAAGTTAAATTACAGATAGATCTCCACAAACTGATAGTTGGAGACTTCAGTACTTCATTGTTGCCAATAGACAGATCATCCAGACAAAAACTAAACAGAGAGATGCTGGAGCTAAATGACATCATAAAGCAAATGGACCTCACAGTTATTTACAGAACATTTCACCCCAACACAAAAAATATACCTTCTCAGCAGCTCATGGCACTTCCACATACCCATAAATAATGCAAGCCTCACCAGACACAACAAAATTGGAAGGACATCCTGGATCCTATCTGACCACCACAGATTAAAGCTGGGTGTCAACCACAACAGAAACAATAGAAAGCTTACAAGCTCGTGGAAACTGAACAATTCTCTATGGAATGAAAAATGGCCCAAGAAAGAAATAAAATACTTTCTAGAATTGGATGAAAACGAATACACAACATACCCACACTTAGGGGACACAATAAGGTGTCTAAGAGGCAAGTTCATAGCACTACGTGCCTACACAGATAGAAAACTGGAGAGAGCTCATACTAGTAACTTAACAGCACACCTGAAAGCTCTAGAACAAAAAGAAGAAAGCATAACCAAGAGGAAAAGACAGCAGGAAACCATCAAACTCATGGCTGAAATAAATAAAATAGAAACAACAATAATAAGAAAAAAATACAAAGAATCAATGAAACTAAGAGTTGGCTCTTTAAGAAAAACAGTAAGATTGACAAATCCTTATTCAAATTAACTAAAAGGTAAAGAGTCAAAATCTAAATTAACAAAACTAGAAATGAAAAGGGGGCAGAAAAACAGACACTGAGCAAATCTAGAGAATCTTAAGGATATCCTTTAAAAACCTTTACTCCACCAAATTTAGAAAATCTAAAATTAATGGATAATTTTTTCTGTATATATCACCTATCAAATCAAGATCAGATAAGCAATTTAAATAGACGTATATCCCATAGTTAAACAGAAGCAGTCATTATAAGTTTCCCAACGACAACAAAATCCCAGGGCTAGATGGTTTTAGTGCATAATTCTACCAGATCTTCAAAGAGCTAATGTCAATACTCAATTTATTCCACACAATAGAAACAGAAGGTACATTGCCCAATTCATTTTACAAAGCTACAGTTACCCTGATAACCATACTAGTTAAAGACCCAACAAAAAAGAGAATTACAGAACAATTTCCATTATGAACATTGATGCAAAAATTCTCAGTAAAATAATTGCAAACCAAGTCCAAGAACACGTCAAAAAGGATGCATTATGTAAGAAAAAAACTTTCAATAAAAGGGAAAAAAAAGATGGTATGGTTTCTACAGGTAGATGTGGGGAAGGACACACCAGAGAGAAGAGAGAGAGAGAGAGAGAGAGAGAGAGAGAGAGAGAGAGAGAGAGAGAGAGAGAGAGAGAGAGAGAGAGAAAGAGAGAGAGAGAGAGAGACAGACAGACAGACAGACACACAGAGAGAGAACACATAGTGACCCAGAACAGATATTTGAGATGTGAGAAGACAACTTGTAATCAGACTTAATTTGGGGTGAAATGTTAGTAACAGGAGAACCTGAGACTGGAAGAGTGCTCTGTCCAGATCTTTTCTTTTGTCTTCAGTTTGTATTTCTTTTCTTCAAGTGTAACAAACAAATAAAAAACAGAGACAATTTTCTGAGTGCCCTTAACCCCTGGGATTTCTTTGTGAATTATTTGTAGAATGTAAGGAAAGATGGAACTAAAAACCTTCCCTTGGTATCTGATAGTATTACAACAAACACATACAGATGCACAACACACGCAGATCATCATACACATCATTACTTCGTTGCCATTGTTTCCAGTGACACCTCACGGCTCATTTCAGTCCGTCATGTTCAGTCTGCTGTATAGGAGTTTTTTACAATACAACTGCTTTTTTTTTTAAAATTTAAAAAGTTTATATTTGTTTGCTTAGTTTCTTTTGAGAGATGTAAGTTTTATATGACAATTTTATACATGCTTATAATCTCTCTCTGAACTCATTTTTTAAAATTATGGTGCTTGAATAAGCATGGGTGTGGGGTTATTTACTGGAACATTGACAACTTATTAGAAGAAGGACTCTCCTACCCCCAGCAGCCATTAACTGCCAATAGCTCTTCAGCTGAGGGCAAGGCCTCACTAATCGCCTCTTTATTATAGTGTAAAGTATGTTGGTAACCTGTTTTGCCTGTTGAGAATAAACAAGATGGCTTTGTCTCAGACTTAAGTGTTTGATTCAGGTGTCCTCAAAGCCTTTGTCTTTGGGCAGCCTGGCCCCTGGACACTGATAAGGAAGAAGAATAGCAAATAGTTACGGTTGTTAAAAACATCGTGGTGCCCTTTAGAACATATGGAAGGCAAAACATTTCTTACCAAGGTTACTAGTGTTTATCCAGCCGCATAAAAATGCCTGTGGTGAGCAGCTCACCCATAGAGACAGCATTCTGCTCTGCCTGGCAATCTCTCAGTAACTTCAGCAAGACTGTGGCACACAGCTTCCCCAGTCATTTCTGACAGATGCTGTGGGCACCCAATTTAATGTTCTGCTATTTGCCTCTTGCTAGTTCTTTTATCTGTTCAGGCACCACTTGTAAGCGACAGTGCTTACTTACGGAACCAGGGTATCCTGATATGGTTGGTGGGAATTAAAACCAGGCAGAGTTGGAGGGGTCTCAGCCAGACTGAGGCTGAGAACAGTTTATTCCAAGCAAGCAGACTTTTTGTACATTTATCAAAACCGAATACAGTGGGGTCGCCATGATATAACGATGGTTGCAAGCTAGATAGGTCATATAAGATTAGTGTTTTAAGACTAATTGTTGTGCCAAATTTTAACATGGTTTGCTGACTTCTAAGGGTCACAGAGAAACACAGGTGCCTTAAATGCCTCACTGCCTGAGGGTGTGACTCAGTTTCTCAGGAATTGAATGGCACAGAGTGCCAGGAGCCTTGGACTCAAGCCTCAAAAACCCACAATGCATGTTTCTCAAGACAGCTAGTGTTATGATATATTGCACAGGGAGGTGGGGGGACACAACACCCTGGCGGGTATCCCATGTGCAGGGAACCGTGGGGGCATGCTGGGCAGATGCAGTGGTGGGCTGCCGGACGACCCATGCCATGCAGGCATGAAGGCAGGGCAGTGGTGGACAGTCATTCATGACCCAGACGAAGCGTCCACACGGAAATGGTTTATTATAATAGAGAGATGAAGAGAAGATAGGAAAGAGGGAGAGGAGAGAGCAAGAGAGAGGAAGTGGGGGTCGAGGGGTGCACACCTCGTGGGAGGAGAAGCAGAAGAGAGAGAGGAAGGAGATGGCTTTTTCCTTAAAATGAGGCTTTTATGTCAGGACACAGGGCAGCACCAGGTGGCAGGATTTCAAGGGGCGGGTCATAATATTAACAGCTAGGCCAGGCTAACTCCTTGATTCCTTGCAGAAACCTCCCCCAAAACCAACATTCTACTATACTCGAGACTGTCAATCAGACACTCCAGCTGTTGCCTAAGCAGAGCTGCTCTATTTGACTTCTGCTCGATGCTGTAAGCATCCAATTTGATGACAGTCATCCATCTGCTACATTCTATTTGTCTTTTTACATTTGTTTGTTATATACTAAGTAAAGTCACTCATTAGAAACTAAAAGTACAGCTACAATGGATGATTCTCTGGATGATGAAGGGTCCAGTCTTGTTCAGGTCTTGTGTAGGCAATCACAGCTATAGTGAGCTCATGAGCACAGGGACCACATCATTCCACACTAGTTACCCCCAGATCCTTTAGCTCCTATACTGTCTCTACTTTCTCAGTGGTATAGATGCTGGATGTTCTCTGTTGCATGGGCTGTTCAAAGAAGGAGAGTAACCCCAAAATGTAATTTTTAGGCTCTCTGGCAGCAGGGAAAAACAGTTTCTGAGACCTGAACCCTAAACCTCAGTTCAGAAACCTATTTATTGATTGTATACAAAGGTAGTCTTTGGGGCACAACAAGTTCCTCATACCAAAGCCCCTTTGATCTATTCTGTATGTTTTCTGAAGGAAGACATGATACCCCCTACAACCTTTAGTCCTTGTCTTTACTGTTTGCGGTACCCAATAATTCAAGACCTCCAAGTACACCTGGATAGTTTTCTGACCAAAGTCATGCAACAGGTGGATAACCTCCTCAGAAGAACAGCTCTATAAATCATAGAAACCAATCACTGCTATCTACATGATTTCTTCAAGGTCTGGGTACCTTCAACAAACACTAATACATTCAACTGTTACCTTAGATACAGTGAGAAAGAACTGTTACATTCTAATGTTTACCCTAGATACTCCTAGATTCCCACTACAGATAGATGCTCTGATTTGGGCTGAGCTCTCAACAGTTATTTATGATATGGTCAGCACTTTGACCAGTTAAGAATCTCTGTACCAACCTCTGCCCACTGAGGGGGAGAGGAGAGGAAAGCTTCTCTGACTAAAACCAAGAGCAGCACTAGTCTATAGGTATAAGTGCAAGTATTTATACCTATATATGCAAGGTAGAAAGCAGTTTGACAACTTATATACTTAATAAAGCAATAGCTGTAGGTTTCTCACTAGGGCACATGACCTCCCCAGCTATGGGTTTTTGACTAGGTTTATAGTACCAGGTATTATCCCTCCCATCAAAAACAGCCTTAAATCCAATCAAAGATGAGCTGGTTATCACTATAAACATTATACCACTGTTGCGCCCGTGGACACATCTCTCTCGGCATATCAGTTATGATGTGTACAGGATTCATAGCTGAATATGACTGTTGATGTGTTTTCTTCACTTGCAGACTGCATAGCATCTTCTGATGCTAGGAAAGCTAGCTAGCAGGAAGGAGGCTTCCAACTTTGTTCTAGTTTGATTCTTCTACGTCCTGCAACCAAACTGTGTGCTGTTTTCACTAGTAGGATCTCACCATACAGTTCTGGTAGACAACTGAGAATAGTGGCAATGGACTGTGCTGTTTTGGGGGCCTCCTAGTCCCCTAGAACCAACAACTCATAGGGACTCCTGCTCCTGACACCACAATTTTCACTTCATATTTTCTGGGACTAGCATTTCAGGGTACCTCTAGTCAAATTCCCCTTTAAAAATTGTATTTTAAAATTAGATTATGAAGTAGTGTGCTTCTGTTTGTCATATATATATGTCTATATATGTCTCTCTCTCTCTCTCTCTCTCTCTCTCTCTCTCTCTCTATATATATATATATATATATATATATATATATATATATATATATATATATATATATATATCTGTTTTGGTTAGCCCTCTTGCTCACCAAGCCCCTCCCATCATCCTTTCTTAAATCTTTTCATCTTTAATGTCCCACCCCCCTCTATTTTTATAACGTGTTCTACTACTCCCCTCTGTGATGGTGAATTCTTGGTTGCCAGTTTGACTAGATCAGATTCATTTAAGAAGTAAGCTGCTGGGCATGCTTATGGGTCATTTTCTTGATAGGCTATTTGAGTGGGAAGTCCTACCATAGATGTGAATGGTACTGGTAGGCTCAGATAAAGGGAGGTCTGTGCTGGCTAGTTTTATGTCAACTTGACACAAGCTATGTGTCATCTGAGAGAAGGGAACCTCAACTGAGAAAATGCCTACAGAAGATTAGGCTGTAGGCAAGCCTGTACAGCACTTTCTGAATTAGTGATTGATGGGGAGGGCCCAATACATTGTGGGTGGTGCTATACCTGGGCTGGTGGGGGCAGTCCTGGGTTCTGTAACAAAACAGGTGGAGTGTCTTAGTTAGGGTTTCTATTGCTGTGAAGAAAAACTATGACCATGACAACTCTTATAAAGGAAAACATTTAACTGTAGCCCACTTACAGTTCAGAGGTTCAGTCCATTATCATCATGGTGGGGAGCATGGTAGCATGTAGGCAGACATGGTGCTGGGGAAGTAGCTGAGGGTCCTACATCTTACACAGGCAACAGGAAGTGATCTCAGACACTGGGCAATATCTTGAGCATATATGAGACCTCACAGACCACCTCCACAATGACACATTTCCCCCAACAAGACCACACCTACTCCAACAAGGTCACACTTCCTAATAGTGCCACTCTCTTTGGGGGCCATTTTCTTTCTCATACCACTACACTGAGGAAGCCATGAAGAGCAAGGCAGTAAGCAGCACCCCTCCATGGCCTCTGCATCAGCTCCTGTCTCCAGTTTCCTACTCTGTTTGAGCTCCAGGCCTGACTTTCTTTAGTGCTAAATAGTGATATGGGAGCATAAGCCAAGTAAACCCTTACCTCCCCAAATTGCTTTGGTCATGGTGTTTCGTCATAGTAACAGTAATCCTAACTAGGACAGTGTCTCAGGGAAAAGGTTTACTTTTTGCCTTAGTGTCTTGCTAACTTGCTAGTGGGTTTATCTACTCCATGGCTGTTGTTGCTACTGCTGCCATTGTTATTACATTATTTCCCTGATATAAAGACCCAACTTCCCCCAGGCTTCTAATGTGGACTGAAGATCAAGGAATCTCCAGAAATCCTCGAGCCCTTAAGCAGCAGGTTACCACTGTTGAGGCATTAGCCTTATTGACTGAGTAACTACCCAGTTCCCAGCCTCTCTGCTGCTCAGCCACTGCTGGAAAGACCAGACCATATCTTGTAAGGCAACCTCACATATTCTCTTTCAAAACACCTTCATCCTGTCATTGTGTTCCTTTAGGGCACCTGCAGTCTGTGGTGCTGGGGATGGTTTTAGAGGAACAGACTGCAAGGAGTAATTTCTCTAGTGGGCTTGTGACTGGCTCTCTGACTTGATTAAACCCGGTTCCTACAGACTCCTCTAGTAGCATGGAAAGTCCTGGGAATTCATAGTGTGAACTCCTTAATGAACTATGCTGGGTACATGACTGTGACACTCCTGGTCACCTCTGTGAGGAGCAAGAAGTTTGGGAACTGTATATAAAACTTTTGACTATTTATGGAAAAGTTAGGAAGACAGTGATGCTGGTTGGTTTGCTTCTAGGATCTTTGAATAAATTAATAAAGGAAAATAATGAGTTCAAGGATAAAAATCACTCAGCTCCAGGTGTATGTAAACAAGCCTGGGAGAGAATCTTTCTTCCAGCTGTAGAGCTTATGTTGCTGAAAATAAAACCTAGGACCTCATCATATGCTTGGATGACTGACAGTTAAGTCCCAGTCTTGAAACTTGTGAGAAGTTAAAGTGAGGACATGGGCTAGAAAATAGTGGATTTTGGGATTTCCTGTAATTTGGGGTTGAGATGTGTGAGAAGACCCAGGTGAGGACGAGGGACATTGAATCTCGGGTTCAATAGATTTATTTTGCCTAAGGAAGTAATATTTTCAACTTTAGCAGAGAATGCATCCTCACTCCCAACCCTCTCAGCCCTTTCCAGAAGGAATTGAATCCATATTGTCATAGAATGACCAGTGTCTTTCCATGAGGACAATACTGAATGACATAGTCAACAATGTTGACGGTCCTCAGTATCTATTCATCTTTGCCTTTAGACTCAAGGCTGAGCAAGTCCCTAGAGCAATAGTTCTCAACCTGTGGGTCGTGAATCCTCTGGAGATCACTTATCAGATATCCTGTATATCAGATATTTGCATTAAGATACATAACAGTAGCAAAATTATAGTTATGAAGTAGCAATAAAATAAATTTATGGTTTGGGGTCACCACAACATGAAGAACTATATTAAAGGATTTCAGCATTAGGAAAGTTGAAAACCACTGACTGCCCTAGAGGTAAGGTAGGAAGTGTGTCCATGAGGAGATGTGCTGTACCACTAAAGGACCTTAACAAGCCCTTTTCTAATTCACACAAGCAGAAATCTGGGGAACATGTATGCAAGTAGATTTTAAGGGTGTGGGAATATGAATCAAAGAATATAAAACTGTATCAGACTGAGGTTATGATATGGACCCATTGAGCAGATATTCTGGGTTTAATATTGCAGCTTATATAGTTAACCAAAGGTACTTGCCTGGTTGGCTTAAGTCAAAAGATAGACAGCTGCCAATGATCTGGAGATGCCTGGTATCCCTTGGATTGGTGTTCCTGAAGGGATGCAGAGGCTCAGGGAAATTGGAGTTCTTAAGAGGACTTGATGTTTAAAAACCTGATTGTCCGGGCCGGGCGGTGGTGGCGCACGCCTTTAATCCTAGCACTTGGGAGGCAGAGACAGGTGGATCTCTGTGAGTTCGAGGCCAGCCTGGGCTACCAAGTTAGCTCCAGGAAAGGCGCAAAGCTACGCAGAGAAACCCTGTCTCGAAAAACCAAAAAAAAAAAAAAAAAAAAAAAACCTGATTGTCCAACACTGAATTAGTCAGGGTCATATATGTATTTTTAAAGAAGTGATTTATTATATTTGGTCATTGTAGCAAGTCTTTCTCTGTACCTCCATGTAGCTAGAGCTTTTCTGGTCCTGCCTGGCCCACAGTCAGGACAAATCTCTCTAACCCGCAGGTCCCGCAGCAGCTCAGACCCAACCAAATAAACACACAGAGACTTATATTGCTTACAGACTGCATGACCGTGGCAGGCTTCTTGCTAACTGTTCTTATATTAATCCATTTCTATAAATCTATACCTTGCCACGTGGCTCATGGCTTACTGGCATCTTCACATGCTGCTTGTCATGGCAGCGGCTGACAGTGTCTCCCTTCATCAGCCTTCTGATTCCCAGAATTCTCTTCTCTGCTTGTCCCACCTATACTTCCTGCCTGGCCACTGGCCAATCAGTGTTTTATTTATACAGAATGATATCCACAGCACCTCCAGCTCCCAAATAATGACACAGAGACTTCTTATTAATTATGAAATCTTGGCCTTAACTTAGGCTTGTTTCTAACTAGGTATTATAACTTAAATTAACCCATTTCTATTAATGTGCATGCTGCCACATGTAAGATGAATTGCTAAACAGTCTTTTTTTTTTTTTTTTGAGACAGGGTTTCTCTGTGTAGCTTTGTGCCTTTCTGCCTTTCCTGGTGCTTACACCAGTACAGAGTGATCGGAGGCAAGAGAAAAGCAGTACTGCTTTTTCCTCAGCAATCCTTGTAAGTGTGCCACACCAGAAAGGTTTGCTCATGCAGGGGAGATCTGTCCTCAGCCTTCCCAGGAAAGACCATTGTGAGCCCATCTGGAGGTGTGTTTTCAGCTGATTCCAGGTCAAGTTGATAACAAAGATAATCAACCACCATGTCTATCTTTGATGTTTAGATGTATTTCTTGTATGCAGCAGAAGGATGGATCTTGTTTTCATATCTATTCTGTTAGTCTATGTCTTTTTATTGGCGAATTAAAACCATTGATATTGAGAGATATTAATGAGCAATGATTGTTAATTCCTGTTATTATGTTGTTGTTAGTGATAGTCTGCGCGTGTGTGCGTGTGTGCGTGTGTGCGTGTGTGTGTGTGTGTGTGTGTGTGTGTGTGTGTGTGTGTGTGCATATTTCCTCTTCTTTGAGTTTTGCCAGTGTGAGATTATCTATTGCCTGTGTTTTCGTGGGAAGTTTCATAGTTAAGTTCTTTGGGTTGGAGTTTTTTTTTTTTTTTTTTCTAGTACCTTCCGTAGGGCTGAATTTGTAGATAGATATTATTTAAATTTAACTTTGTCATGCAGTATCTTGTTTTTTCCCTCTATGGTGATTCCAAGTTTTGCTGGGTATATTAGTCTGGGCTGGTATCTATGGTCTCTTAGAGTCTGCAAGACATATGTCTAGACCTTTCTGGCTTTTAGAGTCTTCATTGAGAAGAATTACATTTATATGTTACTTGGCTTTTTCCCCCTTTCAAATTTTAATATTCTTTCTTTGTTCTGTATGTTTAGTGTTTTGATTATTATGTGGCAAGGGGACTTTCTTTTCTGATCCAATCTATTTGGTGTTCTGAAAGCTTCTTGTACCTTAATAGGCATGTCCTATTTTAGGTTAGGGAAATTTTCTTCTGTAATTTTGTTAAATATATTTCTAGTTTTTTTTTTTGTGTGTGTGTGTGTGTGTTGAGGTTCTTCTCCTTCTTTATTCCTATTATCTTATTCTTTTTATGGTGTTCAAGATTTCCTGAATGTTTTGTGCCAAGAGTTTTTTAGATTTAACATTTTTCTTTGATGAATATTTTCCTTCTCTCATATCTACAACATTTGAGATTTTCTTTTCCATCTCTTGTATTCTGTTGGTGATGCTTGCATCTGTAGTTCCTGTTTGCTTCCCCAAATTTTCCATTCCCTGAATTCCCTCAGTTAGTGTTTTCTTTATTGCTTCTGTTTCAAGTTCAGGTCATGAATAGTTTTCTTCACCTATTTGTTTGTTTTTTTCTTGGCTTTCATGGCATTCTTTAAGGGATTTGTTGATTTCCTCCAATTCTTTTGTTTGTATTGTTCCTTGATTTCCTTAAGGGAATTCTTCTTTAAAGACCTCTATCATCTTCATAAAGTTGTTTTTAAGGTCGTTTTCTTTGCTTCAACTGCATTAGAATATTTAGGTCTTGCTGTCACAGAATTACTGGGCACTGGTGGTACCATATTGCCCTGGATGTTGTTGACTGCATTTTTACACTGGCATTTAGGCATCTGGGTTTGGAATGATTAGTTCTAGTCCTAGATTTCTGAGTTTGCCTTTGTGGAATTGATGTTTTTTTTCCCTTGCTTTCTGTTTCCTCTTTGGCTTTCTAGTCTTTGTGGCCTGGATTTCTGGGGGCTGGTGTGACCTCTGGTCTAGTTGGAAGTCTCTGTCCAAGTTGGGAGTTGGCCTTCTGAAGGTTAGCTTGGCCTTTGGTGCAGCAAGTGGTCTTTGTTCTGATTGTTATGGCCTGCACCTGTTCTTCTGACTGGGGTGGCCTGCACCTGAGCAGCTGGAGTCTGATCAAGCTGGTGTGACTCGCTATATAAAATCAGAAGGAGCACAAATAAATAAATCAATGATGCAAGTCAAAAATTTGGAAAAACAAGAACAAGTAAAATCCTAGTCTGGTCAATGGCAAGAACTAAATAAAAATCAGAGCAGAAATTAGTAAAATAGAACAAAAGAAAATACAAAGAATCAACAAATCCAAGACTTGGTTCTTTGAGAAAATAAACAAGATTGACAGACTTTTGGCCCAACTAACTAAAAAATATAAAGGACCCCAATTAACAGAATCAGAAATAACAAGAAAACTTTACAACAGACACCAAAGAAGTTCAAAGTAGTATACGGGAATACTGTTAGAAAATGTACTTCATTAAGTTAACAAACTAAAAGAAATGGATGAATTTCTAGATTTAGCCAAATCACCAAAATTAAACCAAGAAGAGATCCACAATCTGAACATACTCATAATAAATAAATGATAATAAAATAGTAATAAAATGCCTTCCAACTAACAAAAATCTGGGGTCAGATGTATTTACAGCAGAATTCTACAACACTTTTAAAGAAGATCTGTAGATGTAACCAATCGTATTATTAAAATAAGAAACACAGAGCCAATGTGAAAAAGAAAGCCGAGAGGTCAGAGCTCAGAGATAAAATCTTACCTCCTGCAGTGCTCCTAGCTTCCCCGAGAGAGGGAGGTACTTCCTGTGTCCCTGTTTAAATAATCTTTCTGTTCTGCCTTCTCATTGGTTGTAAACCCAACCACATGACTGCCTCATCACTGCCTGTAAGTACCGCCCTCCAGGTCTTAAAGGCGTATGTCTCCAATACTGGCTGTATCCCTGAATACACAGAAATCTACCTAGCTCTTCTAACCACCACGCTCTTACTATGGCTCTAATAGCTCTGACCCCAGGGCAACTTTATTTATTAACATAAAATTAAAATCGCATTTCAGTACAAATAAAATATCACCACAAAGATCCATATCCAAGTCTCCTTAAATCATTTAAAAACAACAAACAACAACAGCAAACCAGAAAGAGAAGGAGCACCCCCAACTCCTTCTGGGTAGCTAGAATCGCTCTAATACCCAAACCATGTAAACACATGACAGCAAAGAATCTGTGTACTTGCTGTTGTTTATTTTGTTGTTGACATTCAGCTTTATTCCATGGCAGTCAGATTCAATGCAAGATGAAATTTCAATTTTCCTATGTTTGTGTAGACTTGCTTTGTGCACAGATATGCGGTCTATTTTCGAGAAAGTCTCATAGGCTTTTAGGAGTTTGGGTGAATGTTCTGTGGATGTCTGTTAGGTCCATTTGATTTATGACTTCATTTAACTCTAGAGTGTCTCTATTTAGTTTTTGTCTGGATAGTTTGTCTATTGTTCTGTGTCGGTTATTAAAATCACCCACTATTAGTGTGTTAGATTTAACGTGATTTTTAGACATAATAGCATTTCTTCTACGGAATTAGGCATCCCTGTGTGTGATGCATATACGTTTAGTTTTCCTTCCCTCCTCTCCTCCCTCCTCCCCACATCTCCCCCCTCCCACAGAGCCACTCCTCTTCTGTTTCCCTTCAGAGCAGCGCTGGCCTCCCAGGGATGAACTGAGCACGGCACAAGTTCCAGGAAGCTAGTCATAGACCTCATATCACGGCTGGACGAGGCAACCCAGTATGAGGAAAAGGGTTCCAAAGGCAGACAGAAGAGTCGGAGACAAGCCCCGCTCCCGCTGTTAGGAGCCCCACAAAAGCACCAAGCTGCACAACTGTAACATATGTGCAGAAAGCCTCCGTCAGACCCATGCAGGCTCCCTGATGGCTGTTACCGTCTCTGTGTGTCCATATGAGTCCTGGGTAGTTGATTCTGTGGGCTGTGTTCTTGTGGTGTTTGGGTTGGTTTTCTTGTCTGCTGCATGAACATTTAGGTCTTTTGTCTGTTTGTTTGTGGAAATTTTTCTTGGGTTATTATGAATAACTGTTATTCCTGTACCTTTGCTTTGTTGGAGTTTTTTGCTCCATATATATATATGTAATTTCCCTTCCATTTAGCTTGCATTTTAAGGACTTCTTTTTTTTTTTTTTTAAAGATTTATTTGTTTATTATGTATATGAAAGAGGATGCTAGATCTCATTACACATGGTTGTGAGCCACCATGTGGGTGCTGGGAATTGAACTCAGGACCTCTGGAAGAGCCGTTGGTGCTCTTAACCTCTGAGCCATCTCTCCAGCCCCCATTTTAAGGACTTCTATTCTGACCTTCTTTTACTCTTTCATTTTCAACTCTTATTTTTTTATTTGTATATTTTATTTTTTTGTTAAATATGTTAGTTGTTGGGTATTTTGTAATTTAGACACCACTTCTCATATTTTTTATTTTTCTGTCTTTAAAACTCATATTTTCTTCTTTTTTGTATGTTGAAAGGTTCTTGTCTGTTTTTGGTTTTTGAGTTTCCCACTTGAGGTAATGTCCTCACTTCTCCCTGGGATCAGTGCAAATCCTAGGCTCAGTCTAGGCCAACCTGTGTTTTGTTGTTTGAGGGTCATATGTTGACACTGGGTGTCAAGACCCAGGCTGGCCTCGAACTTTGACTCTCCTGCTTCAGCCTCTTGAGAGCTAGAATTACAGTTGAATACCATGTCTGGCCAAACAGACATATACCACAAAGGCAGCTCTCTGCGCTACAATCGGCTGCAGTCTGTAGACAATGTGGAGAGTGGTAACCACACAGACTGTGTCAAGTACAGGCTGCAGAGCGGGCACCGCAGGGTCCTTGTAGAACAGCGAGGATCTGGGTCTTACCTTATGTGACTGATGTGGACATTAGAGATGGAAAAGCATGGTTGTCAAGAGTGCGAAATAGTTACTCTGTTCTTGTTTTCTTCCCCCATCTTTTTCAAGAGTAAGACTACTGTCCATACTATCAAACCTTGAGGACTTTTGTCCTCCATTTTCAAAAGACAGCATCACAACAAAGAGGAATTCATCTACACCCCCAACCTCCAAAGATCTGAATCTTTTCTATCTCTTGCTTCTAGTATTTTTCATTTGAAAATATTTAGTGTAATTCTGAAATTAATATAATCTAAAGGAAGTTCTGGTAGATATTTGGGTGAAGGGGGGGTGATCCATGCAACTTTCTAGAAGCTTTTTATTCCAGGGCTTTTAATTCTGCTTTATCTTATATCACTCTGAACAGCAGGAAAAAAAACTGATAATAGGTTTTAATATATTATTCGGTATTTGTATATTGATAATATGTTTATTCCTATCGTATACTTACAGAAGCCTCTTATCTATATTTGGTGTGTGTGTGTGTGTGTGTTTGTGTTTGTGTGTGTGTGTGTGTGTGTGTGTGTGTGTGTGTGTGTTTATGAAGTGTATGTGTATGGATTTGTTCATATGGAGGTCAGAACATCTTTCAAGAGTTGGGTCTCTCTGGGGATCAAACCTAGGTATACACAAAAGACAAAGGACTGGTAGAATAAACACCAAATTCCTGTGCTCAGATGTAACAATGAACAATTCAAGCCAAGTATATTTTATCTGAATCTCTACCCCCACATTCTCTCCTATCATTGTCTTTAAGAAGATAACATATCATTATGTTTGCAAATATTTCAACATATTTTTCTAAATGGGATTCTTTAAAACAGGATAATTTTATCATCATATCATGAAAAATACATTTAGTTTCCCTACTTATCCAGTTACTTTTTAAAAATTTAACTTTTAACTTTGAATCAGGATCCAGAGAGAACTGGAATGAGGGAAGTGCATATGTTGTAGATTGCTCTGCAGATTCCCTGTCCTGTGGCTCAAGAGTGTTTGCTGTCCCCAGGGCACAGTTCCGTGCTGGCTTGCCAAGATATCCAGAGAACGTCTGATTCTTCACTTTGGTTTGAGCAAGGAATTCTGGGGGAAAAAAGAAAGAAAGAAAGAAAGAAAGAGAGAGAGAGAGAGAGAGAGAGAGAGAGAGAGAGAGAGAGAGAGAGAGAGAGAGAAAGAAAAAAGAAGAAAAAGAATGCAAGGTCTGAGGCTAGTTCACTCAAGATGAGGATCTCAGGTCTACTGTAAGGAGGCACTGACGAATACAGCAAAGGATAAGGTGAGTGAGACTTGCAGATTGAGAACAGGGGGAGTATGGCAAAGATTCTAAGATATTCAACAGATTGAGTTAAATCCTTACCCAAGTCTTCCATACTTATTTATATCTCATACCTTTTCCCAAGATCTATGAAAACAATCAACAGAATTTGTAAAAGAGCATCGTTGTCCCCATGATTCCAAGTCACTATGTAGAATCAGTGGTACAATAGACATGTGCTGGCTAGTTTTATGTCAATTTGACACAGTCTAGACATCTAAAAAGAGGGGACCTCAATTGAGAAAATGTCTCCATAAAATTCAGGTGTAGGGCATTTTTTAAATTTGGGACTTATGGGGAAAGACTCAATCCATTGTGGGTGGTGCCATCTCTGGGCTGGTGGTCCTGGGTTCTATAAGAAATTAGGCTGAACAATCCATAAAGAGCAAGCCAGTAAGCAGCACTCCTCTGTGGCCTCTGCATCAGCTCCTGTCTCCAGGCTCCTGGCCTCTGTTAGTTCCAAGGTTGTGTCTTGTGCTGGTAGCTGAACTTGATAAAATAGGAGTTACACAGATGGTACTGATTTTGAGGTCGTGAAGGGGTCATAGAGAGTGGAGGCTTGGCATATTGTAGCAGGGCTAGAGTCTCTGAAGAGCCCAGAAGGAGCTATTGGTGAAAATGCAGCCCAGTTGTACAAGAGACCCCGCATTCTGGAGATGGCAGTACCATGGGAGGATTGCCAAGAGCAGCGGCAGCTGTGGAGTGGAGCCAGCCAGAGCCTCAAAGACAAGCTGTGTGGTGTGCTGCAGAGGGCGGAGCCGCAGACTTGACCCAAGCCCTTTGGAGGAGTCAGCTCAGAAGTGAATTACAGACACCGGGCACTGAGTTTTTGACACAGTCGAAGTTTGGTTTTGTTTTGATTTAATCGTGACTGTTCCTTTTGAAGTAAAAAAAAAATGTTTATTTTTTTATTTTTTATTTTATAGGAGCCAACAGTTGTAGACTTCGGATTTTTTAAGAGACTGAATTTCTAAAGACTGTGGGGCTTTTGAAATTTGGAATGCTTATAGTGTAATGTTGATATTAATTTGATGAACCAGGAAGGAAAAGACATGCTTAACAGTGATATTTTTGTGTCAGGTTGACAAGGGGCCAGTTGTGGTGGCTAGTTTTATGTCAACTTGGTACCGGCCAGAGTCATCTTAAAAGAGGGACCCTGAGCCGGGCAGTGGTGGCACACGCCTTTAATCCCAGCACTCGGGAGGCAGAGCCAGGCGGATCTCTGTGAGTTCGAGGCCAGCCTGGGCTACCAAGTGAGCTCCAGGAAAGGCGCAAAGCTACGCAGAGAAACCCTGTCTCGAAAAACCAAAAAAAAAAAAAAAAAAAAAAAAGAGGGACCCTGAGATCCAGGTGTTGGGCGTTTTCTTATTTAGTGATTGATGTGGGAGGGCCCAGCCCAGTGTGGGTGGTGCCCTGGGCTGGTGGTCCTGGGTTCTGTAAGAAAGCAGGCTGAGCAAGTCATGGGGAGCAAGCCAGTGAGTAGCACCCCTCCATGGCCTCAGCATCAGCTCCTGTGTCCAGGATCCTACCCTGTGTGAGTTCCTGTCCTGACTTCCTTCAGTGATGAACAGTGAGGTGGAGTGTGAGCCAAACACCATTGTGTTCCACCACAGCAATAGAAACCCTAACAAGACAACACATTGTATTGATCAATTGCCATGTGCTGTTTGGACTCACTGAGAAGGTGGTTTTAGAAGTCTTGTCACTCACGCCTGACGTTTCAGACACAAGCATGTTTGTTTCAAAGTTTTCTCCTGAAGCCCTTTGTCTGTAGATGGCCTAACGCCCTCTAACTCTGCGCAAAGGAAGAGAGAACAGCAAGACAGCCCAAGCATAAATCCGCTGTGTTTTGAGGATGGCTGGAAGGTGAACTATTTCTAACAGCTGTTCATTCCTGTTGTTGATCCCGTGATATAAAAGTACCTACAGTAGGTGAAAAGCTGCAAGTTCAGCCATGGGTAGCTTGTACATGGGGAGAAATTTCAGTAGGGAGCTCCACTGGCTTCTCCGTTTTTTGCTGTTGTGAGCACCTGGTGTGATGTTATCTCTGTCTGTTTATCTGCGTTTTCTCTCTGCAAAGCCTCCCCTGAAGCCCAACTGAGGCTCTTAATGGAGAACTCCAGCAGGCTGGCTCCAGCTGTCTTCCTCAGTCTGTTTCTGCTAGATGTTGGTAAGCTCCCAGTTAGGGGTCTTATCTCTCTTTTGTTATTCTTTCACTTGGATGCCTCATGGCAAGGAGTCCTTCGGCTTCATCTGGAATTCTACTTATTCACAACTCCAGTTGAATGCTTATTGGGGCTTCCCAGCCTGTTCCTGCTGGATGTTTTGAGTATCTGACTTGATGTTTTAGTATCTATCATCTGTCTGTCTGTCTATAATCTGTCTGTCTACTATCTATCATCAATCTAGCTATCATCTAGCTATTATTTGATATTTATTCTTTTACTTTGGGTTGCTGTATACTTCAGAAACTCACTCAAAACCACAAGTATGACCATCATAGCTTATTCTGTGGACTGTACACAATAGTGAGCTATAGAATGTCAAGATCTAAAGGAATGTTTGAGATGCATGTGCTATTGTACCAGTTTTGCCCAAATGAAGATGCCTAGGAAATGCCACATGACTGGGAAGCATTATGAGTATTTCCTTTCTTTTGTTTTTTTTTGAAAGAATGTTTCTCTGTGTAGCCCTGAAACTCACTCTGTAGACCAGACTGGACACGAACTCAGAGATCCATCTGCCTCTGCCTTCTGAGCACTGAGATTAAAGGTGTGTGCTACCACCACCCAGCCAAATAGTTTAATTCTTAATTGGGATAATAATATTTAAAAACCTATGGGAACCTAGGAACAGCCAGAGTTTTTCTACTCCGAAGGAAATTCCTACATCTGTTTCTGATTTCAGGGTAGTTGTCAGTGAGCACAAGTAGTCCTGAGGAGTAGTTTTGTTTCCTGTAGTATGAAGCCATGTAGGCAAGGTGCCAGGGAGAGCATTTAAATTAGGATCTCAGCCAGGGTTGTTTCCCTGAGTCTGCTATGCTTAGCTATCAAAGGAATGTGTTCTAGGAAAGTCAGATTGGGTTGACGACGTGGTTGTTACCATATTTGGCTCACAGATTGCGGCAGTTCAGTAAAATTTCAGTTACCTCAGGAAGATATAAGCTTGTAATAATCACTGTTGGGTTTTAAAATGAATTTAAATTTATTATTTCTGTGTGTTGTCTCAAATGCAGTGCGTACATGCACTACGCTGATGCTTGCATGCCGTGGTGTGTGTGTGTGTGTGTGTGTGTGTGTGTGTGTGTGTGTGTGTGTGTGTAGGTCAGAGGGAAGTGTTGTGGAACTGGTTCCTTCCTTCCACATTTATGTGGGTTCCAGGGATGGAACTTGGGCTGCCAGTTTTACCACCTTCACCACACGAGCTTTGTGTCTGGCCACTAGTGTATTTTGAGAGACACGAAAGTTGGGCTAACTAGCTAAGTTCTGTCCTTTAGGTTATTCTTTGCAGGCTGATTCTTTTTCTTAAAACCCTAGCTTCTAATTTTACCATGGCCCCAGCTTTGAGAATATCTCAGTATTTCCTGAAATGTGTGTCTGCTGATAATAATTTCTCTTCACTCAGTTGTCTGGAAACATCTATCTTCACTTTTAAAAGGAACTCTGAATATTAGTTCGGGTCCTCTGGTGGTATTTCACTGGATTCGGTTTTTGTGCTTCCTGTTGAAGTCAATGGTCGTTTGTTATGTGAAGTCTCTGCGTCCTTGTTAACTGGTGGCCTTTAATATTTCCTCGTTAGGTTTCATTTTCGTCGTTTTGGCTCTGATAAGCCTGATCACGTTTTCTTCCCGTTTGAGTTTGTGAGTTGGCATCTTTATCAGCTTCCAAAAGTCCTTGATCAGTTTTGGAAACGCGGTTTCTCTAGCATGCTCCTTCTCTTCCCTTATGGGATGTTCCCTCACACCCTGAGTCACCCACATTCTGCTTTTTTCTAGTCTTCCCTTCTCTTTCTCTGTTTTCAGTTCACTGATCTTGTCTTTGGTTATGTTTAATCTTTAAAAAAATGCAGTGAGTTCTTAACTTCAGATATTAGTATTTTCTACTCTTAAAGTATTCTTTATCATAAACCCCAATGCTCTGTTGAAATAATGTATCTTTTAATGTATTCTGTGTACCTATTCCTCTGTTATTTAGCCTATTAACCAAATTAGTTTCAAAATTGTTGTTTGGTAAAAGTGGGAATACCCCTATACCTAAATTTTTTGACTATTTTTATTCCCTTGATTACTAGTCACTCTTTCCTGTGTCTTGAATTGGGGGTGATTAATACTGGTTATTCAAATCTACTGTCTACATTCTTCTTGAGGCTTTGCTTATATATTCTGTCCTATTCATGTACAGATATATATTGTAAGGGTAAAGACCATATTTTTCTGTTATTAGAGAGCTACTGAAGGTTTGTTTTTCATTACTGCGTGTCTTTTAATCATTATGACAAGCACATAAGAAATAACACAATGTTGTATTATGTCTGTATATATATGTACACTCACTTCTCCCAACAGCCCTTTAGATAGGTACTGTTTTATTATTCCTGACTTACAATTGAAGAGATTTCAAAACTGTAGGGATTGTGTAATTCCCTCCTTCCAAAGGCAATATAACCCACTATATAATATATAAATGAAAGAATTCAGTATTCAAACCTAGTGAGGTTGCTTCTGGAATTTACTCTTTTAACTACTTCTCTACTGTAGAATTATTCTAATTTTACAAAGTTGGAAACTGCATTTTAGAGGAGTTAGGTGATCTCCCCAGTATTTCCATGTTAGGAAGTAGGGCACGGGGCTTTGAGCCTTGGCATTCTCTCATGTAAGCTGGACCTGTAGGCTGTATCTTATCTCCACACAAAATTGTACTCCCTTGGTATCTTACTGCATGTGGAACACAGAATTAAAGTTACCCAGTTGGAATCAAGTGTCAAAATGCATTTTGCCTTTTAAATGACAGTTCCAGTCATTAGATTGTCTTCCTGATTTTGTTCTAAAACATGGCGCTTTACTGTGTACCTCACTTTCCTCTCCTATTGCAGTAGTTCCCTGCCCAGTTCATTTTTTTCTATAGAAAAAAAAATCACATATACCATGTTTTGATCATATTTCCCCTCTCCCAATTCTTCCCAGATCCTCCCCACCTCCCGACCCACCCAACCTGCTCATTAGAGAATAACTTTTTCTCGTAGGTTAACGGAAGGGATTTTGTTATATACAATGTCACATGAGTCAGGTAGCCACGGAGTAGTCAGGTGACTGCCAGTTTACCTCTTCATGGATGCAGCAAATTGCTGTATGGTTACTTAATGTCAGTCAGAAACTTTGGAAAAACCTCACTTATAGCTGCCTCAGAGCTTCTGTGGGGTCAATGAGGCACTCTTACAAAATCTCTACCAAGTCTATGGACTGTCAGATGATTTCCTTTCAAAATAGTAAACCTAGCATGTGGTTAGGCATGGTGATACACACTTGCATCCCAGAACTTGGGAGGCTAGACCAAGAGGATTGCAAGTTTGAGGCCAGCCTGGGCTAAGAATGAGCCCTTGTTTCAAAAACTAACCAGCCAAACCAAACCAAATCATCAGTTAATCAGTCAATCATCAGTCAATCAAGTTTGTGTCAGAAGATACAAAATACTTCTTTTATAAATGAAAGAGCAGGCATTTAAGCTGGCCAGGTGCTGGCCAGTCTAGGCTTATCTCAAAGAAAAGAAAAGCAAAGAAGAGGGGAGGGGAGGGGAGGGGAGGGGAGGGGAGGGGAGGGGAGGGGAGAGGAAAGAACAGAAAAAACCCACAAAAAATTAATACCAAAAGAAAACAAACATTAGTCCTAACTGAAAAATGAGCATGCGTTTTCTGCAAGATTGAGAATAAGTGTGCTTACATGCATGGAGACCCAAGAGGTAGGCTATGCTAACTCTCCTGAGAATGTGAACGTGGGCCACGGTGTCAGAGTTCTTAGTGCCTCAGAGAAGACAGGAATTCATTACACCCATAAGTTACATACAGAAAGGGCTTGCTCCACACTGCACGGGGAGATCCTAGTTTGAACCAGAAGGCAGGGACCAGTCGAACCAGAGACTTTGGATTTCTGAGGAAAGTTGAGTGAGATTACCAGAAAGAATTTAGGGCTGGCTAGTTTGAATAATTTCTCTGGACTTTGGGGCATATTAGTGGTCTCTCGTCATCTGGTACTTTAGGTTGTCTTAGGATGGAGGAAACGTGTGTGCACATGTGTGAATGCATGCTTGTGTGTGTGTGGTGTGTATACATTGTTAAGGAGGTGGTTGGGATTGATTGGTTTGCATGTGGAAGTCAATGCTCTAAACAGGGTCCTTACCCATCGGCAGTCATTCAGGCTACAAATGCCAGAATATCAAGAATACAGAAAAAAAAATATTTTGTACAATTGATTTTGTGATTAAAGAGATGGCAAATAAATATAAAGTCTATGGAGTCTAGAACAATATCTGTATAGTTTTGAGACAGACTCTTTTTGCAGTCCAGGATGGCCTCAACCGAATACCTGATCCTCTTGTCTCAGCCTCGGAAGTGTTAGGATTTACAAATGTGCACCACCATGCCCAGCTAAACAACCATTTTAAGTCCAAGTTTACATATTTGGTGAATTTTACACTCAAAATTATTATGCTGCTTCCAGAACTTATAGAATTCTAAAACTTTAAAAACAAAAAAAATGTTCCTTGGCCCCAAGTATAATAGAAGATGGAAAATGTCATGGTATGTTTGCTCTGATTCCATTTTTAAAATTTGTTTTTAAATTTGTATGGAGTAAAATTACTTTTTCTTAAAAGCATGGCTCTTCTCTATTACACAATAAAGTCCCAAAGTTATTTATTTATTTATTTTTTACTCTTTCTGGTTCACAGTCTGAGTGAGTGCCAAGATCAAGATACAGAGTATGCAGTCTTAGAGCCTGGCTTTTGTCCTTACATTTTTGTGTTACTAGTTATTTCTTTGCATTGCTGAATATTATGCCACGTAATAGAGGTTCCAGTTTATGTGGTCATCATAGAAGGACATTTCAGTTCCTTCTCGTTTTTAGCAATTAAAAGCAAAGCTGCTGTATATATTCACATGAAGGATTTGAGCAGGCCATAAGTAAGTATGTGTTAACACAGTAAGACACTTTTTCAAAATGGCTCTACTATTTCACATTTCAACTATGGTAAATGAGAATTCAGGCTGCTTCATATTCTCATGCTTTTACCAAAAAAAAATGTAATTTATCTTTTTACAAATTTGACTTAGAAGCTAGTCAGTGGTGGTGCATGCCTTTAATCCCAGCACTTGGAAGGCAGAGGCAGGTGGATCTCTGTGAGTTTGATGCCAGCCTGGTCTACAGGGTGAGTTTCAGGGCTACACAGAAAAACCCTGTCTTGAAAAATCTAAATAAATAAATAATAAATAAATAAATAAATAAATAAATGCAACAAAATTGACTTAGGCATATTATGGCCATAGTTAGAAGCTCCCTAATAACTAATGGTGTTGAATCTCATTTGTGTACTTAAACCATTGTTTATCTTCTTTGGTGAAGTTTCTGTTCAAATCTTCTCCTTCACTGATTGCACTGTTTGTTTTGATTACTGTTGCGTTTTGAGAGCTCTTTATATGTTCTAGATGTAAGGCATCATCAGATAGGTCACACATATTCTCCCAGTTGTGCCTGTCTTCATTCTCTTAGCTGTAGCTTTTGCATAATAAATGTTTTAAATTTCAATGGTGCCTAGTTCATCAACTTTTATTTTGTGAGATGTACATGCCTCAGAACTGTATTTATCTACTCTGGAGACTATGCCCCAAGACCTTTTTTCTCACTTTACAAGACTTCCCTGATTACCCAACACTTCTGACAGCTGATGTGAGAGTTTTTCCCCCTCAAGAAATTGTTTAGCTCTCTGGACACCAACTAAATACCCTCCAGTTAAATTCTGATAACCATCTTCCTGGAGCTAACACCAGTGCATAAATACAGACCACTATCTCCTGCATTTCTGACTTACTGTAGGCTACAGATTGTGGGCTTCTTATACCTTCAGCGTTGGAATCTACATTTTGGTAGAAAACTCATAATGCTCTGAGAGATAGTTTACTTAGCATATTCTAGTTTCTTATAAAGGCTGCAACTCCAGTTGTCCTAGGTGGGAGAGATGTGCAAGGCAAGGTATGCAGGTGGGGCCTGGAGCCTCCATGCCTTCCCCAGGCAATCCACCTCCCAGAATATCTCACCAACTGAGAAATTCTTCCAGTCTCCTTGCACAAGAGGTTTAATCTCCCGCTTTGCAGAGCTGGTGAGTGGGGCTTCTAAGACCTATCCTGAGGCTATTATAGGCCTTCTCTAAATTACCCCACCAGCAGAAACTTGGATGACACAATGGGTTGATAGTGAATAACGAAAGATACTCATCATTCCTGAAAGTCTTAGTTTAGGAGGCTGTATGCCAGGAACTTGGGACAAAGAGTTTTCTAGTTTTCATTTTACCTGTGATATATTTGAGTTAGTTTTTGTATAAAGTGGAGGAATTTCTCAAAGTTCTGTTTTCTGGATGTGAATACCAGTTGTTCCAGTACTATTTGTTAGAAATTAAATTATTTCTCCATTGCATTGACTTTGTACCTTCATCAAAAGTTGGGTTAGTATTTCTCAGGGATCTGGAGTGGAGTGTGTATGTTGAGGGACTAGGGGTGACTGTGAAGGAGAGGCACAGGGGCATCTTTGTTCCTTATTAGTGTTCTCTGTATTGATTGTATTAGTGGCTGGAGTTAGAAGGGGACTCCTTGGCCCTGGTCTGGAGTGAGCACAAGGTGTGAGAGTCTCTGAGTTAGGAAACCCATGCTGTACCCAGATGAGGACTACATTAGAAGAATACAGAAAGTGTAATTTGGGACATGTCAGTTTTCTCTAGACTGTCAGCATCAGGATTGCTAGTGTGTAAAAACCACTTTTTGTGACCTTCACATCTCTATGCAAAGTGAGGTTGGGATACATGAGCAGGATTGTTAGTGCCATACCAACAGCATGCATGAAAACTGGAGTTTGTTATAATATATTTACAGACCATTATATAAATATATATTTACATACAGCACCTATGGAAATGACAGTGGTCTTATCAGCCTGCTTGTAATTCCAGCATTGAGAGTGGAGATTGGGGATCCTGGGAGTCAGCTGCCTAATTGGGCTAGTTGTATGGGTGAGTTCTGGGCTCAATCCAGAGACCCTGCCTCCGAGAGTAAGATGCACCTCCACATCTCTATGTAAAGTGAGTTTGGATAATAAGCATCCTTCACAGGGATACCAGTGTAGCAGATCCTTTCAACAGCTATTCTAAGTATTATCACTTTGTTCTGATGTTCTCCAAACTACCTATTATTAAGATTCTTATTGCATAGTTTTAGACCTTACCATGACACTTGATGTTTTTATGTCTGAAATATCTACCTTAGTTTGGGAATGTTGGAAAAATTGACCTGTGACAGACCCTAACTAGCCTGGAACTGGGCTTTCTGATCCAGGTCACCATTTGTCACAGCCTACAGGACACTGGTATTGCACATACAAAATAAAAAAAAAAATGGAGAAAGACTTTAATGCCTCTGCTGGATAGAGTTGCCAGTTTTTTAAAATAGAAATGCTTGATAGGCAAAAGTTGAAGTGTGGTTTAACAATGGTAGAGTTTAGATTAGATAAGTTTTCTGTCCCTTATGGATTGTCACATTCATCTCTATTTCTGACTTTGATGGCTACACTGAAAAAATGCTAGCTGACATGGGAATTAGGGAAATTTTGGAATATTTTCATACTTGGGGATTAAATCATCATACTGTAACATCTTATGGGTGGTGTGTGTGTGTGTGTGTGTGTGTGTGTGTGTGTGTGTGTGTGTGTGTGTGGTGTGTTTCCTGAAAGACAAAGGAGTTCACAATCAACAGTGGAGAGGTTTGGGGGGCTGAATACCTGACCCTGAAAAAGTTTGGATTTGCCCGCTACAGGCTGGGGCAGATTAGGATGAAGTTCCAGTTCCTCCCGGTGACACTGAGAGGTGACCACTCTGCATCTATCTTCTGGTGTGGGTGCCTGGGGACTTGGCTTAGTGTGGAATCTCCTTCTGTGCCTCAGGGACGATCTTTGATCTGGAATGGATCATAGACATTATCGTCTCATAAAACATACCAGATCATTCCAGCACAGACAGACTAAAATCCAGGGAGTCAGCAGCAGCGGTGTTTTAGATATTGTTGCCATTCCTATGTCTTACGTGGAGGGAGTCATGCCTAGCTGGACATGTGCCGTCCTCAGATGTTCTCTGTGGAATGTCTTTAGACATTTAGGCGTCCAATGTCTTTAGACTTACTTTTTGCCCCCGTAACTCAGCAGGGGCTTGTTTGGGCTAGCGAATGGGCAAGAAGCAAGGATCTATAAACACGCTAAACATTTTACAATTTAACCCATCCCACAGCAAAACCAGTTCTAGTCCAAGTATAAGAATGGCACCAGTGTCAGGAAACCCAGGAGGAACAAAAGCTGAGTGAAAGTCTGGTGTGGGGAGGAAGTGATATGTGATCTGTGGCAGCTCTTGACATATAGAGCATTACGTTTCCCCACTCAATGTTTATTCCGCAAACTACAAAACTCAGTAATACCGAGGACAAAGTGAGACTGAAACTCGCTTGGTGCTGTGTGGCCTAGGGTGGGCATCCAGAGGCTCCCTGTGTTGGAGCCTGTGTGATAGTGTTAAGAAGTGGGGCCTTCTAGGAAATGAACACTCTACTCTCTCGAATGGAATTTGTACCCTCATAAAAGAGGCGAAAGGAAACAGTCGGTGAGCACGCCTTAGCAGACAGCCTGCAAAAACCTGGATTTTGGAGTTCTCAGCCTCTGGAACTATGAGAAAGACATTTTTGCTATTTAGAAATTTTTTAGTCCAAGGTGTCTTGATTATGACAGTCCAGTGGATTGAGATGTCAAATAATAAGTGTTGTTTGTGAAGTTCCATCTGCTTCCCAGTCTCCGAGCCCCACCCTTGGTGGCTCATCCTTGTTTTTCTAAGCAAAATCAGGCTCTCTGGCTTTTGTCTGTGTGTGTGTGTGCGCGCGCGGAGTCAGACCGAGAGGGATAGAGTAGGGCTGTGTATGTGTGTGATATGCACATTGTGGGTGTGAACCTGCGATGCCTGGAGGACAGAGGAGGGCATCAGGTGGCCCTGTCTTTTGCCAGTCACTTTGTTCCTTTGAGGCCTGGCTTCCTGCAGTGCATGGAGTTCCCATTCTTTGGCTAGGCTGATGGCCAGCAAACCCTATCAAGCCTCCTTTCTCTACCTTGCTCAGTGCTGTGACGGTCTATGGAAGACCACGCTCGGCTTTCACATGGGTGCTGGCATCTGAACTCTGGTCCGCATGCCTATGGAGCAAACACTCTACTCTCCGAACCACCTGTCCCACTCCTCACAGTATTTTAGGTGGTAATGTTCTGTGGATTATTTTTAAATAAGGAAATTTAGGAATTAAACAAAAATTAATTTTGAGCCATGAGTCCATTCATTTCACAGCTGCATATTCAAATTCTTTGTTTCTTTGTGTGCCACTGGATTCTGAGGAAAGCACAGCTTTCCCCCAAATGGAAGGGTTGATTTTGGATTCTGGTTTCAGAGGGAAAGTCTGTAATGGCTGGGACGGCATGGCAGCGGGCAAAGGAAGTGGGAAGCTGAGTGGTCACATCTTCAAACACAAACAGAAAACACAGAGCAATCTGGAAGCAGAGCAAGGCTATGACGTCTCAAAGCCTGCCCCTGGTGAGGTATTCCTCCAATGAGGCTGCACCTCCCCATAACTTCTCCAAACAGCATCAGCAACTGGGGAGAAAATGTTTGAATGCCCCAGCCTTTGGGGGACATTTCTCATTCAAAACACCACACTAATTTTCTCATCTGTGTTGGTGACTTGGTCCTCAATTTTGCAGATTTTCTTCTCCATATCCCTGAATTGAATTCATCTTCCGGTTTGGGCCATCTCTTAGGTCCTTGATCATTTTTACTAAAACTTTTGCAATCTTGATATTTAACCTGTTTTGGTACCTTGAGTTCAGTAGGCAAAGGATTATACAGTTGTGTAAGAGTCATGCTGCTTTCTCATATTGAATGTATGTGTTACAATTTACGTACTTGTTGATTTGGATGTTTCCTCTGAGATTTGTGGGGAGATCTTCTTGCTGAGTAGCTACTTTTGAAGGTTTCCTGTCCCCAGAGCCACTCAGCACAGAGGGGACAAACTGATGTCTCAGCAACAATGTAAAAAACATACATGATACAGAAACACACCTGAGTCTGTCAGAACTGAATCACTTATCACCAATGAATGTAGAACTGAAGTTTGCTATGACATTAATAATTATGGGAGTAGTGAATGAACGAGACAGAGCAGAGTCAGGGAAAGAGAGAAACAAGGGCGAGAAATCACACAAGAAAGAAGAACAGAGGAGAATGTCTTAGCAGAGAAAAGAACAAGAGATCAGAAAAAGTAATAGGAGAAAAAATGAGAAAAATAACAAAAGGAAAGTTGGAGGCTATGGGAAAAGCAACTAAAGGAAAAACGAACCGAGATTTCCTGACAACTTAACTGTTTGAAAACAAGATTCAATGCACTTAATACAGAGAATAATAAATGTAAAAACATTAGCATCAGAAAACAAGAAGGTAAACTAAAAATACTACTAATTATAGAGAAGAGGGTGGAAAGAAGGTAGCATGGTGGGTGGGAGGAAAATTAGAAAGTAAGGGAAATAAAACATACTTTCCCTAAATGGAAAGAAAAATGTGTAAGTAAAATCAGGTGGATGCATAAAAGAGAACAATAAAAACAAAAATATTTTAAAATAAAACGAAAAATCGTATTAAGTGTGTAGCACACAAAAGGAAGGGGCATCATAAGCTTGAAAAAGATAGGAAAAAGGTAGAGAAAAAAGTGAAAGGTGAATTGTAGACCGTTTTTTTTCTGGAGATTCTTTGAAAATTGGACGCTGCCAGTTGCAGCCAGTGAGGGGAGTCTCAGCTGGACTTGTGAATGTTTGTCTTTGCGGTGGTTTCTGACCTTGGTGAGCCTGTTTTGAGCTCTGACATCTGTGGCTGTCTTCAGTTTTGTGTTCTGTGAGCTGGGCAGGCTTGCTTACCCTCCTGAGACCCCTCAGACTGTATCTCTGGGGTGGCTGTTTTAGCTGGGGGCTATCTTCCAAGTGTGTTAAGAATTTGTCAAGTAACCATAGTACTTATACTGGTAGATGTGAGGGACCTGTCTTTACACTTTAAAAACCTCTTCAGTATTAATTACTCATTGTGGGCATCACAACATCCCAGGCACTTGAGAGTTTTCGGGCCTGTATAGCCACTGGTGGAAGACAGTGACTCCAGAATTTTATGTCTGTTGTCCTCTGGCTCAGAGCTATCAAACCTCAGATATGAAATTCTTGGTTGATGAGCTCTGTCCTGGCCACCGAGGGAGGTCCTGGGACAGCTTCCTGCTCCCTGTGCCCTTTAGTTTGTCAATGCCCAGCACTCAGGTCATTCACGATGCCTCTCTGGAGCTTCCCTTGTCCATGGCTACAGCAGGTTAAAGTGAGTTTTCCCAGCCTGTGGATGTCCCGGGTCTTGGGCCCTAGGGTAGCTCAGCTTTTGACAATTCTCTCTCATGATGGCTCTGTCCTCTGCCCTCTAAGTCACAATGGGATTTCCCTCCAACACTGACCCATCTTCCAGAAGAAGAATCACCATCTGACCAAAACTTGTGCCTGGATTTGAAGCTGGGCCTGCCATCTTGTCGTGAGTATAGGACTGCCGGCCTTTTGTCTGGGTCACCTTTTAGAACCTGATCTCTCTGCCAGGGAACTGTGTAGCTGGGGCTTGTTCAGCTCATCTCCCTGTATCATGCATCTTTTATTGTGCCCACGCTCTTTTCTGGTATCCTTTCATTCCCTTCCTGGATTGCCAAAGCTACTCCTCTAGTTCTGTCATGGAGATATAGTCTATGATTTCCTGTTCTGACTCTCATTCACTAGCACACACAGAGGCAGCCTGTAGTCAAGTTCCACACGACCATCTCAGCACTTTTTGTTGAAGAGTTATAGCAAAATCCCTCACTCCTTCCCACCAATGTGAGGAATTACTTTCTAAACCTCACAGGAGACCTAGTTCACCACACTCATCTTCCCCACACTTGTTATAACCTTCTGGCAACGTGTAACATGCTTATTCTGAAATGCACGTGGCAGCAGGATCCGTGTGTGGGAGAGAGGAGGCAGGGTCAAGAACATAGTGACGTTTAGAACAGAAGGCAGTTGGGATCGTTTTCACCAACCCCTACCATGACAGGACCTAGGACCTGGAAAGAGCCTCTTGGTGCGCATTTGAGGGATTGCTTTGATCAGGCTAAGTGAGATAGGAGGCCTTGATGTGGGCAGCATCATTTCATGGGCTGGGTTCTGACTGAATCAAAAGGAAAACTGGAAAGGAGAATTCAATGCTTTCCCCTTCTTCCCTCAGATACAAGAAAAGCTGCCTCAGCGTCCTACAGTTCTGACGTTTCCACCCTGATACACTGTGTTTTTAAATTGTAAGCCAAAATAAGCTCTGCTCCAGTTACTTCTCTGCTACTGTAATAAACGCCACAGCCAAAAGCAACTTGAAGAGGAAAGGTTTTATTTTACCTTACAGGCTGTTCTCCATCACTGAGTGGGGTCTGGGCAGGGACTCCAAGTTGGGACCTGCAGGCAGGAACTGGAACAGAAGCTCAGAGGAGTGCTGCTTCCTGGCTCCCCATGGTTTGCTTGCTTGCTTTGTTTGTACAGCCCAGGACCACCTTTCCAGGGGTGATGCAGCTCTCAGTGGGTTGTACCCTCCCACATCGATCATTAATCAAGGAAATTCTCCAAAGACATACCCACAGGCCAGTCTGATGGAGACAATCCCTCAACTGATGCTCCCTCTTCTTAAACACCAGTTTGTTCCAAGCTGACAAAAAGCCACCACCTCTTCTTCCTGCTTTATTTTTTTTAGAGAGTTGTCACAGTGATAGGACAAGGAACAAAAACAGTGGTGTTTCTCAAGAAGGTTATATCCTTCATGGTAACTCTCACTGTAAATCCTGAGCCAGACTTAACGTTAACAGTTCTTGGAGTAGTGAATAGAGCTCCATGAAGTCTTACCAAAAACTGCACCAACATGGGTGCCTAAACATTACCCGAAGAAAGACAACATCAATAAACATGCCAAGAAAGCTCAGAAGGCATCAAGTCTAGACAAAGGACTAAGGAATGTTGAGAGTGAAGCAGGAGTCTTCTCTAGGTTGTACCATTGGTTATCCAATATTGAATAGTCGGCCATGCAAATGTACATATGAGTAACACTACAGAGACTGAACAGGTTGTATCTATGTATTTAGGAACACACACATATGTGACAATAATTAAAGAAAAAGAGACCAGAAGTTTGAAAGAGAGCAAGGATTTAGGTGTGCATTAGAAGATTTGAAGGGAAGAAAGGGAAGAGGAAATGATGTAATCATAATTTCAAAACATGAAAAAAATATTTAAAAAAGCTTCCACCTCACTCTAGTCAGAAGATAATGATAGCAAGTGCTGACAAGGATGTGGGGAAAGAGCAATGCTTGTTCACAGATGGTGAGAATGTAAACTTATGCAGATGTTATGGAAATCAGTATGGAGGTTCCTCAAAAACCTGAAGCTAGAACTAACATGGGCAGAGTACAGAGATAGTTGCACATCAATGTATATTGCTACACCTGTCATAATAGACAAGCCACGGAACAAGATAGACCAGTGTAGAGAAAATGTAGTGCACAGACACATTGGATTCCATGTAGCCATAAAGCAAAATGAAATAATGTCTTTGTAGGGAAATAGATACAACTGAAAATTATTGTAAGCAAAATAAGCTAGACTCAGAAAGATGTATACTATGTTTTCTCTTTATATGGAACCTAGATTTAAAATTATATGTGCACTCGTGTGTGTGTGTGTGTGTGTGTGTGTGTGTGTGTGTGTGTGTGTATGTGTATGTGTGTGTGTTTGCAACAGAGGCTTATGAGACAGGAGATATTGTTAGGGAAGTGTGAGACACAGAGGCAATGGAATGCATGTGTGTTGTTCAGTACTACTTTCCAAGCTAAACAAATGCTACCTTGGGGCATTCAGCTATGTCAGTTTGCAAAAGATCTTGATGGCTGTTGATGCCCCCTCACCTGAGAATCTACCTGCTCTCTACCTCCTGTTGTATGCAACTCTGACCTAGCTGCAGATGATTTTGCAAGGGGATATAGACTCTAGATGCTAAAGTATATAGGTTAGGGAGTATATAGGCTATATGTGGCAATGGGAGACAAGGATTAAAGATGTGAGGCTGAGAGGGATAAGGAATTTCCTAAATCTTACTGGGAAGTACAGACCTCCTCCCACAAGAAAGGAGCTATAAGTGTATAATGAATGCCAGAGTGTAGGGTTGGAAGATGTTCAGTATGCATTTGCACAAAGATGACCATGACTTAGTTCATAGAACCATGAGATTATTCTTTCAGTGCATGACAAACTATCACCTGTGACCCAGGAACCAAACCCAAAGCTCTCAAGAATAGAAATCTAGCCCAGGCTGTGTTCACTGGACTTGTATCCTAGGTGTTCTGGCTGGGAAATGAGATCTAACCCATTCTGTCTAAGGAAAGGATTCAAATGCTGCGTTTATTTGAAAGCAACTTTCCTTTGTTACAGAGCCCCAAGTTCTCACATTAAAAAAGGATGGAGTTGCCTCAGAAGTATAAATGTTTCCATGCCAAACAAATTGCTACCCATCTCAGTAGCTAGACATGGCCATAGTTATGAGTTAGGGCAAGTGCGAAGAGAGGAAGGTAGCCATTGACATGTCTGCAAGAGTGTTTTCATGCTCAACTAGCAACCATTACTGCTGAGGCTACAAAGCAAGGCTCTCTCTCAAAGAAAGAAAAGGAAGGAAACATAGACCTACATGGACACACATACAGATGATACATAATGTGGAACCATGTTTTTATTTTTTTCTTGAAAGAAAGTGACGAAACACTCAAAGTGACGAAACACAAAAGGCCTTTAGCCAGTTTTGTTACATAAATCACCTGAAGCTTAGTCTGTATCTACAACCATGACAATTTGAGAACAAGTTTTATAAGGTTCTTTTTCTTTTTAATAGACTTCCCTTTTTGGTGCAAGTATCTGGGTTTCACTTTCCTTGTGGAAGCTTTGGAGTTGGGTTCTCCTCTTTTCCCTCATCCAGTTCCTTCCTGATGTATGTCCTTGCTTCTTCATAATCCCTCCTCTTCATCTCTTCAGTGGTGGAGCAGAATTTTAGAATCACAGTTTACTGTTGGTATCCACGGCATTTCAGTGGTGTTCACCTTTGTTTTTGACAGATAATCTGTTGCATGCAATTCTAATAGTCTGTGTACAAGCACCCTGAACCCCAGATTAATATCAAAGATCAGAGAGAGAGAGAGAGAGAGAGAGAGAGAGAGAGAGAGAGAGAGAGAGAGAGAGAGAGAGGAGGGAGAGAGAGAGAGAGGAGGGAGAGAGAGAGAGGAGGGAGAGAGAGAGACAGAGAGAGAGAGAAAGAGAGAGAGAGAGAGAGAGAGAGAGAGAGAGAGAGAGAGAGAGAGAGAGAGAGAGACAACTGGAGGAAAAGGAGCAGGTTGTGTTTTGATGCTGTCATGTATGGGGAGGAAGTCACTCTAGACAGTCATAGGTCATTTGATCATTATTGTTGGACACAGCAATACTTCAGTCCTATCCCTAAGGAGGTGTGCATATTAACAACTAGAAGAATAATACCAGACGCACAGAGTCCGTGGAAGTTGTTAAAGCATGCAGGTGAGAGGGGAGGCTCAGGAGTGTCAAGGACTCTTGGGCTGCACTGATGGGGTCAACCGCCAAATAGGAAATGTCATAATGGGTAAATCATTCACCAAATCAAGGAGCATCAGTCACCTCAGGTCTTGTCCCTGAGGACCACATGCATAGATGGGAGAAATCAGAGAAACCAACAGTAGCTACAGCAATGCTTTAGGCTGGGGAAACTGGCTAGTGTTAGGTCTGTGGCCTACACAGAACTGACAAAAGCTTTCTCATACCCAAGAGTCGTAAATATAAAATTTGTAAAAGAATGTGAATTTTTACAATTTGTACAGCAGAATTAAACATATTCCTGGTCTGTCTTCCTGGTATGAGTCAGTTTTCAGATTCTAAGTCCTTATAGATTTAGTTTATTACAAATTAAGAAATGTGAAGTCATCTCTTAAAAAAAAACCCAACAAACAACAACAACAAAACAGTACCATCTTATTTTTTCTTAGGAAGTTTCTCTAAAATTTTTGTCTCCTTTAGACTTCCTTTGTGAGCTATTCTGAGGTAGCTTCCTACATGAGAATTTTCCTAGTACTAGAGATTTGCTTACTAATGTTTGATCTTCTAGTCTGTATCATAGATGTTATGCAAATGCAAACACATCAAAGTAGAGCATCTCAGCTCCATGGAACCAGAATCGGTATTTGTGGTGGCTTGAATAGGGATGGCCCCCAGAGACTCTTGTGTGTGAATGCTTGACCCATAGGGAGTGGCACTGGTAGGAGGTGTGGTCTTGTTGGAAGAAATGTTTCACTGCGGAGTTGGGCTTTGGGGTCTTATATGCTCAAGCTATACTCAGTGTGGTACACAGAGTCTCCTCTGTTGCCTGAGGATCAAAGTGTAGAACTCTGAGCTCCTTTTCCAGCACCATGTCTGCTTGCACACTACCAGGTCCCACCATGATGATAATGGACTAAACCCCTGAAACTATAAGTGAGCCACCCTAATCAAATGTTTTCCTTTATTAGAGTTGCCATGGTGTCTCTTCACAGCAATAGAAACCCTAACTAAGACAGAATTTAAAGACAATCCTCAGACGATTGTTATGTACAAGTGGAGACAAATAGGCCTAAAATATAAACAGGGCCATACTAAACTGAAGGCATGTCTGTGTATGGTCAACACATGGATCTGCCTGGCAGCCAACCCTCTCTTGTGACTATAACTTTCTGTTGGGAGCTGTGCTGCCTGACCCTGGATCAGCATATGGCTGCCTGTCCAGTGGGTTTCCTCGGGGCAAGGCACCCATGGAAACAGATTCTCACTTGGCAAGGACCAAGGAATTTGTAAAATTCGTGCAGCTTGCAGGCTCTCTTCTCTCTCATTATATTGTTGATTCTTTGGGCAGTTTTTAGTTTCACTTTGTCAGTCACACGTGCTACATGCTGTAATTTTCCCTGGAAATTCTGTTCTTTCTCAAATATTCTCCCCTTAGAATCAGCAGGAGGCTGATGCTTATGGAATTTCTTATCTGGAATTATTAATTCCAACTCTTAATCCTAGGAACTTTTCTGACTCTATAAAGGCAGTTAAAATTACTGGATCTTGCTTCCATAATTGCTCTAAGGAAAAGGTAGATGGAACCACCTTGTGGAGGAGGAGACTCATGGAAGTGTAGTGGTAGAAAGTAACAGATGCATATGAGAAAACAATACTTGAACATTAATCCTGTCTCACAGTTCTGGGAAGGAGAGAAAGGCACGCATACCCAGAATAGGGAAAAAGCCTCAGGAATGCACATAGTGCCGACTGTTGAGAGTAAGTTCCCTGGACACCAAGCATAGAGAATCAATGGTAGGATCTGGTGTGATCCAGTGAGGGAAAATGCAGTGCAAAATTTGGGATGGATAGATTCATCTTTCCCATACATGGGGGCTTATATTGGTGAAAGAACTATGGCATGATGGGATGGGAAAAGAGTGTCGTATCAAAGTTTGCCTTTTATAGAGATTGAGACATGGAACCCTCTTACAGAAAAGGGAACTGTATAAGAACATATCTTAGAGACATGAAGGAAGTGTTTGGGTTAGAATACTTTTGTCTTTAAAGCATTGTAGCCATGTCCATTACTTTTTAACTTTGTAACTGCAAATAGCTGCCAGCTGGTGTAAATACTACAAAAGTAGGATGTGTCTGGCTCCGAATTTAGTTAAGCTTGCAAAAATGCTGAACTCTACGTCTAAAATAAGAGGATGGGGAAGTGTATTTGAGGAAGCATAAAGGGTGACAATGGGGACTTTTATAACGACTATGATGTATTTCTTAATGAAAAATAGGAGCCAATAATAAAACTGTTCATATAAGCCTGGTAGAAAAAAAATCTGTCAAAGTATAAATAAAGATGGCTCAAGCTATTTGGGGCCACTTGAGCACCTGGGTCAGAACCTTCCTTGTGCTGATGCCCCTTCCCCATCTCAGGACCTGAACCTGAGCAGAGGCTGGACCCCAGCATAGCCTCATACAATGAGTGTGCTTGTGCTCTTCATTTCTACCATTACAGCTTTGCTTTTCTTGTTTCATCTTGCCAAACTCCCAGACAGGTATTCCGTTCCTGGGCCATTACTCCTGAGTACCCTGATAATGGCTACATCACCTACTCATGAAACATTTCCTCCCATGGTGGACATTGCCATCTGTTACCTTACCAGTAGACTCTTTGGGGAAAACCAGCTTTCATTACATAAAAGATGTAAATACCTTAAGTATTTAGTGGTCCAAAATCTTTAGCATCTGAGAAAATGCCAAAAGGGTTTGCAGTCAGCGAACAAAATTTTAGCCCTTTCTTCATTGTTATTCCTTCTTTATTTTGGAGATTCTGGGAGTTCTGAACAAGAACCAGGTAAATGTAAAAACCGAGTGCAATTGGACGTTTTATAGTAAGTTTCTTGCAGGTACTAGAAGGATTTCATAGTCATGACTCTACAGCTGTTAGGAGGAGAGCACAGGTGGTCTGGGGTGTGATGAGCATTAGACTGGACTCAAATCTATGTCCTAACAACTACCAACTTTGAGAGCCTAGCCAAGTGTTTTAGTTTGTTATAAAAAAAAATTGTAATTCATTGTTAGGATTCTGCCACTCCAGCTATATGACTGCATATGCGCCGTCCAGTAGCTAAGCGAGGGGTCTTATGTCTTATGTCATCAGTGTGCTGTGTGATTGTGCAAATGTGTGCAGCACTGTCATGCAATCACATGTGTGGCGTAGCTCCGTGAGCCCACCTGCGCATGTGCAGGGGAATCCTTAAAAGCCCCACACAGACTCCTCCTCTCTCTCCTTCTGCTCTCCACCCCCCACTCTCTCTCTTTCTGCGTGTGCCTCTTCCCAGGCCTGGGTACTCTTTTCTGTCATTCCCCCACCTCCTCCCAACAAAGCTCTGATACTGGGTTTTGTCATGCCTCGTGCCTTGTGACCTTTCTCGCATGGTAACCAGTGCTGCATATTTAAAAACCAACATTCATACCTTATAGAGTCCTTGTGAATTAAGTGTGTTAGACATACGGTAGGGATGAATACCTGGAATGTAATAGGATGTTATTATCCATTTATTTCCACAATAGTAACCTTTCAGTTATCCAGAGGTCGAGGCTGGAAGATCAGGAGTTCAAGGTCATTTTGAACTTCATAGCAAGGTTGAGGCTAGCCTAGATTGCCTGAGGACCTGTCTCAAAACAGAACAAAACAAAATATTCTTTTTTTTTTTTTTTTTTGTGTTCCAATGAGTCTTTATTTATGGACACTCCAATCTGAATTTCATAGGACTTTCATGTAGCATGAAATGTGATTTTTAAAACCACTTAGAAACACAGAGACCATTCTTAGCTCACAGGCCACACAAAACGAACGGTGGGGCTGGCTCTCAAACACACAGTCACTTTCTACCCTCTGCTCTAAGTATTTTTTTGACATTTATTTGCTGGCATAGACATAATGTCTACTTCCTTATTACGTGAGATCAATAATATACAATTTGCTTAAGGCTTTGTCTAAACTGCTGGTGTATAAATTTTTAAGACAAAAAATTTAAAATGATTTGTATGTTAAAATTAAATGCTAAAGAAACAAACTGGCCAAGTCTCATTTATTTCTTGACGCAACATCTACACAGCTCACACACGCAGCAGGACGCACACCTCGGCTTCACAACAGCACCAGGCTGCACTTCTGGTTATAATACAGCAGGGCAAGGTGGCTGGAAAATGTACATTTATACACTTCATAAGTTAAAGGTGGCCACACGATGACCTAGGGTAGCGAAGGCAAGACCTGGACCGCTTGTGTCTGACCTATTAAAAATGTCCCCAGTCATTAAAAATGGCCAGTTGGGGAATAGGCCATGTATAAAATATGTCATGTAAAATTTACCCATTAACCTTTTTAAAAAATAATATTTAGACTTTAAACCTTTGACCAACTTGTCATGTGGATATACATTATGGCAGCGAGAAGCACACTTGCTGTACTTCAGCAACCTGGATAATTTTTTTTTTTTTTTGTAAACCATAACATTTTTGTGGAAACAGCCAAATTAAATCTCTTCTTTATACATCTGTTAGGTTACTTCCAAGTCACTCCCCAACCCCAAAAACCAGTCTGACACTTGCTGACGTGTTTAATTCGAACCTATATTGGTAGTTTCTAAAACGCTGATCTGCAGACCCAGTCTGGTTACAGGTACACCATGAAGACACAGGCTGTTTCTGCCATCCCGAGGAGAGGGTCCATTTCTACCAGTCTCTAAAAATACTCATCTGCCCATCCTGGGACTTGGGTTTGTTCTCCTGCCCGTGTGCACGTCCACACACTACCTGTTGTAAGCCCTCTCTTTCTTGGACTTTTCCAGGGCCTTGTCCATTGTTTTCTCGCTCTCCCCCTGACACTTGGGGCAGTACCACTTGCCCTTTGGTTTATGGTTGAGTCCCACACAAGAAAAGTGGAACCACTCGATGGGACACTCATCGTTGTCGCAGCCGATCATCTCTCCATAGGAGACCTGATTGCACAGACAGTACGTGGGCTCGTTGGGGTCGATGGGGAGGTCTGCGGGAGAGGCTTCCCTCTCTGCTTTGGCCTTGGAGCGTTTCTTCTTCTTTGAGGTTTTTGCTTTCTTCTCCTTGGGTGTTCCTGAGGTGATGTCGTCGTGGTCGTGATTATTAGACACGTTCTCTCGGTTCTCGTTGTTCCGCTGCCTCCGGGACCGCTTGTTGTTGGGCTTGTCCGCCTGAGAGATCGCCTCACTCTTCGACTTGTCCTGGCCGGCCTTGCCACCGCCGCCAGTGCTGTCACCGATGTCCTGGTGTGCCTCGAAGAGCTCCACGTGACTGTCCACCTGCCTGGTGCGGTTCTCCACCAGCTCCACCATCTGACTCACGATCTGGATCTTCTCATCGCCCAGCTCCTGACTGCGGATCAGGGCCCTCTGGATGCAGTGCAGTACCCGCCTCTTCTACACCGTCCGTCTCGCGCTTGAACTTCTCATAGTAATCATCCAATTCTTTCAGGATCTCGTATTTGGCGTCGATCTCCCGCATCAGCGAGACGTTCCTCTGCAGGTCGAAAGGCAGTGGGAGTCCAGGTAATCCTCCACATAGTTCACCAGGTGGATCTGCTCCCCGTTGGCAGGACTCAACATGGTTCACCCTGGAGGTCCCCGGCGACTCGGCGGCTTTCCGCTTCCTCCACCCCCCGCCCCCCTCAAGCAGCAGCACTGCAAAATGCAAAGCTCTCTCGCCCTCCCGCGCCCCCCCCCTTCCCCGCCACTTCGGCCGGGCCGGCCGGCGGCTACATCTGGCGCCCGCCGCGCCGCCTCCGGGGCCGCGGGGACCCCGGCGCCTGCAGGCGCGGGCCGCGGCGGCCGAGGCTCCGGCGCACGCCCCCAGCAAAATATTCTTTACAAGTACTGATGTTTCTATATTGAAAGCCAGACAAGTTTATACAACTAGATGAGATCTCTAAGACTAGGCAGACCGAGCGAAGGCACGGTTCATTCTGTCTTGTTGGTTAGAAACAGATGCTGGAGTCAAGTGGCCTGAGCTAAGAGCCTGGGTCTTTTCTTTCTTACCTGGATCACCTGATGCCCTTAGAAGAATACGTTCATTATGTGGGAAAATTGTTCAGGTGCCTTTAAAACTGTGCCAGTTCTAGAGCACATATATGTGGAAAATGAAATGTGCCCTGTGGGGGGCCAAAATAGTTTGACCACACAACTGCCATGACAGGCTTTGAGGCCCAGACACAGCTTCTGTAACAAGCTTACTGGCAGGTAACACCCAGATCCAGAAAAAGCCATAAGCTGACCCCACCCAGTGGGGCCTGGATCTAAGGGGAAATACCTGACATTTCAAACATTTCCTATACCCCTAGACAAACATCAGCCAATCAGGGTCCTGAACCCTGGAAATCCCTCACCCTAACCTCTGCTATGATAAAAACCCTACCCGTTTGGGCTCTGGGCTCTCTGCTCTCATCACTGTGTTGGACAGAGAGTCCAAACTCCGAGCTTGAAAATAAAAGCTCTTTACTTTTACATATGGGAGTTGGTCTCCATGATAGTCTTTTGGGGGTCTCTTCCATCCAGGCATATCATGCCCCAGATGTCTTGTCACATCTCATGTATCTTCCTTCTGTGTGGAAACAGATTTAGGGTACACATTTGGGGACACTTCTCTATTACCTTTCTGATGTAGAACACTGCATTTGCAAAGCAATTTCCTCATAATCCAAGTAGGTATGAATGCTTTGGGAGAAACTTAACAAATAATGCTGACTATGACGCTGTCCACCGAAGACCTGTGCTGTGCCTCCCGAGAGTATAAGTATACCACTGATTTAATTCCGAAGACAGGGAACATGTTCACGGTTTCATGACACAGAGGCAGAAACAGACTTCAGCACTTGTGAAGCCATTGATCTCAGACTTTAGTGTGTGCGAATCATCTGGTGACTGGATACAACCGCAGATACCCCATTGCCCCACCTCAGGGAACTAGACTCAGCAGGTCTCGGATGATGCAGAGGAATCTGTATTTTAGTCAACGGTCTCTGATTTGGGGTCTCACGGTGCTGGTGGTGCAGCAATGACACAGCACACCTAGGATTACCTGGGGTCTTTTGGAGACAAACTCTAGGGACAGGTCCTACTCAGCAGGTGCAGTGGCTGGCTTCTGGAGCACGGTATTGAGCCATAAGTCAGCATGCTTCCTTCTCACGGCTGTTTCTGCCCCAGGGCTGGGGCATGTCTAGGCTGTTTACACCATTCCATTGTCAAAGACTTTTAATGTCCACGAAACACAGTAGTTCTAAAAACAAATGGGTGAGAAGCGGCTGGCTGCCGGCCAGCGGCTGGCCTCAGCTAGTGCTGAACTTGTTGGAGGATCAGCTGCCGGTTCCCAACTTCATTGTCTTCTATTGTCACTGACAGGATTCCAGCTCACTCTTTTCTGCAGATCTAGGCATCACATGGCAGCAGAATGTTTTCATTGTGTGTGCTGAAGCTTGACGTCCTATTAGTTTGGAAATCCAAAAAAGGTTTTTTTTTTGAACCCAACTGAAACACTTGAACCAAAGAGGAAAGGTAGGAAGGGTGAGGGAAACGTTAATTGCAGAAACCACATATCCCCCTCTGCCTCCTGTCCCACACAGTGATAATCATTAACTCTAAAATACATTTACTGTTTCACTATTCTAAGTGTAGTAAACACTTATTGTAGATAGTTTAGGAAAAAGCAAGCACAAAGATTTAATTTGCTTATAATTCTCCCAGTTAGAAATTACCACTTTAGAGTTATAATTTTTTTCTTTTTTGGGTGCGGCTGGAAAGATGGCTCAGTGGTTAAAAGCACTTTTCTGGCAGAGGACTCAAGTTTGATTCTCACCACCCATGTCTGGTGGCTCACAACTGTCTATACCGCCAGTCCCAGGGGATCTGACACCTTCTTCTGGCTTTCACAGGCACTGCATGTAGATGGCACACGTACATGCAGGCAAAACACCCACACACATAAAATGAAAAAAAACAACTTTATTTTTTTCTCTTTGGAGTTCTTTTACATTGCTTTGCAGGTCACAGGATAAATGCAGATGTTCTTTCTTTGCTCCTGCCTCCTCCTTCTTTGTGTACGTGTGTGTGTGTGTGTGTGTGTGTGTGTGTGTGTGTGTGTGTGTGTGTGTATGTGTGTTATTGGGTATTGAACTCAGGGCCTCACACATGCTAGGTAAATGCTCTGTCACTGAGCTACATCTCTAGTATTTTTTGTATTATTATTATTGAAGCAATTCCACTAAGTCACCCAGGAAGGCCTTATGACCTACTTTTCCAGCCTCCTGAGTAATTGGAATTACAGACCTGAGTTACCATGCCCAGACAGAAGCTTCTTTTCATACAAATATTGAGAAAGCATAAGGGCCCCTGTCCTTCTTCTGTTCAGGCGTTTCATTGGAGTTCAAGAGAGCTACGAAAATAACTCTTTTAAAGCACTGAAGTTTGAGAATGCACCATGGATCACCCTAGTATCCAGAACACTTGACTGTGACTCTTCTGGGTGACACAGACTCCATCCCACGGGAGGACAAATGACAAGAAGTGACGTTGTGGATCCCCTGGAAACGCAAAGGGGAAGGCAGTGTTTGTTTAAAAGGGATGTTCTTTCCCCAGGGGGTAATATAGGTGAATTAAAAAAAAAAAGAAATATAAAAGGGAAGGACATGAGCGCTTCTAGGTATTGTGGGGGAGACGGTTTACTGTAGATAAAATAGGGAGAGCGTAGCCAGAGGCAGGGGCATCTGGGAAAGTCCAGAGTAAACATGACCCTGAGCTGGACCATGTGAGGAGGGGGTGTTAGGATTTTGCCCCCACTCCAGCTGCATGACTGCACATGCGCAGTTCAGGGGCTAAGCAAGGGGTCTTGTGTCCTATGTCATCAGTGTGCACTAAGTGGTTAAGTATGCGTGGTGTGTTCATGCAATTTGGGCATGTGTGGCGTAGTTCTGTAAGCCTGCCTATGCATGTTTACGGGACCCTTAAAAAGCTGGACACTGGATGCGGAGTCAATGTGAGGATCGAGAAATGTTACTTCTGTTCCGGGCCGATCTGCCTGGGCCACGGCATGATGTTCGTCCACAACGACTGCAAGGTGTTCCGATTCTGCAAATCCAAGTGTCATAAAAACTTCAAGAAGAAGCGGAACCCGGGCAAGGTCAGGTAGACTAAAGCCTTCCGGAAAGCAGCTGGCAAAGAGCTCACTGTGGACAACTCATTTGAATTTGAAAAGCGTAGAAATGAACCTGTGAAATACCAGCGAGAGCTCTGGAGTAAAACCATTGATGCAATAAAGAGGGCTGAAGAGATCAAGCAGAAACGCCAGGCTAAGTTTATAATGAACAGGTTGAAGAAAAACAAAGAGCTTCAGAAGACATCAAAGAAGTCAAGCAGAGCATCCATCTTATCCGGGCTCCTCTTGCAGGCAAAGGAAAGCAGCTGGAAGAAAAATGGTCCAGCAGTTGCAGGAGGATGTGGACATGGAGGATGCTTCCTAATGGTGCCTCCTGCAACCAGCCCTGGGCACACCGGAAACCAGTGGAGACTGTCGGTCCCTAAGTTACTGACTGGTTATGTAAGGTCCCTCAGACAAAGGTGATTCACATGCTTTTTTCTTATATTGCAGCCTGTAAAAGCATCCATCGTGGGTGTTAGATCTCAGCTCAATGTTCTGCCTCACTGTGCTATGCTTACATAAACACAAAAGTTTTTATGTAGTTTGTGTGTAGATGAAGGCATCAACTCTGGGCATACCATGGTTTGAGTTGTTGCTTAATGGCACCAGGCAACATTTCTGTGCTGACTGTCTTGCTAATGTGAAATCTATCGTGATGTAATATTTTCCTTGCACTAGGATAATCTGCTTATTAGGGTCATTGAAACAGAGGTCACAACAAGGAACTAACCGTTCTCAGGACAACCTCAGTCTCTTGCTTTGCTTTAGTCTGGTTAGCAGCTTCTTAGAGTTGCATGCTGGCCGCATACAATGCTACAAGGCAGCTGAATTAGGCTGGGCTGTCTGGCCTGCTTCAGCCATTCCAATAGGCAGCCTGTGAGGGTGGGGGTGGGGCGTGGTTGAACAAATTTTGCCCGAATGGTACCTTCTTACTGCTTTGGAGAATGCTCAATTCCAAGTTGTGACTTCTGGCCCAACACCCTTAGCCCCCAGCTCTCTCTAGCCCGGCAATGGTCTAGAAGCAGAAGAATCGTGGTACTTTTTAAAACTTATTATGTGGTTTTCTTTTTCGGTGTTTTGAGACAGGGTCTCTCATATTATGTAGCTCTGGCTGTTCTGGAACTTACTATGTAGACTAGGCTGCCTTGAACTCACAGAGATTCACCTGCTTCTGCCTCCTGAGTGCTGGGATTAAAGGTGTACACCATCACACCCAGCATTTTTTATTTTCTTAAAGAAACAATTGTTTTTGGAAAATAGAATTTATGGATAGAATGTTGCTTATTATTTGTACATAAATAAAACCATTTCTAAAGTTAAAAAAAAAATCTGGACACTGACTTCTCCCCTTCTCTTCTCAGTTCTTTCTCTCTGCTCTCTGCATGTGCCTCTCCCCAGGCACATTTGTTCCCCAGCCCCCAATAAAGCTCTGATATTGGGTTTTGTCGTGGCTTGTGCCTCATTACCTTTCCGAATGATAACCAGCGCTGCTTATCATTTTTAAACCAACCGGGGGGGGGGGGGGGCGCGGGGGCGAGGAAAGCCAGACCAAGAGGCCAGGAGGGTAAAGGGCCAGAGAGCCAAAATGGCTGGATTATAAAGGGAAGGGCAACTGGGGAAATGGTAGCCCAATGTCCCCACCCCAGAGAAATTTAGGGTAGGGGGTGGGGCATGCCAACCAGGAGCCCCTACCCAGTAACAGGTAGGGACTGAGGAATGCAGGGAGAACCTGGTGGCCATTGTCCACTTTAATATGTTAAATAGGAACTTCAACTGTTTGTCCAAACAGTAGGGACTAGGTCTAACTGCCTAACCAACCACCCTGTGTTCTTATAAACAGTTTGGATACCTAACAGTTAAGTATAAAGCCACCAACTCCATTCCTCTATGGTGGACCAGGTCTGAGAAATATTCCTTTCTCCTCCTGGAAATGTAGCAACTACCTTCAGGGAAAAAATTATAATACATGATTAATTTTCTTGATTTAGTGGTTTCTCTGAGAAGCAAGCCTATGTAGAAGTGGTTTGGGTTTGTCTGCCTCAGAGTTTTATTGACAATGATTAATCCCCTGTATTTGTATGATAAAATGCATTTATCTATCTATCTATCTATCTATCTATCTATCTATCTATCTATCTATCTATCATCTAGCTTCCTATCTGTGGGATTTATTAGTGTAGCTTGCAGGCTATGGTCTGACTGTTCCAACAATGGCTGTCTCCTGATGCAAAGTCCAAAAATGCAGTAGTTGTCCCATCCATGAGGCTGGATGTCTCAGATGGTCTTCAGTATATACCAAAATCCCAAAGAAATAGGGTCTTATGTAGTTGTTTTCAACTTTCCTAGAGCCAAGACCCTTTAATACAATCCCTCACATTGAGGTAATTGTTAGTGAACTCAGAACCATCCACATTCCAGAACCTGATGCTTCCTCATCCCTACGCTGCCTTCGATGACTCAGTGCCAATGTCTTCCCCCCCCATCACTAATGGCCAATGCAACAAGTTTCCACTGCCACCACCATCACCATATTTTCTCTGTGCACATGCCCCATAACCCCCCTGTAAAGCCTGCCATCATGACCTGGTCTGCTGCTGTCCCCATCCCCATCAGAGGCTGCCAATTTATATCCTCCCCTTCCCAATAAATTTGTTGTATGATGTGGTTTTTGAGACATTCCTTGGCCCAGGATCACCAAGATACTTTTTTGCCACAAAATCCTTTCAGTGACCCCCAAACATAAAATTGTTCTAGTTGCTACTTCATAACTATAATTTTGCTACTGTTATGAATTGTAATGTAAATATTTTTAGAGACAGAGGTTTGCCAAAGGGGTCATGACCCACAGGCTGAGAACCACTACTTTAATTGCTAGTAAAGGAATGAATTTGCCAGTGAGAGTGAGGGCAAGCAAAAGCTTCCTTCTTCCATGCCCTATGTATAGTCTGCCAGCAGAAGGTGTGTCCCAGATTTAAGGTGGATCCAGATTTAGGATGGTTCTTTCCACCTCAAATGATCTAGTCAAGAACAATTCCCCATGGGTGTACCCTGCAGTTTGGGTTTTAGTGGATTTCAGATGTATTCAAGGTGACAAAGAAGAATAGCCATCACAACCCCTAAACTTTATTGTCTTTTTTTTTTCTCCCATCACAGGCAATTTATTTTGTTCTATTCATTCACAGTTAATACAGAAAATACTTGGAAACATTTCTATATAATGTTTGACACAGAAATCATCAAATAGAAGTATACAATGTTGACAGGAGACAGTACATTTATAATTTATAACCCCAAATGTATTTATAAATTAGAAATGGAAAGATCTACAAATGAAATTATGAAGGTTCACCTAAGTCATTTAATCTGTCAGTTTCTCATTCATTTTTATCTCTTAATAATATTCTATTGTATGAATAAGCCACATTTTATTTCTCTCCAGTATTTGATAGCTATTTGAGTTGTTTTAACTTTTTTACTATTAGCAACACACTGCTGTAAACCTTCATGTACATGTTTCATAGGTGCACATTTTCAGTAGTTTGAGGATATTTTCCTAAGGGTAGAATTGTTGAGTAACAGAGTAACAATGTTTTGCATTTTGACCAACCACCAAACTGTTTTGCCAAAGTGGCACACCATTTTACAATCTCATCAAATCCTTGTTTTTAAGGCTCTGATTTTTGTACAAAAGCATTCAATCATTCTGTCAGACCAAACCAGGAAAAGTAAGCTATAGTTCAGAGCTGTTCTATTCCATTTACTATGCAAAGCCATTCTTGGTGTTTGCAACTCTCAGCCCTTTTGAGTATTCTTGCAGTGTTCACTTTTTCCTCCACCACTTTTTTTCTTCTCTTTTTCTGGTTTATTTCTATCTATTACAAATGTATAAAAAATCCTCCATCAACGCTGGTAATAGCAGCAGAACCTTGAGAAATATACCTTTGGTTTGCCTCAGAAAAGGAACACATATTGCACTGTAAAGTTTATAAATGTTTTATAAATGTTTTGGCACAAAACATTGTGGTAATGTTACAATACTAGTTTTAAGAGTTCAGTGACTAATGGGGAGCCGATGGGATACATGCAGAACTGTGAAAGCGATCTCATTTAGCCAGCTATACGCGTAGACTGTAAATCTACATTCAGATCATTTCTGAACTAAGACTATCAGCTCAGTTTATCTGTTGAGGTCAACCAGGAAACCCTAGAATATACCTTGATTTTTGCAAAAAACAAAATAGGGGGAGGGGTTTCTTCAGCATTTCAGTCCACAAGTAACAGTATCCTAACAGGCAAAGTGTTCTCTCACTGTCAACATAGAATGAACTGCTGCTAGAGGTCAACTTGGGCTTTAATTTGCATTAGCACTTACATGCATAGTAGTCCAAGTTGTTGACCTCATGACTTTAAAAAGTAACTCTAAAAAAGTAAAATGGCCCTTCTTGGAAGACTAAAGAAAGACATCCAGCCACAGTTGTAAAAAGTCTCATCAAAACAATATACCCTTTTATAAATTATGCCTCAATTTAAAAAAAAAAAGTAGCCCCAAATAAGAAGCAGCTCTGAAAAAGAAAATATAACTTAAGATATTTGAAAAAAACAAGGTGAATATAGGTTCAAAAATAATTAAGATACATTTTCCTAAGGCTACTTAGAATTAGGCTTTAAAGAATTCTACCATTTCAAGTTTACCACTAGTTACTAGATACCTATTTACAAACAAGATGTTCACTTTTTTTGTTCCTTTATCAAGAGAAAAATCTACCTTCAGACTATGAGGGTGGTGATGGGGAGGGACTAGAAAAACAAGATTCAAACAATCCCATGCAAATATCACATTTTTCAAATGGAAGAACTCCAAACTACACTAGAAGTTCCAATCACTAAGACACTTTCCATTGAAATGATTTAAGTACAACTACATGGCACCAAGGTTTAGGCCTAATATAGGCCTGACAACCAAGTCCTTGTTTTCTGGAAGAAAGGCCTCAAAAGTCCCACTCAGTTCCACATAACAATACTTCAAAGATCAATTAGGTTTTCATTTCCTTAACATTTTTGTTTTTGACTTCTAATCTTAAAGACTAGATTAAAACTTAGCTCATTTCCCAGAAGGCATTGCTTCCCTTTGCTCTATGAAAGAGTCCACCAAGACCTCTTCCTCAAAACCATCTAGCCCCCAGCCTCCAGCCTGTGCTTGTGATGCATCTTTCTCAACATCCTGAAAAGGTAATGTAGGTAAAATATGCTCATAAACATTAAAACTAGTTGTTAGAAAGTAACTAGCTTTATAATTTGAGTTTTAAAACATAAATACTTGCAGCTTGATCTGCACTGACAATGATTGTCAGAGCCTAGAATTCAACATTTACAAATTCTCATTCACACACACAAAACACACTACTATCACAGAACTTGTGTCTTGAGAGAATCTTCTGCTTTTTAAATCTTTGGCCTCCCAGTCAATCCCAAGTTTAACCAACTTTAACTAAAACTTCACTCAGAATTTCACCAAGCTTTTCACCCACACATTAATGCTTGTCGTATCTTTCATCAACTGTCAAAATCTGAAGCCTGCTCAGAGATCGCCAGGTAAAAGAAAATAAATGAAATACACAGAGGTTATTTCAAAACAGAACATGACCATCATCAAAAAAAAAAAAAAAAAAGTCACGATTCCTGATTGGGATCATTCTTTGTTTACTACTAGTAAGAAAAATCCCACGTTGGACTATTTCACACTCCGGCATTGGCCAAAGGACACGAGAGCTGGTTCTGGAGCATGCAGTTTCTCACACAGGTGTCCCCAGAGGAACACCGGGGACAAAGTCACGTGAGGCCTCTCCCGTACAGAGGCTGTCTCACAGGGGCAGTGAGGACACCCACTAGTTTGTGGAGATCCCTGAGAAAGTATGATTCTTAAAATCTGGACTGTACATAATTCACATCAGCCCTGTTCAGGTACTCACTGGAAGAAAGATGCAGCTGTCGGTTATTTTAACTGCCAACCCCCCCTTCCCACTTTTTGAACTTGCTTCTTGTGGCACTGGCTGAGCCCCATGCAGCCCAGAATCATCACTTCCCTCGGACATATTATCACTCAGGTCACTTCCATCATGGCTGTGGATGCCTTCGTCTTCATCAATGTCCGGTGACTCGTTTTCAGCCAAAGTGATAGGAGGCGAGGCCATTACGGTTGGTGATGGGACAGGAGGCAATGGTGACGCCGGTTCGGGTGCTGAGGCTTTCACAGGGACACTGTCTGGGTTCTGCTCAGTGTCCACTTCCATTTCACAAAGCCCAGCTGAACCAGTCTGACACTTAGCATGTAACGTTTCACCACCTGACCCATTTGAGTTTTGTTCCGAGGATAAGGCACTGGTAGATTCCTTGGGAGCAGCAAGCGTAGCTAGACTCTTGCCAGCTTCCTCTGTTCCCACTTTCTTGAGAGGGGCCATTTTATTTCCTTCCCCATCAGAGCCAATTTCTTGGTCCTTGGGTGTCTCGTCTCTTCTTGAGTTTCCCTTTGGAAGATCCTGTGCGCGCCTGCTTCCCTTCAGAAGCTGGCTATCTCTAACAGGCACTAAGCCAACTTCAATAAGGACTTGCTCCTGCAGCACCACCTCACTCCGCATGCCCGACTTCTCCTTGGTACTCTCTTTTCGGGAGACCTTTTCGAAGACCTTTTGGTGATTGGTTTCACTTGAAGAGGTGGCTCCATGACAGCAGGAGGCTCTTTCTGGACAGATCCCATGTGAGGAGGCCCTGTCTGAGCAACCTCCACCTGAGCATGGTCCAAAGGACAAAGCAGCCTCTTCTGACAATGTCCCTGCTGAGACTCCATGGGAGGAGGCGGCTCCATCTGATCAGGCTCCAGGGGAGAAGGCAGCTCCCTCTGAGGAGGCTCCAGGGGAGAAGGCAGCTCCCTCTGAGCAGGCTCCAGGGGAGGAGGTGGCTCCCTCTGAGGAGGCTCCAAGGGAGAAGGCAGCTCCATCTGAGCAGGCCCAGTCTGAGCAATATCCATGGGAGAAGGAAGCCCGGGCTGAGTAGAGCCTGTAGGGGTGACCACCACCTGAGTGAGCGCAGGACCGGAAGAGACCTCCTCCTGAGCCAGCTCCATGGAAGGAGGCTCTGCCGGAGCCATCTCCTTCTGCGTCTCCTGAGCAGGTCTGCTGCCTTTCTTACTTGATTTACCTTTTTGAGGTTTCTTCTTTGCACCTTTTTTAATGGAAGTATTTTGCTTTTTATTGTCCCCCTTAGTCTCCTCTGTCTTGCTGTCATCCTTTGGCACCTCGGTACTATTTTTTGGATTTGCTTTCCATCTTTTTTTTTTTTCTTTTTTGTCACTGGTTCCTCGTTCACAGGCTCATCTGACGGATGGGCTTCAGCATCCACCTTTCTTTTGTTCTTCTTGGCTTTACTGACTTTTTTTTTTATTATTATTATTATTTCCTGTATGTACATCTATGTGTTTCGTCTCTGCTGCCTTAGTCTCCATCTCGGATTTCCGAGTTCTGGTAGTTACCTGGACCACTGAGGCATAGCCACAAGACTTCTTCTCTTTTGAAACATCCTTTTTCTCTAGATATTAGGATAGCTACACCAGCTTGTTTCTTAGGTCCATTTGCTTGGAAAGCCTTTTCCCAGCCCTTTACTCGGAGGTAGTGTCTGTCTTTGAAGTTAAGGTGTGTTTCTTGTATGTAGCAGATGGATGGGTTCTGTTTTCTTATCCATTCTGTTAGCCTATGTCTTTTTATAGGTGAGTTGAGACTATTGATATTGATGGATATTAATGACCAGTGATTGTTAATTCCTGTTATTTTTTGTGATTGTGTTGTGTTGTCCTTCTGTGGTGTATGTTGGTGTGGGATTATCTATTGCTTGATTTTTCATGGATGTGTTTAGCTTCTTTGGGTTGAATTTTCCCTTCTAGTGCTTTCTGTAGGGCTGGGTTTGTGGACAGGTATTGATTAAATCTGGTTTTATCCTGGAATATTTTGTTTACTCCGCCTATGGTGATTGAGAGTTTTGCTGGATATAATAGTCTGGGTTGGCATCCGTGGTCTCTTAGTGTCTGCATGAGATTTGTCCATGATCTTCTAGCTTTCATAGTCTCTATTGAGTAGTCTGGTGTTATTCTGATGGGTTTGCCTTTATATGTTACTTGGTCTTTTTCCTTTGCGGCCCTTAATATTTTTTCTTTGTTCTGTGTGTTTAGTGTTTTGATTATTATGTGGTGAGGGGACTGTTTTTTTTTGGATCCAGCCTATTCGGTGTTCTGTAAGCTTCTTGTATCTTCATAGGTATTTCTTTCTTTAGGTTAGGAAAGTTTTCTTCTATGATTTTGTTGAATATATTTTCTGTGCCTTTGAGTTGGTATTCTTCTCCTTCTTCTATCCCTATTATTCTTAGGTTTGGTCTTTTCATGGTGTCCCAAATTTCCTGGACGTTTTGTGTTAGGACTTTTTTGTCTTTAGTGTTTTCTTTGACTGACGAATCAATTTTCTCTATTGTGTCTTCAGTGTCAGAGATTCTCTGTTCCATCTCTTGCAATCGGTTGGTTATGCTTGTTTCTGTAGTTCCTGTTCGTTTAGTCAGGATTTCTATTTCCAGCATTCCCTCAGCATGTATTTTCTTTATTGTCTCAAATTCATTTTTGAGATCTTGGAATGTTTCTTTCATCTGTTTAATTGCTTTTTCTTGGCTTGATTTGATTTCTTCCCATTTTTTGTTCGTTTTTTTCTTCCATTTCTTTAAGGGAGTTTTTTCATTTCCTCTTTAAGAGAAGTTTTTATTTCCTCTTTAAGAGAGTTTTTCATTTTCTCTTTAAGGAAAGTTTTTATTTCCTCTTTAAGGTAGTTTTTCATTTCTTCTTTAAGGAAAGTTTTTATTTCCTCTTTGAGGGAATGTTTTATTTCTTCTTTAAGGGCCTCTATCATCTTCTTAAAGTCATTTTTAGGGTTGATTTCTTCTGTTTCTTCTGTCATGGTATGTTTAGGTCTTGCAGGTGTAGAATCATTAGGTTCTGATGTTGCCATATAGGTCTTTATGTTGTTGCCTGTATTTTTGCACTGGCGTCTACTCATCTCTTCCTCTGTGCGGTGCAGGTGGTGTCTGTGTCTGAGAGTGCCTCTCTTGTTCTAATTTTTAGTCTTGGTTTAGTAGGGGTTCTTGGTTAAATTGGTGCTATTGGGCTGTTTCTTCAGGGACAGCTGATTTCAGTCGGTGAATTATATACTTATGATTCTGGTGATCTGGTTTAGTGGCTGGGTAGCGCCTTCTTCTGTGTTCCCAGGTCACGTTTTGTTCATTTGTCAACTCCTCAGCTGATCTTGTTTCTTCAGACTTCAAACTGTAGGCATCTGAATCCTCTCCCAGATGGGTTTCAGCTGAGCAGTGTAGTCTCACCAACACCTCCAAGTTGTTGGGTTTCACAGGATCAGCAGTTGGGCCCTGGGTTGTCCTCAGACGGAGTGCCCGGACTCGCCCTGGTTCCGACCCACGGAGAAAGCCTCTTCCCCAGGTGTTGGGGCTAGGGGCGTCCCTGTTCCAAGCTGCGTCCGCCAGGCCTGTCCACCCCTGCGGCCCACCGCCACAGGCCCACCTGCGTCTGCTTGTCTCCACCAGCGGGCCTGTATGTCCCTGTCAGCTGCAACGGGCCTGTATGTCTCTGCCGGCTGCCGCCGCGGGCCTACCTACCTCTGCTTGTCACTGCCGCCGGGCCCATTTACCTTTGTGGGCCACCACTGGGCCTGTATGTCTCTGCCGGCTGCCGCTGGGCCTGTATGTCCCTGTGGGCCACTGCCACCGGGCCCGTCCACCTCTGCGGGTCGCCTCCGTGGATCCACCTGTGTCCGCCTGTCTCCGCCGCGTGGCATGTCTACTTCTGTGGGCAAAACTATCATCAGTGGACTTTCAGAATGCCTTAGCCACCATCATGGTATTCCACATACATTGCTTCTGACCAAGGAACTCGGGTTCACAGTCAGAGAAGAATGACATTAGGCCCATGTTCGTGCATCTTCTAGTCTTTTATGTTCCCCACCATCCTCAAGCAGCTGGCTTGATACAATGGTGGAGTGGCCTTTTAAAGACACAGTGTCAACCAGGTGACAGTAATGTGGAAATCCGAGGCTGTGTTCTCCAGCAGACGGTATATGCCTTGAATCAGTGTCCTTATATGGTACAGTTTCTCCCACCGTCAGAATCCAAGAATCAAGTGGTAGAAAAGGGAATTGTTCTGCTTATTATCACTCCTTGTGGCCCATTAGAAAATCTTTTGAAGAAATAAGGTTTGTTACTGATAGGAGTATTTTTGTCCTATTTTGTTAATGAGCTCTTTGTATATGTACATTCACATATATTACACTAATATCACATTTTCTTTTCTCTAACATCAGTTGAGATAATGTTAGTGGTTAAATGTAAATCTATATTCCTACATTCAAATTATGAGACATTAAAAGACTAAGCAAGGGGTTTTACCACCTATTTTAAAATATATGAAACATTTGCAGTTGTAAGTGAAATAGTTATACCATATTAGATGATACTATGACCTGTTTATTTTCTTTTGGAAATAAAGCATGACATAAGGTGATGTGATTGTGTGTCAAGTTGATGAAGAGCGTACTTGTGATGGTTAATCTTGGTTGTCAGATTAACTACATCTGGACTCAACTAAACTCCAGGCCACTAGGCACATTTGTGGGGTATTTTCTTAATCAGGTTATTTGAACCAGGATACCCACCCTAAATCTGGGCCACACCTTCTAGTGTGTGGTGTTTTGAATGAGAATGGCCCCCATAGGCTCACAGGTTTGAATGCTTGGTCATCAGGGAGTGGCATTTTCAAAAGGATTAGAAGGTGTGGTATGGTGATACTTTATTTGTACTGAAATGTGATTTTATTTGTATGTTAATAAATAAAGTTGCCTGGGGGTCAGAGCTAAGAGCAAGCCATCGCAGAAGCTGGGCGGTGGTGGTGCATGTCTTTAATCCCAGCTCTTGGGACGCAGAGCTAGGCGGATCTCTGTGTATTCAAGGATACAGCCAGCATGGAGACACATGCCTTTAATCTCAATACTAACCATAGAAGACCTGGAGGTCTGTACAGACAGGCTGTGACGAGGCGATCATGTGGTTGAGTTTACAACCAATGAGAAGGCAGAACAGAAAGTCTTTATAAAGACAAACACACAGGAAGTAGCTCTCTTGGCTGAAGAGGATAGCTGCAGAGTAAAGGGTAAGGCTCTTAGCTCTGACCTCTTGGGCTTTCATCTTTGCATTGGCTGTGTTTCTTATTGAGTAAGACGGTTACTTCTACAGCGTGGTCTTCTTGGAGGAAGTGTGCCACTGGGGATGGGCTTTGAGGTTTGAAGAGCCTATGCTGGGCTCAGAGTCTCCCTCTTCCCACTGCTTGTGGATCTAGATATAAACTCTCAGCTACCATGTCTGCCTGCATGCTCCCATGCTTCCCACCATGAGGATAATGAACTAAACCTCAGAACTGTAAGCCAGCCCCAATTAAATGTTTTCCTTATACGAGTTGCTGTGGTCATGGTGTCTCTTCACAGCAACAAAACAGTGACTAAGACATGGTGGCAGCTCACAGAAAGGGACATGGATGGATACAACTTTGTCTTTTTATTTTCTTGCCCTCACGCTCTCTGGCAAGTTCATCCATTTTGTTTCTGAGGCTTTCCTTTGCTGGTATAAGTACCAAATTCTTCAGGATTCCTACATAGACTGAAGATCAGGAGCTCTTGGGAATTCTCTAGGACAGAGAGAGAGAGAGAGAGAGAGAGAGAGAGAGAGAGAGAGAGAGAGAGAGAGAGAGAGAAGAGAGAGGAATTGCTGAAACATCACACCTTGTGAACCCAGCAAGTAAAGGATTCTTAGTCTTTGCTTCGAGATAGCTATTGTTGGACTACCTGGACCATCTTCTGTCTATGTCTAATTTATTAGACAGACCAATGCCAGTCTAATAAATTCCCCTTTACTACATGCATTCATTCTATCACTTCTCTTCCTTTAGAGAGCCTGACTAATACAACCTTTGAACTACGTTTATCCCAAGAGTCTATGACTAGATCTTAACAAGCTTCCAAAAAAAAAGTTCCTTTAGTAAGATAGATTACCTTATATTCATCCATTTCAAGTTATATTCAAGCAAAAGAAGTTTTTTTTTTTTTTTTAAGTAAAATGTGTCCCTGAAGCTGTGAGGTGGCTCAGTAAACAAGGCTCTTGCTGTGTATATATGAGGAGGACAGAAGTTACACCCCACGTAATGCTGGATACTGTAGTGTGCACCTGTAATTCCCATCATGCCTAAGGCAAAAAGTTGGAGGCAGACACTGGAGAATTAAAAAAACTTGTGAGCCAGCACTGTTGTGTGCAGTAATGGACAAAGGATCCTCTCTCAAACTCTGAGGAAGGTGAGAATACTAGCACTCAAGATAGTCCTCTGATTTCCATGGGTGCTGCATGCCAGCACTCACAGACACTCACACATCCACACGTCCATACACACTACAGACATCATACCTGCACATATAAAATAGTAAATTAAAGCAAGTAAATAAAACATATTCCCTGAGTTTCCGTGAATAGCCCAATTTGAGAATTTTTGAACATAAAATATTAGAGGCATGTCCTCCAAAAAGCACCACTTGGCTGTGATACACTGTTGTTTTCCATTAACAATTTATCTTTTGGGATTTTTCTATCTTCAAACATTTACCTACTTTTATAATTGTACAAGTCTTAGTTACATGTTATGCTGGCTAGTTTTATGTCAACTTGACACAAGCTATAGTCATCTGAGAGGTGGGAACCTCAACTGAGAAAAAGTCTCCATAAGTGTGATCTGTAGGCAAGCCTGTAGATTAATGGGAGAGGGCCCAGCCTATCCTGGGTGATACCATCCCCAGGCTGGTGATTCTGGGTGCTATAAGCAGGCTGAGCAAGTCATGATGAGCAAGCCAGTAAGCAGCAGCCAGCCTCCTGCCTCTAGGTTCCTGCCCTGTTTGAGTTTCTGTTCTGACTTTCTTCAGTGATGAATAGTGTGTAAGCCAAATAAACCCTTTCCTCCCCGGTTACTTTGGTTATGGTGCTTCATCATAGCAATATTAACCATGACTAAGACACATGTGTTTAGGTTGGTCGATGAATTATTGTATTAATTTACAGTAGACCATTAAATCATACTTATAAGAAATACAAAGAAAAAATGTGAAGCAGTTAATGAAAAACCTATGTGAAAGGATGAATGGCGCTGGTTACCGGTGGAAAAGCCACGGCCATGACTACCAGAGTTACAGAGAGCTTCATTGGAAGGAGGGAGGGGATAGGAGAGAGGAGAGCCAGACCTGGAAAGAGAGAGATGGCAGGAGCAGGGCAGAGAGCAGACAGAGAGGGTGGGGGTCCACGTCTGGCTTTTTAAGGTGCATACATAGTCGCCAATGCCCCCTGATGACGTCAGACGCAAGACCCCAAGCTGCGCAATAACAGGAGAGAGGGTAGGATCCTAACACTATGCTCTTGTGAAACATTGTTAAGGCAAAATTAGTCAAATTCACCATGAGATTAAAGAATCTACAAGGCTGTTGTGCTTTACCATCTTACATAATGTTGCCATCACCAGTCTTAGCTATATTATTTAATATTAATTTCCTTATTTACTCTTGATAGTCTAGATTTGAAATTTAACAAATAAAGAGTTATTGGTGCTTAAGTTTATAGACACAGTATGTTTAACAGTAAAATATTCAGATTGTATTGCATACATTGCAATTTTTTTAAGTACTGTAAGTAAATGTTGACATCAGAAAGTACCCATGAAGGGCTTTGAACAATCTTTCCATAGGTAAATTTCTTGCCAGAATATCACAATGTAATTGGATATGCCAAATCTCTACTGTCAGAATTTACATTACAGTTAAGAAAAAAATAACAGAACAATCAGTAGTAGTTGTCACAGGTGTGGATGAGGCTGTAGGAGGCACATGCTGAAGTTTTCAGGTTCTTGTCTCTCTTTACAATGACCTGTAGAGACATGTGGATAATTACAGGAGATGGGGATGGGTTAAGAGGGACAACAGAGAGGACTGGAGGTGTGCCATGCGTCCCCTGTGGCCTGGCAGGGGGAGAGGGGCCTACAGGAGGTCTGCAGTGATCTTATGTCATTAATATAGACTTGGCTCTTCCAGACTTTTACAACCAGAGCTTTTCAGAGCATTCCCCTTTGGCTGCATGAAGCAGAGATAGTGCTCTTGACAAAGGAGCCCAGCACCCTCAGGGACAGACAGTAAAGGAATTTGTGATGGTGTCAGGAGTGGGCAAAGTAAACTAACAGGGGATAAATAGATCAGGCTTCTAAAGCCAGATGGAAGAGTTTAGGTTCCACACTGGAAGCAGCAGTTGAGAAGCAGAGCAAAGGAACTGTGTGAAGAAAGCTAATTAAGTCTTGTTCTGGTACAGATACATAACCAACTGGGAAGAACAGGGAGACATGTAAAGCCCGTTGATTACCACAGAAGAATGGAGAACAGGCACATTCAGAGATCACAGGACCTATTCTCATTGTAGCTGCAAAAATACACCTTAAGTTAATGAGTTCTTCCAAGGGATGAAGTACCTTTGGTTCAAACTACAGACATCCCAGGCATGCCTTGCAAGTACAAAACTCTGCATATTCTTTATTTCATGCCATTCTGAGTAAGTGACTAAGAAACAGCATTTCCCCATAAACACAGAAGCAGACCTCATTAGGTAGCTCCATAATAAGACCTGGCAATTCTCTGTGGTGGTATTGTGCTCCCCAAAATATTGTGCACCCTAATAAACTTATCTGGGGTCAGAGACAGAACAGACACTAGATACAAAGGCTAGAAAATGGTGGTACTCACACCTTTAATCCTAGCACTCCAGAGGTAGAAATCCCTCTGGATCTCTGTGAGTTCAAGGCCACATTGGAAATAGCCAGGCCTGGTGACACACGCCTTTAATCCCAGAAAGCGAGCCTTTAATCCCAGGGAGTGGTGGTAGAAAGCAGAAAGGTATATAAGGCGTGAGGACCACAAACTAGAAGCATTTGGCTGGTTGTTTTCAGGCTTCTAGCAGCACAGTTCAGCTGAGAGCCATTTGGATATGAGGACACAGAGGCTTCCAGTCTGAGGAAACAAGATCAGCTGAGAAGTTGGCCAGGTGAGGTTAGCTGTGGCTTGTTCTGTCTCTTTGACCATCCAGCATTTCACCCCAATAACTGGCCCCAGGTTTGATTTTATTAATAAGACTCTCTAAGAGTCCTGCTACAATCCTCTAAACTGAGCAGAGCGGCAATATAAACACAAATAGGGCAATATCAAAAAGAAGGTGATTATATACAAAATGATGCCCACACAGGAGGCTAAATACACTTTACTGATGGTTTTTAAGTTATTTATTGGAAAGCATAGCTTTTTTTTAGACCTCCTAATTATTTTGCCATACAAGACCAAAACTCACGCAATATAAATATTTAACATTTTGGTATAAAATTAACAGCTGAAAGAAAAAAAAGATGCAAATCAATTAAGAAGTAAGAAACTTTTAGCAGTAATACGGCGTACAGGCATTTTTTACTCAAGCGACCATTTGGGCCAATAGTTTGTTTTCCTTTTCTATTTTATTTTTCATTTTCAAAAAAAGCCTTACATTTCAGCACCAAGATTTTTCTTTCCTTTTTAAAAGGTTAGAACAGTTCTTCTGTTTACAAACACTTTTCAGGCCTTCGGGTCTGATGGTGGAATCACCTAAGAACTCCAAAAGTCACGAAGTACCTTCATATTTCCTTTGACTTCAAACCAGTTGCATTCTATTCTAAGCAAAAATAAAGGAACAGAACACAGTTCAAGAGAGCTCAGTCTTCAAATGGAAAAATGCTTCATGAAGCGCTGGATGTAAACAAGACCACCTCTGTGGCCACAGAGAGATGCTTTCCAGCCGGTGGCAACTTTTATCAGCTCAAAGTTGCAAGGAACCCAAAAGAACCCAAAGCCAGCAGTTACCAAAGGGCCAACTGGAGAGGATTAACTATGAAACTGCTTTTCAGATAATGCTTTTGTTTTCTAGCTTTTTTTTTTTTTTAAAAAAAAAGTTGATCAGAAAAATCCGAACTGTAATAATCTAAAACCCTGAATATACCCTAAAAATAACTATCTTAGAATGTTTAACACCACATCTTGAGGTTAGTAAGAAATGATCCAAGCAGTGTAAACAAGCTTCAAATCTCATAATAGAAAAATTCACAAAGATTTCTGTAAACATTAAAAAAAAAATCTACCTGCAAAAACACAGGGATCATTTAGTTGTGTATTTTGAGAAATTTTTAAATTTTTTTTTTTTTTACATTTTTCCAGTACTATCCTAAAGATAGCTGGGCTTTCACTGGCACGTGTCTCTCTGCCTGAGGTTGGTTAAGTGGTCCATCTGCTTTTGTTGAGGTCACTGTTTTGGCCAGCATTGCATGTCCTCATGGATGGACGTTGCTTAGTCCTTTCAGGGCTGGTACACTGCTGGCATTATAGTCACATTTTTTTATGCTACTTTTTAAAATTAGTGTAATTTACTTTATTTCATCTGCCAAACCTCTGGTTACAAAGGACATGCTGCTTTACCAAAACTTTTAGCTCAAACTTACCAAACTCTTTTGCTCTGTTGCCATGTTTGAAATATTTAAAAGATAATCACTGACAGTTATTTAGCCAAATGATGGATTATTTAGACTTGGTAGCATATTAAAGACTGTCAAGTTATAAGTCTGTGCTTGGAACAACATCTGTGGCCTGCAAGACCCTGTCGGTAAGTGGTGGGCTAATTTTAGTGATCACTGCTGTGATTTGGACTCCAAGCTAAAATATGTCAAGTTACAAGGAAAAGGGGCCTTTGGACGTGTCTTTGCCTTTTCTCTTTGGGTGCTGAGTTACACCCCTCGCCCGTCCTTCTTTTAAGTATTTTCCATTATTATATTCCTCTATGTAAGTATGTATACTGATTCAAACAACTACCTTAAGCAAAGGCCAGTATTTAATGCTTTAAAACCCGTTGAATAATTCATTAAATTAAAGCTAGCTTATTGGAGCTGACGGTAATTTCTCTCTAGAGAAGGCCCTCAGGGGCCAGGAACTACTCCTGTTTGATAATTTTAGAGAAAGTCTACATAGTGTCCTGGTGAGGGCAGAGCTGATGACTTTTTCAAATTTTATGTTAAAAATTAAATTTGAAGCCGGGCGGTGGTGGCGCACGCCTTTAATCCCAGCACTTGGGAGGCAGAGGCAGGTGGAGCTCTGTGAGTTCGAGGCCAGCCTGGGCTACCAAGTGAGTCCCAGGAAAAGCGCAAAGCTACACAGAGAAACCCTGTCTCAAAAAAAAAAAAAATAAATTTGAGAAAGCGATATATTTTAAATGGTGCCAGAACTATCTAGATAAATAGCGGTAGGAATGTCAATGTTAAGTGATTCAATTGTGCCAGGATTGTAGACATTTTCCTCTATGTCCTCATTAGAATGAAACTTTCTTCAGGTTGGTATACTTTTCTTCTCTACCACCTGCCCATCCCCACTAAGTACTCTTTAATAAAAATAAATTAGAATGCTTGTTCTAAAGATATATTAATTTCTTAGCAATGCTCCATTATCCATTTGCTAGGTATTTCCCCCAAACCACTGTTTTGATACCAAGGCATGGCAATTGCTCTCCACGCCTCAGAGACACATGTGGCACCAAGTGAGAACCTGAACTTTGCTTTACTTTTGCCTTTGCTCATGCTCTAAATCTTTTAAAATCTGAAGTCCTTGAAACAATTTTAAACTATGAATTCGACCTTACACTGACTTGTTTCTGTAATCACGCAAACATTTAATCCCCTGGGATTTGGAATGATCTCTTTGCCTTCAGTTTATTTTACTTGGGGTAGAGAGGAACGTTTATAGATTTTTTTCCCCCTCCAAGTTTGGCTCAGTGAGAGTGAACACAGTGCAGCCTTCAAGTGCTGTCAGGCAAATGCAGCCCTACAAGGGTACGGACTCCTGTAAATGAAATTGCAGAAAAGAACTATCTTAATCAACCTGCAGTATATCTGACCAAAAAACCCTCCTGAAATGTTCTTTACTTTAGGATTCGTAGCCTCCCTCCAGAGGTCCTGCAGGTCTTTTAAGTGTCCGTGAGATGTCATCATCTTTTCATAGATGCAAGGATGATACGGAACCTTCCCTTCCCCAGAAAAAAACATATGGTCCTGTGGCACTATCCCCATTTTGTTGGCACAGAGGCCCATGAACACATCATCTATGTACAGACTGGAATTCAGCATCTGTGACGCCTCGTAGACTTTGGCAGCGACATCGCTGGAGATGACATAGGCTGCCCCTGCCGTGTAGTCGGGGTAAGCTGCCCAGTGGTACATGTCGTAGGGAACGTAGTATTTGCTGCTTTTATCCCTAATGGGAGGGCTACCACGATGAACATGACCAATCCAAAAGTCCCGAACACCCATCCGCTCTAGCCCTTGAAGGTATGCAATGAGGTTTGGCATGTGGATAAATATGTCATCATCGGCAGTCATCAGGAACTTGGCATGTGGACAAAAGGTATTTGTCCAGCTGAACTGAAGGAGCAATTTTAAAGTAAGATTGTGGAAAGAATCAACGAAATCTTGCTGAATTATATCCTTGTACACCTGAGCTTCCCAAATCAGTCTTTTTTGCAGCTCGTCTCCCTTTGGTGGAGCAGGAGTTCCTAAGGCAAACAGAATTTTGATGTTGGCATTAAGTCGGGACTGAACGTAACTCTCGCTGCCCCACGTTTTTCTGATTGCAGAACGTCTGTCATAGTTTGCAGGGGCAGTCTTTATAAACAATAAGAGGAGGACATCTTGAGCCTGACACTTCTCCTTGTGGTTGATCAAGTACGGGAAGTGAGGTTGCTCGGAGCTGTGCTTGAGAGAAAGGGAATCGTTCACAAAGTCATAGCTATTCACGAGGTATCTGTAGGAGTAGGCCTTCATATGGTTCACAATGTGGTTTTTGATCGGGCCCCAAAAAACCATGAAGCTTAATATAAAGCAAGTGGCAAACAGTTGAAAAAATTTCCATCTTTTGACTCTTCTGCCACTAACAAACATTCTCATGTTCTCAGGTCTGTTGTAAATGGCGGCTTGCTTCTTCCAGACTAGAGCACGTGGTATTTGTAGAATAGATGTTCGTCATAAAACATGGGGGAAGGCCTCATTCCACATAATATTCTCTTCTAGCAACATTTCTCTGGGACTGCAAAAGAATGGAGCACTATAGAAGGGCGACACTGACATGTCCAAGTTTGTCCACCCTGGCGTTCCTCGTTAAATCCTGGGTGCAGCCTCATGCAATTCCTCCAGGTGGTTCTTCCTATGGACACGCACTGTGGCCCTACCAAAAGAACAACATGTGGATGTGTCACTGAGTTACCCAAAGAAAAGATTACTCCTTGTCTCTGAAGCCAAATGTGACCTGGTTGGTTATCATAAAAATATCTGTGGCATTAGCATTTAATAAGCAATATTAAAAAAGAAAACAGAACAGGGGGAAATACTTGGCAACTTTGTCTCTTCCTACTCTTAAAAAAGAAAGAGCCCCTACTCCCCCAATAGCTGTCATCTCGTATATTTACAATTTAAATGCTACAAGTGTGCGTATATAGTCAGGCTCTAAGTAGTTATATAGATAAAGGCAAAGCATTAGCTGAACATTAAATTCCTCAGTAAAGTTCCATTAAAACTCCCCCATACCAGGAATAAGAAAGAATAAACTTCCTTTTAAAAATATCAAGGTTCACAGTCAGGGAGTTAAGATTTGCTTTTCAAAAGCAATTTCCAAACTCTCAGATTACTTTGTGAGTCTCAAATCTGTACAGGCAGCCTCCTTACATGTACTTTATTGTGGAGAAACTCAACAGGCACTTCATATTTAATATGTTCTAAATGGGGAAGTTGGAACTACCAAGTCTCTCTTTGTGGCCAGGGACTGTGAACACTAATGGACTGCTGGCCACTTTCTGTCTGTTGTACTGTATCATGCATCTTACCATGAACCCAGAGAAACTAGGAAAGTACCAGTAAACTCAGTCTTCATCAGAGCAAATCTGAGTATGCATAAATTTGTAGGGAAAGAGAGAGTCAGATAATTTACCCAATTACACAGGGATCTTCTAATTTGAACATATTATTCAGTCTTCTTCCTTAACAATTATTGTTTCCATTTTTTTTCTTACTTTTTTTATTTTGGTGCCCAAAATTACTTTATCCATCTACACCAGAGCTTGAAAGTCTTCCTTTGCCTTTAGTCCCATCTCCAATTGTTTAATCCCACAAGACACTTCATCTCAGTGTCTTTTCCCCCTTTGGGTCATCATCGCTTCTCATCCAGACTAGGGCACAGACTCAAGGATGCCCTTACCACTAGTCAGAGTGAGCTTTCCAAAACTCTGACATAACCATGACATCAAATGAACACATCAAACCCCTCAGACCTGCCCACCAGCTAGTGACAAGACAGAGCCTAGGTTATGAGTTAGCATGACATCTAAGATCCTTTTGAATCTACCTCTTCAGCCATTCTATCACACTGTTGGACACTGTCGAATTACTGGCTATTTCTTGTACACTGCCTGTTCTTTGCACCAGCAATACAGTGGATTGGCATGCGCCCACTCTCACAGCATGGTGTGTGCACATTCCAAGTTCTACAGGCATCCTTCGGCTAGAAGTTTGAACTAAAGTTCACCCACTGTGTCAAAGATGTTCCTCACTTGTTCCTAGGAATGTATTTGCTCCCACACCGGGGTGGCAGATATAGATCCTGGATACTGGTTAGGATTAGGAGGGAGAATAGAAGCAGAATGATTGCAGGCCCACAGCATAAGTTCTAGGGCAAAATCTTACTTTGTGCCTGGAGACTTGTAGTCTTGTACCTCCATCCTAGACACTGACATAAAAACAACTGCCCACACTGAGAACCCCAGCGAAGGAGCCTAACTCCAGTTGTGACACTGCCTTACGTTCCTCTCTGGATTTTCAGATCCTGCTCTATTTCCCATTCCCCACTTCTGCTCCTAGTTAGGGTAGTAACTACAAGGGCCAGTCATGAGAAACGTCCAAAAGAGGGGACTAAAGCAAGTCCCACTAAGGCTTGTTCACAGCTAATCAACATGGGTAGCACAACATGGTAGGATGTAGCTTTAAAAATTGCAAAAACTGCTTAGTAAGCCACAACTGCAGAAGGAAAAATAAAAGCAGAGTACACAGAAAGCAGTAGGTGTGAGTCTTATGTTGTATGCATTCAAGGATGCAATGTTAATGGGCTTGATTTTGAAAAGGCTGAATGCCCAGCTCCAAAGAACAGATCAGTATGGTGATGCCTTCCTACTCTTCCATGTGCTTATCATGTCTTGATTTAAAGCTCTGAAGAAGGTGAGAAAAACAGCAAGAAACACTAGTTTCTGATGCTGGGTTCTGCTGAAAGTTTGCAAAATAACTTTCACTTAGGGGCAATGTCTTGTTTGTGATCATTCAGATAAAAATGCCTATGAAGGCCAAAAGCAAGGGTGTTTTGCCTTCTTCACAATATATTGTAAAGAACCTGGAGACATAAATTGAGGTAATAGATAATCCCTGATGGCTGAATCCTTTACAGCACTATCAATCAGCGTTTAAGAAGTATAGGCACACTTTCAGTTGGAACAAATCTATAGTTTCTACTTCAACAGACCTAGGAAGAGAACAAAGGTTGGTAAATGTGATCATTAATACTGACTGTCAGCTCTTCAGGGTCTAGAAGCACCTAGGTGACAAACCTTTAGGCATGTCCAGTGGATGGAGTCCTCCACTGAATAAAAAAGAAGAGGAAGCAGCAGGCGGTAGTGGCACACACCTTTAATCCCAGCACTCGGAGGCAGAGGCAGGTGGATCTCTGAGTTCGTGGCCAGCTTGGTCTACAGAGTGAGTTCTAGGACAGGCTCTAAAGCTACACAGAGAAACCCTGTTTCTAAAAAGAAACGAACAAACAACAGCAACAAAAAAAAAAAAAAAAAAAAAAAAAAAAAAAAAAAAAGAGGGAGCAAGCAGAAGACCAGCGTGAGCTTTTGTCTGCTGCTGACAGTAGATGCACATGACCCATGCCTCGTCTTTCTGCTGCCGAGACTTCTCTGCCATGATGGACAGCACCCTCAAACTGTGAATCAAAGTGAACCTTTCCTTCCTTAAGTTGATTTTGGCAGCTCTTCTGTCATAGCAATGAGGAAAGGAATAATACACTAACTTTTGGAATGTAAGGAGGTACAGAAGTAGAGATTTAAGAGCTCTTCCAGCTTGCCAGCACCCACACTGCAGATCACCTCTAACTCTGGTTCCAGGGACCCCAATGTCCTCTTCTGGCCTCCAAAGGCACTGCATACGTGTGGTGCACTGACATGAATGTAGGCAAAACACACACACACACACACACACACCAACACACACAAAATATAGGCACAACCAACTTCCTACCTGTGAGTTACCTTGGCCAGTTTATCCTTACCAAGTTCATTTACAAGCCTGAGCTTGGGAGAGTGTCAGCTTGGGAGCCCACTCCTCCAAGCATTTGAATGAATTCAAATGCATGCCTGACTCACCAAAGATACTAGATCCCTAGGGTGAATCAGGATCCTGACTCAGCTTGGTGTTCTATTGCTGCTGCTAACATAGTAACTGGTCTATAAAAATCATTTTATTCCTCTATGATGTCTATATATTTACCTTATGTTTCTACATTTTTTCCAATACTCTAAGTAGACCCCAATTAGTCAAAAAACAGTTCTGAAAAAATGACAAAGCCAGCAACCTAGACCACTGCGTTTGGTGAATCATGTGAGGTTTGGGAATGAAATTTCTTCTACTCATCACCAGAGTCAAACGTGGATTCACTATTTATATACACTATAACCAAATCTCTCTGAGAGTATTGGTGTGATTAGAGGAAGATTTAGGAAAGGTAAACTATTTGTTTATTTCATACCTTTTTTCTAAGTCCTCCGAGTAGAGCAGCCGTGGGAAGCATCTCCCAGCCCACAGGAGAGCAGAAGCATTTGCCTCCATCTAGACCCATGAACAGGACTGAGCAATGCTCCCCCAACTCTTCAAAAACAGGTTCTCTCACTTCTCTCTACCTCACAGCACCTCACATCTGCTTTCAGCACATCACTTAGTTTACATCTGGAACGCAGGGAAAGTCACTGAAGAGAAGCCCACAAGTTGGTTCATTGGGTGGAAGAAAATGTGGGGCCTTTCAGAAAACATGAAACAAGTGTTAAGTTCAGTCCCCACTTGCAACACAGTGATAACCAATAAACTGGAAGCAAGGGTCACCTCTGTACCCAGCCAGACTTATTGTGTAACCTTGAGAAGCCTTCACGTCTGTACATTAGAGGTGACCATCCATGTAACGTTACCCGAGGGAACTAAAAATTACAGATCACTTCAGAGCTTACTGGAAACATGGAGCAGAGTGCTAGAAAGAATAGCTTAGAGGGAAACAGGCAAGGCTGTGTACTACAACTCCAGTTTGTTTCTATTTTGGAGAAAGGAACTTTATCTTTTTAAAAAAGTAATCAGAAAAATGAAGAACAACAGTAGAACATTAGGGGTTCAGAGGTTAGGAGTCTTTGCCTCTCTTAAGAGAACCCACACTCAATCCCCAATACCATACCCACCACACACACACACACACACACACACACACACACACACACACACACACACACACACTGATCAAGACAGGAGGCATGCATACACACAAATAAAAACAAAATCTTTCAATTCTGTTTTTAAATAAGCAGAACAAGGTGACAGACATCTCCTAAAATACTTCTGAGTCAGGGAGCTGTGCTTCTCAATGACTTAAAAGAATATTTATTCAGAAAAAAAAAGAGCTCTTTAAACTTCTAAAAAAAAAAAAAAGCTACAGTTAGAGTGTCAAGCAGCTACAAGTTTCCCAATAATAACACATGATTTTTTAATATTTCGCCTTATCAACCCATTTTCTTGTTGAGTTTACTTTTGCAATATGCAAAAATAAAGATTTTGAAATTTAAACCAAGATAGTGATATTTGCAGTTTAAGTTCAAGTTAAACAACCGCAGTTTTTAGTGTTCTAGCTAACCCTGCAGCATGTGAGTGTGCACTGTGCAAGCCAGAAACAGTAAAAGGGCATGGTATGATATGGACAAGCCAGGCACGGTGGAGGGGTGTGGCATGGATATGTGCAATCCAGGTCTGGTAGATGAACATGGTGTGATAATTTCTGATCTTTTTACTCATAGCATTTATAGTCCGCTTGAGGTAAGACTCATTGTTCCCACAGACACTATAATTTCTGTGTACACAATGGTGATGCACTCTCTCATTACTTTGGAGTAAGCCAACTGCAGGTACAACACACAGTGAGCTGGGAGAAGATTCTTTAGGGGTTTCAGGAAAGGCTAAGATGACCTGCTATGCTAGGTGGATGCAGGAAGGATGATGATCTTCGTTTTCAGAGAGAAAGGAAAGAACTGCGTGTTCCCTCCCTCCCTCCCTCCCTCCCTCCCTCCCTCCCTCCCTCCCTCCCTCTCTTTTGTAGCAATGGCTCTCTTGTTCAGTATATTAAGTTTGAGCAAACAGGATTAATTTCACAGTACTGTTGCAGACACACAATCCCTCATGACCAGCACATCAATGTATTAGTTTAGCTGGAGACCAGTTTATCTGGGTCTTATATCAACGCAGGATGCAGTAGGGATGCTATAATTACTGTGAGGCAGGATGGACGTGAGGAATGTGCATCTGTCTGTTTTCTGTTGCTATAGCAAAGCACTCGAAGCTGGATACTCATGAAGAAAGGAGGTTGCCTTGGTCCCCAGTTTGCAAAGCTGGAAATTCAATATCAAACAGTCCTATATATTTGGCCACTGGCCATGTCACAACATGGAAGAAAAGAGGGAACAGCTATCTTCAGAAGGGGCCATATAAGTGGTGTGGCCTTACCTCGTAACAACAGACTCTCAAGGGAACTATCTCTATGAGAACAGCACTAATTTTTTGGAAGGCCACCTCCAATGACCTAATCTCCCCGTGCCTCAACCTTTCAAAGCTCCACTACTTCTTACTACAGCCAGCTGGAGATTGAACCTACAGCACACAGACCTTTGGATAAAGAAAGAGTAAAGAAGATCTTGTCAGCAAAAGCAAAATCCCTGTAGAGCCTGATAAATGCTTGGGATGGGGAAGGAAGGAAAGGACTGAAACGGGATTTCAAGTATCACTCACTGGAGGAAGACTAGCTCACTGAGGTAGGGTTGAGGCATTTCACAGGGCAAGAAAAGCAGAAAGACTGGTGTGTGCAGGAGAACTCTGGGACAGGAGAAAAGTGGGGACGACAAGGTGACGGCTAATGGAGGTATTTTGAAGGGTACCTCGTTAGACAATTAAGATGTGGTTAACGTGTGGGTAGTGGGGGCGCCAAACAAGTTCTTCTTTAATTCAGGTTTGAATATTTCTAATGTAAGTGCTATAAAAAAAAGGGAAAAATTATCCAACATTTGCCTTTAGTTGTTTTTGTGCCTGTGAATTTGGTCATAGGACTTTAGCTCAAGCCACTGGCAAAATTTAGAAGCCGTTTGAAGTCCTTAACCTTCAGTAAGGAACGCGTTCACAGTTAGCTCTTCAGCGTCAGCCCAAAGACTTTAGGTTCCAATTTAGCAAGAATGGATGTCAGGGACACAGGGGTTTGCATTGTACAGTCTATGTGGTGATCTAGTTGTAAGGTCTCCACCTTGGTAAACTAAATTATGTTTCTTTTTGTTAAACATGGGCTAGATCCATTTGCTGGTCACAGGAGAACTGAAGACAGAAATATCGAATGAAGAAATGGGCGAAGATGGATTCTAAGGCTTTGCTAGGAACTGGTAGCATGGAATTAGAGAGATGCATGATGGTTTATCTTATCACTAAAACTTCCTTGTAACTAGTTTGAGTATGTAGAATTTGAGATAAAAGTATGAAGAAAGTTTCAGGTTGAACATTTACTTTCTTAAGTTTGGCTTTCTAAACTCATTCTTGCAACACAATTGTTTGAGTTGACAAGTATTGTGGGATATTTGTATACAATGTGAAGATATATTGCTGTGATTGGCTTAGTCAAGAGCTGAACCGCCAATAGCTAGGCAGGAGGTATAGGTGGGACTTCCAGGAGGAGATATATATATATATAAGTGGGAGGATATAGTCAAGGCACAGAGGAGATACCAATGAGACATGGAGGGAGTTGGAAATACAAAATGAAAGAAAGGTAGAAAGCCACATGGTAAGAACATAGATTAATAAAAGCAGGTTAATTTAAGTTATAAGAGCTAGTGGAACAAGCCTAAGCGATAGGCTGAGCTTTTATAATTAATAAGAAGTCTCCGTGTCATTATTTGGGAGCTGGCTGGTGGGGCAGAAAAAGACGCTGCAGACAGGGATGCTTGGCTATTCTAAACAAAGTCCTTCAGTGCCACCAGTTGTCATTTTGTTTTGTTTTCTGGGTAAAAACAGAAACTCCCCCTCTGTCAGCAGCTACTAACAGGGGTATGTTCTATCCATAACAGGCATTATTCTAAGTGCTTCATGTGACTGCTAACTCTGTAAGCGTAGGAACAACCCAGGGGAGAGAAAAGAACTCTCCATGTTCACAGAGGAATAACCCGGGGCACTGAGATACTAGGATAACCACTCAACCTTCAGAACTTCCAGACCCATGTTCCAACTGTTCACTGTCCTTTCTTCCTGCCTGGCTCTTCCCACAGTTCCCACAAACATGACAGAACAGGGAAGCAGGTTGGGCAAGGCCAAGGGAAGCAACGGGGAAGCAAAGAAAGCTGTTACGCCACGTGGAATCTGCAGTCACATGACTTTCTACCATCTACAGGATTTTAAAAACACGCTTTCTTTACTAAGAACCTTTTCTCTTCTCTGCAAGGGCACAGATCTCCCCCACCCCCTTTAACTCGGTCCCAGTATCAGTAAACAACAGGCCAACTGATGTGATGGGTGAGAGGACTAGGTGGCCAAACCAGGGCCCTGACAGGCTCCCCTAGCAGCCCTGACATGGACCAGGCCTTAGTTTTGGTTCACTAGAACAGGCTGGAGCTGAGCAAGCAGTTCTCAGGAAAACCCCAACTTAGGGGCAATCAATCAACAGGGGACCCCAGACTCCTGCTGGCTTAGTAGGTGCCCTGAAGCCCCCTCTGCTGACTCAGCAGATGCTCCCCCCCCCACAACTTCTGCTAGCTAAAGATAGCTTTTCCTACCCCTACCACCACCAATAGGCCCCTAACCACTGCAGCCTCCCACCAATCAGCTCCCAGACTCATCTTTCCTCCACCAATCAGCACCAGATTAATCCCTCCTCCCTGGAATTCCCTTAACTCCGTTTAAAAGGTACTTACGACCTTCTTTGGGGGTTGCTATTTGCCACCCCAACACGCTGAAAATAAACGCTCTTGCTAAGTTGCATACGTGACCGTTGGTCTTTCTTGGGGGCTTCTCCCGGACCCTAACAATGAGACTGTGTCCTATATATGCATAGTCCTTTCTCAGAAGAATACCAGAGAGTCGAGGGATAGCCACCCAATGTGGAGGAGGAGGGTTGAGGAAAGAAGCAGGGAGGAGAGAAGAAGAGGAGAGGTAGTTCAGAGGATATTTGAAGGAAGAATTTGATCGGGAAATACCTGGTAAACTGAAACTTGAGCAGTCATACCACACAGGGAGTCACACCCTAGCCTTAGAAATTATTCCTTTTTTTTTTAAAAGCTGTCTCAACAATTTCATCCAGAGTAAGGGCAAGCAAAACTTAAAAGATATATTCAAAGTTGGCTCATAAAATGACTGGCAAAAGGAGAGCATAATTCAGAGATGTAAATCAGTTACCTATCATAAAGTTTATAGACAAAATATGACTCAAAGGTACAAGTTCACATGTCAGGTGTTGAATGTTCATCCCTTCAATGTGATATAAAACACAGTAAAAACTGCTACCACTCCCAACGTCACCAGGATGCTTCTTCACACACAATGACTGCTTTGTCTGAACCTAGGATTTCAAAAATTTGGCATTTTTTCCCCAAACACTCCTGAGATTTCTTAGGATAAAGAAAAAAATATTCACCAAGCTACATCTGAAATGTTGAATTCAGTTGGTAAAAGAAGTCAGAGGCAATGAATCTGATATCACCAAGGTATTGGATTTGCTAAATCAAGAGTCCTGTAGGGAAGGGCTCCCCTCTGAGATGAGAAGCAAGGGGGAGAAGGTGGAGAATGAGGACAGGTGGCCGGTGAACAGGACCTGGAGTAAGACCTGGAGTTCATACATTGGGAAGAGCAGAGAAGCAGTCCCAGAGCCAAGAAAGAATGTGCACTGAGTGCCCTTCAGCTGCTTTTTGGGGTGGAGCTGAGGAGTAGGAAGCAAGGCTTTTCTAGCAAGACAAAGCACAGCCCTTTCAAAGCACACAGAAAGAAACAATGTAGGTAAGTGAGGAACAGCAAATCAGCTGCAGGCCCCTACTGCAAGGGAAAAAGACGTCAAAAGGAGATCAGAGAGGAGAGCTTGGGCTCAGTCACAGTAAGATCAGGCATACAGGGATGCTGAGCATCTTATGCCGGGTGTCCATCTGCTTATGGGCATCTAGAAGCACCATTTGATTGAGAGTTTGCCACACAGAGGACAAAATGATAGTGTAAACATAAGAGTATAGATGTGTCTTCACCGAGCAATGATGTACAGTACTACGTCACCTTTTAGGAAGCACATGCCTTGCTCTGGGTAGCCCTGAGAAGTAAGTAATATCTACATTGAATGAATGTAACAGATATGAACTAGTCACATACCTGAAGAGGTCAGTCAGGATGCTGGGGGTGACTTCAGAGATGTTTCAAAGTTTGATATTCCACCAAAGAATCAGTAAGTATACTGCTGCAACCTGAAATCTGGACCTGATGAGAGAGAACAGAAGACTCTAGAATTTTAGAATGGAAAAAAAATGCATTTATTTGGTCTCTGTATTTCACTCATCATATGCACTTGACTTGCTTTTGAACCAGGTACTAGTGTATTCTGAGGATCATCTGACATAATTTAAAAGTGGGGGTCACATCACTTGCTTTATATACATTAATTTTCCTTCTCTAGAAACCATTCATGGGTCTTTAACACAGATTGTTAATGGTGGCTAATGTTTCCAGGCAGGTATCAACTTTTCAAAAACTGTTATATTCCCAAAAAGTATTAGGTGGATATGAGTTTATTAAAATATTGATTGCTAACAGCCATCTAATAGGTCATTACTGACCAATCATGGTGTCTATTATCCTTGACCAGAAAGAATGCCAAGGACCATCCAGGTACTGAAGATGTCTTTCAGTGACGATGATGCAGAGGCCAGATAAAGCCTTGTCAGTTAGGGAGACTGAAACCTCCGTAGAGTCAGCCTGTTAGCTTATTTTGCTTAGAGTGCTATCAGGCAGTTATAGAAAAGGTTGTGGGAAAGTGGAAAGAGTGATATTATATGAAATTTTAGGTAGATTGTATGTTATCACAAAATCTTGAACTTTACTTTTGGAATTGTATTGCCTACACACGTGGTAGCAAGCTGTTTTTGTGGAGTAAACTTGCTTTTTTTTTGGTTTTTCGAGACAGGGTTTCTCCGTGTAGCTTTGCGCCTTTCCTGGAACTCACTTGGTAGCCCAGGCTGGCCTTGAACTCACAGAGATCCGCCTGCCTCTGCCTCCCGAGTGCTGGGATTAAAGGCGTGCGCCGCCGCCGCCTGGCTGTATACTTGCTTTTTAGTGTTAAATAATTCACTATAGAAGATAAATTTTGGTACAAGACCAATCCAAAGGCAGCGTTTAAATTCACAGTGTTGAATATAAAAAAGTAATTTTATTTATTCAAAGTTCATATCTTATCTGATCAAGCTTCTTTAAATATAAAGATTCTTAAACATGGAGTATATGGGAATATATATATATATATAACAGGTATAATTATCATATATAATTAATATATATTAATGTATACTGTGTACTGTGATGTGTACTGTTTATTGTAAGTAATTCTAGATTCACACCATTCTACATCTTTGCTGGCAGAGATTTGATGTTCAATGGAGGAACTCTTTGGATAATTGGCTTCGATCTGCTCTTCTGAGCACATATAAAATCCCTAGCACATCAGTAACTTGTAACTTGTAGCACCTTGAAACTTTGGGAAAAGACTATCTTCTGGCTTTCTCCCAGTTTCTTTCAATATATGTTCTGAAATGCAAATCTGAATGCACTTGAGCTGCCGACAGAACTCAACCCTTTACAATTTGTAAGTCAGCAAGTGCAATGATCCTATCCAAAGTGACCCATTTTAAAAGATGACCCATTTAGAAACCCTTGAGTTATTATCCAAGCTGTTCTATATCTGAGAATTAGAAACCTATGGACTTTCACTACAAATCTGTTTATATATATTTTGTTCTTATAGAGATTCGATTCAGATTTTAATGAAATATGTAAGTACTTTTTCTTTTTTTTATTCAATAGGGCCTAGATTTCATTTTGAAAATCCTTTCCCATCTTCTGAAATTTCTCTGTAAGCAAAGCAATTATAAGCATCTATGTGCCTTACTCATCTTTCAGCTCCCAGTTCCCTAGGAAGGACCCCGGGGATCCTGTGAGTTAGAGGACGCACCCGTCATAACACTTGTGGAAATACTAAGTGTCATAAGTGAACCCTTGGATGACTGATGGGTGCAGAGTCAGCCTCGTCTTTGATCAGTGCTTAGTAAGGATAGGTGGGCGCGTGGAGGGTGAGCAAGGGACAGGGAGGTGAAGGAGGGAGGGGAGAGAGGGAGAGGGAGAGGGAGAGGGAGAGGGAGAGGGAGAGGGAGAGGGAGAGGGAGAGGGAGAGGGAGAGGGAGAGGGAGAGGGAGAGGGAGAGGGAGAGGGAGAGGGAGAGGGAGAGGGAGAGGGAGAGGGAGAGGGAGAGGGAGAGGGAGAGAGAGAGAGAGAGAGAGAGAGAGAGAGAGAGAGAGAGAGAGAGAAAGTATATGATGGAAGCCCCTCAGGTACTGAATTTATCTTACATTAAAAATAACCCCCCATCTTCCACATGTTTCTTTTGAGAAGCCCTTCCCCTTGGGCTAGAGATTGAACCCAGAGCCTTACAGTCCTCTTTTGATAAAATCCAGACCTTATCAGCTGCTTGCTAATTACCACCCTGTTCAGGGTGGAGTCATGTCTGCACCGCTACCCTCAATCATCCTTTTCTGGGTCAGTTTCAGATTTCTCATATCACTCTCCCCGGCATTCCTGCCCCTTGGGATCAGACTGTTTCCCAAAATACAGGCACAGAGGAACAAATCCAATTCTAACGGATGTACTTTCACCAGAAAGTTACCCTAAATATTAGCTCCAACACCACCAACCCTCCATGTGGTGGCAGCTGTGTCCCTGTAACATGGCCCGTAGCCTAGGAAACCCAGGACTGCTGCAAAGAATGTGAATCAAAAGTTGTTACTTTTACCTATGGATATCTGAGCAATCAATCCACTAGCACGCAAAATAAAATCTGGTATTTTTAAGAGGAAATAGAAGTAGCCAGGAGCTTCTTATTGGGAAGAACTTCCCGTTTTCCCTACCAGCCTGTACCCCCTTCCCCCTTTTCCCCAGGAAGTAACTAGTCCAAAGTGCGGTCAGCTTCCCCCGCCGCCTCCCCATGTGCAAACCGCACCAAGGCGTTGGGTAGCAACTCACTCTGGCATCTGTAAAGCTCCGGACGCAGCCTGAAGCCTTGCGGGGGTTGGGTCGGGTCCAGTGACGCCACAGCCGCCTCTCCCCACAGGCAGACCCGGGAAACCGGCTGCACTGGACCTTGCCGGCCAGATCCTAGCTGCAGCACAAAGGCGGTAGCTGGGCCGGGGTGGTCGCCGCTCGGCGCTCACGCCCACAGGCCGCAGTGAACAAAGGCGCTCGGCCGCCCGCTCCCTTCCTCTCCGCACCTCTGGACCCGGCATCCTCGGCCCCCATTGAAGAGCCAGCGGTCCATCTTCCCGATGCTTTTCGCCCTGATACGCCCCCGCCCGCCCGCCGGTCCTGTGGACTAGGCTGTTCTCTCCTTCCCGCCTTGCGGAGACTAGACCAGTCCCAATCCAGGAACGCGAAAGGCGCGGTGGGGCGGGTCCCGGCGAGCGGTACTCTGAGCTAGCAGCCCTCCGGGAGGACCTCAGAGCCCGCACAAAGCAAGCCCACCGGGGGACTTAAGACTCGGCAGCGGGTGCAAGAGTGTCCCAGTCTAAAGCAAAGGACGAGGGTACAATCCCCCAACAGAGGGGCCTTGGCTCACACAGTAGGATGTGGCAGGCTGGGAGCGCACACACTCTGAGTGGGCGATGACTGACCTCCGGATACTTTCATCTAGGAGCGGCGTTGGTTAAGACTGGAGATCCACTCATCCAGGACATTGCATCACGTAGTCATTTACGAGCTGTAGGTTTCGAATGGGCAGCAGCTTTCAGATCGTCCTAGTTTCCCAGCAAGAAACCTTAAGGGCTGGCAGTCTTTTGTCAGGACCCTCAGGACTTGAGCTTCTGGGAGCCTAAATAACAAAGGAAGGAAACGCGAATTTATATCAAGCCACGGCAGCACAGCAACAGTCCGTTTTAAAAGCAAACCCTTCCCCTCTACCCAGCTTCCCCGTTGATTTTTACCTTAGAACCCAGGTAATTTTCAAGCGGAGCACATCGCAAAACTCACCAAGTACAAACCCAAGTCCCTAAACATCCCAGTCAGAGGTCGGCTCTCCTCCCAGAAGCTGACAAAAGTCTCAAGAACAAAACTTGAAGACTAAAATTCGGTGTAAGTCAGGCAGCTGGGGCGGGGCTCCGCCGGAGACCCTCCTGGAGCCGGTTGGAGCCGGCTGAGTTGGGCCGGCCAGATCAAGGGGTCCTGGCTCAGAGAGGGGCGCCGCTGCCGCCGGAGCCTCCAGCTTGTTTCAGTCACCCCACTCCAGGAGTCGTTTCCAAATCTCACCCCGCCTGGCAGTCCGGCCCTACTAGCCCGGTTTGTGAAGGTGATGCGCCCCGCCCTAAAGTGCTGTCTGTGGTGGACTCCCGGAAGTCTCACTTCATTGAATTAGAGGACCAAATGTGCTTCTGTGTTTGGATAGCCTGCAGCCGGACATTATCAAAAACCGTAGAAGGCTGGAGAAAGGAGCAAACAAATAAATTCTTTATGTGCCTAGTTGCTTGTTTGACAAATGGTATTTTAGACCTTTTGTAAGGAACACATGTAAAGCCTAGGGTGAACAACCCTGGTCAGGAGTGATAAGCAATAGAATGATGTAAGTAAACCACGAATGGAGTAGTGATAAGCTATAAGCTATGTGTGGAAGCAGGAATAAGACTAGAAACCCAGCCAGGACAGAATATAAAAGATGAAGCCTCAGACCCGACCAACAGAGTCATCAGGCCCTCATGAGAGACGACTCTCCTCTGCCAGAGATGTGAGATCCTGTCCCCAGTGCAGACGTGGCTGACCTGAGGAAGGCTGACCCAAGATCCAGAGGAACAGATGTGGCGAGTCCGGACCTGTACACTTGGAGAGGTACTTCTGTTTCCATTTGGAAGACAGGATGAATATTGCTTGTAATCTTACTCTGTGAATAAATGAGTGTTATACCAAGTCTGAATCAAGAGTGATTATTCCTCCCCTGTAACCGGGGTATGTGCTCGCTACACTTTCCTTATAGAAGCATTCAACAGAGATCCTATTTTGAGCGGTTTTGTAATTAAACAAACTGCAAAACAGGACAGAATATAATTAATCCAAAATTTTCAAGTCCAAATATGGGTTTGTTATTGTAAAAAGTGACAAGTTCAAAGTAGTTGCTGAATCAGCTTAAAACTATACATTCAACATACTTGTTTCAAACTCTAATTTTAGGACATTTTGTAATTGTGTTTTTAAAAGCCCTTCAGCATATTTCCAATCATGAAATTCATGTATTCATGTATTACTCACACAAGGCATGGTTCACTGTTAGTGTCAGCCTGCCCAGAAGATCACAAACAGAAATATTCATGTAATGGGACTCCCCACAGAGTTTGACAGTGATCTATAAAGGGGATCATTCATTGTTCCTATAAAGTTAATTACCCACTTCTCAAATCCTGACTGTAATTCCTCATACGGTCCTCCCCTGAAACACATGTGTATGCTCTGTTCATATACAAATACTCAATTGGGACTCTATACCTTTCCAGTTATTTGGAACTAGTTTCATGTGTCAGCATATGTATATGTATATAGATTTTATTATTATATTATTATTTAATATATATTAAATATGTAATATATTATGACATATTTTACACACACACACACACACACACACACACACACACACACACACACACTCCAGGGGACAGGTAAAGGAGGTTCTTTCATCTATCTAGAAAGATTTCCTAGAGCAGCTGGCTCCTAATCCATAGTACTCCAGAGAAACATATGGTTTCACTGGCAGAGATTGCATGAAGCTTTTGAGATGGGTTGGGAATAAAATTAGATAATAGCAATAGGAGGAAATTGGTCAGTGTATTTTCTTGTCCACAGTAGTTGCTTGTGAGCATGGAGCCCTAGAATTTCATATACAAAAGACTTTGAACCATACGGAGTGTACCAAGGAACTGTAGAAAATATCTGAAAAACAAAACTAATATTAACTTAGTACATTTAAAAGTAAGAGGGGGTGATCTTTGCATGTTAGAATTAGAAGGGACATATAAGGCACACGCGCATATGTGTGTGTGTGTGTGTGTGTGTGTGTAGAGGGGGGAGGAGGATATGATTGGATCAGAGAGTAGAAGGAACACTAAGCCCTGAGTGTAAGAGAACTTACTACATTCCTCAGCAGAGAAGAGGCCAGTGATGCTGAAACTCTGCCTAACACAGTTAGTTGAATTATGTTATCACGGTGGCAGACTTGGCTTATTCAGCTTAATCTGCCTTCAGGATTGTCAGATATAGCCCTCTACAGACACTGTTATGAATCCAGAAACATCCCAGGCTTGGTGTTTTGAAACCGACCAGCATCCATGAGAGATGAAATCTTGGATCAGCTTCTTCGTGAGATTTCAGGCAAGCTACCCAGCTTCTCTCATCCCCTGAGTCTCACCTGTCTGCTTGGTGAGGAAGGACTCAGTTCAGTGTCAGTGATGAGCAGAACACAGTGACCTGGGCACTATGATGGGTGGGGTGGACCGGGTGGACGGTTGCCATCCCCATCCTTACCCTACACGCTATAGAGAGTTCTTGCCACCTTAAGAAAAGGCAGAGATGGCTCCAGGCTGTTCACCAGCACCACTGTCAGGAGAGGATCAGCTGTGTTTCACATCTTTGGGAATTCCAGTAGTTAAAACAGCATCAATAATGCCCACTTTTTGCTGTGTCCTCTTCCACTTCCCTCCAGTCCCTCTCACTCATGTGTCTTCCTGGGGTGGTTGTTTCTCCCATCTTTGTTTCTTGGTGACCTCTTCCATTGCCATTCACCCCCACCCTGCCCCCATCTATATTCCTGGATTCCAATTTTCTGCAATGTAAACTGCAATGTCAGAAAAGTGTTTTTGAGAAGCAGAAAGTGCATGGGACTTTGATGTCGCAAAGGTGAAAATCTGCTTTTCCCCCTCCCTGTTGCTATCTGTTCATAACAATCTGTGACATTTTGCCGCTGAAGGATGATCCCATTCCTTGCCTAGGTTGAGAATCTTCACATCCTGAATATGAGGGTGAAGTGTAGTGGGTAGCCGTTCCAGCTTTGACCTGGAAATACCACCCCCTTTGAGGCTCCAGTAACTGTCACGCCTGCAAGGCAGAGCCGAGAGAGGACTCCTGAAGACCAGAGATCCAGATGGGGGAGCTCTCTTGGTTCCTGGACCCTGGATGCTGGAAGCAGACCGAGCAGAGTTCTCCAGAGAACACCGCCAGACCGCCCTACACCTCTCCCAGACCCTGTTATCTATCCCTTCACTTGTATGTTACCCCACAAAATAAATCCCCCTTTTAACTATGTGGAGTTGCCTTAATAATTTCACCAATAGTGAAGACTGATTCCCACAAGCTCCCCGACAATGCCTTGCATAGAGTAAATGTATGCCATATTAATCTCTGGGTGACTGGAACTGTTGCCAAGTGCCTCCACACAAACCAAATGTTACATTTTCATTACGAGAAGCTTCTGGCACAATACAGGGGTCCAGTGAGCTCTTTCCTGTAGCTCTCCCTAGTATTTCTGTGGTTTGGCAACATTGATATCCTTCCTCAACGCCAAGACTATGGATGCCAGTGAAATCTTGTTTAGTCAGAACAGGAGCATGAAGGGAACTGCCACAGAAGGCCTCATCTCAGGCCATTCTAAGAACCTATTCTCTTCTGTACTCTTCTTGGTCTGGTTGGGGCATCCTGGACTGGTTGTCTCCATCAGAGCTTCCCACAACGGCTTTTTAATGAAACTCAGTTTAGCAGACAAACAGCAGTTTTAAATAACCAACCAGTTCATTTTATTTATTTATTTTTATTTACCTAATTTTGAGACAAGTATCAAAAACTATTGCCTGCCTTTTTTTTTGTTTTTGTTTTTTTTGTTTTCATTTGCCCAGCTGCTGGACTGCTTTACATACACCACACGTGCCTTCAAGATTGGTGAGTCCCCTGCCATTTCCTGTAACTGTGGCCTGAGCTATATTCCGCACACTGGACCCCTGGGGGGTCCTTGCCTGCATACCATGACACATTCAATCTTGATGAAGTATTGGATGCTCTCTAGGCCCCCAGGGGGTCCTCCAGTATGTACGCCCCAGCCCTTGCCCTTTTCATGATGATGATTGGGTAATTTGTGCTGTTAATGCCGGTCCACAGACTGCCTATTCTCAAGGACACTTGAAATAGGAGCCTGGGGATCCTGTTTGTTATTTTAATTTTTAATTTTTCTCTCTTGGTGCTGCAGCCATGGGACACAGGGGCTTCCTTCTTGTGGTTCCATTCCTCCTCTGACAAATGCCTTAAATATCCCAGATACCAGTAAGTTTTGCTGCATAAAGGATGCTTCAACCCTGATATTTCTGGGAATTATCTAACTTCTGCCAGCGAACGGGCAAATGAAGAGTTACCTTATCCCCACTCTTTTACCCAAGCGCTAAAGCTCCTCACCCTTTCTCTCTCTCTCTCTCTCTCTCTCTCTCTCTCTCTCTCTCTCTCTCTCTCTCTCTCTCTCTCTCTCTCTCTCTCTTTCCTGACCACGTGCATTCCTAAACCTAAGGATTCCCTGACTCCAAAGAACCTTATCTTATCTGTGCTCCGCTCTCTGCTCCTCTCTCTGTACTGGGCTCTCACCTTAACTCCTCCCACTCTTTCTCAAGCTGCCCTGAAAGCGGACTAGGATGCAATGCAAATAAGTTTACGATCAGGAACCACATGAGGATCACCATAATCAGGATGGCTCTTTAGCCAGAGATCAGTTTACATCCTGCCTCCTGGCAGGTCTTCCTAAAGCTGTCCCCAAGCCAGCAGACTAGGTTAAAAAAAAAAAAAATCAAGACATGGAATAAAATCCATCTCTTGCCTCCCAGAGCTCCCTGACCTTAGGGCTGAAACTTAAGCATCTGGAGAGCAAGGCTCCTGCCCCCACAGGCGGGCGGGCTTTCAGCTGTGGCATTTAAGGCGTACCAGGGGAGAGATGACAAAGCCCGAGAACAGAATTGCCAAGTGCTGGCACATGCTGTCCAACTGGCTCCTGAGAGCTGCTGGATCCCTGTTTTAAGTGCTGGGGTGGGGGTGGGGTGGAGGGGTGGGGGGTGGGGGAGGGGAGAAGGCCACTCGAACTAGTGCGTGCCCGGCCAGGCCATCAAGTGAGCCTTGTTCAAAGTGCCACCTAGAGAGACAACTGATCAGCTGACTGCACCCAGGCACGGAGGGGCATGGGAGCATCAAACTAACACCTCCAGCAGACCTAGGCCTGGCCACAACCTTGCTCCCAGGGAACCCAGAATGCAACATGGAAGCGATTCGTTTCCTTCCTTCTGGACACCAGAGCCACTAACCCAGTCCTGGGAGTTTTGGGGTCTCACCTCTCCTCGTTTCCCTATTGTCGGGGTAGGGAGGACAGCCTTACCCCCATCCCCAGACTTAATTGTCCTTTCAGGGTTACTTCATGGGAAAAGATTTTCCAGCTGAGGTAGGAGCTTTCATTTCATTGCTCCCTCCGTGTGCCTCACTCCAGACCCACCTGCCTGTGCTTCTCCTCCTCGTGCACACAGACAGGGGCCTGCTCTCTGCCTTGTCCCTAATTCCAAAATAATGAGTTCTCACCCTACAAGCTTTTTTCTTCCCGATTCCCTCTTCTAATTCACTACTCAGCTAACTGTTACAGGACCGCTACAGAGCTGGAGTCCAGGGGTCATCAAGTAAGAAACAGTAACAGTCCAAAGGTATTTACACAATCCCAGACCAAAAAGTGTCTGGGCTCTACAAAAACAGACTCTAATGTAACAGTCTATTACTGATGAATGAGCTCAGCAATTGATCACCTGTGTCTCTTGAATGCTAAACTAACAAAGGAAACAGGTGCCTTAAATAATCTACCTCTAATAAAGCTTATCTCAGGTAAAAATTAAGCAGAGTATTAAACACTACAATGGTCACTAATTTTTTTCATGGCTGCTTCTTAATATGTTCAAAATTTTGTAAGTTCCAGATATGAGCTTGAGTCCATCTGGACAGGTCAGATCTGCTCCAGATAAGTGCAACCCAAATTCCTGGTCCCGGGACTCCCCTTCCCTCACCCTGGGACCTCCCTGAAGGTGCATTTTTTTTCTTCTAAGCTTTTCTCTGTCTCACCAGCAGCATCCTGTCAGACACAAAAGCAGCTGGAGTGCCAAGCCAAGAAAGATGGACGGCTCCAAGGTAGCAGATGACAGCCACCATCCCAGGACACCTGTCTACCTCAGAAGCCCCCTTCCTTACCACCCCAAGAGCCAACCAACGCCCACCAAGTCAGCTGGAAGCAATTTTTCTGGGAGACACGACACCCCTATTCCTGTTCATCCACTTTTTAATAATAAGCAAAAAGTCTGGAATGTTAGAATTCTGCCCTCACTCTAGCTGTATGACTGAACATGCGCAGTTCAGGAGTTAAGCAAAGGGTCTTGTCATCATGCCTTAAAGAGCCTTGACTCAGACCCCACCCTCCCTCTCCCTCTGCTCTGCTCTCTCTCCCCAACCGTCTTCCCTCTTTCTGCATGTGCCTTCCTCCCCAGGCCTGGTTCTCCTCTCTCCCCTCCCCAATAATAAAGCTTCCTCCTAATAAAGCTCTGAATACTGATACTGGATTCTGTCATGACTGTGACCTTTCCATGAGGTAACCAGCGCTGCTTATCATTCATTTCAATTAGGTAAAATGTTAGGAATCTATAATGTTAGTATAAATCATGAGTGAAATAAAACTGCTTATATTTCTTTGGGGGCTTTATCTATCTCAGTAACTTAGCTGTATCGTTTACTGGCAGGGTGGGGATCCCTAGGGAGCTGTGTCACAGCTTGATGTATCTGGGATGCAAAAAACCCTTTTGTTCTAAGTTAAATGTCAAATGGGAAGTTCTAGAGAAATTGCAAAGGTCATAAAAGAGAGTCTGAGCTTAATTTGCTATGGGCCTGACCTAGGCGATGTCTCTGTTTGGATATCTACCTTAATTCAGGAGATCAGAGGTTGGTCTGAAAAGCTTATTCTGTCTCTTGTATGACCTTGGATGCTTGAGAAGTATTTCAGATAAAACACACTGTAGAAGTTCTTGGAAGCACACATAGCACACAAGAAAATCATTGCTGGAACTGGCTAATACATATACAAAAGCTAAATATCACCAAGACTCCTTACATTTTGGCTTGACCTCTGGGAAAGTCCTTGACCTTCCAGGCACTCAGGCTTTTGTCATAGTAGCTGAATTCCCACTACATATTCCTGTGGCTTGCAGCAACTCCCATTTTTTTCATTTAGTTAAAGAAAAAATAGGAGAATGCTTAATTCTCTGTAGGGCAGAGAATAATGTGAGTAAATAGTAAGTTTGGAGATGACTGGAAAAATGATAAGTAATGGTTAATATTGATATTTGTAGCAATAATATATTTATAATCAATAAAATATTTATAATCAGTAATCAATATAGATGGCAAGCTGAGAATTAGTTTAACCATCTAATAGGTATAATTGTGTATGATTAGAGTATCTCTGTCCAAAAAGAACAGAGGAGAACCTAAAAATCTATCATTAGCTAGTATGACATAATAAGGTCAAGTGTGTCTGAATACTATGATCTGAGCTATCAAAAAGACATGATTAGTTTAGAACATTAACTTGATCTATTAATATCTGATTAGTGGAAATAATTTGGTTAAACTATTTTAAAGAGGCATTGTTAGATAAAGAGTTACCTGATTTAGTCATGAGCATTTATGGGACCAAGGCTGCAGTTGAAGCTGACCTAATAATTCAACTTTGTAATCAAGGCAATATTAAACCATTTAGCTATGAGAGGACAGCAATAACCTGTGTCAGGGTATATACAGCAAGACTTACATACAGAACAATTGTCAGAAGTACATGTGGAGACTATCTGATAATACATACATTTCAGAGTCATGAGCAGAATTTGTACAGTTAGTAACAGAACATTTTTTAAAGGCAGTCTGTTTGAATTCTGCCCTCACTCCAGCTGCATGACTGCGCACACACAGTTCAGGAGTTAAGCAAGGGGTCTTGCATCTTATGTCATCATTGTGTGCTGGCAATTACATACGTGCAGCATGGTCATGCAATCTACCCACGCATGGTGTAGCTCTGTAGGCCCACCTGCGCCATGACTCAGACCCCACCCTCTCTCTCTGTTCTGCTCTCTCTCCCCCTCCACCATCTTTCTCTCTGCTTTCTGCATGTGCTCCTTCCCAGGCCTGGTTCTCTTGTACCCCTACCTCTTCCTCCTAATAAAGCTCTGATACTGACACTGGGTTCTGTTGTGACCATGACCTTTTCATGGGGTAACCAGCGCTGTCACCAGTGTCACTTATCATTCATTTCACAGTCCAGTCACTGGGTTGGAAGGTTCTATAAGAAAAAAAATGAAGGGGGTGATATTTTGGGGCATAGAATTTGCTTGTGGTTGCTTCATGCTGATATAGGGTGAAGTTTGGAGTTCAGGAGGCTGAAACACAGTGGAAACTCGAGAAAAGAGCAGGCTCTTTCATGTGCTGTCCATGCAGGCATTGACTGAATCAATCTGTGGTGAGAAGCAGCCAGGACTCCCTGTCATGTAGGCTAGAGAAGGATGTAGCGTGGGTTAACTCCCACACAGGGAGAGAATTTATGGTTGTTGTTTAGATATTATGAAAAGGTGCCAGTATATCCTATCTGAGCTATCTATGCAGACAAGGTCTCGTGGAGCTCACACTGATGTCAAATTCACTTTGTAGATAAGAATGCCCTGATTGGTCAGTCTCTCTAGCTCCTGAGTATGGGGTTTATGCAGTGCTGGGGAATTGAACCAAGCTGTGCAGTGCTAGGTAAGTACTGAATGATCAACTGAATAACATCCCCAGTACCAACTGAACATTTAAATATGGTAAAATCCAAAGATATACTAATTTGATACTAACATACTGAAAAATGAAGGCAAGAAAATATGAACAGTCTTTGTTTTCCATAACTGAGCCACTGTGTTCCTGTAAGGACAGAAAACTGTATATACAGCAACATATTACAATTCATAATACACAATAGTCTAAAATCTAGCCAAGATGTTTGGGCAGCATTTATCCAGTTGTGTGTTCAGAACCTAGGCTGCTGTGAGGTCACATGACACACAGGAACAAGCCTTTCTCAGAATATCTTGGACACATTATGATTTTAAATTAACTTTTGGCTTTAATTGTTCAGAAGCCTTTTATTTTTGCCAATCTTTTTTGACCTTCACATTCAGTCATGTGATCCCCTGTGGCATGGCAACCCGCATTTAAAGAAGCTGGAGTCTAAAATGAACCTCATAGGAATACTTACCTGATTGTATAGGTTTAGAGCTAAGAAGCCCTAGAAAGAGAAAAATTCTTGTGAGAAATGTTTGGATAATACAAAATAAGTAAGTGAATCATCTTAGGGAAACAAAGGAATCAACAGAGTAATAGGATATGTGTTTGCACAAAGTGGCCCAAGGCAGAGCATAATATTTCCTCTTAACTTTGTTGATCCTTTGATAGCTTCAAGCACTAGTTAAGTTGGGAGAATTTCTTTTTTGCAGTAGACTTCAAGGCTTCTTTTGGTTTTCTTTTTTCTCTGTTTCCTTCCTTCCTTCTTTGTCCTCCCCCTCCCTTCATTTCTGTTCTTTTATCTCTTTTTTTCTTGGGGGGGGGTAGACCTCTCCAGCCATAGTTTGACTTGGCTTACAGGCTCTGCATATGGGAGAACAACATGCTATTTATCTTTCTGAAACTGACTTTTATTCTACGTAATATGTTTCCTGGTTCCATTTGTCTTCCCGCATATGTCATGATTTATCCTTCTTTATGGCTACATACAGTTTCATTGTGTATATGTACCCCATTTTCTTTATCCATTCATCTCTTGATGGACATTCAGGCTTGTTTCTAGGTATGGTGAATAGTGCAGTTATAGACTTAAATCTCTATCTCTGTAGTGTAATGACTGTGAGTCCTTCTGGGTATGGTGAGTAGTGCAGTTATAGACTTAAATCTCTATCTCTGTAGTGTAATGACCGTGAGTCCTTCTGGGTATAACTCAGGCAGTAAAGCTGTGAGCTGGAGAGGTTGCTCAGTGGTAAAGTGTTTGGGGTGCAATTGTGAGGAACTGAGTTGGAACTCCAGAACACAGGTAAAGACAGGTACAGTAGCACAAGTCTGTAATTCCAGCACTGGAAGACAAAGTCATGCAGATTCCCTGGAACTTTCTTTCCAGACAGCCTAGCAGAATCAGTAAGCTTCAGATTTAGTGAGAAATCCTGTCTCAAAATGATGACAATGGTGATGATTGATGGGAATGTCATCTGTATGCTGTGAATGTGTGTTGCTCTGATTTGGTTGATAAATAAAACACTGATTGGCCAGTAGCCAAGCAGGAAGTATAGGTGGGATAAACAGACAAGGAGAATTCTGGGAAGTAGGAGGCTGAGTCAGCAGATGCCAGCCCACTGTCCAGGGAACAGCATGTAACTACACACAGGTAAAGCCACGGAACACATGGCAATATATAGATTAACAGAAATGGGCTGATTAAAAGAGCTAGTAAGAGCTAGTCAGTAGTAGGCCTGAGCTAATGGACAAGCAGTTTTAATTAATATAAGCTTTTGAGTGATTATTTCATAAGCAGCTGTGGGGTCTGTGGGGCTGGGCAGGACCAGAGAAAATTTTAGCTACAGATGATGATGATGATGATGATAATGATGATGATAATAGAATCACTATTGAAGATACCAATATCAATCTTACCTCCACATGTGCTTGCACACACGTGTATATACAATCTACATCCATATGTAAACACACCCACACAAACATATCATACACACATGGTATACATGAGTTATATGGTGAAAAAAATAAAAATAAAAAGACATGACTGCTTCAAGGTATGGTGGAGGAGAAAGTTTATTGTAGACAAAAAAGAGAGTGTAGCTAGAGGCAGGAACATCTGGGAGAGTCCCGAGTGAATATGACCCTGAGCCATGTGAGGAGATGGGAAGGAGAAGGAAGAGGGTAGAGGAGAGAGGGGAGAGAGGAGAGAGGGGAGAGAGAAGAGAGGGGTACCAGATGCAGCAGCCAAGAGGGCAAAACGTAAAAGAAAAAAAAAAAAGATCGGGTAACCAAAATGTCTGGATTATATAGGAAAGAGCCTCTGGGGGAAGGGCAGCCCAGGCCCTAGGCTAGAGAGTGTAAGGTAGAGGGCTGGGTATGGGAGCCATATACTGTCACAGGTAGTGACTGAGGGACACTGGGTGAACCTGGTGGCCAGGTCCACTTTGATATGTTAAATACGCACCTGAGTATGGTGATATTTTGTATATGCTCTAACAAATAAAACATGTCTGAAGAGCCAGCCACAGAGTTAGCCATAGAGGCCAGGCAGTGGTGGCACACACCTTTAATCCTAGTAATGAGGTGGCAGAGGCAGACAGAGTTTAAGGCCACCCTGGACTACTCAAAATTAATCCAGTCTAAAAGAGAAGCAGAGACAGATGGTGATGGCTCACACCTTTAATCCCAGTACTTTGGAGGCACACATGCCTTTCTTTAATCTAAGAAGGCTGAGACAGGAAATGATATGGCTGGGCAGAGAAAGAAATGTAAGGCAGGTGGAGACAGGATTCAGAGGCGTTCAGTCTGAGCATTCATGGAGACAGGATCTTCCCCTTTTGGCTGAGGAGTTGGTGAGGTGAGAAGTGGCTGCAGCTTGTTTTCCTTGAACTTTCAGTATTTACCCTGATATCTGGCTCAAGGTGTAGATGGGAGTGAAAGCTTTAGAGATCAGGGAAATAGTGAAATCCACCAACCACTTTACCTCACCAGCTCTGCAACTTCCAAAAATGCCAAGACTTCCTGTCTACCCAGGCTTCTAGTGCCTTGCTGTTCTGCCCTCTCACTGGCTCTTAGCCCAGCTATTTCACCTCCTTGTTATTGCCTGTCTGTACAGACCTCCAGGTCTCTATGATTGGTACTGGGATTAAAGAATTGTGTCACCATGCTTGACTGTTCCCTAGTGTGGCCCTAAACACACAGAGATTTTGCCTGCCAAGTGATTGGATTAAGGGCACGTGCTACCACTGCCTGACTTTTGTGTTTACTTAAAATGGTTTGCTATTTCCTCCTTTGATCTCCAGGCAAATTTTATTTATTAACCTACAAATAAAATACCACCACACTTCAGCACAAATAAAATATCACCACATCAAGGTTTTTATTATAAGACCAATTATTATTTATGCAACACCTGAGTGATTTGTCCCAGGTTTTGAGACTTAACATGGTAGTTCTATTTTCAGATTTTTGAGGGGCCTCCATTCTGGTTTTAATAGTACCAGTTTATATTCCTTAGGGATGTGATTATGTGTTCTGTTTTCCTGAAATCCTCAACAGCGTTTGCTGTCATTTGTTTTCTTACGTATCCCTGTTCAAAATGGGTGGATATAGAATCACAAAGATGTTTTGCTTTGCAATTCCCTAATGGCTAGGGATATTGAATACTATTAAAAGTATTTATTTGTCTTTTATATTTCTTTGCCTTAGTATAACTATTACTGTGATGAAATACCATGACCAAAAGCAACTTAGGAAGGAAAGGCATTATTCAGCTTACATTTCCACTTCACTATTTATCATCAAAGGAAGCCAGGGAAGATATTCAAGCAGGATAGGAACCTGGAGGCAGGAGCTGATGCATAGGCTATGGAGGAGTGCTGCTTACTAGCTTACTCTCCATGGTTTGCTCACCCTGCTTTCTTTAAGAAGTCATGTATTTTTATTGAAAATAGATTGTTTTCTCATACAATATATCCTGGTTATAGTTTCTTCTTTCTCTACTCTTCCCAGTTCCTCCTCACCTTACCTCTGGATCTGCTTTCTTTCTGTTTCTCATTAGAAAAGAACAGGCTTCTAAGAGATAACAACCAAACATGACAAAATAAAATATAATAAAATGAAGCAAAAACGATCATATTCCAGTTGTACATAGCAACCCAATAGGAGGAAAAGAGTCTCAAGAGCAGGCACAAGAGTCAGAGACCCACTTGTTATCACATAAAAATAGTAAGCTAATTGCTATAATATGTGCTCAGAGAACCTGACTAAGACAGAGGGATTTCTTGGAGACCTCCCATTTAGACTCTCCATATAATGTCTTGCTGTGGGTCTCTGCATCTGTTACCATCTGCTGCTGGAGGAAGCCTCTCTGATGACTGAATAAGGTACTGATCTATGAGTACAGCAGAACATCATTAGGAATCATTTCATTTTTTTTTTTTTTACCAGCAGTATTTGGTCGATCAGTATTTACCCCAGGTCTCTGCGCTATCTAGTCTCTGGTTCTTGATTACCCAAGTGGTGTCAGATATGGGTTCCTTCTTTTGAAGTGGGCCTCAAGTCAGATCAGGTATTTGTTGGTTACTCCCTCAAGTATGTATCACCATTGCCCTAGCATATTTTGTAGGCAGGACAGATTGTAGGTCAAAAGTTCTGTGCCTGGGTTGGGGTCCACGATTTTCTTTCAGTAGCCTGCAGAGTACCCTACCACACCAAAGAGACTAGAATGTAGAGGTGAGGGCTCCAGGTAGGTACCACCATGACTTCTCCATGTTCAGTGAGTTGTGTGGGTTTGTCCTTGGCAATGGGGCTCTCCTGTCAGTTTGCAGAGAGCAGCCCTTTTCCTTAGCAACCAGCCTGAGTTGTTTGGGAATGTCTATGAAACCCCACACTGGCCAACAAGTCAATTGAATGTAACCCAGTCCTGTCACTGGAAGCCTCACCTGGCTACAAGAGACCAGCTGAAATGCTGTATCTTCCATTACTAGGAGTCATTATTAGTGTCACCTATGAAGATTCCTGGAAGTTTCCACTGCACTAGGTTTCCACACATACCCCCTCAAGTGCTCCCCAATGCCAGCTCTCTCTTTTGCTCTACCCTACCTTCCTCCATCCCCACTCCTGTCCCATCTGCCCCGAGTACACCTGTAAAATATGTTCTATTCTCCCTCCCAGGGAGATCCATGCTTCCCCCCAGATCCCTCCTCTTTTCCTATCCTCTCTGGGTCTATGGATTGTAGCTTGGTTATCATTTACTTAATGGCTAATATGTATATAAGTAAATATATACCATATTTGTCTTTCTGGGTTTGGGTTACCTCACTCAGGATGCCTTTTTTTTTTCTAGTTCCATCCATTTGCCTGAAAATTTTATGACATCATTTTTTAAAACATCTGAGTAATACTCCATTGTGTAAATATGCCATTTTTCTTTATCTGCTTTTCTGTTGAGGGACATCTGTATTTTTTATAGCTTCTGGCTATTATGAATAAAGCCAAAATGTACGTGTTTGAGCAAATGTTCTTGTGGTGGGATGAAGCATCCTTTGGGTATATGCTCAAGAGTAGTATAGCTGGGTTTTCAGGTAGATCAGTTCCCAACTTTCTGAGGAACTACCATATTGATTTCTACAGTGGCTGTACAAGTTTTCACTCCCAACAGCAATGGAGAAGTATTCCCCTTGTTCCACATCCTCACCAGCATGAGCAATCACTTGTGTTATTAATTTTAACCATTCTCACAAATGTAAGATGGAATCTCAAAGTAGTTTTCATTTTCATGTTTCTGGTGGCTAAGGATATTAAACATCTCTTTTAAGTGTTTCTCAGCCATTGAGATTCCTCTATTGAGAATTCTGTTTAGATCTGTACCCCATTTCAAAATTGGTTCATTTAATTTTTTTTGATATCTAGTTTCTTGAGTTCTTTATATATTTTAATTATTAGTTCTTTATCAGATATGGAGTTGGCAAAAATCTTTTCCCATTCTGTAGGCTGCTGTTTTGTCCAACTGATGGTGTCCTTTGCCTTACAAAAGCTTTCAGTTTCATGAGGTCCCATTTATTAATTATTGATCTTAGTACCAGTGCTATCAGTGTTCTGTTCAAAATGTCTTCTCTTGTACCAATTTATTCAAGGATATTCCCTACTTTCTCTTCTATCAGGTTCAATGTATCTGGTTTTATGTTGAGGTCTTTGATCCACATGCACTTTAATTTTGGGCAGTGTAATGAGTATGGATATATTTGCATTCTTCTACATGCAGACATCCATTTTGACCAGCACCACTTATTGAAAATGCTATCCATTTTCCAGTGTGTATTTATGGCTTCTTTATAAAAAATCAGGTGTCCATAGATATGTGGATTTATGTCTGAGTCTCCAATTCTATTCCATTGATGAATGTGTCTGTTTTTATGTCAATCTCATGGGTTTTTTTTGTTGTTTGTTTTGTTTTGTTTTGTTTTTTCGAGACAGGGTTTCTCTGTGTAGTTTTGGTGCCTGTCTTGGATCTCATTCTGTAGACAAGGCTGGCCTCCAACTCACAGAGATCTGCCTGGCTCCACCTTTTGAGTGCTGGGATTAAAGGTGTGAGCCACCATTGCCCAGCTCCCATGCTTTTTAAAAAAAATATAAATTATTACTATAGCTCTGTAGTACAATGATGAGACCTCCAGCAGTTCTTTAGTTGTTCAGGATTGTTTTAGCAATCATTTTTGTTTGTTTGTTTTACTTTTTGGTTTGGGTTTTTCTGTATGAAGTTGAGAATTTTCTTTTCCAGATCTGTGAAAAATTGTGTAGGAATTTTGATGAGTATTGCACTGAATGTGTGCCAAATTGCTTTTGGTAGGTGAAAAAATGGCCATTTTTACTACATTAATCCATGAGCACGGGCGATCTTTCCATCTTCTGTTATCTTCTTCAGTTTCCTTCTTCAAAGACTTAAAGTTTTTGCCATATGAGTCTTTCACTTGCTTGGTTAGAGTTACTCCAAGATATTTTATATTATTTGAGGCTATTGTGAATGGTGTTGTTCCCCTGATTTCTTTCTCAGTCTTTTGTCATTTGTGTATAGGAGGGCTACTGATTTTTTTTAGTTAATTTTGTATCTAGCTACTAGGCTGAAGAGTTCCCTGGTGGAATTTTTAGGGTCGCTTAAATATACTATCATATCATCTGCAAATAATACTTTAACTTCTTCCTTTCCAATTTGTATACCTTTGATCTACTTCAGTTGTCTTATTGATTTAACTGAAACTTCAAGTACTGTGTGTGGAATAGATATGGACAGAATGGACAAGCTAACCTTGTCTTGTTCCTGATTTTATTGAAATTACTTTGAGTTTCTGTCTATTTAATTTGATGTTGGCTGAGGGCTTGCTACAAACTGCCTTTATTATGTTGAGGTATGTCTTTTGTATCATTAATCTTTCCAGGATTTTTATCATGAAGAGGAGTTGGATTTTGTCAAAGGTCTTTTCTATATCTAATGAGATGATCATGTGGTTTTTGCCTTTCAGTTTTTTTATGTGGTGAATTACATTGACTAATTTTTGTATATTGAACCATCCCTGAATCTCTGGGATAAGCCTACTTGATCATGGTGAATGATCTTTTGATGTGTTCTTGGATTTGGTTTGTAAATATTTTATTTAGTACTTTTGCATCCATGTTCCTAAGGACAAATGGTTTGTAATTCTCTCTCTTGTTGAGTCTTTATGTGGTTTGGTTATCAGGGTAACTGTGACATCATAAAACGAATTAGTCAGTACTTATTTTGGGGAATAATTTGAGAAGTATTGACATTAACTCTTCTTTGGAAGTCTGGTTGAATTCTGTGCTAAAACCATCTGACACTGGGCTTTTTTTTGGTTGGGAGACTTTCAATGACTGCTTCTATTTCACTAGAGATTATAGGTCTATTTAAATTGTTTATTTGATTTTGATTTGGTAAGTGTTACCTATCAAGAAAATTATTCTTTTTTTTTTTTTAATTTGTGAAGTACAGGTGTTTTTTTTTAAATTAATTAATTATTTTTTTTTCTGAGATAGGGTTTCTCTGTGTAGTTTTGGTGCCTGTCCTGGATCTTGTTCTGTAGACCAGGCTGGCCTCGAACTCACAGAGACCCACTTGGTTCTGCCTTCTGAGTGCTGAGATTTAAAGTGTACACTACTGCCCAGCTGGAGTACAGGTTTTTAAAGTATGTCATTATGGTGATATTTTGTATATGATCTAACAAATAAAGAGCAAAACCAGATACTAGTTAGCCATAAAAACCAGGCAGTAGTGGCATACACCTTTAATCCCAGAACTCAGAAGGCACAGGCAGATGGATCTTTGTGAGTTCAAGGCCACCCTGGGTTATACAAGATTGATTCAGTCTAAAAGAGAAACAGAACCAGGCAGTGGTGGCACATACCTTTGATACCAGCACTTGGAATCTTAGCCCTCTAATCCCAGCACTAGGGAGGTGGATACAGGAAGTGATATGGCTGGGTGGAGAGAGGAATATAAGGTGAGAAGAGATAGGAGTTGAGACCGTTTTTAGGCTGAGGAGTTCATAGAGGTAAGAACTAGTGGCTGGCCGCTCTGCTTCTCTGATCTTTCAGCTTTCACTCTGATATCTGACTCTGGGTTTTGGTTATTAAGACCAATTAGAATTCATGCTACTTCTGGCACCCAGCATGGGGCACTAACCCAGGACCCTGAGATTAAGAATCTCACACTCTGCTGACTGAGCTAGGCGGGCTGAGGAGTCCTAGAGACCAATCAGGATTCATGCTACATGTGCTTATGATTCCTTGGATTTATTTCCTCAGTATCTGTTGTTATGTCTCCCCTTTCATTTGTGATTTTGTTAATTTGAATAATCTCTTTCTGCCTTTTATTTAGTTTGGATAAGGGTTTGTCTATCTTGTTGATTTTCTTGAAGAATATACTCTGTTTCATTGATTCTTTGTATTGTTCTCTTTGTTTCTTTTTCTTTTTTTAAAATTTCAGCCTGGAATTTGGTTATCTCCCCTTGGGTGTGATTATTCCTTTTGGTTCGAGAGCTTTCATGTATGGTGTTGTCACTAATATGAGGTCTCTCCAATTTTTTTTTTTAATGTAGGCACTTAGTGCTATGAACTTTCATGTTAGCACTGCTTTCATTGTGTCTTATAAGTCTGGGTGTGTTGTGCATTCATTTTCATTAAATTCTAGGAAGTTTAAATTTCTTTCTTTCTTTCTTTCTTTCTTTCTTTCTTTCTTTCTTTCTTTCTTTCTTTCTTTCTTTCTTTCTTTCTTTCTTTCTTTCTTTCTTTCTTTCTGTCTTGACCCATTTTTTTTTTCATTCAGTAGAGAGTTGTTTGGTTTCCATGAGTTTGTAAACCTTTTATTGTTTCTGTTATAGATATCTGCTGTTGATAATCTATGGTGGACTGATAGGATGCAGGGAGTTATTTCAATTTTCTTGTATCTGTTGAGACTTGTTTTGTGTCTGACCATGTGATCTCCTTCAATTGCCTTATTGATGTGGGTAAGACTTCAGGTACTATATAGACTAGGTATGGAGAGAGTGGACAACCTTGTCTTGTTCCTGCTTTTACTAGAAATGCTTTGAGTTCTTTTCCATTTAGATTGATTTTGGCTGTGGGATTTCTGTCAATTACATCTATTATGTTTCAGTATGTCTCTTGTATTTCTAGTCTCTTTAGGGCTTTTATCATGAAAGGGTGTTGGATTAGGTCAAAGGCCTTTTTTGCATCTAATGAGATGATTGTGTGGTTTTGCCCTTTATTTTGTTTATATGATGGATTATATTTATCAGTTTATGTATGTTAAACCATTCCTGCAACTCTGGGATGAAGCCTACTTGATCATGGTGGATGATCTTTTTAATGTGTTCTTGGATTTGGTTTTCTGGTAAGATGTGTTTCTTGGATGCAGCAGAAGGATTGGTCTGGCTTTCATATTCAATTTGTTAGTATATGTCTTTTTATTGTGGTATTGAGACCATTGATGTTGTGAATTATCTAAGATTGATTATTTTACTGTTGAAGTATGTTTTTTTTCCTGCCTCTTTTGATTTACTGGTCTGAGATTATTTATTCCCTGTGTTTTCTTTGGTGTAGTTCACCTCTTTAAGTTGAAGTTTTCCTTCTTGTGCCTTCTGCAGAGCTGATTTGTAGTTAGATATTATTTAAATTTGGTTTTATCATAGAATGTCTCTCTCCATTTATTTAAAAGTTTTGCTGGGTATAGAAGTGTGGGCTGGCATCTGTCATCTTTTAGAGTTCATAGAACATCCACCAGGGTCTTTTGGATTTTAGTGTTTCCATAGAAAATTCAGGTGTTTTTTTTAATACAGTCTGCCTTTATATGTCAATCGATCTTTTCCCCTTGCAGCTTTTAATATTCTTTCTTTGTCCTGTAAGTTTAGCATTTTGTGTGTATTATTTTAGTATTATTATGTGTCACAGAGTTTTTTTTTTCTGGTCCAGTCTATTTGGTTTTCTATATGCTTCTTATATCTTAATAGGTGTCTCCTTCTTTAGGTTAGGGAAATTTTTTTCTATGATTTTGTTGAAAACATTTTTTTGTGCCTTTGATCTCTGCCTCCTCTTCCTCTTCCTCCTTCATTTTCTTCTATTCCTATTATTTGTAGATTTGGTCTTTTTCTACTGTCCCAGATTTCCTTGGCTGTTCTGTGCCTGAATTTTTTTGTATTTAATATTTTCTTAGACAGAGTTATTTATTTTCTTTCATATCTTCAATGCCTGAAAATTTCCCTTCCATCTCTTATAGTCTGTTGTTGCCTCTGAGTTTCCTGTTCAAGTTTCTAAAATTTTCCTTTCCAGTTTTCCCTCAGTTTTTGTTTTCTTTGTTAATTCTGTTTTCACTTTGATGTTTTAAACTGTTTCTTCATTCATTTCTTTCCACTGTTTTGTTTTGAATTTTTATCAACAGATTTATTCATATTCTTATTAAGGTTCTAAACATATTCATAATAGCTATTTTGAAGTCTTTGTCCTGTGCTTCAGCTGCCTTGCATTTCTCAGGGCCTACTTTAGTAGTGTTGCTGGGCTTTAATGGCAACATATTGTCCTGGCTGCTATTCATTGTGTTTTTATGCTGGTATCTAGGCATCTGGGTTTGGGATGATTATAATTCTGGTCTTGTCTTTGGTGGTTTTCTGTTCCTTGACTTCTTTGGGTCTTAGGAGTGTGTGGTGGCTGTGGGATGCTTAGTAGGGAGTGATTCTGAGTCCCAGGTTTGATCACTAGGGGTCACACATAGAACTTCTTTTCTGGTATTGGGAGCTGATAAGCAGGAATGAGATGTACTAGAGGGGTGGGGGCAAAGAGGGTCCAACAGGAGGGAGGAAAGTTGGGTCTGCCAGGAGGATCTGTGGAGTTTACAGGAAATGGAAGAAGAGAAAGAAGATAGGTCCTGTTCAGGTGGTCTGCTATAGGGCTGGGATTGAGACTGGGGGATTGGAATTAGAGGATGGGAAGGAGAATGAAGATTATCTACCTAATCCCACGACTGGTGTGGTCCATGGGTGTCCATGGAGAGAATGCCCAGGTTGTTGGTGATGGGGTTAGGAAGTAAGGCTGTGGGAGAAGCTCTGCTTAGTTCCCTGGGAACAGGGGCAGGGAGGAAGGAGAGGCCACAGCAGGTGGTCTGTTACAGAGCTGGAGATAAAACTGGGGAAATGGAATTGGAGAAGAGAAGGAGAATGATCACCTTCCTATTTTTCTGGCCAGCATGGTTATAGTGAGTTTCCAGAGACACTGCCAAGGATGCTGGTGGGTGAGACAAAGAGATGGGGTGAGGAAGGAAGGCTGAGGAAGAGAATCTGTTTGGCCAGTTTCCTTTTTAATGTCAAGGCTAGGTGAGAGTCTGATCCTCAGGGATTACTTGGGATTTGGGAGGCACCTTTGGCTCCGATAGCCTTTCATGATTGTGCCATTTGCCAGGGAGGAGTCAAGTCTTTTTGACCATGACATTCCCTTAAGAAGCATAGGGAACATGCCTGTGCTGACTATCCTGTCCCCCCCTTTTTTTTCAGGTTCTATATTGTTCAGAATCTATCCTTTGAGCTCTCCATGGCCTCTTTGATCAAGGAGATAGATGACTCACCATAACTGTAGGATCCTCTCAAAGATATCTCATAGGCCTCTCAGACCTAATTGACTTAGAGGTATGGGCGGAAATATTGGTGCTCTTAATGTCTATGCATATATTAGCATAGGCCTCTATGTATAGCCATTTAGCACACAGAAGGTCAATTATATCACCACTGAAGAAGAGTTCCTACTTTAAAATGTATTTATTGCATATTGTATTTATTTAATGTAAAATGTAATTATTTATGACACTTAGTTGATTGACAGATTTTTAAAAAAAATAAAACTAATATAAGACTTTCTCAGTTAGAAACTTGACACATTTAGTAGAAAGTATAAGCAAGCAATAGGGATTTTTAAAAAATCACTTACAGAATCAGAGCAGAAACAATGATTAACCAAGTAACATCTTGACTTATTTAATTTATATTTAACTATTTACCCCTAAATTTTAGTTACACTATAAACTAGAAAGAATTTGGGTTAACTTGGAAGTTTCAATTAACATGTCTATTTATGCATAGGCCAGTCTGCACTATGTAGACAATACAAAAAAGTTGAACACATGTAAACATACACCCATGTATGTCCTGGTTTGGTTCTTTGCTGCTGTGATAAGACACTGACCAAAAGCAACTAGGGAAGGAGAGAATTTATTTCATCTTATAGGTTATAGTTCATCATCATGGGAAGTCAAGGCAGGAGCTCAAAGCAGAAACCTGGAACAGAAACCAAATCAGAGACCATGGGGACCACTGCTTGCTAGCTCACTTGGATCATCTGACAGTTTTATACAGTCCAGGCCCATCTCCTTGGGATGACACAGCTCACATTGGGATGGACCCTCCCACATTAATTGGTAATCATAAAAATACTACATAGACATGTCCATAGGCCATGGAGATAGTCCCTCAATTGAGGGTCCTTCTTCCTACGTGTTTAGTCAATAGATACACAATACACAAATAGATTAAAAAAAAAAAAACAAAGATTTTGTATCACTTATCAATTTTAACTTAGCAACCCTAAATTCAAACTCTGCAGTTTAAAAAATATGACTTTTCATATAAAGTAGAAGACTGGATTTCAAAGACATAGAGCCTAACCTGATGACTGATAAGAGTTTAAGCATGCTGAGCAGGAACCATCAGCTAGGCTTTAGGATGAATACTTTCTTTCTCTTTCTCTTAGACAAGGCAAAACAAAAATCTTGAAAAGCCTGTTTTTAAAATAGAACAGAACAGGTAGTTAGGAAATGGTTCTTGCCTCTTAATGTTAAAGCTAAAGCTTATCTCAGAAATGTAAGGTTCTAGTTACCATTACCTTAGAACTTAATAATAAATAACTGCCTCTGTCATATGTGGAGTAATTTAATCTATGTTTGTAAATGCTATTCTTTGTTGTTGATATTGTAGTTCCTATAATATCTACCACAAAAAGGAAATTTAACAGAGATAGTCAACTGACATCAGTATATCATAGTGCCTTAATAAAAACTTCATATTTAATATGTTATGTTAGGAATGTTTTTAAAGTCTGAAGCCTTCAGGTGAGCAGTTATATACTGCTGAGAATTTACTGACAATTCTAATCCTCCTAGACCTGCTACCTCCACCTGCCTGCCTCAGTCCCTTCTCTGTTCCTTTGGGGCTCACCAGACAGTGACTCCAGCCATGCTTTCTACCAGGGATCACACAGCCACACTTGGCAAGGACCCAGGTTGGCTATATTCTCCCTCCCCCACTCTATTCTGGTTTCCCTAGGGTGCTCCTAATCCTTCCACTTCCACTTCTCAGCTTCTCCTCCCAGCCATCGCCATTCCTTAGGAACTCCATACTGACACCAGCTCTATTTCCCACCAGTGACCCTATAGCCACTATTCACAGTAGGTTGTAGCCCAGCACATAGACTCAGATGGGATACCTGTGCTCTCTCCTTCCCTCTTTCTCCATTCCAGTTGCCCACATCACACCCAACATTCAAGGCTTCCCTGGAACCCACATCCTGTATCCACATCCAGTGAATTTCCAGTTAATTCCTTGAATCTTCGTGCACCCATGCCTTGTTCTAATCACCAGACATAGCCCAAGCTACATATACTCCTTGCAGGCCCAATCTAACCAGTCCAAGCTGCACTGACCCCACTCTCCAGGCACTACCTCAACACACACTCTGTGCCAGCTCAGCCTGATCAGCCCTTTTGATCCTAACCTATCCACCACTATAACCAGCATCCAGAACTGGCCCTGGTGGCACAGCCTGTGCTCAGGTCAGGTTTGGTGAGTCCCATCTTAGTTTGTGTTTTATTACTATGAAGAGACACCATGATCATGGCAACTCTTTTTTTTTCTTTTTATAATTTTTTTCTTTTCTTATTGAGTTTTTATTTGCGTATATAGGGTCCTGGAATGAACAGCTCACAGCCTGTGGATCACATGAACACCCATGAATGTGGTCTAACACAAAATTTAAATTGATTTAAAAAAAATGAGGTAGTTTGTGAATTTTTAAAAAGGTTAGTAGTCAGTGGAATCGTGGACACTTTTGATTCTTTCTTTTTTCTTATAGCCTTTTTTTTTTTACTTATTCATGAAATAGCATATGCATTTGTAGGGTCATAATCTTTATGACTGTAGGTCCACTGATTTCTTTTTTTCTTAAGGTAGAATAAGTGAATTTATTTGTGAGATTATACTCATTCTTGTGGAGAAAGAAAAAGAAAAACATATCTTAAATAACATAATTATGTGAGTCTTGAATACAATAAAGAAACTTGTTTAATAGTAAAAAACAAATTTAAATAAAGTTTAAAGAAAAGAAGAGATGCTCAGATAACATATTTTCTACTTCCATGCTTGAGAAATGCGAAGACTTTTTTTTTTATAATTTGATTTAATTTTACATATCAGCCATGGATTCCCCTGTCCTCCCTCCTCCTGCCTGTCTCCCCCCCAATCCCATCTCCTCCAGGGCAAGGACTCCCCTGGGGATTCAGCTCAGCCTGGTAGATTCAGTCCAGGCAAATCCAGTGCCCTCCTTCCTTCAACCAGGCTGAGCAAAGTGTCCCTGCATAGGCCCCAGGCTCCAAAAAGCCAGCTCCTACACTAAGGACAGATCCTGGTCCCACTACCTGGGGGCCTCCCAAACAGATCAAGCCAATCAACTGTCTCACTTATCCAGAGGGCCTGATCCAATGGGGGATCCTCAGCTATTGGTTCATAGTTCATGTGTTTCCACTAGTTTGGCTATTTGTCCCTGTGCTTTTTCCAATCTTGGTCTCAACAATTCTTGCTCATACAATCCCTCCTCTTTCTCACCAATTGGATTCCTGGAGCTACACCTGGGGCCTGGCCGTGGATCTCTGCATCTGCATCCATCAGCCATTGGATGAGAGTTCTATCATGACAGTTAGGGTGTTTGGCTATCCTATCACCAGAGTAGGTCAGCTCGGGCTTTCTCTCGACTATTGCCAGTTGTCTATTGTGGAGGTATCTTTGTGGATTTCTGTGGGCCTCTCTAGCACTTTGCTTCTTCTTCCTATTCCCATGGGGTCTTCATTTATCGTGGTCTCTCTTATCTTGTTCTCCCTCTCTGTTCTTGATCCAGCTGGGATCTCCCACTCCCCTAAGCTCTCTTTCCCCTGACCCTTGCCCTTCATTACCCCCCTTCATGTCCAATTTGCTCATGTAGATCTCATCCATTTCTCTGTCATTGGGCGATCCCCGTGTTTTTCTTGGGTTCCTGTTTTCTAGGTAGCCTCCCTGGAGTTGTGAGTAGCAGTCTAGTCATCTTTGTTTTACATCTAGTTTCCTCCTATGAGTGAGTACAAACCATGTTTGTCTTTCTGAGTCTGGGTTACCTCACTCAGGATGATTTTTTCTAGATCCATCCATTTGCCTGCAAACCTCATGATGTCATTGTTTTTCTCTGCTGAGTAGTACTCCATTGTGTATATGTACCACATTTTATTTATCCATTCTTCAGTTGAAGGGCATCTATGTTGTTTCCAGGTTCTGGCTATTACAAACAATGCTGCTATGAACATAGCTGAGCATGTGCCCTTGTGGTATGATTGAGCATTCCTTGGGTATATGCCCAAGAGTGGTATAGCTGGGTTTTGGGGGAGTTTGATTCCCAATTTTCTAAGAAAGAGCCATGTTGATTTCCAAAGTGGCTAACAAGCTTGCATTCCCACCAACAGTGGAGGAGAGTTTCTGCTGTGGGATGGTCTGTATGTCAAATGTGTTGCTCTGATTGGTCAATAAATAAAACACTGATTGGCCAGTAGCCAGGCAGGAAGTATAGGCGGGACTAACAGAGAGGAGAATTGAGATAACAGGAAGGCGGAGGGAGACACTGCCAGCCGCTGCCATGACAAGTAGCATGTGAAGATGCCAGTAAGTCATGAGTCACGTGGCAAGGTATAGATTTATAGAAATGGATTAATTTAAGATGTAAGAACTAGATAGGTAGAAGCCTGAGCCATTAGGCCAAACAGTTTAAATAATATAAGTGTCTGTGTGTTTATTTTATAAGTGGGCTGTCGGACTGCAGGGGCTTGGTGGAACCCAGAGAGAAAACTATCCAGCTACAAGTTCCCCTTGCTCCAATCCTCTCCAGCATAAGCTGTCTTCAGTGTTATTGATCTTAGCCATTCTTATGGGTGTAAGGTGGTATCTCAGAGTTGTTTTGATTTGCATTTCCCTGATAATTAGGGATGTTGAGCAATTCTTTAAATGTCTTTCAGCCATTTGAGCTTCCTCTGTTGAAAATTCTCTGTTTAGCTCTATAGCCCATTTCTTAATTGGACTGTTGGGCATTTTGATGTCTAGTTTCTTGAGTTCTTTATATATTCTGGATATCAGCCCTCTGTCAGAGGTGGGGTTGGTGAAGATCCTGTCGCTTTGTCCTGTTGACCATGTCCTTTGCTCTACAAAAGCTTCTCAGTTTCAAGAGGTCCCATTGATTAATTGTTTCTCTCAGTGTCTGTGCTACTGGTTTTATATTTAGGAAGTGATCTCCAGTGCCAATGCGTTCAAGACTACTTCCTACTTTCTCTTTTAGCAGGTTCAGAGTAACTGGATTTATGTTGAAGTCTTTGATCCACTTGGATTTAAGTTTTGTGCACGGTGACAGATATGGATCTATTTGCAGCCTTCTACATGTTGACATCCAGTTATGGCAGCACCATTTGTTGAAGATGCTTTCTTTTTTCCATTGTACAATTTTGCTTCTTTGTCAAAAATTATATGTTCATAGATGTGTGGATTAATGTCAGGGTCTTCAGTTTGATTCCATTGGTCCACATGACAGTTTTTTATGTCAGTACCAAGCTGTTTTTGTTACTATAGTGGAGCTTGAAGTCAGGGATCGTGATGCCTCCAGAAGTTCTTTTATTGTACAGGATTCTTTTGGCTATCCTGGGTTTTTTGTTTTTCCATATGAAGTTGAGTATTGTTCTTTCGAGGTCTGTGAAGAATTATGTTGGTATTTTGATGGCTTTTGGTAAGATTGCCATTTTTACTATGTTAATCCTGCTATCCATGAGCATGGGAGCTCTTTCCATTTTCTGACATCTTCTTCAATTTCTTTTTTCAGGGACTTAAAGTTCTTGTCATGTAGGTCCTTCACTTGCTTAGTTAGAGTTACTCTAGGGTATTTTATATCATTTGTGGCTATTGTAAAGGATGATGTATCTCTGATTTCCTTCTCAGCCTGTTTGTCAATTGTATATAGGAGGCTACTGATTTTTTTGAGTTAATCTTGTATCCTGCTATGTTGCTGAAGGTGTTTATAAGCTGTATGAGTTCTTTGGTTGAATTTTTGGGGTCACTTATGTATATTATCATGTCATCTGCAAATAGTGAAAGCTTGACTTCTTCCTTTCCAATTTGTATCCCCTTGATCTCCTTATGTTGTCTTTTATTGCTCTGGCTAGAACTTCAAGTACTATGTTGAATAAGTATGGGGAGAGCGGACAGCCTTGCCTTGTTCCTGACTTTAGTGGAATTGCTTTGAGTTTCTCTCCATTTAATTTGATGTTGGCTGTTGGCTTGCTGTAAATTGCCTTTATTGTGTTTAGGTATGTTCCCTGTATTCCTGATTGCTCCAAGACCTTTATCATGAAGGGGTGTTGGATTTTGTCAAATTCCTTTCTGCATCTAGTGAGATGATCATGTGGTTTTTTTTCTTTCAGTTTGTTTATATGGTGTGTTACATTGACAGACTTTTGTATGTTGATCCTCCCTTGCATCCCTCGGATGAAGCCTACTTGGTCATGGTGGATAATTGTTTTGATATGTTCTTAAAGTATGTTTCCAGTATTTTTTCGAATATTTTTGCATCAATGTTCATGAGGGAGATTGGTCTGTGCTTCTCTTTCTCCGTTGCATCTTTGTTTGGCTTAGGAATCAGGGTCATTGTAGCCTCACAGGAGTTTGGTAATGTTCCTTCTGTTTCTGTTGTGTGGAACAGTTTAAAGAGTATTGGTATTTACTCTTTTTTGAAGATCTAGTAGAATTCTGTGCTGAAACCATCTGGTCCTGGGCTTTTTTTGGTTGGGAGATTTTAATGACTGATTCTATTTCCTTAGGTGTTATTGGACTATTTAAATAGTTTATCTGGTCTTGATTTAACTTAGGTATGTGGTACCTATCCAGAAAATTATCCATTTCTTTTAGATTTTCCAGTTTTGTGGAGTAGAGGTTTTTGAAGTATGACCTGATGATTTTCTAGATTTCCTCAATATTAGTTGTTATGTCTCCCTTTTCATTTCTGATTTTGTTAATTTGGATGTTCTTTCTCTGCCTTTTGGTTAGTTTGAATAAGGGCTTGTCTATCTTGTTGATTTTCTCAAAGAACAAACTCTTTGTTTCATTAATTCTTTGTATTCTTTGTTCTATTTTATTGATTTCAGCTCTCAATTTGATAATTTCCTGGCATCTATTCTTCCTGGGAGACTGCTTCTTCTTGTTCTAGAGCTTTCAGGTATGCTGTTAAGTCACTAGTGTGAGATTTCTCCAACTTCTTTATGTGGACATTTAGTACTATGAATTTCCCTCTTAGCACTGCTTTCATAGTGTCTCATAAGTTTGGGTATGTGGTATATTCGTTTTCATTGATCTCTAGGAAGTCTTTAATTTCTTTCTTTATTTCTTCCTTAACCATTGGTGATTCATGTGAGCATTGTTTAGTTTCCATGAGATTGTAGGCTTTCTGTAGCTTTTGTTGTTGAAATCTAACTTTAAGCCATGGTGATCTGATAGAACATAGGATGTTATTCCAATTGTTTTGTTATCTGCTGAGATTTGCTTTGTGGCCAAGTATGTGGTCGATTTTAGAGAAGGTTCCATTGGTTGCTGAGAAGGTATATTCTTTTTTGTTAGGATGGAATGTTTTGTAGATATTGATTAAGTCCATTTGAGTCATAACATCAGTTAAGTCCTTTATTTTTCTGTTAAGTTTCGATTTGTCAGATCTGTTCAGTTGTAAGAGTGGGGTGTTGAAGTCTACCACTATTAATGTGTGGGGTTTTATATATGATTTAAGCTTTAGTAATGTTTCTTTTACATATGTGGGTGCACTTGTGTTTGGGGCATAAATGTTCAGAATTCAAATTTCATCTTGGTGGATCTTTCCTGTTATGAGTATGTAATGCCCTTCTTGATCTCTTTTGATTGATTTTCATTTGAAGTCTATTTTGCTGGATATTAGGATGGCTACACTCACTTGCTTCTTAAGATCATTTGATTGGAAAGTCTTTTCCAAGCCTTTTATTGTTAGGTAGTGTCTATCTTTGAATTTTAGGTGTGTTTCTTGTATGCAGCAGAAAGATGGGTCTTGCTTTCATATCCATTCTGTTAGCCAGTGTCTTTTTACAGGTGAATTAAGTCCATTGATATTAAGGGATATTAATAACCAGTGATTGCTCATTCCTGTTATCTTTTGGTTGTACTGTGTGTGTACTTTTCTTCTTTGGGGTTTACTGCTGTGGTGTTATCTATTGCCTGTGTTTTTGTGGGTGTATCTGACTCCCTAGGTTGGAATTTTCCTTCTAGTGCTTTCTGTAGGGTTGGATTTGTGGATAGGTATTGTTTAAATCTGGCTTTGTCTTGGAATGTCTTGTTCACTCTGTCTATGATGATTGAAAGTTTTGCTGGTATATTAGTCTAGGCTGTCATCCATGGTCTCTTAGTGTCTGCATTACATCTGTCCAGGCCTTCTGGCTTTCAAAGTCTCCATTGAGAAATCAGATGTTATTCTGATGGGTTTGCCTTTATAAGTCACTTGGCCTTTTTCCTTTGCTGCTCTTAATATTCTTTCTTTATTCTGTATTTTTAGCTGTTTAAATATTATGTGGCGAGGGGACTTTTTTGGGGAGGTCTAGTCTGTTTGGTGTTCCATAGGCTTCTTGTATCTTCATAGGCATTTCCTTCTTTAAATTGGGAAAGTTTTCTTCTATGATCTTGTTGAATATATTTTCTGTGCCTTTGAGTTGGTATTCTTCTCCTTCCTCTATCCCTATTATTCATAGGTTTGGTCTTTTCATGGTGTCCCAGATTTCTTGGATATTTTGTGTTACAATTTTTTTTGGCATTGGCATTTTCTTTGACTGACGAATCCATTTCCTCTGTTGTATCCTCTACACCAGAGATCCTCTCTTCCATCTCTTGTATTCTGTTGGTTATGCTGGTGTTTACTGTTCGTTTACTCAGATTTTCTATTTCCAGCATTCCCTCTGTTTGTGTCTTCTTCATTGTTTCTATTTCCCTTTTCAGGTCTTGGACTATTTCCCTTACCTGTTTAATTGCTTTTTTCATGTTTTTTTTTTTCAGGGATTTATTGTTTTCTTCTGCTTTATTTGTCTTTTCCTCTAATTTTTTTTATAGAGTTCTTCCCATTTTTGTTTGACTTTTCATTTTCTTTATTGATCTCCTCCACTATTTTGTTTATCTTTTCCTCAATTTCATTTTTGATTTTTTAAAACATCTCTAGCATCTTCATGATGCTATTCTTAAGGTTTCTTCTGCTTCTTTCACTTTGTGATGTTCAGGTCTTGCTGTTGGAGGAGGGCTAGGTTCTGGTGATGCTGTATTGCTCTTTATTTTATTGTATGTACTTCTGCCTTGACATCTGCCCATCTCCTCATGGGTTCGTTCTTGGTGTTATCAGGGCTTTTGGTCCAGCCAGAGCTGACAGATGTCGGTGTTTCAGGAAGCCTCTCTTGGTCCATTGAGAGCTGGCAGATTCTACTTCTCAGAAAGCCACTCTTGGTCTAATCACACCTGGCAGATTCCCTGTCTCCTGAGTTTACTCTTAGTCCAATGTCGTCTCTTTTTCCAATGAGAGCTCTCTCTTTCTTTGGGCCGGATTGGAACTCTCGGGGCTAAATGAGAGCTCTCTGAGCCTGATGAGAGCTCTCTGGGCCAGATGGGAGCTCTGGTCCAGATGGGAACTGGGGGCTGGTCTCCAAGTCTCTGGAAGTGGTGGGTGTCACAGACAGATGGGTGTGGGGACAGGGCATGTAGATCGTAGGGTCCGCAGTGGGGTCTTGGAGAAGGGGAACCTTCCAGCGGGAGCCCTGCCCACTGGCCAGCAACTGGGGCAGAGTTGAAGGTGTCTTTCCCAGGAATGGCGTGGCCCAGGGATGGGATCTAGGGGCAGGCCTCCCTGGGTATGAACCCAGGCACTCAGCTCTGGTCCAGATGGGAGCTCTGGGCTAGATTGGAGCCCATGACAACTTTTATAAGGGAAAACATTTAATTGGGGCTGGCTTAGAGGTTCGGAGGTTTAGTCCATTGTTGTTGTGGTGGGAGACACGGTAGCACATAGGCAGACGCGGTGCTGGAAAAGTGCAGCTGAGAGCTCTGTATCTGGATCGGTAAGCAGCAGGAAGAGAGTGACACTGGGCCTGGCTTGAGCATTTGAAACCTCAAAGCACACCCCCACGGTGACACACTTCCTCCCACAAGGCCACACCTACTCCAACGAGAAAACACCTGCTAATAGTGCCATTCCCTATGAGGGCCATTTTCATTCAAACCACATTCTGTTCCCTGGCCCCTATAAGCTCATAGCCATACCATAATGCAAAAAAAAAAAAAATGCATTTAGTCCAACTTCAAAAGTTCCCATAGTCTGTAACAGTCTCAACATTGTGAAAGGTCCAAAGTTCAAAGTCTCTTCTGAGACTCAAGGCACTCTCTTAACTGTAAACCCCTTTTAAATTAAAATAAAAAATCAGATCACATACTTCCAACATACAGTGGCACAGGATATATGTCACCATTGCAAAGGTGAGAGAAAAGAGCACAATGAGGAAATAACTGGACCAAAGCAAGACCAAAAACCAGCTGGGCAGACTCCACACTCTGCATCTCCATGCCTGATGTTAAAGTGTTTTTCAGATCTCCAACTCTTTTCAGCTTTATTGACTGCAACATATTTCTTTTTCTTGGGATGGTTTCACTCCCTGTTAGCAGCTTTCCTTGACAGGTATCCCACCATTCTGCCATCTCCAACATCTTAGGGTCTCTAAGGTAATTTAGGGTTTCACCTTCACAGATTCATGCAATGCTTCTTTAGGCCTACATTCAGGGACACCCCTGACACAGTCCTGGTCTCAGTGGCTTTCTTTAGTCACAGAGGGAGATTCCATAACCCTTTTCTTGTATCCTCGAGTCTAAAGTCAGAACCATGTGGTCAAAGCTGCCAAGTTTTGCTGCTTTCTGGGGCTGGAACATGACCCTCTCTATTCAATTATGTCACTGCCTAATAATGCTTGGCTGCCCTGAAACTTGATCTGTAGACCAGGCTGGCTTTGAACTCAGATATCTGCATGACTCTGTCTCCTGAGTGCTAGGATTAAAGGAGTGTACCAACTGCCTGGCCCTAAACTTTTCTTTAATTCATTTCCACAAGTTAGAAAGTTAGCTGGATGTGGTCTTTCTCTGAGGCCACCACTTCTTTTATTCCATCTAGCATCAAGCTATTCTTTAATTTATTTATCTCCCTGAACACAGGACTCAGCTCCTTTATATTTCCTGGTACCCCTTTCTCCTCAAACTATTTTATATTTTTCCTTGCTCAGTTTGCTCCTTTTCACTATGTATTTGTGTAAGACTGGCCATTAATAAACACAAGACATAGTCAACTGCTGTGGATGTCTTTCTGTATGCTGTGAATATGTGTTGCTCTGATTGGTTGATAAATAAAATGCTGATTGGGCAGTAGCCAGGCAGAAAGTATAGGTGGGATAAGCAGACAAGGAGAATTCTGGGATGTAGAAGGCTGAGTGAGCAGGCACCAGCCTGCTGTCCAGGGAGCAACATGTAATGGCACACAGGTAAGCCATGGAACACGTGGCCACATATAGATTAACAGAAATTCGCTGAGTTTAAGTGTAAGAGCTAGTCAGTGATAGGCCTGAGCTAATGGCCAAGCAGTTTTAATTAATATAAGCTTCTGAGTGTTATTTTATAAGTGGCTGTGGGGTCTGTGGGGCTGAGGACCAGAGAAAACTTCAGCTACAGTCAACACTAGGCTGTTTTGAATTCTCTGTTAATCCAAAACTCTTCAATTTAGTCTTAGGCAGATTTTTATGGGCAAAAAGAAACTACATTCTTTGCCAAAATATCACAAGAACAGTCTCTAGGTCACGTACTAATATTCTCCTCTGAAATTTCTTGAGCCAGGCCCCCACAGTTCAAATCACCCTCAGCACCACTGTCTTCCATGTTCTTACTATTATAGTCCATCAGGTGCCACTTAAAACATTCAACTGCTTTTCTAGTCTGAAGTCCCAAAGTGTTTCATATCCTCCAACAAAATCTGGGTTAGTCCTGTCACAGCACAGCAATACCCCAGTACCTGGTATAAACTTCCGTCTTAGTTTGTGTTTTATTGCTGTGAAGAGACACCATGATCATGGCAACTCTTTTTTTAAAAATTATTTTAACTTTATTTGCATTGGTGTGAAGGTGTCAGATTCCCAAGAACTGGAGCTACAGTTACAAGCTGCCATCTGGGTGCCAGGAACTGAACTCAGGACCTCTGGAAGAGCAGCCAGGCTCTTAACCACTGAGCAATCTCTCCAACCCAATGGCAACTCTTATAAAGGAAAACATTTAATTGGGGCTGGCTTACAGATTAGAGGTTTAGTCCATTATCATCATGGCAGGAAGCATGGTGGCATGCAGACAGACATGATCCTGAAGAAGTAGCTGAGAGTTCTGTATCTGGATCAGCAGGCAGCAGGAAGAGAGTGACAATAGGCCTGGCTTGAGCATTTGAAACCTCAAAGCCCACTCCCAGTGACACACTTCTTTTAACAAGGCCACACCTACTCCAACAACAACACATCTCCTAATAGGACTACTCCCTGTGAGCCTATGGGCGGCATTTTCATTCAAACTACCATACCCACTTCCTCATACCCTAGTCCATCTGCACCATATCCAGCCTCTAGTTTTACCCCAGGTTGCACATCTGTGCAAGGATCTAGCCTGGTAAGTCCCTAGAGCCTGTGTGTAATGGTGCCAGTTTAACCCTCAGGACTCGTCATGAAACCTGTATGCTGGCCTAGCCTAAGGCTGCCTAAAAGCTGACATCAAGTACACAACCAATGAGAGAAGTCTATCTGCCCAGGTCTCCCCACAAAAACAAAAATATGAAAGGACAAGAGAGCATATCTCTCCCAAACCTACCAGTCAGTCCTACAGATATTTTCTTCAATGAGAGTTGCCTGGATGAATCCCAGGACAAAACCTCAAAAGCTTAAAAAATACTTATAAACTTCACCAAAGAGTTCAAGGCCTTTAAAGGACACATACACACATGCACACACACATACAGAGGCACTCTCCCCCCACCACTACCAGCACCAGCACCACCAGCACCACCAGCACCAGCACCACCAGCACCACCAGCACCAGCACCAGCACCAGCACCAGCACCAGCACCACCACCACCACCACCAAAACACTTCAATCAGCTTTAAGAGAATAGCAACAATGCCAAATGATTACCTAAGAAGACATCAACATGCAAAAACAAAACCACAGGCCAATATCCCTGTTGACTACAGATGCAAAAATCCTTAAAAAAAAAAAAAGACTTTCAAACAAACAAAGGCACATATCAAAAAGGGCGCCCACCACAATCAATTTGGCTTTATCCTAAAGAAGCAGAGATGGTTCACATATGTAAGTCAATAAATGCAATAAATTATAAAAATGGACATAAGGCAAAAATGACATGACCACTGCAATAGATGGAGAAAAGGCCTTTGACAAAAATTCAGCACACCTTCACTGTAAATGTCCTAAAGAGTGTAAGACTGAGGAAGCATCCCTTAACACAATAAGAGCAATGTTTTATGTATTATAGCCAACATTATCCTGAATGGAGAATAACTCAAAGCAATTCCAATAAAATCAGGGGCTAGACAGAAATTTCCATTATCCCCTATACTTTTTAATATAGTGTTTGAAACACAATCTAGACTAGTAAGACAAGAGAAGTAAATTGAAGTAATGCAAATAGTAAAAGAAGTCAAAACATTCCTATTTATAGATGGCACATTATACATAAGAGATCCCTAAAATTCCAACAGAAAATTTCTAGAAATTATCAATGAGTTGAGCAAGGTGGCAGGATAAAAATCAGCTTACAAAAATCAGTAGCCTTTCTATACATTAACAACAGACACACTGGGAAAGAGGTAATGCACACACTCCCATTCACACTAGCCTCAAAAAATATTTAGGAAATAACTTAACCAAGGAAATGAAAAACCTCTAAAATGAAAACCACATCTCTGAAGACAGACACTGAGAAAGACATTAGAAAATGGAAAAAGCTTCCATATGCATGGACTAGAAGAATTAATATTGTGAAAATGACCATTTTACCAAAAGCAATTTACATAATCAATACTATCCCAATCAAAATCTCTTGGACATTCATCATAGGAAAAAACAACAACCCTGAAACCTAAAATTAACATGGAACCACAAAAGAACAAGGACAGCAAAGCAATCTTGAAGAAAAAAGAGAAGTGATGGCGAGGTAGCCATTCCAGACCTCAACAAGCTACATTGCAGAGCTACAGAAGTAAGAATAGCATGTTTGGCACAAAAACAGACTGTAGACCAATGAATGAAATCGAAGACCCAAACATGAGGACATGCAACGACAGCCATCAGATATTTGACAAAGATGCCCAAAACATATACAGGAGCAGAATGTGCCTTTAACAGATGGTGCTGGGAAAGCTGAATGTCCACACAGAAGAATGAAATTAGACTCCACCTATCACTCTGCACAAAATGAAGCTCCAGGTGAATCAGTGATTCAACATGAATCCTGAAACACTGAAACTACTAGAGGAAAACACAGTTTCCTACAAGACACAGGTATAAAAAAGGAGTTTTTGAATAGAACTCCATTTGCTCAGGTAGTACAACTAAAAATTGACAGATGGGAATTGATAAGAACTGAAACTGTACAGCAAAAAAACCATCAAGCAAGTGAAAAGGAAGGCACAGGGTGGGACATTTATTCATGTGACAGAGGAATAATATCCAGAATATGTTAAGAACTAAAAAACGAAACAAAAAATCAGGAAAAGAAGGGTTCCAGTTTAAAATAGGCTATGGATCTGAACAGAGAGTTCTCAAAAGAAGAAATTAAAAGTGGCTAAGAAATATTTCAGAAAGTATTCAATATTGTTACCAACTGATAAAACACAGATGAAAGCCACCCTGAGATTTCCTCTCACCCCAGTCAGAATGGCTAAGATGAAGAAAACAAGTGACCAAAATGCTGGTGAGTTTGTGTGGAAAGGGAACCCTCATCGACTGTTGTTTGTGTGGAAAGAGAACCCTCATGCACTGTTGGTAGGACCGCAAGCTGGTGGAGTCACTCTGGAAACCAGTGTAGAGATTTCTCAAGAAAGCTACCAATAGATCCGCCATACAACCCAGGTGTACTACCCCATGGCGTGTGCTCAAAGGACTCCACATCCTACTCCACAGACGCTTGCTCAGCCATGTTCATTGCTATTTTATTTGCACAACTGGTGGGACATGGGACAACCTAAATGTCCTCCATCTGATGAGTGGACAATGAAAATGTGATGTATAGTCAATAGAATGCTATTCAGAGCAAGGAAAGCACAAAATGGTTTGAATCAAGTAAATGGATGGAATTAGAACATATTATACCGAATTGGTAATCAAGACCAAGATAGACAGGTGTTGGTTCTCCTCTCTTATCTATGGTTCTTAGCTCCTTTCTAAGCCAGAGTAACCATAGAAACCAGAAAAGTAAAAGGGAGGGAGGTGTCTAAAGAGGGCCATAGGAGGACACAGGTGCTATGAAAGTAAACACAGGAAATGTAGGGGATGACTTTAATCAAGGAGGAGGAAGGGATGGCAATACAGAGGGAGGGGCAGGGGATAAATAATACAAAGAGTGCAAATCATTTTATATTGAATACAAATACATATAATATATACGTGTATATGCTCCCAGTAGACCTCTCACTGGACTCCATAAAGTTTCTACTACCTTCTGATAATTCCAAGCTGAAGGTTACTTCCTAAAACATGGGCTTTTGTGGGTACTTCTTCAAACAGTGGTGCACATACCTTCAGCACTGGGAACACTGGCGGGCTTCAAGAAACAGGCAACAGGAATGACTGTCCTGTTGATAGGCTCTTCTGCTCAGATACAGCTTTTCAACTAGCAAGATTTATGGAAATCAGTCATCTTTTGAGAAGATTTTTGGACACTATAAAGTAAAACAACACACATACACACACACATGTAGTGGGTAGCCATTCCAGCTTGGATCTGAAAATTCCAACCCCCATTGAAACTCTGGCAACTGTCATGCCTACGAGGCAGGGAGAGGGGAGGCGCCTGGGCACCCGAGAGCTGGATGGGCCAGCACTCTCTCTGTGCGCTCTCTCGGTGCTGGGACGCTGAACGATGAAGGTGGATTGTGCAGAGTTCCGGAGAACACCGCTGGACTGCATTACACCTTCCCCAAACCCTGCGACCTACCCATTACTTAATTTGTGAGTTACGCCATTAAATAAATATCCTTTTAACTACGTGGAGTGGCCAAAATAATTTCTCCAATATCTGGCGCCCAACGGCTGCGGAGAGACATTGGACGACAGACAAAACTCCTGAGCTAAACCAACCAGTTTATTTCAAGGATGTGCTGACCTCAGAATGGAAACCTGGATATGTTCTACGTTGGGGAAGGGGTTTTGCCTTTGTTTCTGCAGGAGAAGAAAAGCTATGGATACCAACAAAATCAATAAAAATTCGATTCGAACAGGAAAAACCCCTTGATGAAGATCATCCACCAATGTGACATCTCTACAAGTTGTAAGAAAAATTTAACAATCAAAGGGTGGGGTAGGGTTCTGTTTTTGTCTTTCCAGGATAATGGAAATACCCATCTTCCAAAACTCATAAGGTCTTGGATATCCGGATGTTTACAGCAGAAAGGAAGAATCTATTGGTACCAATCTACACATGGTAAAATATCACTGTCTAACATCTTTCTCTCTATCAATCTAGAAAAGTTGTGGTTCCAATTCAATTATAGCCAAGCTGGCTTTGGAGATGGAATTGGCTCACTCCTTCTCTAAACCCAAGCATATTGCTAAAAGAAAAGTTTGAGAGATTCTTCAGTCCCGTATCAGAAGAGCCCTCTGGTGTGAGACAGAAGGAAACCAATAAAAAGGGACCATTGTCTTCTAAATTCTAATTCTCCCCATGCTTACTCTTGATTTCTCAGAATCCTTTCTTACATGCTATGTCCTCTTTAAATCCAAACCTCCCATTTTTGATAACAAATAAGTTTTTCCAATAGCAATCTCAGAAGTCTCCAGAAGGAAGATGGGGCCCCAACAACAACAACAACTCTACCCAATCCAGAATGATGCCATGGTAATCATCATCATACTACACTTCTTGCCAGAATTTCAGACAATCTTACCCATTACTCTAAAACTTGCTGCAGAACCTACAGTTAGTCTAACTGAGATTTAACTATCTGAGCTTTCTCACAGTACCCAACAGAGATAACATCACCCCCTAAACGGCAGGAAGCAATTCTAAGAAAACGACGCCCCTTCTCCCTTAGGTTTCATAATTCTCAGGGTTATGGATGACGGTTATAGGGTTGGGGGTGGAAGAAAATATTAACTCAGTATTGTAAAAAAAAGGGGGGGGGAGAAGAAATGGAATGGATAGGTATAAGATATGATGGTAAATCATTGTATATACTAATAAACAAACTTAGTAAAATAGCAACCTTAGATAATTTGCACTGTAATTTGTACTGTTATAGATTCTTATATGTTGATACAAATGTAAACTATTTTTATACTCCTGTTTAAGATAATTTGTATATTGATACAAATACAGAACTATACTTGTTATAATGTACATATATTTCTACTCTTATTTGAAACATTTTTATATTGATACAAATGTAAATTTATATCTGTCATACTTTATATATGTTCTACTTCTGTTTAGGATATTCGGTATATTGATATATATTTAAGATTATTGTCATATTGCATATCGCACTATATATTCCTACCTCTGTTATAAATATCTTGTGTATTGTCACAATTTTGAAGTCATCGTTCTTCACCATACATTTGCTTATAGACTGTTTACCTTATTTACGTGAAGCCTTAGTCCTTAGGTTATTTCGGTAGATAAGATTTATAGATTTATAGTCGCCTATGCCTGTCATCTCTATAGTTACGTTAGTTAGGTTATCCAGATTTACAGATACATAGGTCAGATGGGCAGGTAATCTTCAAACACTTCATAGACCTAGAGAATATGGCATTTAAATAACTTAGAATTCTGTTGATGTGAGACACAATTGCTCCTGGCTGCACCAATTGATCCCAAGGGAAAGTTGGGCTTCTAAGACATTTCCATTTGGAAGTTTGTCTTTTTGGCCCAAAATGGCCTACTGGGCAAAGAACTGCCCTTGCCTTGATGGCTGACAGTACAAATGCAATGCTGTCCTTTCTGGACAAGCAGGACACAAGGAAAGCAACCACTGTGCTCTGCCAAGACAGGGTAAGATGGTCTCTCAGAATTCCTGCTTCTAAAAATGGTCTGTCAGATACTCTAGGCCTGTAGCCAACTTGAACGCACCAACAATGCTGAGAAACATTAGGTGACTGTCCAGGCTGCCAGCTGTCTTGGTCTACTCTTGCAAGATTCCCGAAAGTTGCTTTCATCCATCTACCATTTCTCAGGTACCATTATGTTCCTTCTTAGGTCTTTGATGTGGTTGAAAACTAGATAGTTGTAATTTCCTCAGTTATGATAAAAGATAAGTTAGATATAAAACCTTAAACTCACAAATATAAGATAGATAGGACATCTTTAATATTGTAAGTGTAATTCTTGCTGGATAGTTGTTTTGTTATATGTAATTTTAGTATGTTAAAATTAAAACCTTCCTTTTTAAAAAAAAGAAGAAAAGGGGAAGTGCTGTGGATATCACTCTATATAAATAAAACACTGATGGCCAGTGACCAGGCAGGAAGTATAGGCGGGACAAAGAGAGAGGAGAATTGGGGGAACAGGAAGAAGGAGGGAGGGACACTGCAGCCACTGCCAGGACAAGCAGCATGTAAAGATGCCGGTAAGCCACCAGCCATGTGGCAAGGTATAGATTTATAGAAATGGGTTAATTTAAGATATAAGAACAGTTAGCAAGAAGCCTGCCAGGGCCATACAGTTTATAAGTGATATAAGCGTCTGAGTGATTATTTTATACGTGGATTGTGAGACTGCGGGGATTGGTGGAACCTGGAGAGAAGCCCTCCAGCAACACACACACACACACACACACACACACACACACACACACACACACACACACACCACAGTCACAGTGGTAGGCAAGTACAGCAACAAGATTTTTCATTCTGGTGGTAGGAATGTAAAATGATAATTTGACCGTTTCTTATAAAGCTAAGGTAGTCTTACCAGGCAACCTAGCAATCATATTCTTGGTATTTACCAAATGATTGCAAACGGTAACATCTAGTATTATTCAACGATGTAAAAATGAATTATTGAACCAAAAAGACAAGGAGACACCTTATACGGTAAGTGAGAAGGGCCAGTCTAAAAAGGCTATATATCATAGTTTGGAAAAGCAAGAACTAAGGATAGTAGGAAAGATTTCTAGAGGTTCAGGGGAGGGAGATAAATAAGTGAAGCACCAGGATTTTCAGGGCAGTGAAGGTGTGATACTATAAACTGGGGGTCCTATATGCTACTATAGACTGTACTATAGAGGCCGTACAGCATCGAGTGTTAAGGCACATTCACCTTTAGGATAAGCATATCATAGTCCAGTGTGGGTTACTGTACATTTTAATCTAACTGAAAATTTAATCTTACATCTGAGGAAGTGAGCAAGACTTAAACAGGATTCAGCAGAATGATCAGGTTGTTCTTAACTGCAACTACTCACTTTTGGCCTGTTCCAGCCCAGAGCATTTGGGGGAAGTTGCTGCTGAACGGGGACTGATTTCTTAGTGGAGAAGTTTCCCCTCCCTGAGCTCACACCAGCTCTCCAAGTCCAAGGCAGCCAGTTTAGAGCATCATGAGAAAGGAGAAGAAAAACAATGAAAAGCAGAAAAGAAACAAAGAAGAGAAGAAAGGAAAAGAGAAGAAAAGAAGGAAGGAAGGGAGGAAAAAGGGATTATGTGGGATCTGAAAGAAGTTAATGAAGGCCGAGGAGTGGTTTACTTCCTCTGGGCTAGAACAGATGCCACAAGATAGACTCTTCCACCACAGACCAGCTTCAGTAACCACATTTACACTCTGGGCCACTAAGGAAAATATCCTCTCTCAGACTTGTTCTCCTGGGAGCATTCTAGTGCTTTGTCCCCTCGGAGTTCTAGAGAGCAACTGGGCAGCTGGACTTTGTGTTTGTGTTTGTAGATTTATTTGTTTATATTTCTTGTGTCTCTGTGAGTGCTGCATGGATGTCAGAACACCACACACACTCAGTTCCTGAGGAGGCCAGAACAGGGCATTGATCCCTGGAACTGGAGTCACAGGCAGTTGTGAGCCACCATGTGAATGATGAGAACTGACCCTGGGTCCTCTGGAAAAGCAGCCACTGCTCTTAACTGCTGAGCCACCTCTCCAGTCCCATAGCTTGTCTCCATCTGCCACCCCTTTTCTTTTGTCCTCACAGCCTAAGGAAGGGCTCAACTGAAGTCCAACTCCGTCTATGTAGACACCAGGTCAGCCCCTTTGTGCTTCCAATCTTTTATCATATTTTACAAAATGGAGTTAATAGTGCACAGCCTTGTGTGGAGAAACCTGTTTAAGCTGGTGCCAGGCTCTCTTATCATCTGACTTCTGGAAGACAGGCAGGTGAGCCAAGGCCTCAAGAGTTTTTTAGGGAAAAGCCACTGTCACCAGGTGAAATGGTGAGCTTTAGTTGACATTCTAGGGCTGAACTTTAGAACTTGTGTGTATTTTAAACAAAAGTATATATATATAATCGGCTTTAAAAGAAAACAATTCTCTCAATCTATGCCAATAGAAAGTGCAGTCGCATAACCAGCAAGATATATGGTGGTGATGTTTTGCCACCTAGTGGAGAAAAAGAGAAAAGCCACTATTTTATCTTCAAAATTAAGTCATCAAAAATGTTTGTTAAGGCTACCTTAAATTCAGTAATTGGTTTATTTGTCAAATTTTATTCACTTTACTCAATCAAAAGTACATCTTACAATTATAAAATTATTAAAACTAGATTCCCTAAACCATGCAGGGCTTTTTTGGTGTGAGCTATAGAATCCATCCATGAAGGTCACTTCTCTCTTTCCTCTCCTCCCACCGCCATTCAGCAGTCTACTTATTCTACCACACAGCCTGGAAATGTCTCCAAGACTCAGACAACATCTTCTCTGCCAGCTGTTGCCTGCTATGACAAGCCATTCTCCATATTTTGTAAGAATGTGCCTATCATTTAAAAGTTTGCTATTATCAAAGTAAAACATTCATGAAGCCCCTCATACAGTGTGTGTGTGTGTGTGTGTGTGTGTGTGTGTGTGTCCACAGATTTTTAGCCAAGTTTATTGTACCAAGCGTGACTTCTATCTTGTATAGTTGGCTATACTGATGTAAATGAGGTTTTGAAACACTTATATACTCAGCAGCTATTTCTGCTGTGACTTAAATTATTTCATGCTTTTCTACGAAAACAAGTTTTGATATTAAATTTCTATGAATTGTTTAACACATTTGTATCTTTCTACATGAAATTATGTGATCAAATACATAAATAATTATTAGTGCTTCTTGTCCAGCACTTCTGCATTCTGTACCTCACCCCCCCATCCACATGCACAAATATTAGGAAACCAATTTTTTTTTTAATTTTGAAAAAAATTTATTTTCATCACTCATTTGGGGACATACAAGACAGACATATCAAGAAGTACAATGAGATATGATTTTATTTCCTCCAATATTCCTATGATCAAGGGAATGGAAAGTACGTCTTGGTCAGGAATATGGAGAAATGTTGCTAATGTTGTTAATAGTAATAAAAATGGGTCAGTACCTGTGGAAAACAGAGTGATAGGGAGTTCCTCAGAAAGTTAGCAGTCACTGGCAATTTTACTTCTGTTGAGTGTTCAACAGAAGATGTTCATGGGTGTTTCAGCAGCATTATTAATAGAAACAACCTGCTGCTGAGTAGATGAATCAAATGTGGTACACCCATGCAACAGGACATTGTTTGGGGCCAGTGAGATGATCAGTGAGTAAAGGCTGTTGCCTCCAGATTTTATGCCCTGAGTTCAACCCCCAGGACCTACAATGATGGAAGGAGAAAATTGGCTCCTACAAGATGTTCTCTGGCCTCCACACACGTACACAAACAAATAAGTAAAAGTAAGATAAAAAAAAAAAGAACTTAGCTGTAAGAAGAGTGAATTACTGATGTTTGTTACAACATACTGAGTGAGCCATTAAGCTAATAAGCTAATGAAGAGACCCAATAGGCTACATAGTTGTATGATTCCATGTACATGAACTGTCCAGAAAAGGCAAATCCATCTGTTTATGCTGGAGGGAGCAGAGAATGTTGGATGACGACAGGTTCAAGGGTGTGGCTTGGCAGGATGAAGATGGTTTGCAGTTGGTCCTGACGGTTGTGCAGACTTGGGAATGTACTAGTTTCTGGATGTACTCCATTTGACTTGCATTTCTTACCTCAGGATTAGTTTCTACTATGTCTCCAATTTCCTACTCGTATAGTGAGAAAAATAAAACTTGTTGGTAGCATCGAAGTCAGATAATTTTAAAATTATCTGATCAGAATGAATTAAAATGTTAAAACAGAATCACTTACCAGCTCCTACTTGTGCCTTCCTTAGTTCTCTTGCTAAGCATGAAGAACATGGTAGCTTATTGTGGAGAACAAAGAAAACCAAATTCTTGAAGCTCAGATCCAGATTCTTCATATACTTATGTGTCAGTCTAATATATATTATAATTAATGCTGCTTCTGCCCTTCAGTGATCCAAATACCAAATGGTGGCATTAATATTTTGCTAGACTATTTGGTAAGTATATAATATAACCCATAAATAAAAAGAACTATAGACAAATAATGACTGCTGGCAGAGGGAGAATTAACCTCTTTCAGAGATTAGCTCCCATATCAGTTACTGCTTACAAAATGTCAGTCCCCAAACAATATACATATAGCCAACAACACAACAAACAACAAAATGTACTCAGCAGGTAGCATTTATATATTTTGAATACATATGCACACACATACATACATGTAATTATAATCAAAGAAAAAGAGTCTATCAGTTTGAGAGGGGGTCATGGGACTTTGAATTGCCTCTTCAATTGCTTTGCTATACAGATGTTCTTTAGTTCTATGAGGTTCCATTTACTGGTCATTGGTCCCATTTCTAGAGTGTCTGGAGTCCTATTCAGAAGGACCTTGTCTATGCCTATTTGTTGCATTATTTTTACTACTTTTTCCTTCATTGTTTCAGATGTTCAAGTCTTGTGTGGAGGTTCTTGATACACTTGGATTAGCAAGAAGGATGTAGTTTCATTCTTCTACATGTATATGTCCAGTTTTCCCAGCACTGCTTGTTGAAGATGCTGTTTTCTCCTCTAGTGCGTATTTTTGGCATCTGTCCTAGAGCTTTCCTTGCTGTGATAAAATACTATGGACAAAAGAAACTTGGGAAAGAAAAGGTTTGTTTCTACAACTCTCAGGTCATACTGAGGGAAGTCAGGGCAGGAGCTCAAGCCAGGAGCCTAGGGTTAAGAAGTGAAGCAGAAACCATGGAAGGATGCTGTTCACTGGCTTCCTCCTCCTGGCTTGCTCAGTGTGCTTTCTTCTGTATCCCCAAACCAAATGCCCATGGATGACACCAGACAGTCAGCTGTACCATCCTACATGAATTATTAAACTTGCCTACAGGCCAATCTTATGGAGTCATTTTCTCAGTTGAGGTTCCTCTTCCCAGATAACTCTAGCTTGAGTTACGTTGACAAAACACTAACCAGCACTGCATCTTTGTAAAAAAACGAGGTGGCTGTTTTGCTTGGATTTATATTTGGGTCTTCTATTCCATTGACCTACATGCTTATGTTTGTGCCTGTACCATGCTGTTTTGATTACTACAGGTGTGAGGTATAACTTGAAATCAGCTAGGATGTTATCTCCCATAGTATTATTATGCTTATGATTGCTGTGGCTCTTAGGGGTCTTTCATGCTTACATAGGAATTTTAAATAGTTTTCTCTGTCTGTGGAGAATGGCCCTGGCATTATTAATGGTATTGAATTGAATCTGTAGGTTGCTGTTTGTAGATTAGCCTCTCTCCCATTAATTCTTAGGATTTATGACTATTGGTGGTGTTTTCCATCTTTTAATGCTTCAGCATCTTTAAGTTTTCATTACTGAAATATTGCACTTTCTTTGTTGAGTTTATTCTAAGGTATTTTTACTTTTTGTGGCCAATTTGAGTATATTTGGTGCCTAGTTTCTCAGTGTTACATGGATTTTCTCATTGGTGATGCCCGTATGCTGACTTTGTATCCTGTTTCTCATTAGTGATGTCTATTTGTTGACTTGGATCCTACCTCTTCACTGAAAGTGTTTATTAGTTCTAGGTGGTTTTTAAGGCTTCTTTTTTATAGAATAAAATAATCTGCAAATAAAGTACTTTTTACCTCTTTTTGTATTACTTTTTTATTTCCTCTCTTCTCTTACTGCTTTATTGAATATGAGATGAGTGGATGCATATAATTGTCTTGTTCCTCATCCTAGTGTGACTGCTTTGAGTTTTTCTTGATTTTGCATGTTGTGGGCCATTGATTTGTGAGATCAGCTCCTTGTATCCCTAGTATCTCCAGGTTTTTTTTTTTTTTTACCATTAAGGTGTGTGCATTTTGCCACATGGCTTTTCTGCATCTATTTAGATGATCATGTGATTTTTGTCTTTGACTCTGTCTTAGAGTTTCTATTGCTGTGAGGAGACATCATGACCACAGCAACTCTTATAAAGGAAAAACATTTAATTGGGGTGGCTTGTGTTTTCAGAGGTTTAGTTCATTATCATCATGGTATGACATGGTGGCATGCAGGCAGACATGGTACTGGAGGAGTAACTGAGAGTCCTATATATCCTGACCTACAAGTAACAGGAAGTGATGTCACATTGAGTGAAACTTGAGCAAAGGAGATCTCAAAGCCCATCCCCACAGTAACATACTTCCTCCAACATGGCCACACCTACTCCAACATAGCCATACCTCCTAATAATGTGACTCCCTTTGAGCTTATGGGGGCCAATTACATTCAAACTACCACAGAGTCTATTATGTGATTAATTATATTTATGGTTTGTGTATATTGAATCACCCCTGAATGTCTGGAATAAAATAAACTTGATTATGGCAAATAATTTTTTTGATGTGACCTTCAATTTGATTTGTAAGTATTTTACTGACAATTTTTGTATTTATGTTAATCAGGGAAATAGGTTTAAAAGTTTCTTTTCCTGTTTTATCTTTTGCTGGTTTGGGTAGCAGTACAATATTGACTTCATAAAAGTATGTTGGAAGCAGTCCCTTCTTTTCTATTTTATGCAGTCTTTTGAGATGTATTTGTATTAGCTATTTCATGTCTTGTACAGTTTTTCATGACCTCAGCTCAGTTTGGTTGGGAGAATTTTATTACTATGCTTCAATCTTGTTGCTTCTTATAGACTTATTTACTTTATTGATTCCATCTTGGTTAAGCTTTTGTGGTTGTGTCCATCTAAAAATTCATACATTTCTTTTAGAGTTTCTAATTTAATGAGATCCAGGTTTTTGAGCTATTTCCTAATGTTTTCTGAATTTCATTAGTATATGTTGTAATTACTTCCATTTCCTTTTAATTTTATTAATTTGAGTTTTTTCTTTCTTAAAAGATTAATTTGGAAAAAGGTTTGTCAATTATCTGTTGGCTTTTCAAATAATCAATTCTTTGTTTCACTGGTATTTTCTTTTCTTTTTTCTTTTGTTATTTCTATCTTATTAACATCACCCTTTACTGCTTTGGGGTTTGGTTTGTTCATGTTTTTCCAAGATCTTTCAGTGCATCATTAAATTATTGATTTGAAACATCGCTCTGACGTTTTAATGTAGGCATATAGATGCAGAAACTCTTCTTTTCAGACTGCTTTCATTGTATCTCAAAGGCTTTTGTGCATTGTATTTTCATTTTCATTCAAGTCTAGGAAAAATTTCATTTCCTTCTTGATTTCTTAAATGACTCATTCATAATTCCACATGGTTTAGTAGGATATAATAACTTATTTAAATTTTCTTATATTTGTTGAGATGTGCTCTGTGTCCCATGATGATCTATTAGGGGAAGTTCCATGGGATTCTGAAAAACAAGTGTTCTTTAGAGCTTGAGTAAAATGTTCTGTAGATGTCTGTTAGGCTTATTTACTCCATGGCATCATTTACTCTACTTATCTTTATTTTTTTTCAAGATTACCTGTCTATCAGTGAGAGTACGGTATTGAAATAATTTACTCCTATTATTTGGTCTTAATCTGTAGCTTTACATCAAGTAGTTTTTATTTTCTTAGGTTGGATAAATCTGTATTTGGTATGTATATGTTTATAATTGTAAGGTTTTCTTAATTTAAAATTTTTATTTATTTATTTACTTATGGATTTTTATTTATTTTATGTGTATGGGTAGATTTGCCATGTATATTTGTGCACCATGTCTGTGTCGGGTACCCGTAGAAGACAAAAGATGTCACATATCCTAGAACTGGAGTTATAAATAGTTGTGAGACATAGTGTATTGCTTAATCACATACAAGTATTTTGGAAGAGCGATAAGTGTTCTCAAAGACAGCCATATCTCCAGCTCCTAGAATTGCAATGTCCCCTTGATAGAGTATTCTCTGAATGGGTATGAAGTAGCCATCTTTACCTCTTCTGACAAGTTTTACTTTGAAGTTTATTTTGTCTGCTTTTAGAATAGCTATATATATATTTTCTAGATCCACTTGTTTGGAACACCTTTTTTCCACTAAGGTGGTATCTATCTTTGGTGATAAAGAATGTTTTCTGGAAGCAGGAAAAAGAAATGATCCTGTTCTCTAACCCGCTAGTCTGTGTTATTTTTTATTGTTATTTTTTATTGAAGAGTAGTCAAAATAATTAATATTCAGAATTATTAAAAGATGCACATTGATTCACATTATAATCTTCCTTTTGTGATGTTATCTTATCCTTCATTAGCTTAGCTGTCCTAATGTTTTTACTTTTCCTTAAGGCCTCTTTTTTTGTGTTTATTATTCTCTACAATCTTAGGTATTCTTTCCAATATACTCTATAGAGCTAATTTAGTGACTATAAACAAGTTTAGTCTGCTTTTATCACTGAAAGATTTTTTTTTTATCCTTCAATTATGACAAATAGTTTAGCTGAGTATAATACACTGGCCTGGAAGTTGTGGTATTTCAGCATTAGAAAGACACCTTTCTAAGATCTTCAGGCTTTTAAAGTTTCTGTGAATGACCAGCTGTTATCCTGATTACCTTGCTTTTATACGTATCTTTGCCCTTTTCTCTTGCAGTTTTTATACCCTTCTTTGCTCTGTATAGTCTGTGTTTTTACTATAAAATTATGTGGAGAGTTTCTTTTCTGATCCATGGTTGGCCTATTTCTCAGAAACACCACCTGAAGGAATAAGGCAGGACCCTTCCAGGCTTAGTTAGTTATATTGATGGGTGTTCAGGAATTGGAGTTTCATTGGGGCAAAGTTATTTTCCAGACTAATTTATGTGACGGTATCAGAGAGGCTGAGTGAGAAAGTGGCTCAGATGAGCATCCATTGGATCAGGAAGGACACCATGAGGCAGAGCAGGAGCTGAGCTGTCACCTCAGGTTCACAGCTGCCTTGGTGTGAGTGTGGTGCATCCATGGCTTGACACTTGCAACTTTCAGATCTGAGGGGTGGGTAATTTTTGTGTCATCTAAGTCTTTCAGGAACCAGTGGAGGTGGGTGTGTCCACACTCTCAGAAGTCCTTTGGGTCCTTTGGGAGCATTGGAGGTGGGTGACCAAACATGACCTCAAAAAGAGAGTAACCACATTTACAGGGTATGCAATGCACCCTACACAGTACACATGGCAGAGTTTCTGGCCAAGGGAGGTCTGTTTCTTGGCAATGTTTGGCCAGTGTCATTTTAAAAGTCCTATCCATTCTCTCAGTGTGGTATGAAGATTGAAGATAGTACCATGTGCACAATTTCAAGTTAATTCTCTGTGCAGGTAGGAAAAGCTTCTGTGTAGCCTGAGAAGGTGTGTATCATACCCAGCAAGTACAGGAGCCCTCTGCTGGACTGAATGCCAGGAAAGTCCACTCACAGATGCTTAAATGCTAGGTCCCTGTTTTTGTGTCAGCTCCAGACTTTGGGTCCCTGCTTGAGATTGTTCCAAGCACACTGCAGACGGACCTTGCTAGTTTGTTGGGTCAGTGTTGGCAACCTCGGGAACACCAAATATCTTTGCAACAATTCTTTTTTTTTTTTTCTCCCCCAGATGGGTTGTTTTGTGAGTTTGCTGGATTAGGCTGGGAGCTGTCATCTTAGGAATTAATTTTTTTTTAGTCTGTGAAAAGCAGCCAGCTTCTTTGATTTTTAATGTCACCTTGTCATTTGCTTTTTTTTTTCTTCCTTTTTTTCCTGGCTTATATGAGGGAGATCTTGGGACATCGGGAGTGTGAACATACCTTCTGGACCAATGGGAGGGGACCGCTGGCAGTCTTCATAGAGAGCATCTGTTGGTTTGCCTGGTCTTTCAGTTTCCCTGACTTACTCTACCTTGGCTCTTTGTGTTTATCTGGCAGTGGTGACAGCCAAGACCTCAGACAGCTTCCAGGAGCTGAAGGATTTGGTCTCTGTTATAATTTTTTTCCCCATTGAACATCTTAGTTAATGTTCTATTGCTGTGAAGAGACACCATGACCACACAACCCTTATAAAGGAAAGCCTTTAATTGGGGCTGGCTTACTGTTCCAGAGGTTTAGTCCATCATCATCATGATGGGGAGAACGGTGGCACACAGGCAGACATGGTGTTGGAGGAGCTGAGAATTTTACATCTGGATCAGCAGGCAGCAGGAAGGAGGAGCCACTGGTCTTGTCTCGGGTTTCTGAAACCTCAAAGCCCAACCCAGTCACACACTTCCTCCAACAGGGCCACATCTACCCCAACAACGCCACACCTCCCAATCCCAAGTAGTAACACTCCTTGATGTCTAAGCATTAAAATAAATGAGCCTCTGGGGGACATTCTTGTTCAAGCCACCCCACTGAGGTCAGCAGTCCCCTTTCTCCATACATGTGAGAGGCTTGGTGTGAGGGGCTATTCTCCCGCTGTGTGCTTCAAACCCCATCAGTAAAAGATCCCATATCTGAATCGGTGAGGAGCTCATCCTTGAAGTTTGGCCATGAGGAGAAAAATATCTTTTATAGTTTCTCTGCAATCATGGAGGGGCTCTCCCTTCTCTTCAGACAAGTATGTGGCCAGATAACATAGCTACCATCTTCTTGTATGAAGGGAGGGCCTGGCACTTTCCACAGTTGACACGTTGGAATTGGCTTGCCCCAGAATGCAGTGGACTAGAATCTGGCAGAGTTGGCTTGCTAGTGGAGGCTGGTGAGCATTGCGTCAGGGTGGATGCCACTGAAGGGGCCAGATCAGGTAGTCTTGTGACTGCCTTGGCTCCAATGTGGCACTGGCAATTGGAGCCAGTCAGGAGAGGGAATCGTGAGCAAGATTCCGTTCTCTGGGGAAGCTGATGGGGATGTTTTCTTGGTTCTTCAGGCTTAACAGTTTTTTCAGGACTGTGTGGGTCTCATATTGAGTCTGTGTAGACCCCATGATATGAAAAGTTCCCTAACCAGCATCTGGGAGGGGGGGATATGTGCCTTGCCCCATGTGGTGTATAGGGTGGGCCAAAGGCCAACTTCTTCCTCTAGCAGGTGCCTGTCTGGCTTGCTACCTTGTGGCAACTTATGAGTTCTTACCTTAGGGCCACATATCTATCACTGTTCTTGATCATTTCCTGTTATGGGAGGCAAGTGCCTGCTCAGGTGAAATGACCTCAGAGAAGCCACAGCCACAGAGCGGTGGGTCCATTACAAGTATGTGCGTACTCATTCATCACAAATTCAGAAGTTACACATTCCCATTTTAAATTGCTCGTCTATTTCTCTGGAGATCAGTGCCACCCCAGTATGCCACTGAGGCTTCAGATGCAATCTCCTGCAGGGCGATCCAACTTACAATGACTCTTACCTAGTCTGCACCTCCTGCTCTTCCACTCCAAGACTCTGGTTCTGGGGCTCACAATTCCCTTGGCCACTGGAAGGGGGGTCTCTGAAACCCTGACAGGAGCATGAGCTTCCCAGTTTTAGAGACCTTTGGTGGGCAGAGGCCTGGGAGCATCAGTTTCTCTGGACCAACTGGTGTCTTAGTGAAGGAGAGCTAGCCAGGTCCTCCAGAAGTGTTGTGGGAATCTTCCTTGAGTAAGTACTCTGACACCAGTGAGAGCAGAAGAGAGATGTCACCAGTGGGCTGAGGCCAGCACAGCTGCTGAAAGGCTTGAATGCCAGGTCTAGTTTGTAGTCTCCTTTTCTGAAAGGCTTGAATGAAGGGTCCGGCTTGCAGTCTCCTTTTTTGAAAGGCTTGAATGCCGGTCCAGTTTGTAGTCTCCTTTTCTGAAAGGCTTGAATGCAGGGTCTGGCTTGCAGTCTCCTTTTCTACTTTAAAACCACAAGGTGGAGCAGGCAAGCAAGCAAGGTTTTACAGATGCCTCCATGGCAGTCAGCAGGTTGTTAAGAACTGTGGCCCCCACTGTTTCAGCTGTGTTCCAGGTCACTCTGCTTCAGGTAGTGAGTAAAGTCATGTTTGGCAAATAGGCAGTACAAGCAGTGCTGTAAACAAAAGGCTAAATAAATCAGTGTCCCATAGTTGGCCTTTTCTACTTAGTTTACTTCAGTGTATTTCAGGGTTGTCCCAGGAAGAAGTTGTAAAGCTGCAGCTATCCGCTTCTGGGTGGTACCTGTATAACATGCAGAACCATCAGTAAACCAGGGCCTGCTCTTCTTCCTCTCAGTCAACTAATCATGAGGATAAGGCTGCACCCTTGGGAGCAGAAGGCATTGCAATGGGAATAGAAACTGTGGACAATTGGACAATTTCTTCATGTAACTTGCTTGTGCTCTCAGGACCTGCTGGAGCCCGCTCATGTATATACCATTTCCATTTGATAAGGGATTGGGGTTGTGCATGTCCCACTTTATGGCTTGGTGGATTAGATAATACCCAAATCATGATGCACACCTCAGGCCACATGGCAACTTGACAGCCCACTGTGAACTGTTTTGTTTTCACTAAGGTCCAATAGCAGAGCAAGAGCCGTCTCTCTAAGGGAGAATAGTTGTCTGTAGATGATGGTAGAGCCTTGCTCCAAAATCCCAAAGGTCTTCTCAGTGATCCACCAATAGGCATCAAACAGCATCCTTATCTTATAGGTGGATCACTGACACCTCAAGTACTACTGGGTCTTATGGTCCAAGTGGTAGAGCAGCTTGCACAGCAGCCTAGATCTACAGAGACCTTTCCTGTCCTAGGCCTTACTCAAAACCAGCAGCTTTCCAAATCACTTGGTATATGGGCCAGAGGAACACTCAAATGAGGAATGTGCAGCCTCTCAAATCCTAATCTGCTCATTATGCATCATGCTTCTTTCTTGGTAGTGGGAGAAGCCATGTGCAATAACTTATCCTTTACCCTAGAAGGAATATCTATCTCTGCATGCCCCACACCACTGGACACCTAAGAATTTCCCTGAGGTAGAAGGCCCTTGAAGTTTTGTTGGATTTATTTCCCATAGTTGGATATGCATGTGTGTTATCAGCAAGTCCAACAGTTGCTCCCTCCTGCTCACTTGGTCCAATCAGCATAATGTCATCAATATAGTAGACCAGTGTGATATTTTGTGGAAGAGGAAGATAATCCAGATCCCTTTGGACTATGTTATGCTGTAGAGCTGGAGTGTTAATATATCCTTGAGGTAAATTTGTAAATACTGCTGGCCTTGACAACTGAATGCAAATAGCTTCTGGTGGTCCTTATGGAAATGTACTGAGAAAAAGGCATTTGCTAGATGAATAGCTGCATACCATGTACCAGGAGATGTTTCAATCTGCTCAAGTAAGGACGCCATAACACATCTGGTACAGCAGCAGCAATCAGAGTCACTACTTGATTAAGTTTTTGATAGTTAATTTTCATTCTCTATGATCTGTCTTCTGCACTGGGGCCAGATAGAAGAGTTAAAAGGAAATGTGGTGGGAACATCTTTCAAGTTATTGATGGTGGCACTAATTTCTTTAAATCCTCCCAAGATTCAATATTGTTTGTGATTCTGTATTTTCCATGGTAGAGGCATCTCCAGTGACTTTAATTTAGTCTTTCCAACCATAATAAGTCCCCAGTTGCACTGGTCAGGTCACCAATATAAGAATTCTTCCAATTTCTAAGTATATCTATCCTAGTTGTACATTCTGGGAGGAGGGAAAAAACTACAGGATGAATTCAAGGACCCACTGGATCTACTTTAAGTCAGACTTCAGCCAATTTTATCAGGAGGGTCAAAATGATTCTTGGGGTCTTCTGGAATCACTGTCAATTCTGAACCAGTATCCAATAGACCCCTGAAAGTTTGATTATTTCATTTCCTCTAATTCACAGTTATTCTTGTAAAGAGCCTTATGTCCCCTGGAGAAAGATGGGAGAAAGGCTAACAGTAAGTGTTAGGTATTTTAGCAAAATCATTCCTCAGGGGTCTTCATCTCTTTGTTTAAGGGGTTCTGGGTCTACAAACTGGTTTAAATCTAGAAATTGGTTCATGTGTCAAGATTTCCTCCTGTCATAATCCAATGTAGACTTTCTTTCATTTGAGAGGGTTTTGTTGTTTTGTTTTTGTTTTCTTATACAAATCAAACAAAAATGCAGTAGATTTCTTATCTATGCCTGGAAACACCATGACTTAATTAGCCGGTACCAAACGAATCATACCACCATGAAAATCACTTTGCCAGATGGGTTAGTGCATTATGGATATTGTTTTGCCAATGCTGCCCATTGCAATAGCTATGATAAAGCTGTTTTTGGGCACTCAGTGCTGCCACCTAGACCCTGCTACCTTGGTGCCCAATTAAACCTATCACATTTAATTCATCCAGCTGAGCACCAGCGTCTCTGACCCTAAGGTCTGGCACAAGGTAAAAAGGTGGTCACAAAGCTCTTCAAATGTGATGATGCCCCTCTCACTGCTTTACATCTTATAGGATTAGTGAAGGGCATTTCTTTTTTTTTCATTTTTCTTTATTAAGAAATTTTCTACTCATTCCATATACTATCCACAAATCCCTCCTCCTCCCTCCTCCCACTCTCCAGCCCTCTTTCCCAAGCCACCCTGCATCTCCACATCCCCCAAATTGAGGTCTTTCATGGGGAGTCGGCAGAGCCCAGCAGGTCCAAACCCCTTCCCACTGCACCAAGGCTGTGCAAGGTGTCACACCACAGGCACTGGATTCCAGAAGCCTGCCTATAGACCAGAGACAGATCCCAATCCCCCTGCCTGGGTGCCCCCCAAACAGTTTGAGCCAAACAACCATCTTCCATATCCAGGAGGCCTAGTCTAGTCCCATGGGGTCTCCACAGCCACCAGTCCAAGTTCATGGGCTTCCACTAGTGTGGCCGGTCATCTCTGCACGTCCTCCCATCATGACTTCAACGTCCCTCTCCTGCAGTATCTCTCCTCTCTCTCATCAGTTGGATTCATGGAGCTAAGCCTGGTGCCTGGCCATGGATCTCTATATCTGGTGAAGGGTATTTCTTCCGGGTCTTCCCATTGTGAAGGATTAGGTTTTACACAGAGTACCCACTCTAGTATTGCAGTTTCCCTGAGCCTTAAAATTCTCTTCATCAACACTAAGATAAGGACTATCAGGGATCTCCAGCTCCTCTTCAGTAGGCCATCTTTTGACAAATACTTCAGCCAACCATTCAAAGAAAAATTTGACACATTTTTTAAACTGTGTAAGCTTCCATGTTAAACCTAGAATCTCTACTCAGAGGACCCTTATCAATAAACTCAGCCTGATCCAGTGTACGGTCTACCATTATTCCACTTAAAATCTATTCAGACACATATACTCCAGATTTCTCTTTGAAGGAATTAGAACACTCATTAAGCTCTTTAGTAGTGTAGCATACCTCGTCATGAACTTTCTAGCTCCCTTCTAGTAGCCTGCTTAGCCTTAAATCTGTTTATAGGTCTAGGGGCAACTGGTGGACCCTGAGGGACATCAGTATTGCCTTGTCTGGCATTTCCTTCAGGGAAAGTCACTGCTGGTTTAGCAGACAATAAAGAATTAATTTTTTTCAGATAGAGGTGGAAAAGGCAATGCTTCAGGTGGTGGAGATGGGGGTTGGCTCTGCTGAAAGTGGAAAGACTATTTCCTCAGGTAAGATAATCTCCTGGCAATCCAAGGGTTCGAAATTCTTAGCCTCATTAGGGTCCTCCCACACACCTCCATCCTGCGTATAGCAGAATATCATTAGGAATCATTTCATTGACTTTTTAAAAATTACCAGTCCTGTTTGCTTCTATCCTAGGTCTGTCTGGGCTGTCCAGCCTCTGGGTCCTGGCCCTCTAGGCTGTGTCAGGTGGGCTCCCCCTCATGGTATGGGTCTCAAGCTGGACCAGTCGTTGGTTGGCTACTCCCATAATTTCTGCCCTACCTTTACTCCAGCACATCTTGTAAGCAGGGCAAATTGAAGCTCAAAGGTTACATGCCTCGGTAGAGGTCCCAATCCCTCCACTGAAGGTCTTGCCTAGTTATAGGAGATGTCTGGTTCAGGCTTCATATCCCTTATTGTTAGAGTCTTAGCTAGGGTCACATTCACAATTCCTAGGACTTTCCATTACTCTAGGTTTCTAGCTCATCCCAAGGATGCCCCCTGATTCCTGTTGTCTCTTCCAGTATTCTCTCTCTCCATTCTCTCCCAACCTGGTGCCCCCTGTTCCCATCCCACTTCCTCCATCCAGACCCCTCCCCCAGTCTACATGAGTAGTACTCCATTGTATAAATGTACCATATTTTCTTTGCCCATTTTTCAGTTTATGGACATCTAGGTTGTTACCAGTTTCTGGTTATTACAAATAAAGCTGCTATGAATGTAGTTGAGCAAGTGTACTTGTGATATGGTAGAGTATCCTTTGGTATACCTATAGTGGTATAGCTGGGTCTTGAGGTAGGTTGATTCCTAATTTTCTGAGAAACCACCATATTGATTTCCAAAGTGGCTGTATATACTCCATATACTCGCCAGCATGAGTTGTCCATTGTGTTTTTCATCTAAGCCATTCTGACAGGTGTAAGATGGTATCTCAGTGTTGTTTTGATTTGTATTTCCCTGATGGCTAAGAATGTTGAACAGTTCTTTAAGTGCTTCTTAGCCATTTGAGATTCCTCTGTTGAGAATTGTCTGTTTATCTTTGTATCCCATTTTTTAAAATTGGATTATTTGGTTTGTTGATGTCTAGTTCTTGAGTCTTTATATATTTTGGCAATCAGCCCCTTGTCAGATGTGGGGTTGGTGAAGATCTTTTCCCATTCTGTAAACTATCCTTATGATAGTGTTCTTTGCTTTACAGAAGCTTTTCAATTTCATAAGATCACACTTATTAATTGTCAGTCTTAGTGCCAGCACTGTTGGAGTTCTGTTCAGGAAGTGTCTCCTGTGCCAATGTGTTAAAGGTTATTCCCTGCTTTCTCTTCTATCAGGTTTAGTATATTTGGTTTTATGTTGAGATCTTTGATCCACTTGGACTTAATTTTTGTGCAGGGTGATAGATATGGATCTATTTGCATTCTTCTACATACTGACATCCAGTTAGGCCATCACCATTTACTGAAGATTCTTTCTTTTTTCCATTGTATAATTTTGGCTTCTTTGTCAAAAATTGTATGTGGATTTACATCTGGATCTTTTATTTAGTTCCATTGATTAACCTGTCTGTTTTTATGCCAATGCCATGTGATTTTTATTACTACAGCTCTGGAGTACAGTGAAATCAGAGGATGGTGATACCTCTAGAAGTTCTTTTATTGTACAGGATTGTTTTAGCTATCCTGGGATTTTTGTTTTTCCATATGAATTAAGTGTTGTTATTTTTAGGTCTGTACAGAATTATGTTGTAATTTTGATGGGAATTGCTTTGAATCCTTTGAATCTGTAGATTGCTTTTGGTATGTTGGCCATTTTTACTATGTTAATCCTACTGATCTGTGAGCTTGGGAGATCTTGTCATCTGATATCCTATTCTGTTTCTTTTTTCAACGACTTGAAGTTATTATCATACAGGCCTGTCACTTGCTTGGTTAGAGTTACCCCAAGATATTTTATATTGTTTGTGGCTATTGTGAAGGGTGTTGTTTCCCTGACTTCTTTCTCAGCCCATTCATCATTTGTATATAAGAGCGCTACTGACTTTTTTTGAGTTTATTTTGTATCTAGCCACTTGGCTGAATTTTATCAGCTGTAGGAATTCCCTAGTAGAATTTTTTGGTTGCTTATGTATACTATCATATCATCTGCAAAAAGTGATGCTTTGACTTCTCCCTTCCAATTTGTTACCCCTTGATCTCCTTAAATTGTCTTATTGCTCTAGCTAAAACCTCAAGTACTATTTTGAATAGATATGGAGAGAGTGGCCAGCCATGTCTTGTTCCTGATTTTTGTGGAATTGCTTTGAATTTCTCTTTATTTAATTTGATGTTGGCTATTGGCTTGCTGTGTATTGCCTTTATTATGTTTAGGTATGTTCCTTGTATTCCTGATCTCTCTAAGACTTTTATTATAAAGGGTTGTTGGATTTTGTTAAAATCTGTTTCAGCGTCTAATGAGATGATCATGTGCTTTTTTTCTTTCAGTTTGTTTATATGGTAGATTATTTTGACAGATTTAATATGTTGTACTGGGGGATGTCTTTCTGTATGCTGTGAATATATGTTATTCCCATTGGTTAATAAATAAGCTGCTTTGGCTTATGGCAAGGCAGCTTAGAGGCAGACAGGAAAGGAGAGAGAGAGGAAAGAGAAAGGTGGAGTTGGAAGAGACTCCAGCAGCCACCAAAGGAGCAGCAAGATGCCAGCAGACTGGTAAAGCCATGGAATTTGTGGCAAAACATAGATTAATAGAAATGGGTTAAGTTATAAGAGATAGCTAGCAAGAAGCCTGCTAGAAGCCATGCAACTGGTAATTAATATTAAGCTTCTGAATAATTATTTTATAAGTGGCTGAGGGATTGCGGGGCTGGGTAGGACTGGAGAAAACTCTGACTACAATGTTGAACCATTTCTGCATCTCTAGCATGAAGCCCACTTGATCATGGTGAATGATCTTATCAATATGTTCTTGGATTTAGTTTTTGAGTATTTTTGCATCAATGTTTACTAGGGAAATTGGTCTATAATCCTCTTTCTTTGTTGAGTCTGTGTGGTTTAGGTATCAGGGTAACTGTGGTCTCATAAAATGAATTTGAAAATGTCATTTTGTTTCTATTTTGTGGAATAATTTGAGGAGTATTTGTATTAGCTCTTCTTTGAAGGTCTGGTAGAATTTTACACTAAAACCATTTGGCCCCGGGCTTTTTTGGTTGGGAGACTTTAAATGAGTGTGTCTATTTCCTTAGGGGTTATAGGTCTATTTAAATTGTTTATTTGGTCTTGATTTAACTTTGGTAAGTGGTATCTATTGAGGAAATTGTCCATTTCTTTTAGATTTTCCAGTTTTGTGGAGTACATGTTTTTGAATTATATCCTAATGATTCTTTGGATTTCCCAGGTGTCGGTTGTTATATCACACTTTTCTTTTATGATTTTGTTAACTTGGATATTCTCTCTCTGTCTTTTAATTAGTTTGGATAAGGCTTTGTCTATCTTGTTGATTTTTATCAAAGAACCACTTCTTTGTTTCATTAATTCTTTGTATTGTTCTCTTTATTTCTATTTTATGTATTTCAGCCTCCAGTTTGATTATTTTCTGCTGACTACTCATCTTGGGTGTGTTTGCCTTTTTGTTCTAGAGTATTCAGATATTCTTGTAAGTTGCTAGTAAGAGATCTCTGAAATTTCTTTATGAATGCACTTAGTGCTATGAACTTTCCTCTTAACCCTACTTTGATTGTGTCCCATAAGTTTGGGTATATTGTGCATTCATTTTCATTGAATTTTAGGGAGTCTTTAATTTATTTTTTTTAGTTTTTCTTTGACCCAGGGGTTATTCAGTAGAGAGTTGTTCAGTTTCTACAGGTGTGTAGGCTTTCTGTTGTTTCTGAAATCCAGCTTTAAACCATGGTGGTCTGCTAAGAAGGTTATTTCTATTTTTCTGTATCTGCTGAGACTTACTTTATGACTGAATATATGGTCAATTTTGGAGAATGTTCCATGAGGTACTTAGAAGAAGGTATATTTTTTTGCATTTGGGTGAAATGTTCTGTATATATCTGTTAGGTCCATTTGAGTCATAACATCTATTAGTTTCAGTATTTCTCTGTTTATTTTTTTTTTGGGGGGGTCTGGATGATCTTGAGCATGGGGTGAGGAAATCTCCCACCATTAATGTGTGAGGTTCTATATGTGATTTAAGCTTTAGTAATGTTTCTTTTATAAAGGTGGATGCCCTTGTGTTTGGGGTATAGATGTTAAGTATTGTCCTTTTGGTGGATTTTTCCTTTGATGAATATGAAATGTCCTTCTCCGTCTCTTTTGTCTCATTTTGGTTAGAAGTCTAATTTGTTAGATATTAGAGTAGCTACACCAGCTTGTTTTTTAGGTCCATTTGCTTGGAAATTCTTTTTCCAACCCTTTACTCTGAGGTAATGTCTATCTTTGTGTTGAGGTGCATTTCTTATATGCAGCAGAAGAAAGGATTCTGTTTTCCTATCCATTCTGTTAGCCTGTGTCTTTTTATTTGAGAATTGAGTCCATTTATATTGTGAAGTATTAATGACCAGTGATTGTTAATTCCTGTTATTTTGTTGTTGTTGGTAGTGTGTGTGTGTGTATGTGTGCGTGCGCATGCATATGCACACACACGTGCTTCCCTTCTTTTGATTTTGCTGGTGTGAGATTATTACGTGTGTTTTAATTGATGTAGTTAACCACCTTGGATTGGAGTTTTTCTTCCAGTACCTTCTATAGGGCTGGATTTGTGAATAGATATTGTTTAAATTTGACTTTGTCTTGAAATATCTTGCTTTCTCCATTCATGATGGTTGAAAGTTTTGCTGGGTATAGTAGTCTGGGATGGCATCCATGGTGTCTTAGAGTCTAAAAGCCAGACCATTCTGACTTTTAGAGTCACCATTGAGAAGTTGAGTATAATTTTAATAGGTATGCCTTTATAAGTTACTTGGCCTTTTTCCTTTTCAGCCTTTAATATTCCTTCTCTGTTCTGTACATTTAGTTTTTTGATTATTATGTGGCATGGAGATTTTTTTTCTGGTCTAATCTATTTGGTGTTCTGTATGCTTCTTGTACCTTTATAGTTATGTCCTTCTTTACATTAGGAAATTTTCTTCTATGATTTTGTTGAATATATTTCCTGAGCCTTTGAGCTGCGACTTTTCTTCTTCTTCTATTCCTATTCTTAGGTTTGGTCTCTTCATACTGTCCATTATTTTCTGGAGGTTTTGTGTTAGGAATTTTTAGATTTAACATTTTCTTTACAGATGAATCTCTTTCTTCTATGGTGTCTTTCATGCTTGAGATTCTCTCATCCATCTCTTGCATTCTATTGGTGATACTTGCATCTTTAGTTACTGTTTGCTTACCCAGATTTTCTGTTTCCAGAATTCTTTCTGTTTGTGTTTTCTTTATTGTTTCAATTTCTTTTTTTCTTTAATTTTTTTAAATTCATTTAACATATCAATCACAGATCCCCCTCTGATCCCTTCTCCCACTCCAACCTCTCCTCCCCCAGTCTACTCCTCCAAAATAGTAAGGCCTCCTAAGGAGTCAGCAAAGCATGATACATTCAGTTGAGGCAGGACCAAACCCCTTCCCCTTGCATCAAGGTTGAGCAAGGCATCCCACCATAGGAAATGGGCTCCTGAAAGCCAGCTCATGTACCAGAGATAGATCCTGATCCTACTGCCACGCGCCCCTCAAACAGACCAAGCTATACAACTGTCTCCTGTATGCAGAGGGCCTCCTCCGGTCCCATTGAAGATTCCACAGCTGTTGGTCTAAAGTTTGTGAGTTCCTGCAAGCTTGGTTCAGTTGTCTCTGCAGATTTCCCCATCATGATCTTGACCCCCGCCCCTTGCTCATATAATCCCTCATTCCTCTCTTCTAATCAACTCCTGGAGCTCAGCCTGGTGCTTGGCTGTGGATCTCTGTATCTGCTTCCATCAGTTACTGAATGAAGGCTCTATGACAACAGTTAGGGTATCCACCAATCTGATTACTGGGGTAGGCCAGTTCAGGCACCCTCTCTATTATTGCTAGTAGTCTAATTTGGGGTCATCCCTGTGGATTCCTGGGAATTTCCTTAGCATCAGGTTATTGCTTCTGTTTCTATTTTCAGGTCTTAAATACTTCCCCCCTCCCCCACCTGGTTGCTTTTTTTTTTTTTTTTTTTTTTTTTGGCATTCTTTAAGGGATTTATTGATTTCCTCCAATTTCTTTCATTGTTTTTTCCTCAATTTCTTAAGGGACTTTTAAATTTCCTCTTTAATGACTGCTATCATCTTCATAAAGTTATTTTAAAGGTTGTTTTCTTATGCTTCAGCTGCATTAGAATGTTCAGGTCTTGCTGACTTAAGATAGCCAGGCTCTGGTGGTGCCATATTGCCCTTTTTGTTGTTGTTTCTGTTCTTATACTGACCTCTAGGTATCTGGGTCAGGGATGACTATAGCTCTAGGTGTTGATTTCTGAGATTGTCTTTGTTGGATGGGTGTTTTGTTCCTTGATTTCTTCTTCCTCTCTGGTCTTCTGATCTAAGTGACCAGGAGTTCTGATGACTAGTGAGTGTCCAGGTCTTGTAGAGTATCTCTGCTGGGATTATTAGCCTGTAAGCAAGTCTATAGGGCATTTTCTTGGTTAAATCACTGATGTGGGAGGGCCCAGTCCACTAGAGCTGGTGCCATGTCTAGGCAGGTGGTCCTGAGTTGTATGAAAAAGTGGGCTGAGAAAGTGGTGGGCAGCAAGCCAGTAAGTAGCATTCCTCCATATATCTGCTTCAGTTCCGGCTTCCAGGCTCCTGCCTTGAGTTTCTGCCCTGACTTCTACCAGTTGTGAATTGTGAACTGTGAGTAATCAGCTGACATAAATCCTTTCTTGTCCAAGTTGCTTTGGTCATGGTGTTTGTTACAGCAATCAAACAAAGCGATGATGACATATTCTCAAATGTACACCAACAGTTTAGTGAGTTGACCCGATCTGCTGTAGGAGATGTGTCATTCCTCTCCACCAACAGATCCATATGTAAGACTCCCTTGCTTTGGCATGTGACTGTACTGGAGATGTGGTCTCTGAAAAGTAAACCGAGGCCATACGCATAGGTACTAATAAGTGGCGAGCAGGGTATAGGCATGCACAGTGGATGGTCTTGTGAAGACAAAGAGGAAGACTCCGTCTACTAGCCTTGGAAGAAGTGAGCCTAGTGATGCCCTGACCAGACTTAAGGCTATCTGAATTGTAGGAAAGTAAACTTCTGGACTCTAAGTTGCCTCATCCATGGCCTTTCATTATAACAATCTAGAAAACTAATACAATCACAGTCTTTTTGATGCAGAAGTCTCAAAAATCTATAAGATTTAAGTTCTAGAATTGTTTTTAACCATAAAATTAAATTAGAAGTCAATATATCAGTAAAATTCCTACATATTTAAAAATTGAGTAACAATATTTAAATTTTTTTTTTAAAACTATGAATTATAGTGTGTGGTGGCACATGACACATGGCACATGGCCATAATCCTAGAACTTTGAAGGCAGGAGGATGAGTCAGGAGGATCATGAGTTCAAGGCCAGGGTGGACAAACCCTGTCTCAAAAAATAGAATAAAATAAATAAAAAACAAAAGTAAAGTAGAAGACAGCAAAGAATAAAAGAATAAGATAGAAATAAATTAAGTAGAAAGAGAAGGAAAATAAAGATATTCAATGAGACCAAATTTTGGTTATTTGACATCACAAATAAGACTCATTAACTCTGTTAGGATTTGAAAATGAAATATCCTCTATAGGACCCTGTGTTTGAACACTTGGTCTCTGGTTGTTGGCACTAGAAACTTGTAGATTCTTTTATTATTTTGGATATGGGATCTAGCTGCCTGATTAAGGTCACAGAGACAGTATTTGAGGGTTATAGGCTGGCTCTACTTTATGCTAATAAATTCAATAACTTGGAAAAACTGAAAGTCAGAGCTCCGGGATGTTGTGAATCATGGAGAAACACTTATTTGATATCTGGTCCCAGCTCCTAAGAACTTCTTAAGCCTCATTAGACAGAGGTTTCCAAGAGACTCTTTTGCTCTGTTTTTGGTCCCTGCCTCCCAAACTCCTAAGATTTTATATTAATATCTTTTATTAATGAGTGCTTTCATTCTTTGATGTTTTCATATATGGATACAATGAATTATGATCATACCAAGCCCCTGCTTCATTTCCCCTCCGGCTCTCCCTGGAGCCCTCTGACACAACTCCATGTCCTTTTTTTTTTTTTTAACTACATCTTTCCTCATGAAGCTAGTGCTGACCATACTCTTGGGTGTGCAAAGATCTGCTGGAGCATGGGTAACCCACCAGTGGTCATAATCCCAAGGAAAAATCACTATCTTCACCTCAGCTGCAATCAACTTCTAGTAGATGTTCAGGTGGCTGTGGTGTCTCATAAACCCCATCCACATCCATGCTGAAATATTGACTGGTTTGATATTTAGGTCTTGTGTAGGTAATTAAAGGTATTTGGTTTGAGTGCAATGGCCATGACATGTTCTACAGACAGCACTTCATAACACTCACCCCCATCCTCCAGCTCTCACATCCTTTCTGCCTCATCTTCCACTTTGCTCCTTCAGCTTTGGGGAGGGATTTGATGGTAGGATTTGATAGGGCTTAGAACTCACAGTCACACATTCTCAGTGCTTTGAATGGCTATGAGTCTGCACTGATTGCTGCCCACTGCAAAAACAATCTTCTTTGACTGAGTCAAGATCTACATAAGTATTTAGAAGACAGTTTGACAAAGTGTAAGTAAGTTTCTGACTAAGGCCTATCGCCTCCTTTAATTTCTTAAAAGGAGCATGGCTTTTAGGACTTGAAATTTATCTTTGTAGGTCCTCAGGAACTAGAAACTGCTTTACTATTGGTGGAGTGGAATATACATAAAGTTTCAACTGCTTCTAAAATACAGAAATGACATCACTCCCAAATCAAAAACAGGAGCCATGAAATAGACCCTTAAGATTACGATCTCTTAGGCACCTTCCGAGGATACTGTATCCAGATATCATCCAGTCAACACTGGAAGAGTGATAGTTGAACTTTTTCTCAAATCCACCCAGGCTGAACTTCTCTGTCTCTTTTTCAGTTTCTCAAATGTGCTTCTGCCTGCTTTCTGCTCTATGGGTCAACTGTTAACTTACCTTTCAGTCATATTCACCACTGCTCCTCAGAAACTTCTAGTGAAGCCTATATCACTCCTTCTAAGATTTTGATCCTTGTGGACCATCAGAAAAGATATAGGCTTCAGAATCACTTGGCCACAACTCAAATCTTAGCCTGTGGTGTGATGTTGGGTAGTCCACTTTCACATCATTAATACAGGAATTTAATTTTTTTTCTTCAAAGAGTTGCTATTTGTATTATACAGTATCAGTCATATTGGAGAGATTCCTTATGTAGAAATTATTATCATTACTATACAATTATGCTATTACAGTTGTTCTCCAATAAATTCAGATTCTCTGACCTTCAAATTCTCTGACCTTCAAAGACTTTACAAGGGCCACCCACAATGAGCTCATCTATGACTATTGCATGTTGTGGGATAATCTTTTTGTACACTGTAAAGATGTGTCTCTGCCAAGGCACCTTCTGATTGGTTTAATAAAGAGCTGAATGGCCAATAGTTAGGTGGGGAGAATAGGCAGGACAGAGATATGAACTCTGGGTTACAATCTGGTGCAGGGAATTCACCAGCAAAACACTAGGGAAGTTGGCAGTACAGTAAGGAAGAGAGGTAATGAGCAATGTGGCAGAATGTAGATTAATATAAATGGTTAATTTAAGTTATAAGAGCTAGTTGAGAACAAGCCTAAACTAAAGCCAAGCTTTCATAATTAATAAGAAATCTCCATGTTATTATTTGGGAGTTGGCAGTCCAAAGAAAGTCCAACTATAATTGCATTCTTTAGATAATGTGACTCCAGCAGAAAACTGCTCATTCTGCCTATTGCATATCATAGACACTATTTTCCAACTAGACAGCAAACAACTTGAAACCAGATGCCATATATTACACTTGAACTTTTCTTCAGCAATAGAACAGTGTAGACTTTCAGTCTTGGATTTGTTGCTCAGCATTTTTATTTTTATCTAAATGATCCTGGACAACTCAGTTACTTCTTTACAAAATGAGAATAGCAATAATAACAGTACTGTCCACATAGGGTACTTGTGGGACTCAGCTGGAATAGGAAGAGCACCCGGAACATACTGTTTATTGTCCGTTGAAAGAGTTGACCCACAGACTGGAAAGCAGACAGTTATTGAGGCTCAACTGATGGGCACAAAGTTACATTTTCAACCCTAGTGCAAGTTTTGGGACATAAACTTAATTCAGTCTTTTGACCAAAAGGGTAAGGTAAAAAGTTGTGACAAAGGTTGTGTGCAGAGAATGACTAGTGATTGGGCTAAAAGCTGAACATCAATCATCAGAAGAGTATGTGCATGCTTCTCATCCAGTTCTCAGCCCACAGACAGATCGCAGGCATCTTGTCTAACTAATAGAGAAAGGAAAGATATCAGGGAAAGGTTGCCTTTCAAAGACTGTGAGTATTTTCTGTGTCCTTGGAATGTTTGTTTTGTAAAACTGAGTGTGACAAGGTGTGCTTACCTTCACCCTACAACACAAGAAACGGAGGCTTAGAGAGTTGAGATCAGGCTGTGCCCTGCTCTAAGATACTCCACATTGTGTAAAACCGTGGTATTTCAAACTGTGCTTTGCACTTGAGAGACTCCCTTTCATAAGCAGCTTTTGACTCCATTTTCAGGATAGATGGTGATGGCACCACCCTGTGGCACAGACAGATAAATAACTTATTCCTGGAAATAAAGGGGGGCCACTTTATACATTTATTGGGGTGAACTGAGATGGTAGGGGAATATGGGTATATTAGAATCATGTCAGGGAAATAATACCCAAGAGCTTATTTTGCATACCAGACCTAGGGAAGAGTTTAACTTCTTTTTCAAACTCCATAAAGAGGTGAACTTCCAGCTCTGCAAAGGCTCTGTCCCACCAACCCGCCTTGTAGCCCTGCAAAGGCACTGTTGTGCCCACCTGCTGTCTGACAACCTGCTGTGTGTGTGAAGGATCAGCAAGCAGAGAACTCCCAAATGTCCCAGGGCTTCAGTTTATCTTAGTCCTCATTGTTGATACGGCTTTCTCACCTCTGTCTGTCCCTCTGTTCACTCATCTGGTTGTGCTCTCCATCGGTCTCCTCATTCCGTTATCTGGATTTGGTCCTGGTCTCTCACTTCAGTAGCTGTGCTCAAGTTTTATCTTCTCTTCCACACCCATGGCACTCACAGCTGCCACAGCTTCTCTACCTTCCTCCCTATGTCTCAGCAGGTCCCTGTCTTACCAACAGGGACTCTGTTTACATTCCTAAAATTTACATTTAGATCTTGTCTCTCCTCTGCCCGATGGAGTTTACGACTTTGATCTCTTCCAGGACTAAGCATATTTGTTTGGACCTAGCATTTGAGGCTTCTGCCTGTCACTAGGGAGCCATCATAGATGTTTAACCCTACCATGAAACCAGGATCTCTTCAGGTGTCCTGAGAACAAAATTCCTCTGAAGGTTCAGAAGGCCCACAGCCAGAAATGTTAGCAAAGGACCCGTGAAAGCTGACGCTCTGCTCTAGCACCAAGCTTTCTTCCCCTCCACCAGCACAGTGCCAGACTCAGGACAGAGAGAAAGAATTCTGTGTAAGGTTAAAGGTGCCTTTTCCAGGGAAATTACTGGACATTGCTGTCAATGTAAAATGATCCAAGCCAAGTTGGAAAGATTTATGTGGGTTGGCAACAAATAAATGCTGGTCTTAATGGAGACCAGAATGAAGAAAGAAGGGCTCCATCCAGATGTGCCTGTGCTTTTGCCTGCATCATGGACGGGATCCTTCCGAGAATGCAAAACAAGGAAAATGCCAAGCAGCAGAGATGTGAAAGCTGTTTTTTGAGACTGACCTGCACAGCAGTCATTTTGATAATCCAAGTGTGAGTTCTCGGATGCATTTAGCTTCTTTCAGTCCTCTGGTGCTGGGATCTCTTCCTAATTTGTCCCCAGTGATCTGTATGGAATATGCAGTTTGAAAGCATGTGACTTCATTATACCTTCATGTTTTTATGTAACCCAAAGAAGCACAGGCGAGTCTCAAGTATTTTGTGATTTTAGAAGCCTCAGGTATGAGATGAAATTCAAGAACTTGAAAGAATATAAATAGAATTTAGGGTAAATTGGTTACAGGGTAAAAAGTAGAGTATACCATTGGATTTCTAGTTTTTAGATACTTGCAATAAAGGCAATTTTGTCATTTTAATTTTTAGCAATAAATATATAGAACCAATTAAAATGGAAAAAAAACATTCACTTCCAAAAATTCTTTAACTCTGCTGTGACCTCTTAGCTTTTTATAGATAACCTATAGTCTACACACACACACACACACACACACACACACACACACACACACACACACACACCCGTACACACACACACACACACACACACACACCCGTACACACACAGTGTGGTGTGTGAGTGATCTGAGTTAATATTAATAATTAAGACTGGAATAAAAGAACCCATGTCCCCCTCTGCCAAGCAAAGCAAAAGTATCTAGCAAATAGCTACCACTGAACCACTTGTGAATTTATTGTTATCTGATAGATCCTAACATTTTGAGAAAACACAAATTTGTTTGTCTGTCTTTTGTTTTGTTTTGGTTGTTTTTTTGAGACAGGGTTTCTCTGTGTAGTCTTGGAGCTCGCTTTGTAGACCAGGCTGGCTTCGAACTCACAGAGATCCGCCTGCCCCTGCCTCCTGAGTGCTGGGATTAAAGGTGTGCACCACCACTGCCCGGCCATTTGTCTATCTTTTTACATTAGTATACTCACAACAAAAAGTCACCAGTGTAACTCATCTGGTGAATGGCCAGACACAGACTCAACTCCCCATCTCCCTAGTTCCCACAAGATTGCAAGTGAGGTAGCTATGAACATCACACCGGCATGCCTCATACTCAAGAGACAGCTATTCTAGAACTACTGCTTAACCTCGTGACTGAGGACTGGCTGACAAGGATTTACAGAAATGGCCTCAAGCTGTTACATAAAGAGGAGACCCAAGTTATAAGGGAAGGAACTGCCATGGATCTGCCACCCTTTTTGGAGAAATGATTTCTGTTGCCCTTCACCATATCCAGCCCCCACCCACACCTTCACCTCCCACAAACACTCCAGGAAGAGGCAAGTGTTTACTTTCCCTCTGTGAGCTGCCTGTGGTTTCTCTCATGGTGCAGCAAATCCTTAGCTCTGTTAGCTACTTGTCTTCGTGTGAGTGAGATCAGCTTCTCTGTCACAAGTGGATGAAAGGCAGGGCAATTGGTGTTCCTGATGTTCTGTGAACCTGCTCTGACTCCTTTCCCGCCGTTCAGAAGGCCCACCTGTGCCCAGCCAAGCACACAGCAGCAGCAGATCAACCTTGCCTGACATGTCTGGGCGGCTCTCTGCAGTGGCTGTGCTCTTCCTGTCCTTAGCTGGTAAGTGGCAGAGCCCATTTTCTGGGGTGCCCAAGCTTTATCTAGTTCTCTTAAGTCTAAATGCTCACTTGTGCCTTGGACCTAAGGTGAGGCAGGAAGGGCTATAGATATGACTTCTGTTACTCCAGGTATTTAGTGTGAAGACATTTAAAACCTGTTGTCTTACATAGATGGGGACCACCTTCTATTTTTCCCAAGGACCTTTATGACTTGAGTTGAATTTCTGGAAGTTAGAATGGGTATCAACCCCAGAAGACATTGCCTCTGGCAACCATGTTAGTCTGAATACTATATATCCATGTGAGTTTGTGAAAATCTCCTTAATCTAGGAGAACTGAGCCATGGCTTAGGAATTGGAGTTGTTATCTAGTCACATACTACGTTCTCTGTTTCTCTTAAATGTGAGTGGTTTATTTTATGTAAACAGTGACGTTCGAAGATACATCAGCTGTCATCTGACCAGTTAAATCGTCTCACAAAGGTGTAAATTGAGGCATCAAAAAGGTTATTAAAATACTGCTGTTCCACAATCAACTCAGAAAGGTTGCTTAGAATAATTACCGGCTGTCTTAAGTACCTACTCTTACTTGAGTGTTTTTCACATAAGATATTGAGTTCCATAGGGTTGTTGTTCTATTCTGCTAGCAAGTGTACTGGTTAATTTCCAATTCCTTCTAGAACCACTAATTTAGCTCACGAGGCCACTGACTCAGTCTACCCTGCACTGCTGAATGCTCTAGTGGAGGACACAGAGGCCTTCATTGTTATATGAATCTTGTGGAAGCTGGGTGAAGGGTCATGCAGCTGCCTTAATCCAAGTAGTTTTTGTTTGTGCTGTTCTTTCAGGATTATAATTTTATGTTCTCAGAAGTACAGAAAAGAAATGATTTGGGGATATAGTGAAATGGTAGTGTTGGCTTGGCATCAGATCCACTCACTAGCACTGTGGGGAAAAAAAAACCTCACAACTTATCATTTTAACATAAAAAGTAGAAATTGCTGCCTATGCACACACTCTCATCCAGTTGGAAGTGAAAGCAGGATGACTTACTCCCCAAGCACAGGCTCAGCTTACAGTCAAGGTTTCATTGCTGAGAAAGAGGCTGGGCTTTGGAGGCATCACCTTCCCCTCTTTCGATTTGTGAACACATTAGTAAACATTTTGTCTTTTTAATTACCATTTCATGTTCTCTTTTCTAAGTGTTGCAATGAACACATCTGTTTGCCTATGTGTATACATTATTGGCTAGTACTCCCATATGGGGGATGGATTTTTTTTCTTTCTGAGATTGGGTGCCACCACTTTCTTTTTTTCTTATTTAAAACAGTTTTAAAACTTAAATATATTTTGATCATATTCATCCCCTCTCCCCAGTTATTCCAGATCATCTCCCCCTCCCTACCCACACAAATTTAAGTTCTTTCTCAAAAAACAAACAAAAACCCAATATAACAACAACTACCCCCAAACAAGTAAACAAAATAAAACCACAGCCCAAAAGAAAAGCAAAACAATAAAAACAACAACAAGAAACCCTCCAAACTATAACCAAATGCAAGCACACTACAACACTGTGCAATCCATGATGTGTTGGTCAACTACTCCTGAACACAGGCCTGTCCTGGAGCGGTTGATATACCCAGTGTCACTCCAGAGAAGGAACCTTTCTTTCCCTTTTCCAGCAGGTATAAGTGACAGTTCAGTTATTAATCTTTACCTCAGTGGCTAGGTTTTCAGTCATTCATTCATTCACTCACTCACTCATTCATTTAAAAATGTGAATATAATATAATTAGAGAAAACAAAGACTACCACAGCAAAGTTGGACAAGGTAAATCAACAGAAGGGAAAAAAAGACCAAGAGAAGACACAAGAACTGGAGAAACTCTCCAGGAATTCAATAAAACTACTAAACTGAAAGCCATAATACATCTTCAAAGGACCTGATACAGACCGATGCAGGCCCTGTGCATGCTGCTTCAGTTTCTGAGTTCATACGAGCTTTGCTTGTGTTGATGTAGAAGGCCTTGTTTCCTTGTCCTTAATCCCTTCTGGCTCTTATATTCTTTCCACCTCCTCTTTCTTTTCTTTTTCTTTTTAAAAAAAGATTTATTTATTTATTTATTTATTTATTTATTTATTTATTTATTTATTTATTTATTTATTTATTTATTAATTATGTATGCAGTGTTCTGTCTCCATGTATCCCTACAGGCCAGAAGAGGGCACCAGATCTCATTACAGATGGTTGTGAGCCACCATGTGGTTGCTGGGAATTGAACTCCCTTTGGGAGAACAGTCAGTGCTCTTAACCTCTGAGCTATCTCTCCAGCCCTCCACCTCCTCTTTCACAGGGTTCTCAGTGCCCTGGGGGAAGGGATTTGATGGAGGCATCACATTTAGGGCTGAGTGTTCCAAGGTCTCTCACTCTTTACACATAGTCTGGCTGTGGGTCTCTGTATTTGTTTCCATCTGCTGCAGGAAGAAGCTTCTCTGCTGGTGGGTGAGCAAAGAACAGATTTAAGAGTATAGCAGAATGGCTATTAGGAGGCATTTTTATTGCTACTTTTTTTTAGAACAATAGTATTTGATTTTATCCTAGGTCCCTATGCTGTCTAGTATCTGGCTCTTGGTCACCCAAGCAGTGTTGGGTATGGGTTCTATCTCACGGAGTGGGTCTTTATTATTATAATTATAATTATAATAATTATTATATTATTTATTACATTATTATTAAGAGACTTTCTATTCATTTTACATACCAACCACAGATTCCCCTGTCCTTCCTCCTCCCACCCTCCAGCCTTCTCCCCCAACCCACCTCCCATTCCCACCTCCTCCAGGCAAAGTCTCCCATGGGGAGTCAGCAGAACCTGGTACATTCAGTTGAGGCAGGTCCAAGCCCCTCCTCCCTGCATGAAGGCTGCACAAAGTGTCTCACCATAGGCACTAGGCTCCAAAAAGCCAGCTCATGCACTAGGGACAGGTCCTGATCCCTCTGCCTAGAGGCCCCCTAAACAGTTTAAGCTAAACAACTGTCTCACCTATCCAGAGGGCCTAGTCCAGTACCATGGGGGCTCCTCAGCTATTGGTCCACAGTTCAAGTGTTTCCATTAGTTTGGCCAGCTGTCTCTGTACTTTTGCCCATCATGGTCTTGATGTCCCTTGCTTATAGAATCTCTCCTCTCATTGGTTGGACTCCTGGAGCTCCACCTGGGACCCGGCCATGGATCTCTGCATCTACTTCTACCTGTCACTGGATGAGGGCTCTATGATGACAGTTAGGGTATTCAGTCATCTGATCATCAGAGTAGGCCAGCTCAGGCATCCTCTCGACCATTGCCAGTAGTCTAAGGTGGGGTCATCCTTGAGGATTCCTGGGAACTTCCCTAGTATCTCGTTTCTCCCTATTCCCATGGTATCTTCATTTATCATGGTATCTCTTTCCTTGCTCTCGCGATGGAGTGGGTCTTTAGTCAAATAAGATGTTGGTTCATTACTCCCCCACACAAGCTTTGTGCCACCATTGACCTGTATATATTTCAGGAAGGTCAGCATTGTTGATCTAAGGATTTGTGGCTGGGTTGGTGTTTATGTTTCTTTTTTAGTTTAGTGTGCAGAGTAGTGTCCTGTACCAAAGATGCTAGCCCATGGGGTGAAGGCTCTGTATATGTACCAGCTTGACTTCTCCATGTTCAATGAGTTGTGTAGGTTTTGTCTTCAGCCATGGGGCTTTATGATCAGTTTGTAGAGAGAAAGCTCTAGTCTTGACAATAGCTTGGATTGTTTGGAGCTTCCCATGGGACCCATTTGGCCTACAGCTCAATTAGATGTAACCCAATCCCAGCACTGGAAACTTCATTTGTGACAATTTCCTTTTGGGGCTCTGTCTCCTGATATCATTTAGATCACCTTCATACATATGTATGTTTTAGGAAGCTTCTACTGTATTAGGTTTCCATCCTACCTCTCAAATTGCCCTTAATTTTAACTGTCTCTCCACAAATTTCCTCCCCTTCTCTCTTTCCCCACTTGATCCTCTTGTTCCAGCCCTAATCCATCCATCATTCCATCTACCCATCCATCCACCCATCCATCCACCCATCCATCCACCCATCCATCCATCCATCCATCCATCCATCCATCCATCCATCCATCCATCCATCCATCCATCCATCCATCCATAACTATCCTATTTACCTTCCCTAATGAAATCTCTCTGCCTACATTAGTCCTTTGTTCTATACATATCCTCTGTGGTTCTATGGATTATAGTTTGGTTACCCCTGACTTAACAGCTACTATCCAAATATAAATGAACACATACTATATTTGTCTTTCTCTGTCTGAAATACCTCACTCAGGGTGTTTTTTTCTAGTTATATCTATATATATATATCTGTGAACTTCATGTTTCTAGTTATATCTATATATATCTGTGAACTTCATGATTTCATGTTTTTAAAAATGCTGAGTAATACTCCTTTGTGTAAATATACCACATTTTCTTTATCTGTTCTTCTGTTGAGGGACATCTAGGTTGTTTCCAGTTTTTGGCTATTATAAATAGAGCAGCAATGAACATGGTTGAGCAAGTGTCTTTGTGGTAGGATGAAGAAGAAATACCTTTGACTCAAAGCCACCATGTAGTTAAGTGTCCAGTAATTAAGAAGTTTTAAGGGTATGTAGTACAGTGCTTGCCTGTGATATACACAGCCTTGAATTTGGTCCTCATAGCATAAACACCAAGGGTTTGTCGTTACCTATTAACACAGAAAAATTAACCACTCAAAATATACTGAATAGAAGGAGACCTAAAGAGATTTATAGACTATATTGACTGTAACAAACCTGAGGATTTCATAAATACTAGGGTAAAGCCATGTCCCTTTTTCTCTTTGCATCTTTCTTCAAGTTTCAGCCCAGAACCAGTAACTACAGCATAAATGTCTGAGTAACTGCAATAGAACCAAAGAAGCTTGAAGAGACTGAGCTGTTTCCCAGCACACCCCATCAAAGTGTTTCCAAGGGCCAGTTTAAAAATTTTGTCTACTTTTCTGGGTTTATTTGTGCTTAAAAAGAAGCAAGGATAGAATCTGAATGAAAGAGAGACAGAGGTCTTAGACTCTCTAAAGGATATCTTTGGAGAGAATTTGTGACAGCAGCAGACACTATGTACTCAATTGTCCTGAAGGTTTTCAAAGAAATCAACTTATTTGAGTTGTACAGTAAGTCTAGAATGTCTCTAAGGCTATTATCCTCCTTTACTCACTCATCCAACTCAGCTACTGAACACTTTCTATGCACAGGCACTTGTGGTGAAAACTATGCACATAATTCTCAACTTTAGGCTTTTAATCTAGTGAGTGAGATGCATAACCAACAGATAAATCAACAAGTAAACATTTCTTCAAGGATGGAATTCTACACACACCTACTGGCAATGTGATCATTAAATATTTTGATACTTTCTCCATATGTGAGTACAAGAGGTGATACATGAAGCCAAAACAATGAATATATCAATGAGATGGAGAACCATGGTGATTGGGGAAAAGGGCAGACACTGTGAAGAGCTAGCATTTAAACCAAAACATGAAGGACCAGAGCAATTATACCCTGACTTTTTTCTTAGTTAATAAAGACTGGATTGCTCAAAAGATTAAGAAAATAATAGAAGTTGGTCTATATTTAGAAAAAATAATATGGAAGGGATTATCTTTTGAGAAAGTAGTCTCTCATCATTGGGAACAATTAAGCATAGATTGCATGAATATATATCAATTAAGGAAAATTTAGCCATCAGATTATGGTTTAAACTAAATAACTTGTTAGACTTATTTTAACTTGGAATTACACAATTCCATGAAAAATACAAAACCCCATAATTCTAATGCTGCCTCAATCTATAAAATAATCGTAGCCACTGTTCACTCCAGGGCATTTTATGACTTCCTTTTGGTTTGACAGTTGAACATGACCACTTTGGTGTGCATTGGTACCAAAGCCTATGTAGATGAAGGGATTACATGTAGAATGCCTGACATATGGTCATAAACATGTAAAGAACACATGTGCAAACCAAAACATTACAGTGATGGCCTAGTATTCAAGTCTTTGGTGATCTTCACTTCATTATTGCATCTTTTGAAAGTTTTCCCCAAACATGAAATTGTGCACACCGGTTTACTTATGAGCACATTAAAGTGGGAATAAAAGAGGGACCTTGTAAGCATTTGGTCAGTAGTTGTAACATATTTGCTTTCTTAATTTGCAGTGATTTTACATGGCCATCAAGTAAGAGAAAAAGAATTTACAAAAACCAGAGACTATCTTCGATATGCCTCAACAGCAATAGGACAGACCACAACAAAACCTCTTCTACAGCTGACTAACCAAACACGCCATGTAACTTTAGCAGAAAGATCAAGGGATGATCACATTCAAATGGCTACTGAAACCTCTACCTCTGAAAACACAGTTCACACAACAATCAAAACAATAATCCCAGGAACTACAAAAAGCCTTCTCCTCAGCAGACCAGTTAGCTACACCTTTGTCACACCTAATAACTCACACATGACGGCTTCATCTACTGAACGTACCATTGGCCCTGGTTCAGTGGCACATTTACCAATTCATACAACTGGAGCGAGTCCATCCACTGTCAACCAGATAACTGGGAGAACTCCCCAACCTGGTGGTCAGACTACCCTCTTCAAAACACTTTTCACAGCATCACACAAAAGCACAACCAATCAGAAGACAACGCCGCCCACCTATGTCCCAGGAACATCAGTACCTACACACAAGGACAGCTTGACAAACTCCCCTGCCCCCATGGTTCCTGGGCCCACTCTTGCAACCCGGTCATCACCAGCCAAGACTGGAACTTATGAAGTCCTAAATGGAAGCAGTCTCTGTATAAAAGCAGAGATGGGGATAGAGCTGATCATTCAAGAAAAGGATTCGGTAAGTTGGAGTCATATGGTGATAACGCTATTTTTAACGTCTGACCAAAGTTGTTTTGCTAAGAGTGAGCAGTTCTTGCTGGGTGATGGTGGTGCACTGCTGTGGGATGTTCTGTATGTCCTGTGGGAGCCCGTTCTCGGGTTCCTCGCGGCTTTACCCAGCATGTCCGCATAGAGGATGATTAGGACCATGGGCCTGAGTGCAGGTGTCTGAGATGGTCTGCACTTGGCTGTGCTGTGGGATGGTCTGTATGTCAAGTTGCTCTGATTGGTCAATAAATAAAACACTGATTGGCCCATGGCTAGGCAGGAAGTATAGGCGGGACTAACAGAGAGGAGAAATAAAAGAACAGGAAGGTAGAGGAGTCACTGCCAGCCGCCACCCTGACAAGCAGCATGAAAAGATGCCGGTAAGCCACGAGCTATGTGGCAGGGTATAGATGTATGCAAATAGATTAATTTAAGCTATAAGAACAGGTAGCAAAAAGCCTGCCATGGCCATACAGTTTGTAAGCAAAATAAGACTCTGTGTTTACTTGGTTGGGTCTGAGCGGCTGTGGGACTGGCAGGTGACAAAGATTTGTCCTGACTGTGGGCAAGGCAGGGAAACTCTAGTTACAGTGCACACCTTTAATTTCAGCACTCACGAGGCAGAAAAGAGCAGTTCTCTACAAACTGTCTAGGTGAGACAGGTAGCTAGCTGTGGGTTCATCTTTCCAGTGTTCTCTACCATAAAAGAATGTGTTCCAGAAGAAAAGTTAAAATGGGGAAGGTAAAGAGAACTTCAGCATGTATACGTCTCACTTGGAGCCAGCATTGGCAATATTAGGGATGCTGAATGACAATCACAGCCTGGCCTTGTCCCTCTCCATGACTTCCCAGCCCCAGTTCCCCTCTAACTTGAGATGTTGGAACCCGATGTTCCCTATGGTTCCTGTCCGCTGTGACGTTTATAGAAAAATCCAAGTTAACAAGAATATATCTTTATTTTACTTATGAAGGAGCCATAATAAATTATTTTTTTTAGTTTTTATCCTACCAAAGAACTCACATATCTGTATTTGAGGCAGAAGTACCTTCAATACAAGCTCCTCCCTCTATCACCTTTCCATACATTGAACTGAACAAAAATTGAATTCCATGCAGTTCGCCTCCTATGAGTTACCCATTAAGGAGTCCCTATTATGGGGAATTTTTTTGAAGAAAGCTTTTAGGTGTGCTTGGGTGTGAGAGGGTGTCATCCACCAGGGGAGTCTGTGGTATTCAAATGAACATCCATTTATTTGTTACTCAATCAATAGCTTGTACTTCTGAGTCTCTGGCTTGAGTTTCCTCTGCTCTCTTACTGAATGAATCTATCTCATTTGGTTTAGGATTTTGCAACTCAGAGACACTTCAACATTGACCCCAGCCTAACCCATGCATCTGGGAAATGTGGCTTCCAAAAATCCCATCTCTTCTTGGATTTCCAGGGTGGATCAATAAACATCACATTTATTAAGGTGAGGCATGAATTTCATCACACTGACTTGTGATGTCACTTGGCCTCTAGTGTCAGTACTTCAGTGCTAAATTTCAAGCTGAGGCCTGGCAGAAGTACCTAAGAACCTCTCGAGATCTTTTCAGATAAGAATAAGGAGCTTGGGAGGGAGAGGAAGGAAGTGTTGACAACATGTTTGCCTTCTTCTCCTGCAGCCTCCTCTGAGCAGTCCAAGAAGGGCTTCAGTGCCTCTCAGGAGAGCCGTAGCTTTGTGTGTGTGTGTGTGTGTGTGTGTGTGTGTGTGTGTGTGTGTGTGTGTGTGTGTGTATGGTTTAGTCACCAATGCCCTTTGCAGATTGCTCAAGGAGGAAGTAGGGATGAAAAGATCTGTAGAAATTCCCAGTAGACATCAAATACATGGAATTATTCTAAAACCAACATCAAATACCAGAATGGGTTCCTTCCAATCCCTGAAGGTAAAACTCAAGGACTAGGAAGGCTGTGAGTTTTCCTGACAGGAGTTAGAGACAACTAAGTAGAGTGGGAAAGGCTTGGGGCATTGAGGTCAGAGTCTGCTGTAAATTTGACTCTGTCCCTGATTTGTTTTGTGGCAGCAAGCAGGCAACCTTAATCTGTTTAACTTCTATTTTTATTACTTAAAAAATGAGAAAAAGGGATTATTTCCATAAAAGCATATGCATTGTAGAGAAAGCGATGATTATTCAACAGCTACCTACAATGGGCAGATATCTGGGGGCAGGGCAAACAAATGAACCTGGTCATCCCACTGTCCAAAAGGAACTTAGCCCACTGAGGTGCTGAAAGGAGCCGGTAGAGACAAATTACTCTGTTGGGAGGATGAGAAGTGTGCATGTAAACTACTTGACACAGTATTTATGTGTGCATGGAAATAATTTAGCTTGGAACATAATTGTTAAGGACAAAACTTAATTAACTCTTAGTTGTGATTCTGGATTGACTAACACTTCATTTTATAAGTTGAGGTGGGGGGATGAGCTCAGCCTTGAAGGTTAACTTGATAGAAAAGGAGGTTTCTCAAACTGGTGGGAACTCATGAAGTTAGATCAACAGCTGTGGAGCCTGCATGGGACTGGACTTGGCCCTCTGCATAAGTGAGACAGTTGTGTAGCTTGTCTGTTTAAGGCACCCCTGGCAGTAGGATCAGGATCTATCCCTGGTGCATGAACTGGCTTTTTGGAGTCCACAGCCTTGATGCAGAGAGAGGGGCCTGGACCTGCCTCAGCTGAATGTATAAAGCTTTGCTGATTCCCCATGGGAGGCCTTACCTTGTTGGGAGAGGGAAATGGGGGGTGGGTTGGGGAGGAAGGCTGGGGGTTGGGAGGAGGGAAGAGAGGGGGATCTGTGGTTGGTATGTAAAATGAATAAAAAAATTTCTTAACAATAAGAAAACGAGGTTTCTGGGGGAAAGCAGAAATAAAACATGAAATGGATCCTACATTTAAAAGTAATTTTCCTTATAAAGGTTAAAACAGAGGGAGTTTTCATATTGTGCCGGCTAAAAGTGGCTATGTAAGGATTTGACTATTATCTCTTTCCTGATTTCTGGGCAGGTCAGATAAACCAAGCCACAGGACAAGCCGCTAGCCTCCTTCCTATGCATTATGTTTAACAATGTTAATTTGTTCAATAAAATGTGGTGGCTGTAACTGTTGTTATTAACTTGGTCTCAAGGGCTTTGTACTTACTTTTCTCTGTAAGATGGAAATGCATTTGCGAATTATTTTCCTGTCCATATCACAGTGAAACGCATCTTCTTTCTCCCTCAAAGCTGCTTAGACTAGAATAAGGACTCTATCCACATATAACTGACATAAAACCATACAACTGTCAGGAAATCATGTAAAAGTCACTTTAGAAAATTGAAATATGCAGACTAGGGAGCAATGCCTTGTTATGGACTCAGTGCCTTGGAACTTGTCCATATGCCTGTAGGAATAAGTGCCAGTGGGAAGCAATGAGCAACAGCTTTTGTGAAATGTGATGGCCACTGCCCCAGACCTCAGGGAGAACTGCTGGCATGGGTCTCTCCAGTGCTCTCTTGCCCCCCACCTCTATCTCATGTATGTGTTTGTCTGTCTCTCTTTTTCTCCATCTGTTTCCTGATGCTCCTAACCTCTCTTTTTGATGCCTTTGGGATGGACAACTTGACCAGATTCCACCTAAGTCTTGAAGCCCCGCCTTTCTGAAAACCCTATATGCTCCCAAATTCTGTTTATTCTAGATGAGTGGACAGGTAATCATGATTCAAATGGAGATTCAATTTAATTCAAATGGAGATTGAAATGTCTCCACCCAACATCCCAGAGCAACTTGCCAATGGTGGTCCGAAGCGTGGCTTTGGCTCCTTTGCTGGAGTATGAAAAGCTAAGCATCTTCAGTCACTCAACTCCCCAGCATAAGTTCCTCAAGTAACTGTTGAGGTTCCAGGACAGGAGAGAAGTAAAGAGGCTGCTGTGGGATGGTCTGTATGTCAAATTGCTCTGATTGGTCAATAAATAAAACACTGATTGGCCAGTGGCCAGGCAGAAAGTATAGGCGGGACTAACAGAGAGGAGAATTGAGAGAACAGGAAGGTGGAGGGAGACACTGCCAGCCGCCACCATGACAAACAGCATATGAAGATACTGGTAAGCCACGAGCCACGTGGCAAGTTATAGATTTATAGAAATGGATTAATCTAAGATGTAAGAACTAGATAGCTAGAAGCCTGCCACGGCCACCATACAGTTTGTAAACAATGTAAGTCTCTGTGTTTACTTGGTTGGGTCTGAGTGGCTGTGGGACTGGCAGGTGACAGAGATTTGTCCTGACTGTGGGCCAGGCAGGAAAACTCTAGCTACAAGAGGCTCTGAGCCTTTGTCTTCTTGCAGAGTTTCTGCATCTCATAGAAACTGTTTAAGCTAAATGAAGGCACTTAAACTCAAAGTTGTAGAAGCTAAACATGATATAGTAGAAGCAGACTAGTAGACATATTTTTTCTCTTTTGATATTTTTAATTTAAAGACACTTTAAATGTTTTGATGAAGATTAAAACTGACCTTTCCTAGGACTTGGAGAACTTGAGCAGGATCTGACCTGAAAGTCTCTTCCTTGAGGAGCAGATCTCACAGTCCCAGAAGGTGCTATGTAAGCAGCCACATGAGAAAAGCAATCAGTAGTCCCACCCAGCTGTGATGCCTGAAAACCACATAATGAACAGCATAGCAACACATTCCCAAAGAGGCAATAGTTATGCTTTTGTCTTGGGGTAATTGACAGCCACTTAATTGGATTTAAGGCCATTTCTGTAGGGAATTCATGTCTGATGCTATAAACCTAGACAGCTACCCATACTGGTGAGGCTGTGGAACTTACTGCCAATTTCTTAAATCAGTATGATTTATTATTCTAAATACTATTCCTTCAGTCCTCATCAAAGAAGAGTATTTTTGCAGCAGAGACCACTACCCAACCACAATGGATAAAAACACAGAGAACAACTGACCATGGATTTTCCAGCCCCAATCAACACAATTATAACATCCCTTTCATCTAAGGCTTAGGAAGCACCAAGAAAATGGAGAGGGAAGACTTTAAGAGCAGGAGGACCAGGACATCTGCTGTGAGATTGTGTCTTCTGTATATGACAGGAAACCTGCACCCCAATGAAATCCCAATAATATATTAGCCTAAGAAAGACCTGAACAGTGACAACATCAGTTGACATGCTAACATAAACCTCACAAGACTATCTCTTTTTGGTGAAGAGCTACAAGCGATTAAGGGCTTCTAAGAGAGGTGGGTTCAGTGTTTTCCATAGAGAATCCCCTAATAGATTATCCAATCTCAGCTGGCCAGGCCTAAACACATCTTCATGCAAGCAACTCAACAACTATCATCTCAATAACAATTAAAGAAAAAGAGCTGCAAATGTGAGAGGGATCAAGGTGGGGGGGGCATGGAAGGATTTGAAGGGAGGAGAGGGAAAGTGGAGATGGTGTAAGTACAGTATTCATATATGAGATAGAAAAAAGTTACACCCCCTCAGAACTGTACTTTCTTAAATATTTGAATACGAAGAGCCATCACTTCTGCCTTTAAGCTAATATGGAAAACATTAAGGTGAGAGCGAATGATAAGGAGCAGGTGACAGAGCTGGTGTCTTGACCTGGGAGTTTCTACTGTGTTTTCTCTTTTTCAGGATGGAGATTGAACCAAGGGCTTCATATGCTAGGCAAGTGCTCTACCACTGAACACTTTTGTTTTATTAATTTGCAACAGGGGCTCACTAAAATTATCCAGGTGGAATCATTTTTGTAGGCCTCAATGGCCTTGATTGCTATTCCCTTCCCTCAGCCTCCCCAAGTATCTAGAATTAAAGGCCCATGCCACCAGGCTGTCCAGTCCATCATCCTTTTCTGCAGACCATTCATCCAGGAAGGTCAAATGCACATTCTGAGCACCTGCCAACTATCCCAGTTGTTAAATAGTCTTCATACAGATAAAAACATGATAATCTGTTTTTTAAAAAAGTCAGAAACCTGGGCTTTTTAATGCAACTTTTAATTGCAACTTTAAATGCTGCAATACATTTTTTCAACATTTTAATACCATATCAACACAAATAAGACAGATTCAGGCCAGATTTTGCCTGGTGCTGTGATTTTGATGTAACAGATCTGTTTTGTGAAATACATGTTGGAAGTAAAAGTGTAGATTTTTTCAAAGCTATAATCAATTCTACCCTTCAGTCTGTCACTCTTTAAATATTGCTTCTGGATGAACTGGCATTTCTTAACAACCGTAGCATCAATATATGGGGCTAGATAAACTTTTGGTGTGGGATATGTTCTATGTCTTGTAGGATATGTAACAATATCCCTGGCATCTGTCAGAAGATTTACATGTTTTTTGAAGCTGCTCACACTCAATTTGAGCCCCAGATAACACCATTTATCATCAAATGACTCTTAGAAAACAAAAATCACTCCTGCTTGAGAATGGCTACACAGAGAAAAGGCAAACCCTAGAATCACAAGGAGTTTCCATTCCTTACAGGGTAACAGATGTTATAGCTAGGAGCGGAGTGGTGGAATGGTAAGAGGATAATGATGAACAGGACTCTTGTTGATGAGATCTGCTGAACTGCTGTCTTGTCCTGGAGATTGCTAGTGGGGAAGAAATTTAATTTCTCCTTATGACCATAGGCTCCCATGGCAAAGGACATATTCACAAGAGAACAGAACCAACAGGTTTCTACCTTGTCTTCAAGCCCAGATGTTCTCCACATGCTGCACTCTGTCTCTGTGGCTTTCCACTGAGATGTCAATTAGACTTACTGAGTTTTTCATTTCCAGTATAATTTACTTTGATTTTTTTCAGTAGTTCTTTTTATTGAATTCTATTTTCTTATCTTGAATAGATTTCCTTATCTCATTCAATGCTTTGTTCTTTTGTTCATTCATGTCTTCTTTGAGTTGTTTGAATATAGTAATTATTTTTTTTAGAAGTTTTTCTTACAAATAGTTCTCATTGGGAGTTATCACTATGAAATGAAGAATTATGGAGGAAGACATGATACTTCAGTGTTTTGTTTCTGTGCCAAGGCTTGCACATCTGGAGTTAGTTTGTTAGTTGAGTCTTTCTTTCTTTTTTCATTTCTTCCTTTCTTCTTCCTTTTTAAAAATCAAGGTAAAAATCTTCTTTCAGTGTCGATGTTTATGATGTTCAGAAGACAAAGTCATATTAGCACTGAAGTCTGCTCAGTGGAATTGGTATTTAGGACCACAGGCTTTATCTCTAGTCTTCTGAGAGTTAGGTATTGTCCTGGGTCATGCCTGCAGCTTTTGCTGGGAGTTGTGAGACTCCTGAGGCCTGTGGGTCTTACTCAAGGATGGACATCTTGGGTTTCCTCCCTGGGTCCACAGCTTCTATCACATCATGTTGTGGAACTCTTCTCCAATGCCTGTGGCCTTATGCTGGGTCAGGTCTGGTCCTCTTCCTAGGTCTGCAGGTTCCACTACAGTGATTGTTGAGTTGTGATGCTCCTGGGGGACTTGTCCTCGGGGCTTGGGCCTCTTGACTGTGTCTGCAGCTTGAACCAGGAGTTATTGAGTTTCACCACTATTCAAGATGGAAACAAATTTTCATTCTCATGAGATGAATGTTCTATTTAATTTTTACATAAAGAACCAAACTTTGGCTTTAATACAAGATACTGCTGGAAATGGAGCATCTCCATTAATGGTTTTTAGAGTTGATCCATTTTTTGATTTTAAAATCATCAGTGCTGAGAATGCTGCTTTGTACATTATATGCAACACAGAATGTCAGAAGTGGAACCAAGGCCACTTCATAAACTGTTAGAAATTCTGTGCTTATCTGTGGTGGTTTGAATAAGAATGGCCACCATCAGCTCATATAGGTGTGGCCTTGTTAGAGTAGCTGTGGTCATGTTGGAGGAAGTGTGTCACTGTGAGTGGGCTTTGAAATTTCAAAAAACCACACCAAGCACAGTCTCTTTCTGCTGCCTGTGGATCAGGATGTAGAACTCTTAGCTATTTCTCCAGTGCCACGTGTGCCAACCATTCTCCCCACCAGGATGGTAATGAACTAAACCTATGAAACTATAAGCAAGCTTCCAGTCAAATGCTTTCTGTCATAAGAGTTGCTGTGATCATGTGTCTTTTCACAGCAATAAAACACTGACTAAAATATTAGCTGAAGGCAAAATCCATTTGCCACTTTTTCCATGTTTTCATTTTATTTTTCATTATTTATGTGTTTATGTATTTATTTCTGTATTTGTTTATTTGTTTTTTTTTTTCAAGACAAGGTTTCTCTGTGTAGTTTTGAAGTTTCTCCTGGAAATTGCTCTGTAGACCAGGCTGGCTTCAAACTCACAGAGATCTGCCTGCCTCTTCCTCCCAAATGCTGGGATTAAAGGTGTGTGCCGCAACTGTCTGGCCATCATTTTATTAGGTAGAAGTTAAAATATGTAAAAATATTTTTCTATACATAATTTAAAAATTATTTTAATTGATTATTTGAGAATTTCTACAATGTATTTTGACCACAATTACCCCCTTCCCCCAACTCTTCCAAGGTCCCCTACCTCCCTACTGAGCCAAGTGTTGTTGTTTGTCTTTCTTCTTTTGGAGGGTCACCACCAAGCTCCCAAATAAATCACACACAAAGGCTTATTCTTAATTATAAATGACTGGCCTTAGCTTGGCTTGTTTTTTGCCAGCTTTTATTGACTTAAATTATCCCAACTGCCCTTTGCCTCTGGGCTTTTACTTTTTCTTACTTCTATAATCTTACTTTCACTCTTACTCCGTGGCTGCCTGTGTGGCTGGCCCCTTCTTTTCTTGCTCCTTTCCTTGTTCTCTTGCTCTTTTTTTCTCTCCCTAGATTTCTCTTTCTATGTATACTCTCTGCCTGCCAGCCATGCCTATCCTTTCTCCTGCCTTGCTATTGGCTGTTCAGTTCTTTATTAGACCATCAGGTGTGTTAGACAGGCACAGTAACACAGCTTTACAGAGTGAAACAAATGCAACATAAACAAAAGTAACACACCTTAAAACAATATTCTACAACACCCAGGTTTGCATTTTTTTTAATTAAAAACACATCAAGTCCAATTTATATTTTCCAAATACTTTTGGGTGTAAGGACAGCCCTCAGAGTATAGTCAACCCTTAAAGAAAACTGACTCTTCCCCTCTCAGCAGCTATCTGTTGCCAATAGCTCTTGACCTAGAGGTAGAACTTTATGTCCACCTCCTCTCTTGTGCTGGAACTTTGTCTGGCTTGATCTTGCACAGGTCTTGTGCATATTGTCACAACTGCTGTGAATACACATGAGCAAGTGACCTGAAATGTCCAGAAAACACTTGTTTTATTGCAGTCATCCATGGTCTCTGGCTCTTACAACCTTTCTGGTCCCTCTTCCACACTGATCCCTGAGCCTTATGGGGAAGGATGAAACACTGATGTCATATTATGGGCTAATTCCTAAGCAGTCTCATATTATCTGCATTTTTACCAGTTGTGGGTCTCTGTGGTAATAACAACCTACTGTATGAGGAATCTTCTCTGATGAGAAGATGTACTAATTTACAGGTCTGCAATAAGTCATTAGAAATCAGTTTAAAAATAGTAGCAGGTTCTCCACTATGATCTATGACCTATCTGCCACAGGTTCTTACCCATGATAACCATGCCAGGTCATCTATATTGTGGCCCGAGCCTTAAATCAAGACAGAAAGTGGTTGGTCACTTCCACAACATTTGGGCTACTAAACCAATGACTTCCCTTGCCCGGCTGGCTGTAATTATAGCTCTTTGGGTTCACAGCTGAGTGAGATGGATGATTACTGTTTGCCTCCAGTTGCATTCACAGCAACTTCTAGTACTATGAAAGCTAGTCAGTAAGGATGAAGCTTCCGGGTGAGGATCAGCTTGATCTCTCCATGTTCTAAGACTCGAGTATGTGGTAACTTCAGAAATGGGGTCTTACTGTGAAGTCCTTGAGGGTAAGCTAGGGCATTATCCTTAAAGCAGCATCTGCTTCATCTCACCTACAAACTGTGAATCTGAGGGAAATGCATAACTACTCTGAGCTTTCTAATCAGTCAGTCTAAAACTGGCTGATGACATTATTGTGTCTTAGAGGGTTATTGTGAAGACCAAATGGGGCAACAGAGTGGAAAGAATGGTAAACTATGACACCCTTCTAGAAATGCCAAACACCTATACCCAAGGTCATGGAGATACCAAGGGTAGGGAAGATTCAGAGTAGTATTGTAACAATTCTTCTTCTGCTCCTTAAAAGAGTCTAACACCATAGCCTAAGTAATGTGCAAATACAGCATCTAGCATATTATCCAACTTAAAACCCTTCAACATACCCTTTCTTTGCTTTAATATGTGGTAGGAGTATTTTATTTTGGCAGGGGTTGAGATAGGTTCTCATTATGTATCCCTGGCTGGCCTGGAACTCACTATGTAGACCAGATTGGCCTCAAATTCATAGAGACCTGTCTGCCTCTGCTTCCAAAGTGCTGGGTTTAAAGGTGTGTTCCGCCACACCCAGCTGGGACAGGGGGATTTTGTAACGTAGACTGTGGATTTGAAAGTAAAGTTTTCTTTTATACTCAAATAAATCCTAGGTAAAGGATAACTTAAATATATGGCACATGAAAGCAACACAGACAGGACTTAAGCCACAGATACTTTCTCCTAAAGCAAATTTTAAATGGAGGCAGAGCTTTTCTGTCCCAATTGTCCAGTCCCAAATAAACACACAAATGCTTATATTAATTACAAAATGTTCAGCTGATAGCTCAGGCTTATTACTAACTAGCTCTTATATTTAAATTAACCCATTTCTATTAAGCTATGTATTGCCACATGGCCCATGGCTTTATTGGTCCTCTAGCATCTTGCTTCTTGGTTGGCTCACTGGATCTCTCTTGATTCTGCTTGCTGTGGGATGTCTTTCTGTGTGCTGGGAATATATGTTGCTAAATAAAGCCGTTTGGCCTATAGCAGGGCAGGATGGAGCTAGGCAGGAAAATCCAAGAGAGACAGTGAATGGAGAAAGGAGAGGCAGAGACCATGCCACCCTGCCATCCAGGGAGCAGCATGTAATGGCACACAGGTAAAGCCATGGAACATGTGGCAACATATAGAAATGGGACGAGTTTAGTTAAAAGAGCTAGCTAGCAAGAAGCTTGAGCTATAGGCCGTGGCCATACAGTTTATAATTAATATAGCCTCTGTGTATTTGTTTGGGTTTGAGCGGCTGCGGGACTAGGTAGGACACAGGAAAATTTCCAGCTACATCTGCCTTTCTTCATCCCAATCCTCAGTTTGATTGTCCCACCTAACTTTATGCTGCCTTGCTATAGGCCAAACAGCTCTATTATCAAACAAAGAGAGTAATACATATTCACAGCATACAGAACGATTATCTTGTAGCAACAAATAGATAGAACAAATGTGCCCTTTCTTTTGCCTCTAAGACTGATAGCATTGAGTACTTTGTAGGAGAGCCTGTTCTGCCAGGTCCTTGAACAATGTATGACATGGAGTGGATATTAAAGACAAGTTAATTCTAGTTTGGATTTAGCAGTGGGTGGTGATATCTTACCCTGTCCCCATTGTGCTGTGTCCTTGAATAACACTCAATCTTCATTTTTTTCTCATAGTTGTGAGAATTAATCAGGACTATGCATGGGAGTGTCTGCTACAGTGTGTGGTACAAACTAAGAAGGCATGATGGTAGGCCAGTCTAGAATTCCTGTATCTTATCATTGGTCTTTCTAAGTAGGTTGTACTGTGCAATGAATCATCATTTCATCTATGAATAACAGGGATATGGACTATAATGTAATCATAATTATCAAATTTCTTTCATGATTACACGTGAAACTTTTAAAAGTAATTTGATTTTATATTCTGATTTTGGTTATATTATCATTATTTTTACACTTTTCTGGTGATAACAATATAAATCACTAACTTTGAAAAACAGAAAGATGTCAAGGATGTAGCTCAGGGGTAGAGTACATGCTTATTATGCATGAGACCATGGATTCAATTCTCATCACCAAATAGATACACAAATTTACTTTTAAATTGACTCCTTCATGCCCAAATTAAATGAACATTCTGTGGCTCCAGTCTTTCAAGATATTGTAGGGCTATTATGTGGTTTATTTGGATTTCCAAAATGAAAACTCCTATATAAAATGTGGGGGTAAGATATGGACTCCAGGAAAAATGGAGTCTTCCCATTTTTGGTGGCTCATTTAGCCAATCTGAAAAGCTGAATCTATTTATCCTTCTAGACCAATTGACCTTTTACCAAGGAAAATGCATATACAGTTATTTTATTTTCTCTAGAGTGTTGATGAAATCCTCAAACTTCACCCAATGTATTTTGAGAACACATAGTCTAAGTTAATACCATCCACCTCTATTAACCATTCATCTTTGCCTTTCAGATGTAATTCCAATTTGGACATGACAGAATTGAAATTCTTCTGGTAAAATTTTAGTTTCAGGCTCTAGCAACAAGTAAGAAATAGAGAAATCTGGATCCAGGAGTCACTTATTACTTTTTTAAATTTATTGTGTGGTATGTTTACTTTGGTTGAATTTTTCAAATATAATTTTGACTAGCACAAACATATACTTAAGGTCTCATATCAATGATTTAATAGCCGAGATTATAAATATAAAAATGGAGATTACCCAAAGATTAACACATTGCTGTTTTACAGGAAGAAAACACATATTATATCAGTGAAGTGGGAGCCTATTTGACTATCTCAAATACAGGTTAGTAAGAGTTGTTACTGTCATATCACTAATTCCTGGTTCATTCATTTTCTTGTCATTGACTCTGATACTCTTTGATGCTTTTTTTTTTTTAAAGAACAAAGTAGTAGTCTACAATAAAACTAAAACTTTGGGGGAATTTACAACATGTATGTACTTCAATTTATCTGATCATGGAGAATGGTGGTCTAGATTATATTGGCAATCATTATCTTTAGAAATTGCAAGTTCAGTACCCTTTTGATTTGTTGTTGGAGTGCAATTTATTCTATACTCTGAATTGTATTTTATTCTACAAAAATATGATATTGCTAAGTATCAAACTCTGTCTGTGTTAGACACCAAGGAGCCATAATTATCCAAACGGATAAGATTCTGTCATAGTGGAGCTTGCATTCCAGAAGAGAAGAACACTACACACAGGCATGTTAAACTATATTTTTAAGTAGAGCTTGCAATCCAGAAGGGAAGAGTACCATACACAGCTTTGTTAAACTATATTCTTAAGTGGTAATGAGTTCTATGAGTAAACCCCACCAGAATGTCAGAGAAATGGAGAGCTATTTCATGTGTCCTTTGGGAAACCTCCAGAGGAGAAAGATTGCTTTGATGATGTGAAGTCTGATCACAGTTTCGCCATTTACAGACATCTGGATTGGGGCAACTTTTACAGATGGCAGCAGTTCATCAGAATCATGGCAGATTAGTGTGGCAGCAGGCAGGCATGGTGACTGGGGCATGGGGCAAGAATCAGAGGACTTACATCTTGATCTGTAAGCCAGGGACAGAGAGAGAGAGAGAGAGAGAGAGAGAGAGAGAGAGAGAGAGAGAGAGAGAGAGAGAGAGAGAGAGAGAGAGAGAGAAAGAGAGAGAGAGCACATTGAGAATGGCCTGAAATTTTGAAATCTCAAAGCCCAACCAGAGTGATGTACTTCCTCCAACATGGCCACACCCACAAGCAGTGCTACCAACTGACAAAATATTCAAATATCTGCGCCTATGGAAGGACATTCTCAATCAAGCCACCACAGCAGCCAAGGAACAGCAGGGTCCTAATGTGCCCTAGAGAGTGAACACACAGTAGAGGAGGTTCCAGAGATGGCCAGTCCAGGGCATGTAGGGCCTATGGGCAGGTAAGCCTTTACTTGAGATTCTATTCTAAAGTATATAAATATACCATAGGAAGATTTGGGTTCCAGAGATGGCCAGTTCAGGGCATGTAGGGCCTATGGGCAGGTAAGTCTTTACTTGAGATTCTATTCTAAAGTATATAAATATACCATAGGAAGATTTGGGTTAAGGAAATGGTGTATCAAATGTGCATTTATGAAAGTTCAGTTTGGTTCCCTCATGGAAAATTATCCATAGTGGAGCATGTCTAGAAAAAAATTCAATGTTCATGTTTAGAGAGATAATGCTCCTAAATGAACCTAACAAGTCTACAGAGGGCCTCAGATATTTCCCCAGAAAGCCTAGCCTTAGATGACACATTTTTATTGAGCCTCTTTACTGTGCCATTGGCTTTGGAATTTTCTGTTTTCTCCTTTCAACATGTTATCCTTTGATTGGCTTAAACATTACTAATTAATGATCTCTAACTAATGAAATTTGCTAAGAAATGAAACAGTGGGGGCAAAGTCTATTTAAAATATTTGTAATATTTTATTGATGTTATTTAAGAGGATTTTGTCAGTGATTCTGGTTAAATGTAAATAAAAATGTCACAACTAACAACTAATTTTCATATGTGTTAACTTACACTTGTCTTATCTAAGCTAGAGAATAAGTATTATGAGTGTTAATAGAAATTGCTTAATGCTATCACCAGGGATGGACCAGATTTTAGCCAGTAGTAGGGTTGTCAACTCTCGAGAAACGTGGCAAAGGAATATCAGACTAGAAATTAACCTAGAGGGTAACAGATGGGGAAACCAGTTCTAGGTTCATATGATCAAGGACTAAGCATTATTAGCAGGAAGAACAGTAGACACAGTGATGATGGTTTTCATGTCATTGTGGTGCTGGTGCTAGAATTAGTAACAGTAATTCATTATCACTACAGTAGCGGTGACAGGCTTAAAACAATGTGGATGACAGCAATAGCATACACAGGATAGACAGACAGATGGTGTATAGATAGGTAGATAATATATAAAGAAAGCTACCGATGTATATTACATGATACAACAATGCAAACAGATAAATTAGTACATCATTTTGGGCCAACTTGTTAATTTTATTTTCTTTTTTCCAACCTGTTAATTTTTGTGATATTATTCCTTACTGTAACTGACAAACAGACAAGACACTTTGGCTCTGGTCCATGAAATTTTTTTTGTTATTTATGAAGACAAAGTGTGATTGGAAGAGTGCTTAGTGATTGTCGAATTGGAGCCAATGAAATCTGTCATATGTTAAACTCCAGCTGCCTTAACGATCACCTTTTGGAAAAGGTTATATCTAACATAATGAGCAGGTCCCTTTCCTGGACAGCAAACAGAAGGAATGGGATACATTTCCAAGGATGGATGCAATCTCCTTCCTGGTAGGTTCTTCCTCCTGCTGTACTGATCCAGTCCCAGGGCATGCAGCTGCACCATTGTGGACTAGTCTGGTTTTGTACTGATTCATTATCATGCACTATAAGTGTTAGAACAATATCACTCCTCTTTCTAAAGTCTTTAGGAAACTCTCCATAGCTCCAGGAATTGAAAATTGTCTCTAATGATGTGAACGAATCCAGAGGAAAAACACTCAGTTCACTGTTCCCACTTGGGAAACTATGGGAAACATTTACGTAAATTCCAAGCAGAGCCACAGAAAACATTTGCACACCTAGAGTATTTTTGTCATGAAGAGAAGATGGCAAAACTCCAAGGCCACATCTGAATGAAGGCAATGATCTGGACATTAGCAGGCCAATAGCACTGGAACTTAGTTGATACTGTCAGGATTCTTGCATATCACAGTTTACTCTTTGTCTTCAGAGAAGACTTACCAGGGAATGAAGCGTGCTCTGATGATGTTTGAGACAGTAGTCGGGCATTCCTTCAAGTGTGTGACTGAGCAGAGCCTCCAGCTGTCAGCTCAGCTTCAAATGAAAACAAGAAACATTCGTCTCCAAGCCTTCGAGTTTGAAGGAGACCGCTTTGGAAATGGTAAGTTAACCATCCTTAACTCACAAGCAGCCTTTAGAAACCCAGGGGGGCGGTTCCAAGGTGTGTTTATTCTGGAGCTGTTAAGGAGCCAGAGCACATGACTTACTATAATGGAAGAGCCCTGTGAAGTTCTAAGGGCTGTGCTCCCCTACACTCATATGTGAAAACTGTATATATGCATGTTCACTGCCTTATTCCAGCACGATGACTCTTTAACTGACTGAGACAAAAATTTCTCACTCATTTAAACACATAAACACAAGAGCGCGCGCGCGCGCGCGCGCGCGCACACACACACACACACACACACACACACACACACACACATACCAGGAAGGGGGGGGGTTACTGTGGACACTTCTTGTAAATGCTGTTAAAGAAGACTAAATAACTCCAGCATGTTTAGAGCACATTTTAAATGTCTTAAGTAAGAAGGTTTTTTTTTTTTTTTTTAAGATTTCATAATAGATTCTTCACACCTGCATAGAGGAAAAAGCAGGATGTACTTTTTCCACATTCAAGAAAGAAATAAGTTCTGTGGTAATCCCTTTTCTGAAATATAAGGCATTTCATTGGACATTTCATCAAAGCCAGTTTTGTTGACACCTGTCTTTTTCTTTGCATTTGAACCACTACACAGAGCTTGTCTGGTACTCCCCAAGGTGGAAACTAGCCCTTAGATGAAGGCCAGGGAAGGCAAGTCACTTTTTAGAAAAACCTGTGTCTTGTCTTGGTCACTGTTCTTTTGCTATGAAGAGACACCATAACCACAGAAACCCATAAAAGAAGGCATTTAAGAGTTTCTGAGGGTTAGTCTATTATCATCGTAATGTGGAGCATGGTGGCACGCAGGTAGGCATGGCTCTGGGGCTGAGTGAGAGCTTTACATCCTGGTCCATAGGCAGCAGAGAGAGAAAAAGAGAACCTGGGTCTGGCATGGGCTTTTGAAACCTCAAAGCCCACCCCCAGTGATATACTTCCTCCAACAAGGCAACACTCACCTCAATAAGTCCACTTCTTCTCCAACAAGGCCACATCTCCCAATCCTTTTAATCCTTCTCAAATAGTGCCACTTCCTGATGACTAAACATTCAAATATAAGAGTCTATGGGAGCCATTCTTATTCAAATCACAACCCCTTTCCATGTCTGAAAACAGTGTTACTAGGACTTCTACATTTGACTAGAAGGGTCATAAACTTCACCTAAAATATGTTTCTTGGAGGAACTTAAAAAATATTGTAAAGTACTTTTTAATCATTATGAGTAGAGTCTCCATGCGAACTTCTAACATGAATCTGATTTTACTTTGGATTCTATTATATAACTAAAGATGTGTCTAGCAAAACAAACAAACAAACAAACAAACAAACAACAAAAAAACCCACCTCCTCTAATTTGTCAGAGTCCAGGTGTTGTTTGTGTTGGAGCCTGTGCTTTTGAAGGGTTTCTCTGCGTCCTAGTGTTTCTGCTTTTCTTGGTGCCGCTGTCATATGGTTCATATCAGTAGGTGTCACTACAGCTAAGCTGCCAAAAGCCGGTCTTAGAGCATCTACCCCCTAGGAAATATGTATTTCTTTGCAAATTCACCATGAAAATTAAAAAACCCACCAACATTAATCATGTGGTTTCAAAATAAGGCACACACTTGCCCACTTGTGAAGACTCTGAAGCAGGGGAGGCCTGGTGGATAAAACCTTCTCCATGTCTACTTCATTATGAATGCTCACAGGCAGATGTATAAAAGAAAATGAAGCTTCATTAAAGTAAAAAACATCAGTTAGAGAGACCTCGAGCAAGAGACCAATGTTCCTTCACTCTTCTCCCTACTTCGCCTTCTTGTCAAACTTGCACACCACTGTTCTGTTCTATAGCCAAAAGACTTTTTGGTCATTGCTTTAGCTCAAGTCCACATTCCTAGATTTTGTAATTCAAAAAAAAAAATTTAAATAATGCTCAAGTGGAAAGATAAATGTCGTTCTATAAACACTACATTTTTACCAGAAACAGCCATTTAAAGATGAGAAAGCTATTGTATGAATGGAATTTAAGAACATATGTGCAGGGGCCATGGGCACTCAAAGAGAGCAAGATTAACACAGTGCTGATGGTGAGGGGTGGATTAAAGAAGGAAACTTTTCTATATTTTCCACATTTCCACTCATTATTTTTAACAGGAAGTTCATGCAATTTGGCAACTACTCCATGGTTACTGCTCATTTATGAAATGCACTTGTTCTTCTTGGAAGTGTCTTAGCTCTTTCCACATTCCTGAGGGGTTGAGGGAAGCATCTAGAAGACTCAAGAGGACCTGAAGAGCCCCAAAACATATCCAGAGTATTCAGAAACACCCATTTCCTCTTAAAGCAGGAGGTGTTGATTGGAAACTGGATGTGAGGGCCTGGCTTTCTCCTAAGTGATCTGGTAATAGCACACACTTGGCTTGGAGAGATGTGATGTCCTTTGTCCTCTGTCAAACACTTCTGCTTTAGGCTCCCAGGTATGCAATGTCAAGGGCCCTTGTAAAGCTCTACAGAGCAGAGTGAGAGGTGTTGATTCATGATGCCGCTAGCCATCTTGAAGAACAATCACATTAAAGTTTAATCTATTGTATGGAAGTGACTTCCACACCAGATGGGAACAAGAGGCAGAAGTTAACATGAAGAGCAGAACAATAAGATGTTTTGTCAAGTTGTACATCTTCCATCTTCAGTGAGTTCTTTCAGCTGATAGACTTCTGTTATCTGTCCCCACCCACACAAACGCTCTCCATGTTAACTTGGATGAACATTCCAGCAGCCACAGAGCAGCGGTTCTTTTGGAATAGCTAGTAAATCAATACTTGAATCTGTTCCTTTCTCACAGCTTTGCTTACTTTCTCCAGTGCAGAGTGGAGGGTCAGCTGAGGCAGGCTCCTAACTTTGTTTCTCTCTTCCCATCTACCACACACATAGTCACTCTAAAAACCCTTCAACAAGTGGACGAAATTCTGTAGGTGCCTCCTTCTGTCTGGAATAAATAAGAGCAGTTGCTTCATAGTCTTCCTTTTCTCTCTTCTTCCCCTCCTCACCCTCGCCCCTCTCCTCCTCCTCCTCCTCCTCCTCCTCCTCCTCCTCCTCCTCCTCCTCCTTTTCCTCCTCCTCTTCTTCTTTTTGGTTTTTTGAGACAGGTTTTCTCACTGTAGCTTTGGAGCCTGTCCTGGAACTTACTCTGTAGACCAGGCTGGCCTTGAACTCACATAGATAAAACTGTCTCTGCCTCCCAAGTGCTGGGATTAAAGATGTGTGCCACCACTGCCTGGCCGTAGTCTTCCTTTTCAGACCAACGATGGAAAATAGAAAGCGTGAACACAGGGACTGAAGGAAGTGAGCCGAGAGCCATACCAACAACAGGATAATTCCATCCCAGCTAGTTCCCAGACTTCATAAAAAAGAATAGATTCCAAAACCTCAAGGAATTCATTCATAGAGTTCCAGTACGATGGAAATAACAAATGTAAGTCACCCTCACATTACCCATGAAAATTGAATTTCTGGACTGACATGATGAAGTGTGAGCAAGATGAAAATAAAGTGCATGGCCACTGGCAGAAACACTGTAGAAAACATAAGAATACTTTGAAGCTAAGTGGATGAAATATTAGGGTTATTACTTTGCTGGGCATGCCATAGCAAAGTGCTACAGGATGGGCGTTTTAAGTAATAGAAATTTATGTTCTTACAGTTCTGGGAGCTAAGAGTAAAGATTAATATGTTGGCAGCATTAGATTCATCAAAAACGTTATTGAAAATAGACTTTTTTCATACAGTATATTTTGATTATGGTTTCTTCTCCTCCTAATCATCCCAGTTCCTCCTCCTCCTCTCCTCTCTTCCAGATCCACCCCCCCTCCCAACAGTCTTTATATAGAGCTCTTGTAGGGACGGGGGTGGACACGGTGAAGGTGTCAGGTGCCCGCTTCTACCTCTACCACCTCGGCCCAGCCACTAAAGTCCACGTCCTTGTGGATCAACACCAGTTTGGGGCTAGGGGCTGGCTCCTCCGGTACCACAAAGCACTTTTCCTGGTTCTCAAAGATGGTGACCTCCACAATACCTCCATTTGCAGGCACTTCCTGTTGGTTGCATGTGTCCGGCAGCTCTGGATCACTTTGTAGGAGCACCATGGTGGGCTCAGAGGCAGCGGGAAGCAGAGGAGGGCTGGAGGAAACCCCATGCTTGTGACTCAGCTGGTGCCGCTTGAGGCTTTGAGGGAGGACATAGCCCATGCCACAGATAGGGCATTGGTAGGGCCTGTCTGTCATGTGGGACTTGAGGTGATGGCGCAGCTTGGTGGCCAGTGTGTAAGCTCGGCCACATTGGGGGCACCGAAAGGGCCTCTCCCCCGAGTATAGGCGCTCATGAGCACAGAGTATACGTGGGTCTCAGCGGGCCTTCCCACACACAGGGCACAGGTAGGCCTCACCAGTGTGGGAGATGAGATGGCGCTGCAGCTCGGGAATCTGGGGGACAGTATTGGCACAGTGTGGACATTGATACGGGCGCTCCCCTGTGTGCAGCCTCAATTGTCCTCGGAGGTTGCCCCGCTGGCGGGATGCTCCACCACAGTGTTGGCACAGGAAGGGCTTTCCCCCAGTGTAGAGCCTCATGTGGTTCCATAGTAAACCCTGGGTGGCCAGGAGCTGCACACACACTGGGCATGGGCATGGAGAAGGGGCATCTGGCATCTGGTGGGTCTTCCGGCATAGCCTCAGGGAAGGTCGGCGAGCAAAGGCTTTGTCACACTGCTCACCCGCAAAGGGTCGGGCACCTGAATGGACCATCTGATGCTCTCTGAGATCTCTGAGAGTACCATAAGCCCTGTCACACTGTGAGCAAGGGAAGGGCCTCACCCCTCGATGGCCCAGCATGTGGGCTTTGAAGCTTTCCTCGGGGCTGTAACTCTTGCTACACCCAGTGCACAGGAAAGGCTTGTGGTCTGTGTGCACAAATGCATATTTCTTGAGGTGGCATTGCTGCAGGAACGCCTTGCCACACTCCGCACACCGGGTATCGTCGCCCCTGCTTTGAGCTTTCTACTGGGTCAGGAGGGCTGCACAGCAGTACAAGAAAGTTAGGGAGCTGGATTCTCTGAGATCTTTACTGTAGACAGGCATTTGTACCTGGAGCCCTCTGGGAGTTAATTAACTGACTTCATTGCTCTCTGGGCTCTTCTGGGTAGCTAAGCTGCCCTGAAGTTCAGGTGGTGTCTGTGGCAGGCACTCCTTGTCCATGCTGTCATCTTAAAGCAATAAGCTAAGGGGTTGGCTGTCCTTGAAAGGTTAATCCCCGATTTGGGCCACAGGTCCAGAACCTACCATATTTTCTCCTTGGAGACTACGGGGTGACTCATGACCAGGATCGGTGCAAGACTCTGCAGCATCCTCTCCAGGGGAGGCCACCTCTTCCTGTGTAACAGACTCCTCGGCTGCCACTACAGCTGCTTCCTCCTCTAGCCCAGGATGCATGACACGTAGGCTCTTGGAAGGAGACTGTGGGCACAACAACAACTCAGAGCCTGGCAACACAGTCTGGTACACCTGCAGGTGAAGCTTCTCATTGATCCAAACCAAGGACACACTTCCATTACTCTGCAGCCTACATTGCTGCACCAAACTGATCCAAGCAGAACTTTGCTTCCAGGTGCATATGGCTCTCCACCAGCCTAGTGTCCGGTCCTCCTTGTGTGGTGGGTGGCTTCACTCCCTCGCTCTTCTCCTCCAAGACGGAGTCCACTTCTAGAGGTCCCCAATGAAGTCCAGGCTTTCCGACACACCAGACCCCCCAAGCGGCTGTTTCCTGGCGTGGGAGGGGCCCACAGCCAAGCCCTGGGGGAGGCTCTTTAGAGCAAGTATGGCAGGGCTCATACCAGGCAGGAAGTCTTTGAGCAAAGCCTTCTGCAGAAGGGCTCCATCCTGAGTCCTGGCCCAGGCACAGCGCTTGTGGGCTGCAGGGTGCCTGGAAGGCAGTGAAAGAGCGGTCCACGAGGGTGTGGCGTTGGGGAAAGATGCAGGAATAAAGTGCAAGGTCAACTATGTCTCAGGAGTCCGAGGGATCAGCAAGGCTCAACCCCAGCCCCTGAAAGATTGAAAAGGAGTCCAGGCTTTTAAGCCTGAGAGCTTTGGAAGGTATCGGAGTAGGATCCCAGGCTCGAGACAAAAAGGGATGTGTAGGTAAGGCATTGACTAGAAAACGCTGGGGCCATCTAGTTCAGGGCTGAGGGATGCAGACATCGCAGGTCACTCACAGAGCAGCAGTGCCTTTCCCAAGAGCACCTCCGCCACCTCCTTCATCCTGGATCAGAGAGCTCCCTCCACCTCTTTCTGTTTCTCTTTAGAAAAATAAACCAAGCATCTAAGGAATAATAATACAATACAATATGATATGATACAGTGCAATATGATAAACCAAAATCAAACACATCAGTATATGAGAAAACAACCAAACAAGAAAAAGAGACATGGAAAGAGTACAAGAAACACATATAGACACAGACACACACATTCATGTACACAGGAATCCCATAAAAACCCCAAACTGAAAGCCATAATATATACACAAAGGACATGTAAGGTTAAAAAATAGTCCTGATCTAAAATTATGAGACAAAGAACCCCCAAAGATGCTGTTGAGTTCATTTTCTGTCGGGCATCTACTCTTGGGCATGGGGCTTACCCTTAAGAGTGGTTTGTTTCCCCAGTGAAAAATCTAACTTTTCATTTGCAAGTGGCTATTGATTGGAGATAGCTTCTGGCTTAGGGATGGGAGTAGATCCACTTCTTTCAATTCTAGGACAGCATCTGGTCCAGACCCATGCAGGCCCTGTGTATGCTGTCTCAGTCTCTGTGAGTTCATATGTATATCTGTCCTTGTTTTCTCTACGTTCTCCATCCCTTACGGCTCTTACATTCTTTCTGTCCCTTCTTCTGCAGAGTTCCCTGAGCCCTGAGGGGAGGGATTTGATGGAGACATCTCTTTTAGGGCAAGGTTTTCCCAGGTCTCTCACTCTTTGCATATTGTCTGGCTATGAGTCTCTGTACTTATTTGCATCTGCAGCAGGAGGAAGCATCTCTGGTGATGGTTAAATAAGGCCCGGATCTATGAGTACAGAAGAATGCCATTAGAAGTCAGTTTATTGTTATGTGATTTTGGCGGAACAGCAGTATTTGATTTTCCCCTAGGTTCCGGGGCCATCTAGTTTGATTTCATGGAGTGGGCCTCAACTCACAGAATCAGATAGTGTTTGGTTACTTCCACAAGTTTTGTGCCACGATTGCACTAGTGTATCTTGCAGACAGGTCTCTCTTGCAGATAGCAGCGTCTGTAACTGGGTTTCCTTTACCTTTCTCCTTTGGTAGCATTCAGAGTACCTTCCAGTACCATGAATATTAATCTGTAGGGGTGAAGGCTCTAGGTAGGCACCAGCTTGACTTCTCTGTGTTCAATGAGCTGTGTAGGTGTTGTGTCTTCAGCAATATGGCCTTATCATTAGTTTGTGGAGAGCCACCAATAGCCTTCACAATAACCTGAGTGGTGTGGGGGTTTCTGTGGGGCCCCATTGGCCAACAACTCAATTATGTGTAATCCATTCCTGGCACTGGAGGTTTTACTTGGTAGCAAGAGATATCTATTTGGGGATTTGTATCGCCAACTTTTTGGTGTTTCCATGGCTCTCAGTTTGTGGAGAGCCACTGTCTTGGTTACTGTTCTATTGCTGTGAAGAGACCCTGTGACAAAGGCAACTCTTAGAGAAGAAAGCATTTAATTGGGGCCTTACTTACAGTTTCAGAGGCTTAGTTCATTATCATCATGGCAGAGATTATCATGGCAGGCATTAAGGCAATTTCCATAACCCATTTCTTCTATCCTTAATTTTAAGTTCAGAACCACTTAGCAAAAACTACCAAGTTCTGCTGCTTGCTGAGGCTGGAACATGGCCCCCTTGTTCAATTACAACCTCACCAGATTTCTGTCTTTCATTGCTTAAGTTTGGCTCTCCTAAAACTTGCTCTGTAGACCAGGCTGGCCTCAAACTCAGAGATCCGCCAGCCTCTGCCTCCTGAGTGCTGGCATTAAAGGTGTGCCACATGACATCTGGCTCCAAACTTTTCTTTAATTCCTTTTCACAAGTTGGAAATTTAGCTGGGTGGGATCTTGCCCCAAGGTCACCACTCCTTTTATTCCTTTTCTTAATCCGTTTATCTTCTTGAACCCAGGATTTAGCTCCATTCCACTTCCTGGTGCTCTTTTTTTCTCCTCAAAATTTATATTTTGTTATTTACTTTGCTCAGCTTGCTCCTCTTCATTATAAATCTTCATCAGAGTTATCACTAACATCTACATGGCAGAATCTATACTAGGCTAATCAATTAAGAAATTCCACGATTCACTTTTTTATATTTAGAATTATGACAATAAATGCCAGAGGAAAATTTTTTCCTGGTACTATTCATAAAATATATTTTTAAATTCATCTATTTATTTTACATCCTGGCTACAGTCCCTGCCCCCTGCCCTATGCCCCCCCCCCCACATGACCCAGTCTTACCGCTCTATTGTATTTGTTTTCTTTTCTCTTGTAGTGGATGAGTGCTTGTCTGACTACACAGTTGTGCTTCCTGTGGTTGGGGCCATCGTGGTCATCCTCTGTGTTGTGGGTCTGGGTGTCTACAAAATCCGGCAAAGATATCAGTCATCTGGATACCAGAGAATCTAATTTATAGCCAAAGGAAATGCCAATAATGGACTTTAGAAAAAATTTCCATCATTTCTAGAACATTGGAGGCTTCTCTTATTCGCTACCAACCTCTAAAACCAATGAGTGATCAGTGATTAAAATTGAAACAGCATATCAATTTTGAATATTTTTGCTCGTCTCATGAAAGACTAAGGAAGATATTTGAGTACTTTTTAGATTTTGTTGGAAAATTTTAACTATTCAAAGGAATATTTGAGAAACATTGAATTAAGGCAGCGTACAAAAGTGACAGGTTCTAAACAAACTATAAACCAAAATAATTGAGTTTAATTGCCCTGCTTGTATTTGCCTAGAGAAATTTGTTTTAGCATTAATATTTTCATTTCAAAATATTTCACTGGATTTTCTTACCATCTCTGTTTATTTGATGTATGTGTGTCTGACATGGTACTTATCTTCTTTTCCATTTAAATGTTTTTAGTTATCAAAAAGAATAACATATCTCATATTGTTTTGATTTTTACATGAAAACAACTAAATTTTTTCCTTCATGATTCTTGCTTCAGAATTAATAGAGACTAAGAATTAACTGTCTATAGACAACATAGCAATAATACAAAGCATCAATAATCACAGCCTTTAGCTATACAACATGTGTGTTAACTTAAGAAATGTAGTTTCCTTTAATCTTCATAATTTTCAGAAAATAAAATCTGCCATCAATCACTTGCACTGGACTCTTTTTTTTCCATTATCCATTCAACAGAAAGAAAAATGAGAACTGGAACTCACTGTGGTGGTCTTTTCTGTACATCTGGTCACCAATAAGAATGATACAAGTTTCTACCCATATCTGCTTCATTTCTACAAGAGAACAAACTTATCTGAAACAATCATTGGGTAGATAAAAGGAAGATTGTAGATAATGAAAGCCCGTGCCTTTGACAAATATTTGACTCTCTTGGAGACTGTGGGGCCCTATTTGTTGGGATTTTGTTGCCGCTCCAGCTGCATGACTGCACATACTCAGTTCAGGAGCTAGGCAAGGGGTCTTGCGTCTTATGTCATCAGTGTGCACTGGTGATTACATGCGAGCGGTGTGGTCACACAATCAGCACATGCATGGTGTAGCTCTGTAAGCCCACCTGCGGGAACCCTTAAAAAGCCAGACACAGACCCCCCCTCCCTTCTCTATTCTCTCTTTCCCCCACTATCTCTTCTCTGTTCTCTCTCTCTGCACGTGCTTTTCCCCAGGCCTGGTTCTTTTGTTTCCCTAATAAAGCTCTGACACTGGGTTTTGTTGTGGCTTGCGACCTTTCCGCATGGTAACCAGTGTCGCTTATCATTTTTAACACTATTGGACATGAGTTAGTTTCTCACTTTAATAAATGTGCTCACCTATAGCTCTAAAGAGAAGAGAAAGAAATATACTTCTCAAGGCACTTTTTATCTTTTTTTTTTCTCAGTATTAGGGTTCTATATATTAGGGTGGCTTATAGGCAGCTGTCTGGGTGGTCCAACAATGGCTGTCCCTTGACAGAAAGGCCAAGAATCTGGTAGTTGTTCATTCTGTGAGACTAAATGTCTCATCAGTCCCAGTCTGTTGGTGGAGTCCTGAAGGATTCCTGGAAAGCTTCTTGTCTTCAGTCTACATTGGAATCCTAAGAAGTAGGCTTTAGTATCACTGAAGGGATGCCTCAGCTGCTGGACAGGTGAACTTGCCAGTGAGTGAGGGCAAGCAGACAAAAAGCAAAAGCTTCCTTTTTCCATGTACTTTTATATGCTTTTCTTTACAACCCATGCTGTATTTCATCCACCAGTGGAATATTTTTTTTTTTTTGTGGTTCTTGGCAGGCAGCAGAAGTGACTGTGACACTAGACCTGGCTTGAGCATTTGCAGCCTCAAAGTCTGCCCCCTAGTGATGCACTTCCTCCAACAAAGCCACACCTACTTCAACAGGGTAACGCCTCCTATTAGTGCCACTCCCCATAGGACTATGACGGGGACTTTCATTCAAACCACCACATTCCACTCCCTGGCCCCCATAGGCCTGTAGCCATATCATAACGCAAAATGCATTTAGTCCAACTTCAAAAGCCTCCATAGTCTACAATAGTCTTTCAAAGTTCAAAGTCTCTTCTGAGATTCATGTAATCTCTTAACTGTAATCCCCTGTAAAATAAAAATAAAAAAGCTGATCACATACTTCAAACATACAATGGCACAGGGTATACATCACAATTCCAAAAGGGAGGCAAGGGAGTAGAGTAAGGCAATGATGGACCAAAGCAAGACTGAAAACCAGCTGGGCACTTCAAACATTCCACCTCCATGTCTGATGTCAGAGCACTCTTCAGGTCTCCAACTCCTTTCAGCTTTGTTGACTGCAACATACTCTATTCTCTTGGCTGGTTCTATTTCCAATTAACAGCATCCCTTGACAGGTAATGTTAGAATTCCTAGCCACTCCCCCAGTTACATGACCACATGTGCACTGTCCAGTAGCCAGGCAAGATGCTTAGTCATCCCAGGGCTTTACATCCTACATAATCTGTGCTCTATGTGATCATGCAATTTGTGTGCAGTGTGATCACGTAATCTATGCGCATGTATGGCATAGCTACATAAGCCCATATGTGCATGTGTGGGGGTGTGGGAACTTATAAAAGAGGGTTCCACTGATTCCCTCCCTCTCTTCCTGCACAATTATTCCATAGGCCTATGCACACCCCCTCTCTACTCCCTTAAAAAACTCTTATAGTGGGTTTTGTTGTACCTTGTGGCTTTTCTCTCACCATAAACAGCAGCACTTAATGAATAACATTGGTGCCAAGATAAAGCAGGCCTTCCAAGTGCCTTGTGTCTGGGAACCAGTACCAAGGTTTGCTCTACCTACAACTGCCCACTTTTCCATTTTCCTGGATGCCGGACCACTTTGCATAGCACCTGCTACTTCAATTAGTGAGTTTTCCCTTTCCAACCAGTATAAACAGTCCCCTGGACCTGTGGGAATGATCGTTGATTGTTCAGCATTCTTCTGCTGCCCCCAGGATTGGGGGAACCCTTGTCCATGCCTTCATTGGCTACAGTTGACCCCCATCACAGGCTTAATCTCTAGCCATTTCCCATGACTGCATTCTGAGATATTGTTTGTGCTGTTGGACCCTCATCCTCGGGCTATGTATGCCCTGGTTCTCATTCTGTGACTTGATTGAATGACTTGTGCTAATTGCTGATCCTCACTTGATTGGGGATGCCTGAGATCGTAGTCTTGGATCATGATTTATTTTTTTTTAATTTTTAAATTTTTTTTCTCTCTACCATGGTCATGGGAAATAAGGCTCCCAACCCTATTAGTTCCACCTCTCCTCTGGGATGTGTTCTAGAAATATTTAAGCCTCTGAGTTTAATGCCTTACTTAAAGACCTCTAAGCTTGTCTGCCTGTGCACTAAGAAATAGCCTAAATATCCCTTAGATAACAATAAAAAATGGCCACCTAATGGCTTGCTGGTCCCCAATATTTTATGGTAATTATCTAACTCCTGCCAGCAAATAGGCAAATGGAAAGAGTTACCTTACACCCAATATTACTATTATTATTTTTTAGCCTCAGCTCTACACCCTCCTTTATTGATTCCTTTTCTCCTGCCCATGTGCTCCTAGCCATGCAACCTGAACCTAAGGAATCTCTGACTACTCCTCTGGACCTTGCAAATGAACCTCCACCTATCCAACCTCCCACTCCTGCTCCTTGGCCGTCTGCCCCTTCACCTCCTCCTCTCTGATATCAGGCTGCTCCAACCACCTGGATCTAGCTCCAACTTTTACCCCTCCTATCACTTGCTCAAGAGCTGCTAAGGGACTTGACTCCAGTCATGTCAACCTGGCAACTATTCTCCCTTTGCAGGAGGTGGTCAGGGTGATGGACTGGTTAAGGTTGACGTCCCTTTCTGCCTTGCAGAACTTTCTCAGACAGAAAAAAAAACCTGGGCTCTAATACCTCTAATTCTGCTTCCTTTATTAAACAATTCATATATATATATATATGATACTTGCTAATAACCTACTTCTTGAGGAGTGCAGATGAGTTTGGGAGCAGGCTAGGCCACATGTAGACAAAGTTCATCAAATTAATGCTGCCCATCCACCTGGGGCTGAGGTGGTTCCTGATCAGGACCCACATTGGGTATCGGGGACTATGGGGGTCCAGCCCCTCGATAGCCCTCTCCCAGGGAGGGGAAAGAAACCATAATCAGCTGATAATTAATCTTTGATGAAAACAAATGAATCTATGTACACTCTTAGTCCATACACTTTATTATTCTGTGTCATTTTTTCTCTACACAGCTTCTATTCTGCTCTCATGTCTAGCTCCTTTCTTGCTTGATTTCTCCCTACCTTAATCTGCTGACCCCTCTAAGTTGTATCTTAATTCTCTCATCTTAGTTCTGCCCCATCTAGGTTCTTATCCATCTAGTTCTTTCCCATCTCAGCAGCTCTCTCATCTCCTTTTTTCTGTCTTGTTCTTCCCCATCGGGCTCTTCCTCATCTTCCATCTCATTCCTCTAGTCCTCTTTTCTCACCCTTCAATCTAGTTCTTCCTTGTCTCAGTTTGTACCTCTCAAGTTTTTACCCATCTAGTTCTCCCATTCTCTTTTCTCTTCTCTGTCTCCTTGTTCTCTCAGTTCTCTCTAAGTCTCTCTCAAATCTAGTTATAAACCCAAGCAATAGCAATCCTCTGGCCTAGCAAAGTCACCAGGCTTGAATTATACAGGGTCATAAAGGTAGATAAGAATTTTCCTCAGGTAGTGATTGTCAGGCCTTCTTTTATAACCCCAAATGGGAGTGGTAAAAAAGGAGGTTAACTGAGTGCTAACGATCGGTTAGTATATCAAAAAGGGGATCTATGTGCTCAGTATATATTCCTAGAAGTGGTTGGGAAAGAAGTTAGGGGTCTATTAGTAAGGTTGTATAAGAAAGGAGGGTCTCACCCTGAATTGCATAAGAAATAAAGCTATCCCCTGACCTAGGAGACAGGTGTTTTTTCTAATGGCCTTGGATGCTTGATAGGCATTTTAGATAAATACACTGTTAGGGGTTCTTGGAAGCATGCAAGAAAATCATTTTAGGAACGAGCTAATATATAAAAGCTAAAATATCACCAAGACTTCTTAAGCCATGGCTTGACCTTTGGAGAAGTCCTTGACTTTTCCAAGTAGTAGATTTTGTGATAGTAGCTGAATTCCATTATGTTTTCCTGTGGCTTGCAGCAATTGGGATTACAATAACCCAGGTGGCTCTCCAGCCAGGGATTGGTTTACCACCTGCCTCCTGGCAGGTCTTCATAAGGCTTGCTTCACACCAGTAAACTATGAAAAGCTAAAAAAAGTAATTCAAGATAAGGGAGAAAATCCATCTCATTTTTTTAGAACAGCTTTCAAAGGCTGTCTTACAATATGCTAGTCTGGATCCCGAAAGTCCAGAGGGAAGACAGCTCCTTATGACCCACTTTGTCTTGCAGAGCTTCCCTGATATTAGGGCTAAACTTCAGCATCTGGAGAGAGGGCCTCTGACCTCACAGGCAGAAGTCTTAGCATTGGCTTTTAAGGTGTACCATGGGAGAGATGAGAAAGCCCATAGACAGAACTACCAAATGCTGGCACAAGCTATCCAACCAGCCACCTGAAGGCCTCCAGGTCCCTGTTTTAAGTATGGTAGAGAAGGCCACTGGGCTCGTGCCTGCCCTGCCCCGCGTGGGCCACCATCTGGGCCTTGTCCAAAGTGCCATCAGGAGGGACACTTGGCTACTTGTCCTGGTGCACAAAAACAAAACAAAACAAAACAAGTACACCCCCCTCCAAAAAAAACCCACAGTATACTGAGGAGGGGGCAGAATGAATACTTCATAGTGTGACCACACTCAGGGAGAGAATACAGGAATCTGCAGAGCATAGATTTTTCTTTGCATACCTGTTAAGAGCTCTAGTTCAAAGTGTATTCTTAGGACAAAAGATGAGGTATATGAACAATTCTAGTCAGTGTGTTATTACGTTAATCCTTGTCTCAATTCTCAGTTTACAAGTGGGTTCAAGAAGTTCCTCAAGGACTTTTTAAGGGGACAGACTGCCATTCAAGAGATGGTTATTCCTACTCTAGGGTGCATCTTCCTTCTCCTAAATGGATAATTGCTTTAATCTGGAAAATGAATCTTCTAAATTCCCTATTCCAAGTATTAAATGGATGACTTAGCTCCAGACTTAGAACAGGATGCACATCTTGCCTCATCTCACTCCCCTCTGTTGATCATATTTTATCCAGTCACACCCAATGCTAAATCTGTCCTATGATCCAGCCTGGCCAGCATATCCGGTGCTCAGGACATGTCATGACTCTGTCATTTAATTCTAACTCATTTGTACTCACCTCAATCCTCAGTCTGAGCCTGGGTCCTTCATCCAGTCCCTGGCCCAGCCTGAGGATCTCCATCTATACCTCCACAATCTTCAGGCTTTTCCAGCATTTATACCTTGCTGAGTCCATATCAGATACACAACCAATAAAAGAAGTCCATCTGTCTAGGTCTTATCATCAAAGGAAAAACAATATGAAATGTCAAACAGTATGCCTACCCATAAATCCACCGATCCTATATAAAACTGTCCAATGAGAATTATCTAGTTGAATCCATACAAGTTCTTAAAATAACAATCATAAACTGCACTAAAGATTTCAAGATGTTTAAAGGAGACAGAAACAAACATATAATGAACTTAAAGAGAATAGTAATAAATGCCTGAGTGATGCCCAAGAAAACACAAAACTGAATTAAATGATGTTGATCCAGAATTAAAGATTGAAATAGGAAACTTGTAGAAAATTAAAGCTGAATTGAAGAATGCTGTGGATATCACTCTATATAAATAAGACACTGATGGCCAGTGACCAGGCAGGAAGTATAGGCGGGACAAAGAGAGAGGAGAATTGGGGAAACAGGAAGAAGGAGGAGAGACACTGCTGCCACTGCCAGGACAAGCAGCATGTAAAGACGCCGGTAAGCCACCAGCCACGTGGCAAGGTATAGATTTATAAAAATGGGTTAATTTAAGATAAAAGAGCAGTTAGCAAGAAGCCTGCCACAGCCATACAGTTTATAAGTGATATAGTGTCTGAGTGATTATTTTATACGTGGATTGTGGGACTGCAGGGTTTGGTGGAACCTGGAGAGAAGCCCTCCAGCAACAGAAGAAGAAATTTTAAAGCTCAATAACCTAATTAAAAAACTCAGGAGAGATTCTTATACATAGGATGCCTCAGGTAGAAGATCAGGTCTTAAAGATAAAGTATCATCATTAGACCACAGAAGGAAAGACTATTAAAATTAAAAAGACAAAAACAAAACAAAACAAAAAAAAACAACCACAGACTCACATACAGGAAAGGAACATTCAGGGATTGTGGAACACCGTGAAAAGAACAAATCTTTTAAATGTAGAAGTAGCTAAGGGAGAAGAATCCCAGGTCAATAGCATAGAACAGGTCTTCAGCAAGGTTGTAGAAGACTTTCCTAAATTAAGGAAACATATACCCATACAGATATAAGAAGTGCACAAAACACCAAATAGACAAGATGAGAAATTCCCCATGGAATATTATAGTTAAAACACTAAGTAGAAAGAACAAAAAAGAAGTATTGAAAGTTCCAAGAGGAAAAACATAAGTAATATATAAAGAAAACCCATCAGAACAACATCTTTCTCAATGATGACTTAAACACCAGAAAGATCAACAATGTACTTCACATAGTAAAAGACCACAGAAGCCAACCTGGACTACTGTAGCAGCAAAACTATCTGCTATTGTTATGGGAGAAAGAAAAACTTTCTGTAATACATTCAGGCTAAAATAATTCCTGTTCACCAAACCAGCCCCATGGACAACACTGGAGGCAATGTGACAGAGTAGAGAAATAATAAGCATAGCTGAGATACTTCAGAAAGAAAGTAAATGAAGGTATAATTACTGAAACACAAACTACAACTAAGAAGACAAACTGCAACAAAAATCATGGCAATCATTGCACAGTTTTCAAAAATAATTTTAAGTATTATTGTTCCAAACTCTGGATTCAACCAACAGACACAGAGTAGGCAAATGGATGAGGAAACAAAAGCCATCTTTGTATTATATACAAGAAACTCATCTTAACTTTAAAAACTGGCACCTCCTTAAAGTTAAAGAATGGACAAACGTATTCCAAGCAAATGGAAAAAGGAATCAAGTAGGTATTCATATCCAAATATCTGAAAAAATATATGTCAAACTGAAAATGATCATAAGAGATGAAGAGGTCACTTTATTCTAATAAAATGAACAATTAAGAAGACATTACGACCCTCTGAGACCACACTGGTCCCTGAGACAGAGCCTGTCAGTGTCGATTAGACTAAGAGGTGAGTCTTTGTTCTCCTAGCAGATCACCCCAGCCTCTAGGCCTTGGGCTCAGGGGCACAATCCCATGCCCACACACCACCACCCATTGCAGACCTAATCTCAGGCCAACATGCAAGTCTTCTGTAGGCAGGCCAAACTCCCACCAGACTCTATAACTTACAAGCCCTCTCCCCAACCCTCCCAGACTACACTGATCCCTGAGATAGAGCCCACCAGCACTGATTGGACTAAGAGAGTCTGCCAGAACTTATTGGACTAAGAGGACCAAGAGCTCAGATTGGACCAAGAGTGTTGATTGGACCATGAAAGACGCGCGCCCCCCCCAGACACAGACACCACTTGCACCAAGTGGAGAAAGAGATGGGTAGATGCCAGTGCAAAAATATAGTCAGCAAAATAAAGACCAATAATGGCACCACCTGAACCTAGTAGTTCTACATCAGCAAGACCTGAACATCCCAAAGCAGAAGAAGCAAAAGAAACTGACCTTAAAAATGACTTTAAGTAGATGATAGAGGCCTTCAAAGAGGAAAAGATAAACAAAAAATTGGAAAAAAATCAATAAATCCCTTTAAAAAAGCCAAGAAAACCAAGAAAAAGCAATTAAACAGGTGAAGGAAACAGTTCAAGATTTGAAAACTGAAACAGAGATAATAAAGAAGACACAAACTGAGGGAATATTTGCTGTGGATATTGTTCTATATAAATAAAACACTGGTGGCCAGTGACGAGGCAGGAAGTAGGTGGGACAAGGAGAGAGGAGAATTCTGGGAAGCGGAAGGCTGAGGGGAGAGACACTGCAGCCACCGCCAGGAGAAGAGCATGTAAAGAAGCCGGTAAGCCACCAGCCACGTGGCAAGCTATAGATTTATAAAAATGGGTTAATTTAAGATATAAGAACAGTTAACAAGAAGCCTGCCACGGCCATACAGTTTATAAGTGATACAAGCGTCTGAGTGATTATTTTATAAGTGGATTGTGGGACTGCGGGGCTTGGGGAACCTGGAGAGAAGCCCTCCAGCTACAAATGGCGCCCAACGGCTCGAGTTTCCACCTTAAACCTGAGAATATTTAATAACCAATTCTAAAAAGAGCCAAAACCAGGTTCCTGCTTCATGTCTCATATGGGCAGCTAGACCCTGCAAAACGCAGGTTTGAACACCGGCGGGTTCCTGGCATGTGCGTTTGACCAGCAGTATGGCGGAAATGAGGCATCTGCCAGCGGCACATTACGCTGTGTGGTAGATTTATTCTTTACTAGTATTAAAAAAAAAAAAAAGGTTTCTGGGCTACACGCTGCTTTGATAAAAGCGTAGACCTACTATTTCTGAGACTTGATGATTCCCAGAGCTGGCGGAAAACGTACCACTGCCATGTTGGGAAGCTGAAGTGGGCGGAGCCAGCAGTCACAGCGCCGTTTCAGTCTTAAAATACTACAGTTTAAAGCAATAGATTCACAATATGTAGGCTTAAAAGAGACAAAAAAAGATAAATTAAGATAAATAAGCCACGTAAAGATGGCTACCACACAGAAAATCTGGATTATGTTGTCTTTGATATTTGTAACTAACAAAAAAAAACATTTGATTGCAAAAGCTGTTGAGTTATGCCAAAATGTATATTTTAAAGGGACCTTGACTTCAAAATTTGGATTTAAGGATATGTTGCTTTGGAAAAGAGGTTCTGCTTTTGTTTCCACAGAAAGCCAGAGGCTGTGGATTTGTTCCAGATTAAGATACATCAGGTTTCATCAGCCAAGACCCCCTGAAAGGTCTCCGATGACACCATGGCCCACATGATCCAACATCCAGAACAGTTTCAAGGCAACTGGTTCACACAATACAGCCTCACGGACTACCCCATAGGCCTAAAGTTTTCTTTGCGTCCCCATAAGATACAGCACCCCCCTCCAACAGGAAGTAGTAAGAGATGCTACGCCCAAATTCCCAAATATACCAAGCTGGCTTTAGAGGTGGAATTGGCTCACTCCCCCTCTAAACCCAGACATATTGCTTTAAAAAAAAAATGGTTAAGAGATTCTTGTGTCCCAAATCAGAAGAGCCCTCTGGTGTGGGACAGAGAAAAACCAATATTTTTATTTAAAACAGATTGATTATAAATGTGATCTCTTTCTAAAAAAGAAAAGGGGATATAATATAGATATATAGGAGGATATAGAGATGATAAGATAAAAGGATAGATTAATTAACCTACTTTTAAAGAACAACTTGTTTAAAATGTTTTACATTGGTATAGATTTTAGTTTATGTTTAAAATGTTTTACATTGGTATGGATTTTAGTTTATTGATACAAACTTGAAGTTAATATTGTTATACTGTGTATATATATATTTCTATTCTTGTTTGAGGTATTATGTTTATGTAACTCATTTAAAATTGTAATGGATAATTCAAAATAGATTAATAATTAGTCATCTATGATAATCATATCTGTAGCCATGTTAGTTAAGTTTTCTAGGTATACATAGATATATTTCAGATAGATAGGTAATCTTCAAACACTTCATAGACCTAGAGAATATGGCATTTAAATAACTTAAAATTCTGTTGATGTGAGACACAATTGCTCCTGGCTGCACCAATTGATCCCGAGAGAATGTTGGGCTTCTAAGACATTTCTATTTGGAAGTTTGTCTTTTTGGCACAAAATGGCCTACTGGGCAAAGAACTGCCCTTGCCTTGATGGCTGACAGTACAAATGCAATGCTGTCCTTTCTGGACAAGCGGGACACAAGGAAAGTGACCACTGTACTCTGCCAAGACAGGGTTGTAGCTTGATTTTTTCGCCTTGCCCACAGTCAGGACAAATCTCTGTCACCCGCCAGTCCCACAGCCGCTCAGACCCAACCAAGTAAACACAGAGACTTAATTTGCTTACAAACTGCATGGCCGTGGCAGGCTTCCTGCTCTGGTGGCTTACTGGCGTCTTCACATGCTGCTGGTCATGGCGGCGGCTGTAGCCTCTCTGGTCATTGCGGCGGCTGCAGCGTCTCCTTCTGCCTTTCTGTCCTTTTATCCTGCCTAGCCACGGCCGATCAGGTTTTATTTATTAACCAATCAAAGCAACTTGACATACAGACCATCCCCCAGCACAGCCAAGTGCAGACCATCTCAAACACCTGCACTCAGGCCCATGGTCCTAATCATCCTCTATACGGACCTGCTGGGTAACGCCACAAAGAACCTGAGAATGGGCTCCCACAGGACCTACAGAACATCCCACAGCACAGGGTAAGATGGTCTCTCAAAATTCCTGCTTCTAAAAATGGTCTGTCAGATATTCTAGGCCTGTAGCCAATCTGAATGCACCAACAATGCTGAGAAACATTAGGTGACTGTCCAGGCTGCCAGCTGTCTTGGTCTACTCTTGCAAGATTCCCGAAAGTTGCTTTCATCCATCTACCATTTCTCAGGTACCATTATGTTCCTTCTCAGGTCTTTGATGTAGTTGAAAACTAGATAGTTGTAATTTCCTCAGTTATGATAAAAGATAAGTTAGATATAAAACCTTAAACTCACAAATATAAGATAGATAGAACATCTTCTTTAATATTGTAACTATAATTCTTCCTCGGTAATTGTTTTGTTATATATAATTTTACCATGTTAAAGTTAAAACCTTCCTTTTTTTAAAAAAAAAAGAAAAAAGGGCAAGTGCTGTGGATATTGTTCTATATAAATAAAACACTGGTGGCCAGTGACGAGGCAGGAAGTAGGTGGGACAAGGAGAGAGGAGAATTCTGGGAAGCGGAAGGCTGAGGGGAGAGACACTGCAGCCACCGCCAGGAGAAGAGCATGTAAAGAAGCCGGTAAGCCACCAGCCACGTGGCAAGCTATAGATTTATAAAAATGGGTTAATTTAAGATATAAGAACAGTTAACAAGAAGCCTGCCACGGCCATACAGTTTATAAGTGATACAAGCGTCTGAGTGATTATTTTATAAGTGGATTGTGGGACTGCGGGGCTTGGGGAATCTGGAGAGAAGCCCTCCAGCTACAAATACTGGAAATGGGAAATCTGAGTAAATGAACAGGAACTACAGACGCAAGCATAACCAACAGTGGTATTAGGGTGAGCCTAGTTGCCCAATGTTTCCTGGCGGGAATTTAGATCTTCCACTGCCCTTTCCCATCTTTCACGCTGCACAGCTACATTAAAACTGTCACACGAAGCAGCATTTTTATCATAATGATGAAAAGAATGAGTGACATCACTAGCAAGCAGAATATAAGCCACATGTTGCTGCTACTCATGCATAGACCATGGCCAGTGTTCACTGTGAAGGAGCAGTACATCTAACTTTGTAACTGGAGGTGGAGACGGCTGTAATGGTGTGGCTGTTCCATGTCTTTCCTCTTCACCAGCTGACAGGCACTTGGTGGTTCCCGTTTCTTGGCTATTGTGAACAGCACTGCTGTGAGCATGTGAGCAAACCTCTGACACACTGGCTGTGTCCTCTGGATTTGTACCCAGGAGTGTGATTGCTGGATCTCATGGTGGCCAAATCACTGTTTCATGAATAGCCTCCTTTTATTTTTCCATAATATCAGGATATTTATGTGCATAATTTTTGTTACTATTTAATCAGTGAAAATTAATCTAACTTTAAAAAAGTACTGTAAATCTGGCCATAAGCCCAACCTCATGGTTGGGGAGCTCATTACTCCCATGGATGTACCTATAATTATTATGCTAAATGAACTAGGTATGAAAAGTCTCTATATTCCTATGTTCATTCCCATAGATTAGTTTAGCTCTCTGACCTCATCAGTCTCATGTTCAGTTTAGTGTGGTTTACAGAGAAACTCACAATTGTTCAAAGAGCAGAGAGTGAATGCCAATGGAGTGCTCAGTCACTAATGGGACATCTGTATCACCCTCTTCCCCTTGATGAGGGAACACCATGAAAGAAGAGCAGAGAGGACCAGAGTGAAACAGTGTGTTCTGGACAAGAGCAGACTGCTGCACTCAGGAACTCACAGAGTATTTGGCTGCTGCTATGAGACCTGTACAAGATCAAGCCCATCACATTCCAGCGCAGAGGGTCGAGGGGCTCATGTGCCCTCATCACTAGCTGAGGAGCTGTGGGGAGTTGATGGTTTCTGATGAAGGAGTCTGTTTTCTCTACAGGCATGGATCCTGCTGTTTCCTGTGCTCCAGTGGGTGGATACCTACTCTGCAATATATGTACAGTTCCAATCAGTATATGCACATCTCCAATCAGAGTAGGTTTTTTTTTATTTTGGTGAATAACAAAGCTGACAAGTTGGTAGCTGATGGTTGATCTGGAAGGACATAGAGGAAGGATCTGTGGTAAATATGATCAGAATACATCATGAAATTCTCATGGAATTCATAAAAATGTTTTTAAAAATTCAATTAAACTGAGAGATGAAAAGGAGACATGTTCAGATTCCTTACTGCTAATGAGTGTAACCAAGTCCCCTGTGGTTGTTCCCGCATCCACAGGCTTTAGGTGTGAACTGCAGTCTAATAATCCAGAGGCTGCGAGAAGCCACTAGGACATGTTTTGGTAATCAGCTGGTGGACCACAGCTGGTCCATCTGGGGCCCCAGTGTGCAGGAAGCCTGCTGCCACACCTCACTTCCCCCTTTACCCCTGGCTGCTGTCCTGCTCACTGCAGGCCGGGGTCCAGGACCTGCTCTGAGGGTTTTCTAGTTTGTGAGCAGATCAGTGCTCAGACTCTTTCAAGTTAAAGTTATTGGTTCTTCATTGGACTGTGAAGATCACCCATAATATAATGTATCTTATCTTTGGGCCCAGTGTGTTCGAGGTCCAAGTATTGACCACTGGACTGTGAAGATCACCCATACTATGACATATTTTGTCTTTGGCCTAGTGTGTCTGAGGTCTCAGTATTGACCATGTGGAGGTACCTGGGATTTCTCTGGAATGTGGAAAGTCTGGCCATTCTTGTGAGCCACGTTCACTTCCCAGGCAGAAGCCCTTCATATTTGACTGATATCATCAATGAGACATTTATTTGCCCTGTAGTCTTTCCTAGCTATTCAGGAATTTTGTGTATTATAACTAAACCTCTGTGTGCTGATGGTCAACCTATGTGTCTGTACACACAAGTGTATCTCTGGGAGCACTTATGAGGAAGGATTCTAAAGCCAGTCCTGGAGCCTGCACGTTTTCCTGGTTTATATGAGACCAAAGCCAGGGTAATTTGAGGGGCTTGAAGTTTGTTGTATGTAGTTCGTCCTTATCTGACTCTATAGTGTTAGAGGTCATAGTGGCTGTAGCTACCTTCACATCTCTGTGGTTTGACGAGGCTGTCTTTTCCTGCTTGTAGAATATTCTGTTAATGACAGATGGAGGTTTGGAGGTTGGAGCAAGCAGGCAGAAGAGCAAAAGGCATGTTTCTGGTTTTGAAGATGTGGACCCTTGCTCTATTTGACAATGTTGGACCCCAAATTCCTATGCTGTGAGGTACAACAAAACCCACCATAAGAGTTTATTAAGGGAAGGGAAGAGAAGGGATGTGATAGGCCTATGGGGGATGACTGTGCAGGAAGAGGGAGGAGGGATAAGTGGAACCCGCTTCTATAGGTTCCCCCCACATATGCACATATGGGCTTATGTAGCTATGCCACACATACACATATATTACATGATCATGCTGCACCCAAATTACATGATCGCACAGCACACAGATTACATAGGACATAAGGCTCTGGGATGACTAAACATCTTGCCAGTGCACGTGAGGGCATCAGCTGGCAGAGTGGCTAGGAATTCTAACATTCCAGACTCTTTTTCTTTCTTTCTTTTTTTTTTTTTTTATAAAAAATGGTGGGTGAACGGAAATGCGGGTATCATGTCTCCCAAAACTGCTTCCAGCTGACTTGGTGGGCATCAGTTAACTTTTGGGGGTAGGGAAGGGGGCTTTTGGGGTAGCCAGACATCCTGAGGTCATTGTCCTCCACTGCTTTGGGCTCTGTGACTGTTTGGGTCTGACAAGGTGCTGGTGAGGCAGAAGAGGGAGTTTATAAAAAAAAAAATTAACCTTGGAGGGGGGTCTCCCAGGAGTCCCAGGGTGAGAGAGGAGGATCCTGGGATCAGGAAAGTTTGAATTATACTTATTTGAGCCACCATGTGGTTGCTGGGACTTGAACTCAGGACCTCTGGAAGAGCAGTCAGTGCTCTTAACCTCTGAGCCATCTGTCCAGCCCGAATTATACTTATTTGAAATGGATCTGACCTGTCCAGGTGGATTTAAGCTAGCTCTGGAGCTTGAAAGAATTTTTAAACATTAAGAAGCTGCCACAGAGAATTTAAAATCTTGAGCTGGAAGCCACGATATCATAATGTTTAGTACTCTGATATCAGAATTTTATTGATTAATGTGTGTGTGTGTGTGTGTGTGTGTGTGTGTGTGTGTGTGAGAGAGAGAGAGAGAGAGAGAGAGAGAGAGAGAGAGAGAGAGAGAGAGAGAGAGAGAGAGAGAGACCTGGAACATGTTTTTAATTTTCACCTGAAATAAGTCTTATCTGAGATAAACCTCAAGGCACCTGCTTTCTTTGTTAGTTTAGCATCCAGGAGACACAGGTGGTCAATTGCTGAGGGCATTTAACAGTGATAGATTGTTATATTAAAGTCTGTTTTTTTATTTTATAATTTAATTTAATTTTACATATCAGCCATGGATTCCTTGTCCTCCCCATTCCCTCCCCCACCTTCCCCCAACCCACCTCCCATTCCCATCTCCTACAGGGCAATCCCAGCTGGATCAAGAGCAGAGAGGGAGAACAAGGAATAAGAGACCATGATAAATGAAGACCACATGAGAATAGGAAGAAGCAAAGTGCTAGAGAGGTCCACAGAAATCCACAAAGATACCCCCACAATAGACAGCTGGCAATGGTCGAGAGACAGCCTGAACTGACCTACTGTCGTGATAGGATGGCCAAACACCCTAATTGTCATGCTAGAAATCTCATCCAATGACTAAAGTCTGTTTTTTGCAGAGTCCAGACCCTTTTGAGTCTGGGTGTATAAATACCTCTGGACTGTTATTGTTCCTTGCTACCTGGGTACACTTGATGGTCCTTGGCCTCTGGCTCTATGGCGGTCCTGTAACAATTAGCTGAGTGGTTAATTAGAAGTTTGACTATGTTATTAGAGACACAGAGGGAAATGATGAAGCAGAATATGGTCAGTAGAGACAGGAGAGGGAACCAGGAAGGAAAAACTTGTGGGGTGAAACCTCATTCTTCTGGAATTGGTGACAAGTCAGTGGATCCTGGTGTCCCCTGGAACTTGAGAGAGCAGGGCCCTGTCTGTGTCACTGTGTATGAGGAGGAAATCTCCTGGGGTGAGGGTAAGATAAAAGGTTTCCGGTGAGACAGGTGAATCCAGTGGGGAGAGAATTCGAACTTAGCAGCTGTGGGGGTTATAAGGATTACCTTGAAGCATCCCTGCCATTTAGGGGGAAGGCGTGCAGAGCACTGGCCTAGAGGGGAAAGAAGGACCTGATCCCCAGTGTGGATTTGGGGTGGACATGGGTAATCACATGGCTGGGGTAAGGAATGGTGGGTGGGAAAAGGTTGGCTCTGATATTTGGAGTTGGGATCTGACTTTTGGCAAATTTCACAGGAGGCAGTAATAGTTCTTAAGAACTGTAAGTCCTCAGAGGTGGGCTGCAGGTGGGCTTTTACAAATTGAGACAGAGCAAGACTGTGGAAGAGCTGATGTAAATAGGCAGAATTTGCCCAGTGTCAGGGGTTCCCTGTGAGGATGTGTTGCACAGTATGGATTCCCTGTGGTGGGTGAGGTTGGTCTGGGCCCTGGAGGGCCGCTGTCTTAGCTGCCTGCTCAGCCTCGTTATTTCCCTTAGAGATGAAGGAGCTTTTGGTCTGATGAGACTGGCAGTGGATAATTTCTATAGCCTTGGGGAGGTGGGAAGCCTTTAGCATGGCAATTATTTGCCTGAGTTAGATATGGATCCTCCCTTTGCTGTAAGTAGCCTGCACTCTTTCCAGATAGCAGTATGGGACAGGAGGATATGAAAAGCATATTTGGAGTCTGTGTAAACATTTAGAGATTGCCCCTGTGCCAATTGGAAGGCACAGGTGAGAGCTATCAGCTCAGCCTATTGGTTAGTAGTGTGGGCGGATAATGCCTGTGCTTCATCCACCCCAGTGTCTGACACTATGGCATAGCCCATTTTATGGGTCCCCTCATGTAAAAAGGAGCTGCCATCTGTGTACCAGGTATAAGTGGCCTGAGGCAGTGTGCCCTCCTGTATATGTGAAGGGTGGGGCAGTAGATCCTCTAAGGTTTCAGTGCAGGAATGAGAAGAAGAATAGTTAATGTTAGGTTGAGGAAGGAGGCTTGAAATATTAAGGGGTGGGCAAGTCTGGAAAGTAATTATGGCATCTTCCAATAATGACACTTTGAGAGAAAGAACCCGGGAAGGAGGTAAAGTGTGTAAGCCTTTTTAAGTTAAGAAATGGGACAGATTATGGTGGGAGAAGATAGTGGTGGGTGACCCAAAGTTTAGCTTCTTTGACTCCTGAATAAGGAATGCAGCAGCTGCTAAAGCACAAATGCAAGGTGCCCAGCCCTGGGTGGTAAGGTCTAACTTCTTTGACAGATAGGCTACAAGGTACAATGGAGGGTCCCAGCCAGTGCCCTAGGTTTCCAATGGCACATCCCTCTTTTTCTGTTAAATAGAGAGAGAAAGGATGAGTTAGGTCTGGGAGGTGAAGTGCTGGGGCCTGGAGGAGAGCCTGTTTGAGCTTCTGGAGGGGTTTAGTAATGGGGTGAAGGAGGGATTCACGGGGGGAGCCTAGAGCTGTCTCATATAAGGGATGAGCAAGGAGAGAAAAAGATGGAACCCAAGACCATAAGAAGCCCACTATTCCCAGAAAGGACAGAATCTTCTGTTTAGTAGAGGGATTAGATGCTTTCTATCTACAGTGATAATTTTATTGTTTGGAGTAATGGTTAGACCCAAATACATGACCTGAGGAGTGGACAGCTGAACTTTGGAGGGCAAGACCCTATAATCCCAGCTGGATAAGACATTTAGGAGAGCAGAGGTGTTAGTTTGGCTCAGTTGTAATGACAGGCTGCAGAGTGGAATGTCATCTACATATTGTATGAGTTTAGAGCCAGGGAGGGACAGAGAGAGCAGGTCAGAGGCCAGGGCCTGACCAAATAGGTGCGGACTGTCCCTTGAATCCCTGTGGCAGAACAGTCCAGGTCAGCTGCATAGACAGATGAGTGTCAGGGTCAGTCCAGGTGAAAGCAAAGGTATTTTGAGACTGAGGGATGAGAGGAATAGAAAAAAAAATGCGTCCTTGAGATCTAGGACTAAAAAGTGAGAGGTCCCTGGAGGGATACTGGAGAGAAGATTATAAGGGTTAGACACTACCAGATGGAGAGGGACCACTGCAGAGTTAATGATCCAGAGGTCTTGAACCAGGCGGTAGGTTCCATTAGACTTCATAACTGAAAGTATGGGAATGTTAAAAGGTGGAGAGGTTGGGCAGAGCAGCTTTTATCTGAGGAGGTCAGAAATGATGGGCTTAAGTCCTCTAAGGCTCTGAAGTGAGAAAGGGTACTGAGCTTGGGTAATGTACCTGGTAGGGTCCTGCAACTGGATAATAATAGGGGGATGGTGCCTAGCAATAAAAGGGTTCTGGATGTCCCAGACTTTGGGGTCCACCTGAGAGGCTGTCAAGGGAAATGAAATGTTAGAGCTAGTAGGCTGGGTGGCTAAGAGGAGAAGGAGAGGAGCTGCTGATGAGTCTGGAGTAAGGAAAATGGGGGGAGCAAATGAAATAAAAAGTCTCTTCCCCTTAGGTGCACAGGGCAGGTTGGCACAACTAAAAATGTGTGGGTGAGAGGGACACCCCTGAAAATACAATTAAGAGGTAGAGTCTGGTGAGGTAGGTAAGGCTGTTCCTCTACCCCAACAATAGGGAGACAAGAATGAGAGGTGGAACCCCAAAACTCCCTCAGGACTGAGTAAGTGTCTCCAGTGTCCAAAAGGAAGAAAATGGATCACCCTGATACTATAATGGCTACCCTGGATTCCCTGTGAGAGATGGATGGGCTGGGAACAGGGCACATTCAATTGTCCATTGCCAAGCCTAGGAGATCAGCTGGAGGGTGATCTTTGTTTGATGTCCCCATGCCACGAGGTGCACAGGGGCAGTCAGCTGACCAGTGTCCCTCTTGGTGACACTTTGGACAAGGCCCTGATGGTGGCCTGAGTGGGGCAGGGCACACACAAGCCCAGTGGCCTTGTCTACCATATTTAAAACAGGGACCTGGAAGCTTTCAGGCAGTCAGTTGGATAGTGTGAGCCAGCATTTGGCAGTTCTGTTTATGGGCTTTCTCATCTCTCCCATGGCACACCTTAAATGCCACAGCTAAGACTGTGTGTCAGGGGCCCCCTCTCCAGATGCTAAGGTTTAGCCCTGATGTCCAGGAAGCTCTGCAAGACAAAGTGGGTCATAAGGAGCTGTCTGCTCTCTGGTCTCTCAGGATCTAGGCTAGTATACTGTAAGAGAGCCTTTGTAAACTGTTCTAAAAAATGAGATGGATTTTCCCCCTTATCTTGAATTACATTTTTTTTTTTAGCTTTTCATAGTTTACTGGTTTGAAGGAAGTCTTACGAAGACCTGCCAGGAGGCAGGTTATAAACCAAGTGTGGTGGTATTCTAATTGTACTGAAATGTGATTTTGATTTTAATAGACCCAGCAGAAATTGTCATACCTTTAACTAAGGACATTGAAAAATTATGGACAGAAAGTGAACCTTGGCAAAGAGCTTGCAGTAATTTCTTGGGAGAAATTAAAGGCAAATATCCCAAAAGTGATATAATTGATCTTATAAAGAGAACTGATTGGATCTTGCCTTGAATTGTAAGGCAAAAACCCATATCTGTAGTTTGTACATTTTATACAGATGCCAACAAACAAGAAAAGGCAGGTTACAAATCAGAAAATTTAAGTAAAGTGGTTCAAAGTCCTTATAATTCAGTTCAAAAATCAGAATTGTATGCTATTCTGTTGGTATTAATGGATTTTTCAGAACCTCTCAACATAGTAACTGACTCTCAGTATGCTGAAAGAATAGTATTACATATTGAGACTGCAGAATTCATCCCTGATGCTTCAGAATTAACTTTACTATTTATTCAATTACAAGATACAATCAGGAAAAGGAGTCATCCTTTATATATAACTCACATCCGATCCCATACTGGTCTGCCAGACCCTCTAGCACAAGGAAATGATGAGATTGATAAATTATTGGTAGGAAATGTGCTGGAGGACTCAGAATTTCATTAAAAACATTATGTCAATAGTAAAGGTTTAAAAAAGGATTTTTCCATAACCTGGCAACAAGCCAAAGAAATAGTAAAGAAATGTCCTACTTGTTCCTTCTACAATCAAATGCCATTACCAGCAGAATGTAACCCAAAGGGTACTCAGAAGAATGAAATCTGGCAGATGGACGTGTTTCACTTTGCAGAATTTGGAAAATTGAAATATGTACACCACACCATCGATATTTATTCAAGATTTCAATGGGCAACTGCTCTGAGTTCTGAAAAAGCTGATTCTGTAATCATTTGCTAGAAGTTATGGCCATCATTGGTATACCTGCACAAATCAAAACTGACAATGCTCCATCATATGTCTCTGTTAAAATGAAACAGTTTTTTGCTTATTACAATATAAAGCATATTACAGGTATACCACATAATCCTACAGGTCAAGCAGTTATAGAAAGATCAAACAGAACTCTAAAGGGTATGCTAAATAAACAGAAAGGAGCAACAAAAAACCCCAGAAATAGACTGCATAATGCTCCATTAACTTTGAATTTTCTGAATGCCAATGAGAAAGGAACAACAGCTGCAGAGAGACATTGGATAATAGAAAAAACTACAGAATTAAATCAGCCTATATACTTTAAGGATGTGCTGACCTCAGAATGGAAACCAGGGTTGTATTATGTTGGGGACGAGGTCTTGCTTTGGTTTCTACAGGAGAAGATAAGCTGTGGGTACCATCAAAATTGATAAAGGTTCGATTTGAACAAGAGAATCCTCTTAATTAGAGGAGGTAATAGTTCATCAACCAGCATGAGCATCTAATTTAAACTAACTTGTACCAGTAACACATGCCTTTTCATTTAATCAGATAATAACTTGCCAAAAAGGAACATCCCCAAAATTAGTCTTGGGGAAAGGTTTTTGTTTTTGTCTTTTAGGAGAATGAAGGTTAAGGAATCTGAAGAACACTGGACAAATGAGACAACTGAAGAAAAGGGACAAATCATCTATCCCAGGAAACAGAGTGAAACAGTGTATGGGTATATATTATCTAAAAAATTTTATGTCTTTCTAAATGTTTGTTTCTGCTTTTCTCTAAAGATTTAACACTATTAGTCTTCTTCTTCTTCTCCCCCCCCCCGAGACGTGGTTTCTCTGTGTAGTTTTGCGCCTTTCCTGGAACTCACTTGGTAGCCCAGGCTGGCCTCGAACTCACAGAGATCCGCCTGGCTCTGCCTCCCGAGTGCTGGGATTAAAGGCATGCGCCACCACCGCCCGACACTATTAATCTCCTAATAGTCCCAGTTCAATTAAAATTTAAAGCTGACTTTGGAGTTGAAGAATGGCTCTCTCCTTCTTTAAACTCAAGCATGTTGTTAAAAGGAAAATGCAAACTCCCTGTATCATGCCAGAATAAAAGAGCCATCTTCTGCTATGGGACAGGACAAAAGCCAAATTAATTAAGGGACTATTCTACTACTAATCTCAACTCTTTGATTTTATTTTGATTCTTTAAACCTTTCTTAAAGTATGAATTTTATATCAAAATTTACAAGATTAACACACACACACACACACACACACATATATATATATATATATATATATATATATATATATATACATTTTAAACTTTGTTAAGATATGAATGGTCATATAGAGTACTAACTAATTCTAGAAAAAAAGGCTTCAATTAGGTGCATATATATGTCTTTGTGTTCCAGTCTCTTATCAGTTTTCTGCAGGAAATCACAGCCAGGCCTAACATCAACTGAAGTCTCCAGAAAGAAGATGGGGCCCAACAACAACAACAATTCCATGTGGACAATAATAATATCACTAAGCTGACAAACATCATCTATAGAACAACTTTGAACTACAAGGTGCTCAGAGCAATTTTGAGATGAGTAGCTGAGATGATCCAGTCTCAAAGACTACTTGAATCATGACTTGAGATAAACCCTGAACTTTGGCATTATACACAGACTGGTTAATGAAGGATATAGTTACCTTTCCTAGAATTTGACAACCTAAAAATTTTTTTTCAGGATAGAGATAACTTCGCCCATACCCAGCAGGAAGCAATTTTAAGAATGCAACGCCCACATTCCCAAAGAGGTGGTGTGGGGCAGGTGGTTTTTTGGTCTTTTTAATGGGTTTTGGGTCTGGGATAATTTTCATTGTTTAGGGGGGTTGGTTACAAGTTGTTGTCAAGGGTTAGGAAAAAGGCTAAGCAAAGGAGATTAGATTTAAGGTTCTTGTTTAAAAAAAGAAAGAAAAGAAAAAGACAATTACTAGTTTTAAATACTTTACATTGCATTGGTTTGTTTTATATTGTATACAAATTTGAAATTGATATTGTTAGAAAATGCTATATGTATATTGCCAATTGTATTTATACCATTCATTTAACAATATAATGCAATTTTCTGATCCTTGAATGTTATTATTACCAACTATTAGGATATGAAGAAATGAAAGTTAGTAGTTAGACATTACAATAGAACTTGTAGTCATATTAGATATGTTTTAAAAATTGAGCAGAGATGTTTTAGACAGGTCATCTTCAAACCCTTCAGAGATCTACAGAATATGGCATTTAAAATGTTTTAATAACTTAGAAATTTTTCTTTTTTGAGACATGTCGGCTCCTGGCAGTACCAATCTACTTCAGAGAAAATATGGGCATTGAAGAAACTGCATATGGAGTTAACTTTTATTGTGGCAAAAGTTTGGCCACTGGACAACAAAGTATCCTCGAATCAACAGGACAAAATGGACAGACAGGACATGAAACAAAGGACTACTGATTGTTGCCAAAACAAGTGTGGTTATGGCTTTATCAAAAGGCATTTTCTGAGGCCAAGACAATATGGCACCATCCCTGAAGTGGCCTTCGCAATCCAGAAAAGGAATAGTGCCCTTTTCTTCGAAGGCAGCTGAACAGGCAGTGGGCCGATGGCTTCTGTTGTGCAATGGAACAGCAGCTGGAAGTTCATGCCTCTCAATAGTAGACTGGCATTTAATAGAAGGATGTGGAGAAGAAGGGGATGCTGAGATGAAACCATATATACACAACCAAGAAGAATGGACAGCTGAGTTCAAAAACCATCAATAATTTCCAGAATTTAAAATCCTGAATCATGACAGGACACTAGTGGAATTCCGGTGTTTCTGGTACATGGACTGTTCTCACCCAATGTGAGGTTGAACTGTTGACCTTGTGTACATCCTACTTCACAAATGAGTCTGTCAGATACACTAAACCTGTAGGCTGAAGATGATGCCCCAACACTGTGGAGAAACCTCAGGTGACTGTCTAGGCAGCTGGCTGTTTCTGTCAACTCACAAATTTTTTAGAAGTTGCTTGCATGCACTTCCTGTTTTTATTTTTTGTTAGCTAATATTATTTCCTTCTTGGGTCTCTGAGGGAGTTGAAGATTAGTTAGTTATAGTTGAAGATTAGTTAGTTATAGTTGAAGATTAACTAGGATAGAAAGTGAATTAGATACATTTTGGACTTACCAAAATAGGATAGATAATGGAATTATTTTTTTCTGATTTGTCAAATACAAATGGACTAGACATTGTTTAGGTATTTATTATTTGTATATATTGTATATAGTTATTGTACTTTTGTATATAGTTTTTCTTATGTTATAACCTTTTTCTTTTTTTCTTTTTATTAAAATAGAAAAGGGGAAATGTGGTGGTATTCTAATTGTACTGAAATGTGATTTTGATTGTATGTTAATAAATAAAGTTGCCCAGGGGTCAGAGCTATTAGAGCCATAGCAAGAGTGTGGCGGTGGTGGCACACGCCTTTAATCCCAGCACTTGGTAGAAGAGCTAGGTAGATCTCTGTGTGTTCAGGGATACAGCCAGCATTGGAGACATATGCCTTTAATACCTGGGGGGCTGTACATACAGACAGTGACGAGGCAGTCACATGTTTGGGTTTACAACCAATGAGAAGGGAGAACAAAAGACTAGGAAAAGACATACACACAGGAAACAGGTCCTTTTCGGAGAGCTAGGACCACCGCAGGAGGAAGGGTGAGATTTTAGCTCTGAGCTCTGACCTCTCGGCTTTCTCTTTTACATTGGTTCTGTGTTTCTTATTTAATAAGATGGTTGGTTACATCTACAACCAATCCTTAGCTAGAGAGCCATCTGGGTTATTGTAGTCCCAATGTGGGTCCTAATTGGGAACTACTTCAGCTTTGGGTGGATGGGAAGCATTAGTTTGATGAACCTCATCTACATGTGTCCTAGCCTGCTCCCAAACCCATCTGTGCTCCTCAGGAAGTAGGCTATTAACAAGGAATATATATATATATATATATATATATATATATATATATATATATGTGTGTGTGTGTGTGTGTGTGTGTGTGTATGTATGTATGTATATGTATGTGTATATATACACACATATATGTATATATATACACACATATATGTATATATATCCATATAGATATACCATGAAAGTGAGGCTATAAGATTGGGTAATATATTGGAATTGTTTAATAAAGGAAGCAGAATTAGAGGTATAGGAATTCATTTTTTTTCTATCTGAGAAAGTTCTGCGAGGGGGAAAGGGATATGATCCTTAACCAATCCATCCACCCCTCTCACCTGGCAAAGGGAGAATGGTTGACAGGTTGGCATGGTTGGAATCGAATCCCTTAGCAGCCCATGAATGAGTGATAGGAGGGGTAAAGGTTGGAGCCAGATTCAGGTGTTTGTAGTGGCCCAATATTGGAGAGAAGGAGGGGACTAGAGGAGGAGCCAAAGGGGCAGAAACCTGAGGAGCACGAGCAGAAGGTCAGGTGGGTGGAGGTTTATTATCAGGGTCTAGAGTAGTAGTCAGAGATTCCTCAAGTTCAGGTTGCATAGTTAGGAGCATATGGGTAGGAGAGAAGGAATCAAGAAGACAGGGTTTGGAGCTTGGGCTAAAAAAAAAAAAAAAAAAAAAAAAAAAAGCTTGAGTATAAGGCACCTTTTTCCATTAGCCCATTCCCTGGTAGAAGTTAGATTATTACTGTAAAATATCCAAGGAGCCATTAGATAGCCATTTTTTATTGCTATCTAAGGGACATTTAGGCAATTTCTTAGTACAAAGGTGGACAAGCTTAAGATCTTTAAGTAAGGCATTAAGCTGAGAGGCTTAAGAATTTCTAAAAGATATCCCAGGGAAGAGGTAGGACTAATAGGGTTGGAAGCTTTATTTCCCATGACCATGGCAGAGAGAAAAAAATAAAAAATAAAAAAAACCAAATGTGATCCAAGTGTGATCTTATGTGTCCCCAAGATCAAATGAGGATTGGTGATTGGTACAAGTCATTCAATGCTTTGTCAAGCCAGAGAATGAGGGCCATGGCATACATAGCCCAGGACAAGGGTCCAACAGTGGCAGGTGCAAGTCATTCAATGATTCATCAAGTGCGAGAATGAGGACAGCACTTATACAGCCCAAGAACGGGGAGTCCGTCAGTGAGAGCAATATCTCAGACTGCAGTCATAGGAAATGGCTAGAGATTGAAGCCTGAGATGGGTGCCGACCACAGGACAGGGGTTCCTCTAATCGTGTGGACACCAAACAGATGCTGGATCATCTAAGGTCATTCTTACAGGCCCAGGGGACTTTATATGCTGGCTAGAAGGGAAAACTCATCAATCAAAGCAGCGGGTGTTGTGTGAATTGGTCCAGTGGTCAGGCAAATGGAAACATGGGCAGTCATAGATAGAGTAAATCTTGGTTCAGGGTCCGAGTGCAGAGCACCTGGAGGGCCTTCTTCGTCTTGGCACCAATGTTCACCCATGTTATTTATTATGCAACACAATGTTATTCATTAAGTGGTGCTATTTACAGTGAGAGAAAAGCCACGAGGTACAACAAAACCCATCATAAGGGTTTATTAAGGGAAGGGAACAGAAGGGATGTACATCGGCCTATGGGAATGATCATGCAGGAAGAGAGAGGAGGGATAAGTGGAACCCACTTTTATAGGTCCCCCCACACATGCACATAAGGGCTTAAGTAGCTACACCACACATTACAAATATATTTTACCTTTATTTATCACTGCCACGTACTTAATATACAGTATTCATATTTTGTTTTTCAAATATTGCTTCACTGATTATCATTTGGAAAATAATTATATTTTTCCCTTTATTGAAAAGAAATTCTTATATTTTTGATTGTGCATATAGCTTTTAATGGCTAAGCCATTAAAGTACAGAAACCAAGAAACAAAAAACCACCAAACAAAGATAAAACCAGATACTAGAATCCAGAATTACACTCCTCTCAAATCCAGATGCGTATATCCCTTTATAAAAACACAATAACATCCAGGACAATATATCTCATTAGAGCTCAACAACTCTACCACATAGGTCCTGAACATTCCAGCATACTTGAAACACAAGAAAAAGACCTTAAAACAGCTGGTATCTATATGATAGAGGTTCTTTTTTTTCCCCTCTTTATTTTATTAAGGAATTTTTTTATTCATTTTACATACCAACCACAGATCCCCCTCTCTTCCCTCCTCCTACCCCCCAGCCTACCCCTTCATTCCCTCTTCCAAAAAGGTAAAGTCTCCCATGAGGAGTCAGCACAGCCTGGTATATTCAGTTGAGGCAAGTCCAAGCTCCCCTCCTCCCATATCAAAGTTATTCAAGGTGTCCCACTATTGGTAATGGGCTCCAAAAAGCCAGCTTATGCACCAGGGATGGATCCTGATCTTACTGCCAGGGGGAGCCTTAAGCAGATTAAGCTATACAACTATCTTGCTTATGCAGAGAACCTAGTCCAGTCCCATGGAGGCTCTATAGCATTAGTTCCCACTAGCTTGGTTTGGATGTCTCTATAGGTTTCCCCATCATGATCTTGATGCCCCTTGCTCATAGAATCCCTCTTCTCTTTCTTTGACTGGACTCCTGGAGCTTGGCCTGGTGCTTGGCTGTAGATCTCTACATCTGCTTCTGTGATAGATGTTCTTAAAGAGGAAATGAATAAATCACTTTTAAAAACCTATGGAAATACAAACAAACAGTGCAAAGAAATGAATAAAACCTTCCAAAACCTGAAAGTAAAAATAGAATCAATTAAAAATCAACAAATTGAGGAAAGTCTGGAAATGAAAAATTTAGGGACAATAACAGGAAGCACAGAGGCAATCCTCATCAACAGAATACAAGAGATAGAAGAATGACTCTCTTTGACTAATACATCAGTCAAAAAATGTTAAATCTAAAACACTCTTGCACAAATCATCCAGGAAATCTAGGACAGTATGAAAATACCAAATTTAAGAATACTAGGAATGAAGAAAAGAGAAGAAACTCAGGTCAAAGGTACAGAAAATATTTTCAATAAAATCATAGAAGAAAATTTCTCTAACCTAAAGGAGATGCTTATGAAAGTACAAAAAGCATAGTAACAACAAATAGATTGGACCAGAAAAGAAAGCCCCTTCAGCACATCATACACTAAATGTACAGGACAAAGAATTTTAAAAGCTTCAAGGGGAAAAGACCAAGTAACATGTAAAGGCAGACCTATTAGGATCACACATGACTTCTCAGTGGACACTCTAAAGGCCAGAAAGCCCAGGACAGATGTGCTACAGACTTTAAGAGACCACAGATGCCAGCTCAGACTACCATACCCAGGAAATCAAACCTACAGAAGTTGTTAGAAAGTAAACTCCTATGTAAAGACGTTAATTACACCCAAGAAAACACAGGGAATAAATAATCTCAGACCAGCAAAGTCAAAAGAAGGGAGGCATGCACACACATATTCATACAATCAGACACAGACACACACTCACTCACATACACAGACACACACACACATTCACTCACTCACTCTGTCCCCCATACACAAAACAACAACAACAACAACAACAACAATAACAACAACAAAATAATAGACATCAACCATCACTGAACATTAGTATCATTTCTCAACATCAATGGTTTCAATTTCCTAATAAAAAGACAGAATAACAGAATGGATGTGAAAACAGAACCCATCTTTCAACTGTATCCAAGAAGCACCTTAACATCATGGGTAGACATTAACTCGGTAAAAGTTGGAAAAAGATATTTTGAGCAAATAGACCCAAGAAACAAGCTAGTGTAGCCACTTTAATATCTGAAAAATCAACTTCAAACCAAAATTAATCAGAAGAGATAGGGAAGGACCCTACATACTCATCAAAAGAAAATTCATCAAAGGGACATTTCAATTCTTTCCCCCCCTCAAAACAGTATTTTTCTATATAGCCCTGGCTGTTCTGTAACTCACTGTGTAGATCAGTCTGACCTCAAACTCACAGAGCTCCACCTGCCTCTGCTTCCTAAGTGCTGGAATTAAAGACCTGTGCCACTACTGCCTGACTGATATTTCAATTCCCAATATTTGAACTCCAAACACAAGTGCACACAAATTTGTAAAAGAAACACTACTGCAGCTTCAATCACATATTGATCCTCGAACACTAATAGTGGGATACTTCAGTACCCCATTCTCACCAATGAACATGTCATCCAGACAAAAACTAAACAGAAATGAGGGATCTTCCTGAAATTATAAAACACATGGACCGAACAGATAGTAACAGAACATTTCACCCAATCACTAAAGAATATACCTTCCCAGCACTTCATGGAACTTTCTCCAAAACTGACCACATACTCAGAGACAAACCAAGTCTCAACAGACACAAGAAAATTGAAATAAAAACCTGCATCTTATCTGACCATCATGGATTAAAGATGTTTATCAGCATCAAGAGAAACAAAAGAAAGTCTATAAACTCATGGAAACTGTATGAAAAATGACTCAAGACAGAAAATAAGAAAAAAAAACCATATGCTTTCTAGAATTGAATGAAAATGAATGCACAGCATACCCAAACTTGTGGGACACAATGATACTGTCCTAACAGGCAAATTTCTAGCATTAAGTGCATACAAAAAAAGAAAAAAGAAAATGGAGAGATCTCATATTAGCAACCTAATTGCACACCTGAATGCTCTGAAACAAAGGAAGAAATCAAACCTCAGAGAAGTAAAGAGCAAGAAATACTCAAACTCAGGGGTGAAATAAATAAAATAGAAACAACAAGAAAAGAAAAGGAATTCAAAAATCAATGAAACTAAATGTGGTGGTTTGAAAGAAAATGGCCGCCAAAGGGAGTGGCACTATGAGGAGGTGTGGCCTTGTTAGAGTAGGTGTGCTCTTGTTGGAGGAAGTGTGCCACTGTGGAGGCTGGATTTGAGGTCTCATATATGCTCAAGATACTGCCCAGTGTATCAGACCACTTCCTGTTGTCTGCATGTCAAGATGTAGGACATGTAGCTACTTCTCCAGCATGCCACCAGGTCGCACCATGATGGTAATGGACCTCTGAAAATGTAAGCCACCCCAACTCAGTGTTTTTCCTTTATAAGTGTAGCTGTGGTCATGGTGTCTCTTCACAACAATAGAAATGCTAACTAAGGCAGAAAGTTGGTAACAGGGACTAGGGTTTTGCTGTGATAGGCCTGACCATGCTTTTGTTTGAAGGAATATAAACATTGGGACTATGGATTAGAAAAGCAGTTGACTGTATAAAGTGCTGGTTAATGGGACATCCTACTAGGAACATGGAAGATAGTGGTGCTGAGTTTGATTTGAATTCTGGGGGCTGGCTCAAGAGCTCTCAGAGGAGAAGAATTTTAACGTATTGTCTAGAGATCATTCTTGTGACATTTTGGTGAAGAAAGTGACTGTTTTTTTTCTCTTGTCTGGGGACTGCCTGAGGCTAAAGTGAAAAGATTTGTATTAATTCCATTGCTGGAGGAAATCTCAAAATAGCCTAGTATAGATTGCCTAGGAGACTCCAAGATTTTAGAGATGTCAGAGTCATGGGACATCTTCTGAGGAAATCTACTAACAGGGAATGGAAATAGCCCAAGAGAAAAAAGTATGTTGCAGGCAACAAAGACTAAAGGAATTGGAAAGGAATCTGAAGAATGTTCTGACCTCAGACATGGAGATGCAGAGTTTGGAGTTTTCCAAGTGGGTTTTTGGTCTTGCTTTGGTTGATATTTCTTCATTATGTCCCCTTCCCTATGTTTTAGAATAATAATGTGTATTCTGTGTCATAGTATGTTGGAAGTATGTGATCTGCTTTTTGATTTTGATTTTACAGGTGATTACAGTTAAAAGATTGCATGAATCTCAGAAGAGACTTTGAACTTTGGACTTTTAAATAAGTTTGGGACTGTGGTAGACTATGGGAACTTTTGAAGTTGGACTAAATGCATTTTTTTGCATTATAATATGGCTACAAGCCTTTAGGGGTTAGGGAATGGAATATGGTGGTTTCAAAGAAAATGGCCCCCAAAGCAAGTGGCACTATTAAGAGGTGTGGTCTTATTAGAGGAACTGTGGAGACTGGCTTTGGGGTCTCATAAATGCTCAAGATACAGTCTAGTGTCTCAGACAACATTCTGATGTCTGTAATTCAAGATGTAGGACACTTGGCTACTTCCCCAGAACCATGTCTACCTACATGCTATCATGTCGCACCATGTTGATAATGGACTAAATGTCTGAAAATGTTAACTACCCCAATTTAATGCTTTTTTTTTTTATAGGAATTACTGTGGTGACTGTCTCTGCATAGCAATAGAAACCCTAACTAAGGCACAAAGAGTTGGTTCTTTGAGAAAAACAGCAAGAGTGACAAAACATTATTCAAATTAACTAAAAGGCAAAGAATCAAGATTCTAATTAACAAAATTAGAAATGAAAAAGGGGACATAATGAAAGACATCAAGGGAATCCAGAGAATAAGGACATATGTTAACAACCTGAACTCTTGCAAATTAGAAAACCTAAAAGAAATGGATAATTTTTTTCAGTATATGCCACCTACCAAAGTTAAATCAAGATCAGATAAACAATTTATCAGACCCTGTAACACTTAATGAAATTGAAGCAGTCCTTAAATTTTCCTAACCAAAATCATCCATCCAACCAACCACCCAACCAACCAACCAAACAACCAACCAACCAAACAAATAAACAGAAAACAACAGCAATAACAACAAAAAACTCAGAGCCAGGTGCTTTCCAGATTTTATTTTATTTTTTTAATAGATTTAATTCACTTTATTTTTCTTGTATAAAAACCCTTATGTGATGGCCACAGCTGGAGCCTGGGTTCTCTGAACAGACACTCTGGTGTGGGGTTTCACAAGATGGTCAGTGAATTCCTGATAAGGAGATTTGGTGAACACAGTCTCTTTCCAGAGGTCGGGAGTCAAGTAGCTGTAGGTCTTGGAGATGGCATCAAAGGTGGCCTTGGCAAAGTTGCCCAGGGTGGCAGTGCAGCCCCTGGCTGACGTGTAGCAGTCATCAATACCAGCTGTCATCAGTAACTTCTTAGGCACAGGAACAGAGACGATGCCAGTGCCTCTGGGGGCAGGGATGAGATGCACCAACACAGAGCCACAGCGGTCTGTCACTTTGCATGGGACAGTGTGGGGCTTGCCAGTCTTGTTCCCCCAGTAGCCTCTCCGCACAGGGACAATGGACAGCTTGGCCAAGATGACGGCCCCTCGGATGGCAGTGGCTACTTCCTTGGAGCACTTCACACCAAGACCAACATGACCATTGTAGTCACCAATAGCGATAAAAGCCTTGAACCTGGTCCGCTGGCCAGCCCGAGTCTACTTCTGCACTGGCATGATCTTTAGAACCTCATCCTTTAGGGATGCGCCCAGGAAAAAGTCAATGATCTCGGATTCCATAATGGGAAGGGAGAACAGGTAGATCTCCTCCAGGGACTTGATCTTCATGTCCTTAACCAGGTGGCCCAGCTTGGTGACGGGGATCCACTCCTTGTCTTCAGCTTTACCTCCACGAGCCCTGCGGCCTCGACCACGACCGCGGCCCCTAAGACCACTGCCGAATCCTCCACGGAAGCCACCGTGGCCTCCTAGTCCTGGGCCCCCCGGGTCCTCTGGGCCCTCCCGCTGCACCGGCGTTGTCTGCCATTTGGTGTTTTCCCAAAGAAGAAGAAGCACTTTCCAGATTATAAAATAATAATAATAGCTAATGCCAATACTCCTCAAAATAGAAACAGAAGGAATTTTGACCAGTCACTTTATGAGGGAGGCCACAGTCACCCTGATTCTCAAACCACATACTGACTCAACAAAGAAAAACAATTACAGACCAAATTACTGCATGAACATAGATGCAAAAATACTCAATAAAATACTTGCAAACTGAATCAAAGAACCCATCAAAAAGATCATCCACTATGATCAAGTACATTTCATCCCAGAGATGCAGGGATAGTTCAACACATGTAAATTAATAAATATAACCTGCCATATAAACAAACTGAAAGACAAAAACCACACGATCATCTCATTAGATGCAATACCTCTTACAATAGTTTGAATAATGTAAAATATCTTGGGGTAACTCTAACCAAGGAAGTGAAAGCCTTGTATAATAAAAACTTTAAAACACTGAAGAAAGAACCTGAGTTAGATCTCTGAAGATGGAAAGATCTCCCTCACTCATGGATCAGTAGGATTAACACAGTAAAAATGGCCATCCTACCAAAAGATATCTACAGATTAATTTCAATTCCCACCAAAATTCCAACACAGTTTTTCACAGGTATTGAAAGGATAATTTTCAGCTTCATATGGAAACATGAAAAGCATAGGATAGCAGAAACAATCCCAAATAATGAAAGAACTGATAGAAGTGTCACCACCCCTGATAACATATTTTACAATAAAGCAATAGTTATAAACACAGCTTGATATGGGCATAAAGCAGATACGTTCATAAATGGAATCAGATAGAAGACCTAGACATAAATCCATACACCTTTGGAACCTAATTTTGATAAAGAGGCCAGAAATCTACACTGTTAAAAGGATAGAATGTCTAACAATTATTGCTGGTCAAACTGGGTATCTGCATGTAGAAGAATCCAGACATATCCATACTTACCCTGCATAAAACTCATAAAAAACTCAACACTGAACAGATCAAAAATATTAACATAAAATTGAATCTGATAGAAGAGAAAGTGAGGAATAGCCTTCAACTCATTGGTACAGTAAAATACTTTCTGAACAGAACACCATTAGCATAGGCACAAAAATCAATAATTAATAATTTTAGAATTTCAAGAAACTGAGAAGCCTCTGTATGACAAGGGATACCATCATTCAGACAAATCAGCAGCTGAAAGAATGAAAAATATGTATTGACAAACTATACATTTGATAAGGGATAATACCTAAAATATATGAAGAATAAAAAACTAGATATGAAAAAAAGCCCAATTTTAAAATGGGATACTGATCTAAACAGAATTCTCAATAGAAAAAATTCAAGTTACCAAGAAACACTTAATGTTCAACATTCTTAGCCATCATTGAAATGCAAACCAAAACTACTTTGAAATTTCATTTTACACTTATCAGAGTGGCTAATATCACCAAAACAAGTGACATCTCATGCTGGCAAGGATGTAGAGTAAGGGGAACACTCTTCATTGGTAGTGGGAGTGCAAACTTGTACAGCCAGTATGGATGGATATCAGTGTGAAGGTTCCTCAGGAAGATCGGACTTGACTTACCTCAGGATCCATCTTTATTATTCTTGGGCATATACGCAAAAGATGCTTCATCCTACCACAAGGACACTTGCTCAACCATGTTCATTTCTAGAAATAAACCTAACTAAGGAAGTGGAGGACCTCTACAATGAAAACTTTAAATCTCTGATGAAAGAGATAGAGAAAGACACTAGAAAATGAAATGACTTCCTATGCTCATGGATTGGTAGTATTGAAATTGTAAAAATGATTATTCTACCAAAGCTATTTTCTTTATCAGTGTGATCTCAATCAAATTCCCAATCTCATTTTTTTACAGTGATGGAAAAATACTATCCTAAAATTGATATGGAACTACTAAATGCCACAGATAACCAAAACAATCTTGAACAAAATGAACATCATATTTGATTTATGGTCCACTTCACAAGATAGAACCCATATTCAACACTACTTAGTGAACAAGAAACAGACCAGACATCCCATGGACCTAGTATAAAATTAAATACTACTTTCTACTAAAAGAACTTAGCTATAAAATGATTTCTAATGACATTCTGCTACACTCGTAGATCAGTGCCTTTCTCAGCCATCATCAGAGAAGCTTCCTCTTGCAGTAGACAGGAACAAATACAGAGACTTACACCTAGCAATTATGCATGGAGTGAGAGAAGTTAGAACACTCACACCTTAATAATATGTCTCAATCAAATTTCTCCCTTCATGGTTCAGGGAACTCTGTGGGAGAGAAGGCAGAGATAGATGGCCGAAAGAAAATGGACTCAAAGGTAGCTTTTGAGGCTCCTTGTTTCATAATGTTGTGTCAGGGTTTTATTTTCCTTTCTTTTTTCTTTTACTGTATTTGTATATCTTTCTTCCCTTTCTTTCCTTTTTCCCCACTACAGGTCCTTTGCATATATATATTGTGATTTCTAGTTTTGTGTTTTTATGGGATTCCAGAATGTGAATCAATGCGTGAATGCCTGAAAATATAGTGGACTGAGATGAAGCACCAAGGTATGACATCTGCGGAACATTCAGAATTCCCTTGGTTCCATCCCCAGGAAAGAAAACAAATAAACTAAAAATGTGGCATTTATTGAGAACGAAATTTTAGTCAGTCATGAAATGAATGAGATTTGATTTAGCATGATTGGCATGGATAAATTCTGTTAGGAGAAATAACCCAGAAACAGAAAATCAGTATCATATGCTCTCACTCATTTGTGCAAATTAAAAGGGAAATTACAGAGGAACACAGTAGACAGTGCTCATGAGATTGTGCAGGAAAATGAGGAACAGGGACAGTGAGAAAGAGGAGAAACAGGAGGCAACAAAATCTAGAGAGAAGAGACCAGTTTGGGTTTTCTATGGCACAGGGAGGTAAACACTGAATAAAATGATATAAGACATATTTTAAAAAATAGAGTATTATGAAGGTTCCTAACACAGAGAAATGTTTAAGAGAATAAAATTGCTGCTTTCCTGATTTGATAATTACAAATCATGGATGTGTATCAGAGCATCACATAAAAACCATGTACACATCTGTTTATATGTCTATATAATAATAATGGTAATGCTTTAACAAACTGTGTCTGAGCTGATCATCTTGATGTTTGGCACCACCCCATTCTCATAACAATTGTTTTTGAGACAAGGTCTTACTCTGCAGCTTTGGATTGTCTGGATCTTGCTATGTAGACCAGACTAACCTCAAACTTACAGATTCACCTGCCTCTTCCTCTTGAGTTTAAAGGCTTGTGTCATCACTCCAAGGTCCCACAAGCAATTGCATAAAGGAACACATGAAGTAAGCATGGAGTGAGAGGCTGGCATATTCTGGGAGGAGAACTAGTCTATGTTTCTTTCTTTTGCTGTGATAAAGACCCTGACCAAAAGCAACTTATGTCTTGATTACAGTTATCATCATATGAACTCAAAGTAGGAACCAAAGGTATAAACGGAGACTCAGCAACTGATGAAGAAGACATGCAGGGGTGCTGCTTACATGCTTGTTCTCCATGGCTTGCTCAGTTTACTTTCTAATATGTCCCAGGACCACTTCTAGAAAAGTGACATTACCAACAGTGGCTGTGCTTTCCTACACAAATTATAGATCAAAAAATACCCCACAAGGACCTATAGACCAAGCTGGTGGGGGCCTTTCTCAATTGAAGTTCCCAAATCTCAAGTAACAGCAGCTTGTGTAAAGTTGAAAAAAAAGTCAAACTAGCATTAAAATTATCTGCACTGGAATACTGATGACCATCAAAAATTATACTGCACAATGAAAAATATGGATCTAAACTTATGATCCCAGACATTTGGAGGCAGGGATACATCAAGTAAAATGCATAACAGAATATATTAAGAAAAAAATCAAGAATAAAAAATTTTGTTGTTAATAAAGTGAGCATTTATAGTAAATTTTTATGTGCTTATGAAAAAGTCACTTTTTAAATTTCGCTCAAATTTTCAACCAATCATCTAGTAAACTATTTGAAATTGATATTTAAATCACATATGTTTGTAGTATCACTTAGGCCACTACTCTGCCCTCTAAGGCTCCAAGATCATCAGTATCATCTCTTAACTAGGATCTGGCATGTGGAGACTCCTTGTGCTGATAGTCTTTTCAGAAGGGCCACTTTACCCTGAATACCAAAACACAGTTATCCTTAAGCCACTGCAAAGAATCTCTGCCTCATTAGGCCCCAAAGACTATGGAAATCCCAAGTCAGAACAATTTGTCACCTCTCTTTACTTCTTTCATAGATCACATCTCTTCAAATTACTTATCTATAATCCTCCAACCACTGCAACTTACCCATGAGCAGTTTCAATCTCTATAGAGAAAAAGTGCACACTCATTCATTAGAGACTCAACATTAATACACCTAAAATATCTAATGTCCATATGCTATGAAGATGGTCCAATTTCAGGGAAGACAGGAAAAGGCAAGGATGAGAAGAGATGAGGCCAATGTAATAGTGGGAGGGTGTGGATTTAGGCTCCAGCAGCATAGTATTGTGTGCTGCTAGTACATGAAATGCTGAGCATGCAGGAAACAGGCTGTTACACCTACTACAGCAGAATTATCCCTGGCCATTTTTTAATACCAAATTTACTCCTTTCTGGGTTAACAAAGGAATAAGGAAGTGCACTGATGTGTAGATGTGATAAGAATTTAAATAATTTAAATAAAAGCCTTCAGAGACTAAAGAAATGCTGACATGTCGAAAACTACCTTAGACTGCAAACTTGAAGTAAGGTCTGTCGTCATGGTTTGATCTTTTCTTCAGTGTTACATATAAACTAGGCATGCATGGTAAGAAACTGAGAGGGTGATTGCACTATGTGAACTTTCTAGGCAATGCGTACCACTCAGCAGAGAAGTTATCAATAAAAGACAATAATATGCATCTAAATGCATTTATTGCTTCTGTACTAGTAACATTAAAGGGGTGGACTTAATTGGTAAAAGATTATACCCCATCACTCCCATGACTAATATTTATTGAGTACAATCTCATGTAATGACATCCAGGGCACAGATAAATATCTTAAATACCATAAATGTTCATTAATCTCCTTATTGTGGATTGAGTAGGACAGTAAGATTGTAAGTCTCCTCATTTTTACTTCTGCAAAATGTAAAAATGACATTCCACAGACAAATAGCATACATCGCCCTGGCTAGTTCCTGGAACATCTCTCAAATCACAGAAAATTTAGATTAGGCTACAATCTTTCATTTGTTTTGAAGTTTGATCTACTTGTTTTCCTAATTAGTGGTGGATCTGTCAACCTGGATGACCCTGAGTCTGAGGATCCACTTAACCACAAGACCTCTGCATCAACCTATGACTAAAGTAGAATTTCTGTCTAGCTCAATGTTTCAGTATATGTGTGTAGCTGGAGTTTTCTCCAGTCCTGCCTGGCCCACCACGGTCAGGACGAATCTCTCTCACCCACCAGTCCCGCAGCCACTCAGACCCAACCAAGTAAACACACAGAGACATATTATTTACAAACTGTATGGCCATGGCAGGCTTTTTGTTATCTAGTTCTTTTATCTTAAATTAAGCCATTTTTTATTAATCTATACCTTGCCACATGGCTTGTGTCTTACCAGTATCTTTACATGTTGTTTGTTATGGCAGCGGCTGGCAATGTCTCTCCGACTCAGCCTTCCACTTCCCAGAATTTTCCTCTCTCCTTGTCCTGTCTATATTTCCTGCCTGGCTACTGGCCAATCAGTGTTTTATTTATTAACCAATCAGAGCAACACATTTAACATACATCCCACAGCATATGTGTACTCCTCTGGGGCCCAGCTTTTAAAAATGAGGGACATTAATACTTATTGACAAACACCACTTACAGGTTTCAAGTCATATTCTGGAATAATGAAGTCTATTTTCTGGAATTCCATTTCTGGAATAATGCAGACTCCTTAGTTTATATTCAGACTTACTATGATTACAGGAGTGGCAATTGTCATGTATTTATTTCTATAAGTTCAAAACTGATCTACCTCAGAGCTACCAAGTCAAGAGAAATGGCCAAGGCTATGTCTCTGTAGATTTAGACATGAGGGATCAATTAGAAGAAAAAGAGGAACATCTAAAGGTTTGGTGATCCAAGGTTGTGCATATAAAATACAGCATTTGCCATTCTGTCTTTCACCAATATAGTGTGTGGGAAATGTGTCTAAAATGTCTTATGTTTCATTTAAAAATAGTAAGAAATGATGTTTTACCTGAGCAATATAATAATGAGGATTAATGATGTTCTTTTGGTTTCATCATAAATAAGATAATAGGCAATTTTTGAAAATTTCTTTCCTGATATTTTGGTGGAGGAAGGGGTTCTTGTATAAGAAGCAGATTTTCAGCCTCCAAGTGAGGCTGCTGCAAAGGGTGATGGTCTTCTGGAGTACTTGGCAAGGGATGTGAACAAGAGATGAAGACTTCTCAAGACCCCCAGAGAGTCCGCAGGGAATGGCATTATTGTAAAGGTACATTTTTTTTCACAAATCCAAACACAAGTGTAAGATATTTGAGTAAACTAAGTCCAGAAGACGTTACTGAGCATAGTTGATTTAGGTTAGAATAACTAGGGGAAATTTTAGAGGTATGATTTTCATATTAGTTTAAAATACTGAGAGAATCGATGTAAATATACCTGAATCCTACAATGTGTCATTGTTGAAGGTTGTGACCATAAATAAGAGGCTGAATTTTTCTGGTCTTGAGGTTTCTCAAGAGCCAAGATGTGGAATGGAGGAAAGAAATGGGCACTTCTGGAGGACCTAACACATGTTGAATGCAGACAGCTCATTGAGGTTCATGTTCTCGAGAGTCCCATGGAGTTTTTAAGACTAAGCAGAGACTGATATTCAATTTCATGTTTGGTCTTTGTTCTATAGATTTCTTGCTGTGTGTCTCTATTGTGTTTACACACCTGTGACTTTGGCAAAATTAATCCATCATCATGCATTTGTACCACTCCTGTATAATAAGAATCTTTACAACAGAACATTAAATAACTCTGTGTTTTTCATGTCTTTTGAAATAATCAAGGGACACACTAGCATTACATTTGCCTTGCAGCCACTGGAAGATTTAAAGTTAAAACCTACTAAAAATGCAATTCTTTCTGAGACTTTGTATTAAATAAAGTCCACACCAAATACTGAAATTGTCTAAGCATCAATGTAGAGATTGTTGGCTTTGGCCTCCTGAAAATTATCTGCCAAAATGATAGTTTCTAAGCATTGAAAACAAAATAATTTCTGCTGTAACTGTTCCCAAAGCATGTTTATGAGCTAGTGAGAAGTGATCTGAGTGTATACATATGTATGTTCCCTTCATAGAAATCAAATGTGTAAAATGTAAGTTTAGTGCAGACTCCATATTCAAAGATGGGTATTAGAAACACCTCCTGTGAGACCATATGGAATGTTTCTTCCTCTATAGTTAAATCTTTGTTCAAGGATGTAAAAGAAAATGCCTTTAAGAGCTTCTTCTTTATTCACAAGGCATGATGTAGAAGACTGATTTTTCAAAATGATGTCAGTATGAACAATTGTAATCTATCACCTCTAAGGACAATGTTTTATTCATTTCAACAGGCACACAGGTTGAGAACCTACTGTAAGTAAGTGCTGTGCCAGGGAGCAGACATCAGTGAATCCTCAGGAAGGAGCCAATGTCTAGGTAGGCAACCTACTGTCCTAAAGTGCCCATGTGTCAGTGGTTTTGTGGGATGTGTGGTTCTGTTTTTAAATCTTGATCACTAATCAGATATTCTTATTCTATCTAATTAGTGTTCCTTTCTATGGTCTGCATCTCAGCTCCTTTCTGAATAAGAGCATCCTGAATAGGGTTGAGAAATGTGCCTAAGAGCACATCACTCTCCTTGTTCTAGCATCTTATTCAGATCAGATCCCAAGTCCTTTCCCCCTACACAATTGCCCTGGCACCTGCCCTTCACATTCAATAGTCTCATTGTTTTTGTTCTCCTTGACTTTCCCTCCCAGTCCTCTTCTTTGTTCATCACTTAGAGAAGTGGACTTCACAAGACCTGCTTATGCAGGGCTGACACCTAGTGGCTTGGGGCTGGCTCCAATCAAGCTGTCTTTTGTATACCATGTTTTTCTCATATGAGGACTTACTATGTAACATCAGGTCATATATTTTAGTTTGTTTGTCTATTATTGTTATCACCGTCTTAAATTGTGCTACAGATTGCATGATATTGCATGACTTAATGAACAGAGCATGCAGGCATTTAGGAGCAGGGAAGATGTTTTGAAGGTATATAATAAAGTTGGTGATTGTGGTTTTTACTTATACTTCATGTTTTTCAGTCCGTTTATAAGCATTTATAGTTGAAAGGTAATAAGGAAGCACAGGATTCTTCTGGTCTCATATTTGCTCTATGCTAAGTGGTCCTGTGCAACTGCCATGTTCTTGTCTATGTTTTCCTTGTTGTCAGTATCTCTTGATCTGATAACTATAAAGTTGTATTCCCATTCTATGTGACAAGCTCTATTTTACATCTTTTTTTGTGCTCACCACAGTCATTTAGAATGCCAAGTGATTTATTACCACATATGAATAATTTTCAAAAAGTACCATTTGCTGTTCTTTAGTGTTGAAAATTATCAGTAATTCAACATCAGTATCCAGGCCATGTCTTCAGTATTTCTCTCTGATATAAGGGCACACTCATGTAAAACATGAATGCTTATACTGAGGCCAGGTAAGAGAAGAAAGAAAATGTGTTGGAGAGATAATAAATCATAATTATGGATTCTGAATGTTTGAGAGTGAGTGGAGAAGAAACAGATGACACAGACTAGCAGTAGGAGACACCATTACTGAGGTATGCCCTATACTGAGAGAGGCTATAGAAAAGTAGGAATCATCCTAGCAGGAACATTTATTCATTTTAGATAACACTTTTATATTTCAGATTGTAATATAGTCATATCAGATCCATTTTTTTCATTTCCTCTATCTAGGCTCTACCATGTACTTTTCTTGCTCTGTTGCAATTCAATTTGTTATTCAGTATGGAATGATCATTCTTCCAAACATACACATACCTGTACCATTATATAGACTGAAGATGTTGTATTTATACATTTAGAAATATATAACTACATACATACATATATGCACCAAACAATTATTTATTTTATTCTTGTTTTAATTGATTTATCCTAAATATGGCTAATAATTTTTTTATTAGCCATATTTATTTATTACCTCAGTTGAATAAGTCTAATGTGTGCAAGGAAAATATATATGACACGAACAATAAAAAAAGAGCAAGGCATTACTTTGTTATTTGGGCTGCTGAGATGTCTCAGCAAATGAAGACATTTGCCTCTAACATTATGATCTGAGTTTGATATTCAGGATGGAGAAAGGAAACTGACTCTCCTAATCGTATTCTATCTTCCATACAAGTACCATGGCATGCAATACTCCACAAATACACATAAACAATGAATACAAATGCAAAGTCAAGAATTTACTTCTGCACATTTTCTTCCAAGTCAAAAGGTTTTTAAGGGCTTCTTACTCCTGCCAACAGAATACAAAAACCAGAATTTCAGAGTAAGAGGAGAAAGCAATGCATATAAGCAACATTTATACTATTTGGACATATTTGTACATTATTCTTAATTGTAAAATATAATACAAATACATATTATACAATGTGTGACATTTATTATGTTTTATTGTATAAATACTTTGTGAACATGTATTCAGTTGATAACAGTAAAATTTACACAAACCAAAGCATCCCTTATGGATGTGAGGACACACAAATAGCATCTGATGATTAGTGTGGATCTGAGCACACAGAAATCCTGTTAGTTCCAGAACAATGAATTGGGAGAGGAGGTTATTTTCAGGAAAGGCAAAGATTCATTAGAGAATGTGAGAGGCAGAGCACAAGGAGATCTCTGGGATCTGTGTGCAGTATGGTCAGTTATGGGAACAGGACCAGGAAGTAAGTGATGCAGAAGATAGAGGCTTTCTTAGTTTTGTAAGGTGGCTTGACGATCTTGAGTAATGGTCTTGCATGGAGTTACCTAGGAGGAAATGTGTGAGCTATCTTACTCATGTTGCCACCCTTGGTTTTAAAATGACCACACAGGTGTCTCTGAACTGAGAACTTGGCCAGAGGCAAGACAGAAGAAACATTCAGCTCAGATTTCAAAATAAGTTCAGCAGAAGGACGGTGCTGGAGGAAGAACAATTCAGTGCAAGGATTCATGACAGACCAGTTTCTCTTTATTCTGTCATTCTATTTCCTATGATAGGTGTATGTTGCTTGTGAGTTTCTATTTCAAGAAGGATAAAGCAATACGTCTTCATGGAGAAATGGAATCAGAGCTCAAGTGATTTCATTTTGTTAGGGTTGTTTCCACAAAACCAAACAGGCCTTCTGCTTTTGCTGCTCATCATCTGCATATTCTCTGTGGCCTTGCTTGGCAACTCAACAATGATCCACCTCATTCGTGTGGATCCCAGGCTCCACACTCCCATGTACTTTCTCCTCAGTCAGCTCTCTCTCATGGACCTGATGGATGTCTCTGCTACTGTTCCCAAGATGGCATTCAACTTCCTCTCTGGCCAGAAAAGCATTACCTTACTGGGCTGTGCAGTTCAATCCTTTTTCTTTATGACCATGGCAGGTTCTGAGGGCTTGCTCCTGGCCTCCATGGCCTATGACCGTTTTGTGGCCATCTGCCACCCTCTTCATTATCCCATTCGCATGAGCAAAATGATGTGTCTGAAGATGATCATAGGATCCTGGACACTGGGCTCCATTACCTCTTTAGCACATACGGTCTATGCCTTTCACATCCCTTACTGCCATTCTCGGTCCATTAATCATTTCTTCTGTGATGTCCCTGCCATGTTGCCCCTGGCCTGTATGGACACTTGGGTTTATGAGTACATGGTATTTGTGAGCACAATCCTGTTTCTACCACTTCCTTTCCTTGGCATCACAGCTTCCTATGGACGGGTCTTTTTTGCTGTCTTCCGTATGCGCTCAAAAGAGGGAAAGAAAAAGGCCTTCACTACGTGTTCAACTCACTTAACTGTGGTGACATTTTACTATGTACCTTTTGCCTATACTTATCTTCGACCTAGGAGTCTCCGTACACCCACAGAAGATAAGATTCTGGCTGTCTTCTACACTATCCTCACCCCCATGCTCAACCCTATCATCTACAGTCTGAGAAATAATGAGGTCCTGGGGGCCATGACAAGAGTCTTTGGGACATTCTCTTTCACGAAAACTTGATCTTTTCCTCACTGTTCCTCTTTGACTTCTCCTGGGGAATGTCATAAAGCAGTGCCCTCTATTGGAAATGTAATGTGTGCCACACACATGCCATAAGTTTCTGGTGATTTATTAATAGTTAAGATTAAACAATATGTTCATCATTGTATAACTAGTATAATTATTCACATGTTTAATTCACAACATTACAGTCAATGTTTTTAATGACAGATATTAAACAATGGATTACTATACTAATACAACCTGAGATATACTTTATGAATGTTCTGTAATATGGATATGACTAAAATTAACCTGAGTTAATTGCTTTACTCAAGAATTTTGTTTTAATTCTTTTCATTATTAAAAGCCTGTGTATATTGAATATTTACAACACATTTCAGTTTGGACCTTGCTCATACAAGTGACCAATACTCACATGAAGCCAGTGTCTACTGTACAGGAAAATAAAGCAATCTCACAGTCTTGAAATATTTTAAAAACATTCAATTTTATCACAACACAGTAGAACCATTATCACCCCAGGTAGAATAGTTGTAAAAAGCAAAGAAGGAAAAAGTTTCATGTATAAATTGACCAATTACCCTGTTTCCATCCATATGCAATGCTCACATGTATGAAATATCACATTGTACCTCATAAATAAGTATAATTATCTTCAGCTGAAACATTTATCGTATAGACCACATATTCTGACCATCTTTTCTTTATGTCTTTGTATAAGACCATTCTAGAGGGACTTAATTGGTTAAGAGATTTTCTTGTTTCCATACAGAAATGAAATGATGATCAAGAGTATATGCTATTTATCACCTTTTAGTTAATTAAAACTTGTTTTGTTCATTGTGGATAATCTTTTTGATATATGTTCAAATACACTTTGCATATATTTTATTGAATATTTTAAAATGTAATTTTACCAGGCTATTGGTCAGTTTTTTTTGTATCTTTACTTTCTTTTGGTAGTAGAGTAGTACTAGTGCTATAGAAGATGTTTAGAAATGTTTCTTTTTCTACTTCTTTTGGATAATTTTAAAGTATCTGAGTGAGATCTTCAATGAAATTTTGGTTGGATTTTTCTGTGCATCTGTCTGGTCCTGACCAGTTTTTTTTTTTTGTTGCAAGGATTTGTTGCTATTTGAATTTCCTCATTTGTTACAGGTCTGTTTAAAATTTGGTGGATTCTTAGTTTAACTTTTGGTACATTACATGCATCTAGAAAATTATCTATTTCTTCTATGTTTTTTCAACTTAACAGGCTGCAGTTTATTCAAATATTTTCTTATAATATATTGGATTGCTGTGTTATATTTTGTGATGCTTCCCAGTACAGTACTAATTCTGTTAATTTGAGTGGCATCTTTTTTTTTCTTTTGGCTACTTGTGCCTAGGCCTTTTCTTTATTTTGGAAAACGTGGGAATTCATCAACATTCCCAAATTAATGAATGTAATAAATCACATAATTAAACCTAAAAGCAAAAATCACATAATCATTTCAATACATATAGAAAGCACTTTGACAAAATTCAACATGTGTTCATGATGAAAGTCATGAGTAAGACTAGAGCAAATGTACCTTGACACAGAAAAGGCTATGCATGTCAGTCCCACAGAAAAACTCATCTTCAATCAACTAAAAATCTTGACATTATCCATTGAAATCATGAACAACACAGCCGTCTGATATGTGATGAAGATTCCAAAAATATGCACTGTAGAAAAGACTATATTTTCCACAAATGGTGCTGGGAAAACTGCATGTCTATATGCAGAAGAATGTAATTAGACACTTATCTATCACATTGAATATAAAATAATTCTAAATGGATCAAAGGTCTCATTGTGAAACCTGAAACATTAAAACTGGTAGAAGAAAACATAGGTAGTACCCTACAATATATATGTGCATAGGAAAGGAATTCCTGAATAGGACCTCTTTTGCCCAAAAATTCAGACCTACAACTGACAAGTGGGACCTTATAAATCTAGTAAACTTTTTCATAGTCAAGGAAATAACCAAATGAAGAGAATGCCCACAGACAGGAGTGGATTGTGTTCTGTTATATATCTAATAAAGGATTAATATCCAAATATATAAAGAATTAAAAAGACAAAAAGAAAAGAAAAGAAAGAATCAGAAAAAGAAATGACCAATTCAAACATGGATTATGGATATGAAAAGAGTATTTCCAAAGGTCAACATAAAATTTTCTTAAAAAAGATATGTTAAGAAGTTCTCGTCATCCAACCAATTAGGGTAATACAAGTAAAACAAAGAACAACCCCCTAAAACAAGCAATAACCTGCCACGTGTGCATGCACACACACACACACACACACACACACACAGACACACACACACACAGACACACACACACAGAGTCACACACACACAGTCAAACACACACAAAAACCACTGAAATTTCATCTTATGCTATTCAGAATTGCAATGATCAATAAAACATAAAATTCTGGGGAGAATCTGTGGAAAGGAGCCACCTTATCCATTGTTGGTGGAAATCCAAACTATTTTAGCCATTCAGGAAATCAGTGTGGAAAATTCTCCAAAAAAAAAAAAAAAAAAAAACCCTATTATTTGACTCATTTTACTACTCCTTGGCATCTGCCCAAAGAACTTGATATCCTAGTCCATAGTTACTTGCTCATCCATGTTCATTGCCACTCTAGTCACAATAGATAGAAAATTGAAACAACTTAAATATCCTTTTACTGGTGAATGGACAATAAGAATGTGTCACATATACTGTAGAATAATATATGGGTATAAAGATAATTGAAATCATGAAATTTGTAAGTAAGTGAATGAAATAGATAAGATTATATAGAATGAGGCAACCCAGACCTAGAAGAAACATCTCATATTTTCTGTCATTCATGATATCTAGCTCTACATCTTCATATGTGAATATATAACCTGAAGTAAACACATAATCAAGAAACAGAAAGTAAAAAGGTCCCATGTGGGAAGTGCTACAGAGGGCAGGATACCAGTTCAGTTAGAGGAAAATAGGGAAAATTTGAGAGAGTCTTTAACTGGGGAGAAGAGGAAATCAATACAGAAAGAGAAAGAGTGAAAAATAACATTAAAGATATTTGAAAAAATTATAAGGAATCATATTATTTTCATTTTATCCAAAACTACAGATAATACATATAAGTATATTTATATGCATATATACACAAAGTTTAAATGAAGTTAGGTCACTTAGGCTGAAAATGCCCCTCCAAAATCTGCAGATTGTTTAATAAAAATCCTGATATCAGACATGAGAAATCCTATTGTGAGTTGTTGATCAGAGGAATGCCAGAAATTTCCTACATAACACAGGCTATTGCTATTGCTGTTTGTTGCCTTTCAGGTATGGAAGATACATTATTATTGCTGAATACACCATGCACTTAAGACACTCGACTTCCAGGATTTGTTGTACCTGACCTGAAAGCCTCCTCTCTGAGGACTAGCTTCCAAGGAATCAGAAGTTTCTGTGCAAGCACCTAAGGATGGGAAGCAGCCAGTAGTGCTCCCTTGCTGTGGAGCCTATGAACCACAACAAAGACCAGTATGGCAAGAAATCCCTAAATATGCAGTAGTGGCAATCATCTTTGTGGAAAACAAGAACTGTCTAATTGCACTTAAGATAAGTTCAACAGGAGGGAAATCATGCCTGGTTCTGGAAACCTACCCAAATTCCTGGAGCTAGTGATAGTGAAGTTATGGATCTTAGGGGAGAATCTACTACAGCTACTTTAATAAACCAGTATCCTTTCTAACTGCATTATAAAACTTGTCTTTATACTCAGATTTAGGTCTTGTTCCCAACACCACCCAAGGGAGTTTTTCTATGCAGCAGAAACCCTTAAAAAAAACCCACAAGTGGTCAAAATGCAGAGATCACCTGGTAGTGGTGTGCCCAGCCTCAGTGGATACATCTGCAATAGAACTCCTGAGCATAAGACTCAGGGCAGAACAAAGAGAGGGTAGAATGACTATAAGTGGCAGAGTACCAGGAAATCTGTGAAATTGTATATCCTAGAAGTGACAGAGAAGCTTCAGCTATGAAGCAATATGGCTGCCTAAACAAGATCTGAACAGGGACATCACCAGGGAGAATACCCATGGGCCTCCACCTTTAGACAAAGAACTATAGGCAGCTAAGGGATGCAGCAAACAGGAACAGTAGTCTTTTTACATGGAAGAGCCAACCAATTATATTCAATACCAGGTGGTCAGTTCTGAAATTATGCACATGCAAACTGAATGGACTCAGAAGGTATTTTTGTATGGCCTAGAGGTCAGACACTATTATAGTAAGCAAATATATCGTGGAGTATGGGAGGTAGAGACAGAATGGTTCATGTACTGTGGAGAGAGACAGATCTGAAGAGGTGAAGGTGGTGAGGAGCAGGCTAAGGTCGATAACTTGCTTGCCATCCAAGGATCATAGTGATAGGGCTGCTGCCAAGACCCATGTCTGGGTCAGTGGTCCAACTCCAGCCATGGTCTGTGTTACCTGTGTGCTTGTTATCACAGAAGGTTGAGAAGATGGGGCTGTACAGAGTTGGCCTATCCTCTCACATGCTATAACACTGGGGAGAACTGGCCTTGCCCCTCACTGGCTGCAGCATTTGGGAAAGCTGGTCCTGCACCTTGACTGGGTAGCAAAATAGAGCTGGTTCTGTTCTCAGGGGGTGCAGGCAAGCTGGCCCTGAGGGCTTGAGAGTGGAGAGCTGGTCTCAACCATGCCATGTGGTGGCTCCTTAGCACCTGTAGCATGTAAGAGAGCAGACTCTCTCCCTTAACAGCTACAACACTTGGGCAAGTGGGCCCTGCACCTTGCCTGGGCAGCACAGTAGAGCTGACCCTATGGCAGGGCACATAGGTGAACTGGCCCATAGAATGTGAGTGAGGGAGATCAGTCCCTGCCCTTCATCTGCCATAAAGTGGCATGGTCGAGGAAGAGATGGCCCCCTTCCAGTCCCTCAACACCTGTGTCAGGGAGGTCGTGAGAGTGGGAGAACTATCCCTGCCCAAAACCAAATGCAGCAATCAGACTAGTTGCCACTGTACCTCACCTGGTCAACACAGTAGAACTGACCCTGGTGGTGTAGGTGTGGGTGAGGTGGCCCCAAGGGCATGGAAGTGGGAGAACTGGGCCTGTCCATTGCTCTTTTGTTGTATAGGGTGAACTACTTGGATGCAGTGTTGGAGAACTTACCCTCTTGGTGAGGATAGGGGAGAGCTGGTGTTCTGACCAACCCTGCAACCACCCAGGCCCAGAAAGAGGGCTATGCATTGGCCCACCACAACATCCACCTCATCTATGATCTGCTGGAGCATGTGAAAAGGTCGGTTCTGCAGATCCAAAGCTGCAAGATTTTCATAAAACAGGACAACAAACAGGATAACCAATAGGAGTCCTAGTGAGGGCCCAGCATCAATAGTGCAGCGGAAATCAGAAGTCTTGAACCAAACCAATAGCTCTTTGCAATGAACACTTGCATCTAAAGATATGGATAAAAGTGTTTACCGCATGACTCACTATGTCTCACTACAGCTTCCATGATGACATTTATCTTTAAAATTTTATTTTATTTTATTTGGGGAGGGAGGTTGCAAGGACAGAGGGTGGGTACAAAGGAATAGGAAATGAATGGGGCCAAGATGCACAATGTGAAAGACTCAAAGAATAAATAAAAAGAAAGTTAAAAAAAAAACAAACAAAAAACAAACTCTCATCTATTTCTACAATGAGACCCAGGGCACGGGTAAATATTTTAAATATTCTAAATGTTCATTAATCTACTTATTGTGGATTGAGTAGTTTAGAAAGACTATGTCTCCTCATTCCTGCTTCTACATAGAAACTCCACATGCAAATAGCATACATCTCCCAGGCTAGTCACAGAACATTCCCTTAAATTGTAGAAAATTTAAAGATTTGGCCACAATCTTTCATTTGTTTTGAAGTTTTATCTACTTGTTTTTCTAATCAGTGGTGGATCTGTCAACCTGGATGACCCTAGGTCTAAAGATCCACTTTATAACAAGACCTCTGCAACAGCCCACTACTAAAGTAGAATTTCTGTCTTGATCAATGTTTCAGTATATCAGTTTGTACCCCTTTGGGGCCCAACACTTAAAATGGAGACTATAATAATATAATATAGCCCAGTATCCTTTATATCACTCAAGTCACATTCTGAAATAATGCAGTCTTCCTCCTTAGTCTATCTTCAGACATCCTGTGATTGCAGGAGTTGTGATCATCATGCATTTATTTCTCTAAGTTCAGAGCTGAGCTACCCCAGAGCAGCCAAGTCAGGAGAAATGGCCAAGGCTTTGTCTCTGTAGATTTAGACATGAGGGATCAATTAGAGGAAAAGGAGGAACATCTAAGACTTGGCGATCCAAGGCTGTGCATATAAAGTACAGCATTTTTCATTCTGTCTTTCACCAATATATCCTGTGAGAAATAAATCTAAAATGTCTCTTGTGTTTCATTAAAAAAATAATTAGCAAGAAATGATGTTTTACCTGGGCAATGAGCGTGTACATATTTCAGAAGGGCTTAATGATGTTCTCTTGGTTTCATTGTGAATACGATGATAGTAGGTAATGCTTGAAAGTTTCTTTCCTAGTATTTTGGTGGAAGAAGTGGTTCTTGGGTAAGAAGGAGATTTTCAGCCTCCAACTGGGGCTGCTGCATAGGGTGATGATCTTGTGGTATACCTGGCAGGGGACTTGAACAAAGAGGGGAAGCTGAAGATTTCTCAAGACCCACAGACTGTCTACAAGGAATGGCTGTACTGTAAGGTACCTTTTTTCACCAATACTAACATAAGTATAAGATCCTGGTATAAGCTGAGTCCAGAAGACATTATTTAGCACAGTGGGTTTGGGTTAAAATAACAAGGGGAGATTCTAGAGGTATGATTTTCATATTAGTTTAAAATACAAAAGAATCAATGTAAACGTACTTGAATTTTATAATGTGCTGTTTTTAAAGGTTGTGTATTTTTCTGGTGTTGAGGTTTCTCAAAAGCTAAGATGTGGAATGGAGGAAAGAAATGGGTACTTCTGGAGGACCTAACACATGTTGAATGCAGACAGTTCATTGAGGTTCACATTCTCCAGATACACACGGAGTTTTTAAGACTAAGCAGAGACACTGATGTTCAATTACCTGCCTGGTCTTGTGCTCTATAGATTTCTTGCTATGTGTCTCTGTTGTGTTTACACACCTGTAACTTTGTCAAAATTAACTGAGCATTCTGAATTTGTATCATTCCTGTATGATAGAAATCTTCATGACAGCTTTAAGTAGCCCCATGAGTTGAATTTTATATCTTTTGGAATGATCTAGGGGCATACTAACATTATATTTGCCTTGCATCCACTGGAGGATATTTAAAGTTACAATGAAATAAATAATAAAATCCATCTGTGACTCTGCATGAATAATGGCCACACCCAATATTGAAATTATCTTGTCACCAATGTGCAGATCTTTAGCTCTGACTCAATATCTTGGGTCTTAAACCTTAAGTTCCAGGTATCTGGCCTCCTGAAAATAGCTGTTCTGTAATATTTCCTGCCAAAATGATAGTTTCTAAACAATGGAAACAAAATAATTATTGCTGTGACTGTCCTCAAAGTGTGTTTATGAACCACGGAGGAGTGATCTGAGAGCACACACTTGTGCATTCCTTTTAAGAAATCAAACATCTGAAAGTAAGTTTAGTGCAGACGGTGGCCAAAGCTGAATATTAGAAACCCCCTCCTCATGGGATGGCGGAATGTTCCTTCCTTGCTAGCTAAACATGTGATAAAGGATGTAAAAAAAAAGTGCCACTAACAGGTTCCTCTTTATTCACAAGTCATGATGCAGAAGACTTATTTTTTAAAAAATAATGTTGTCAATATGAACAATTGTAATCTATCATCTCTAAGGATAATGTTTCAATAGGCACAGAGATTGAGAGCCTTCTGTAAGTGCTTTGCCAGGGAGTAGGCATCAGTGAATCATCAGATAGGGGCCTATGGTCCAGGTATGTATCCTACTGTTCTAACCACCCAGGCATCAGTGGTTTTGTGGGATGTGTGTCTCTGCTTTTTTTAAAAAAAATATTTAACTTTATTTTATTTGTATTGGTGTGAAGGTGTCAGACACCCTACAACTGGAGTTACAGACAGTTGTGAGTGGTCACGTGGGTACTGGGAATTGAACCCAGGTCCTCTAGGAAGAGGAGCCAGTGCTCTTAACTGCTAAGCCATCTCTCCAGCCTATGTGGCTCTGTTTTTAAATCCAAAAAGGTCACCAGATAACGAATTTCCTCTAACTAGTCTTTTCTTCATGGTACTTACAGCAGCTCCCTTCTGAACAAGAGCATCTGGTATGAGGTCTAGAAATCTAAGAGCACATCACTCTCCCTGTTCTAGCATCTTATCCAGATCAGATCCCATGTCCTTTTCCCCCTATACAATTGCCCTGGCACCTGCCCTTCACAATCACTAGTCTCATTGTTTTTTGTCCTCTTTGACTTTCCCTTCCAACCCTGTTCCTTGTTCATCACTTAGAGAAGTGGACATCACAAAGACCTGCTTACACAGAGCCTTACACCTAGTGGCTTGGGGCATGCCCCAATCAAGCTGTCTCTTTTCCTTTGTGTACCATGCTTTTCTTGTAGGAGGACATATTGGGTGGCATTGGGTCATATGCTTGAGTTTATTGGCCTATTTTTGTAGTCTCTTTCTTAATTTGTGCTACAGAGTGCGTGATCATGCTTAAGTTAATAACAGAGCACTCAAGTGTCTAAGAACAGGGAAGGTATTTTTGAAGGTATACAATAAAGTTGGTTCTTGTGGTTTTTACTTATATTTCATGTTTTTCAGTTAGTATATAAGCATTTATATTTAAAAGGTAATAAGGAAGCACAGGATTCTTCTGGTCTTATATTCTGCCAAGTGGTCCTGTACAGCTGCCATGTTCTTGTTTATGTTTTCCTTGTTGTCAGTATCTCTTGATCTGATAACTATAAAGTTGTATTCCCATTCTATATGACAAGCTCTGTTTTTCATTGGTTTTTGTGCTCACCACAGACATATGGAATGCTAAATAATTTGTTGCTCCATGTGAATAATTTTCACAAGGGATCATTTGCTGTTCTTAGTTTTGAAAATTATTAGTAATCCAACATCAGACTAGGGCAGTGTCTTTGATACCTCTCTCAGATACAAGGGTACACACATGTACAGCATAAACCCCTATACTGAGGACAGGTAAGAAGAAAGAAAATGTGTGTTGGAGAGAAAATAAATCATAATTGTGAGTTTTGCATGCTTGAGAGTGAATGGAGAAAATCAGGTGAAATAGAACCGAGCAGTAGGAGACACCATTACTGAGGCAAGCCGGTGCTTAAGACTGGCCATAGAAAAGTAGGAAACATTATCCTGGAAGAATATTCATTCACTTTACTTTTTAGATAATATTTTTAATTTTTGGCATAATATAGTCATATGAGATCCGTTTTTTTCATTCCCTCTATCCAGGCTCTACCATGTACTCTTGTTGTTCTCTTGCAAAATCAATGTTATACAATGCTAAATGATCTCTCTTGAAAACATATACATACCTATAACATTATACAGACCAAGATGTTGTATGTACATGTTTAGGAATATATAAATATGCACATACATATATGCAGCAACAATTATTAATTTTATTCTTGTTTTAATTGATCTATTCTGAATATGGCCAATTATTTTATTTTCCCCAGAAAAAAGTCTAAAGTGTGTAAGTAAAATATATGTGACATAAAAATTAATAAATAAGACCAACACATTCCTTTGTTATTTGGGTTGCTGAGAGGGCTCAGCAAGTAAAGACCCTTGCCTCCAACTTGGTGATCTGAGTTTGCTATTCCAGAAGGAGCAAGGAAATTGACTCTCTGCTGGTAGTCTATCTTTCATAAAAGACATATAAATAAATGAATTAAAATATAAGAATTTTAAAATATCAATGAACAGAGTAAATAATGCAATCTGTACCTTTCTTCTCCAATGAGCAGGTTTTTAAGGGCTTCTTGATCCTGCCAAAGGAGTTCATAAACCAGAACTTTAGAGGAAAAGGAGAAAGCAGTGCATACCACCAATATTTATACTATTTGAATATATTTGTATAACATTTACAGTTGTAAAATATAACAAAAATATATGTTAGAGAAAGTGTAACATTTGTTATGTTTTATTGTATAAAATGTTTTATTGTGTGTACTCAGTTGATAGCTATAAAATTTGCACAAACCAAATCATCCCTTATGGATGTGAGGACACACAAATAGCATCTGATGATTAGTGTGGATCTGAGCACACAAAAAATCCATTAGTTCCAGAACAGTGAATTGGGAGTGGATGTTATCCTCAGGAAAGGCAAAGATTCATTAGAGAGTTTGATAGGCAGAGCACAAGGAGCAGGTCTCTGGGATCTGCCTGCACTGTGTTCAATTATGGGAACAGGGCCAGGAAGTAAGTGATGCAGAAGATAGAGGCTTTCTTAGTTTTGTAAGATGGCTTGACGGTCTTGAGTAATGGTCTTGCATGGAGTTACCTAGGAGGAAATGTGTGAACTATCTTACTCATGTTGCCACCCTTGGTTTTAAAATGACCACACAGGTGTCTCTGAACTGAGAACTTGGCCAGAGGCAAGACAGAAGAAACATTCAGCTCAGATTTCAAAATAAGTTCAGCAGAAGAACCGTGCTGGAGGAAGAACAATTCAGTGCAAGCATTCATGACAGGCCAGTTCCTCTTTATTCTGTCATTTTATTTCCTGTGATAGGTGTATGTTGCTTGTGAGTTTCTTTTTCAAGAAGGATAAAGCAATACGTCTTAATGGAGAAATGGAATCAGAGCTCAAGTGATTTCATTTTGTTAGGGTTGTTTCCACAAAACCAAACAGGCCTTCTGCTTTTGCTGCTCATCATTTCCATATTCTCTGTGGCCTTGCTTGGCAACTCAGCAATGATCCACCTCATTCGTGTAGATACCAGGCTCCACACCCCCATGTACTTTCTCCTCAGTCAGCTCTCTCTCATGGACCTGATGGATGTCTCTGCTACTGTTCCCAAGATGGCATTTAACTTCCTCTCTGGCCAGAAAAACATCTCTTTCTTGGGTTGTGGAGTGCAATCCTTTTTCTTCCTGACCATGGCAGGTTCTGAGGGCTTGCTCCTGGCCTCCATGGCCTATGACCGTTTTGTGGCCATCTGCCACCCTCTTCATTATCCAATTCGCATGAGCAAAATGATGTGTCTGAAGATGATCATAGGATCCTGGATATTGGGCTCAATCAACTCTTTAGCCCATACAGTCTATGCTCTTCATATTCCTTACTGCCATTCTAGATCCATTAACCATTTCTTCTGTGATGTCCCTGCCATGTTGCCCCTGGCCTGTATGGACACTTGGGTTTATGAGTACATGGTATTTGTGAGCACAAGTGTGTTTCTTCTACTTCCTTTCCTTGGCATCACAGTTTCCTATGGACGTATCCTTTTTGCTGTCTTCCATATGCGCTCAAAAGAGGGAAAGAAAAAGGCCTTCACCACATGTTCAACTCACTTAACTGTGGTGACATTTTACTATGCACCTTTTGTCTACACTTACCTTCGTCCTAGGAGTCTCCGTTCCCCGACAGAAGATAAGACTCTGGCTGTCTTCTACACTATCCTCACCCCCATGCTCAACCCTATCATCTACAGCCTGAGGAATAAGGAGGTCCTGGGGGCCATGACAAGAGTCTTTGGGACATTCTATTCCACTAAACATTGATTAATTCATCTCTACTCATATTTCAATTTTCATGGAGAATCTCATAGGGCAGTGCTGTGTACTGGAAACATGTGTGCCACACACATGTCATACCTTTCTGGTGATTCATTACTGATTAAGATTAAATAATATGTTTATTGTTACATGCTAGTATAATTATTCATATGTTTAATTCATAACCTTACAGGTAATGATTTTAATGACTCATATTAGACAATAAATTACTGTACCAACACAACATGAGATATACTTTATGTGTTTCCTTTAATATGATACTGCTTATGCTGATATTGACATGTTGTTTCTATAAAATTACCATGAATTAATTGTTTTGTTCAAATATTTTGCCTTCATTATTTTAATTATTAAAAGCCTATGTATATTGAATATTTATGATTTATTACAGTTTGGACTTTGCCAATTTATGTCACCAATCCTTATATAGAGCAATCTCAGACTCTTGAAATGTTGGAAGAACATCCAAATATACCACAAAAGTACTATCTCACTACAGGTAGAATGATTGTTATCAAAAAACAATGGTTATCAAATGCTGCTGTGAGTAGAAGTATGGGGAACTATTATACACAGTTAGTTGAAGTGTAAATTAATACCATACCTTTGGAACAGTATGTTTAGCCAATAACATAAAAATAGAGAATTATGGGAACTGTCTGTAGCTAGAGTTTTCCTGCCTTGCCCACAGTCAGGACAAATCATTGTCACCCACCAGTCCCACAGCCACTCAGACCCAACCAAGTAAACACAGAGACTTATATTGCTTACAAACTGTATGGTCATTGCAGGCTTCTTGCTAACTGTTCTTATAGCTTAAATTAATCCATTTCCATAAATCTATACCTTGCCACATGGCTCGTGGCTTACCAGCATCTTCACAAGCTGCTTGTCATGGTGACGGCTGGCAGTGACTCCTTCTAGCTTCCTGTTCTCTCTTTTCTCCTCTCTGTTAGTCCCACCTATACTTCCTGCATAGCCATTGGCCAATCAGTGTTTTATTTATTGACCAATCAGAGCAATTTGACATACAGACCATCCCACAGCATCTGTCAGTCTAGTTTCTGGGTCAAATTGTCATAGAATACATTTGAAGAGTTTAAGAGACATTCCCCCTACACCATCTACTGAACAACCTTCTGTGTTAGCCAGAAGAGATTTTGGTATCCTGTGCTTCAGTTGGGGAAATATAGTTAAACATAATGCCTCTTATATCCCAAATAGATAATATTGAATATATTCTTGCTAAAGAAGTAAAAATTTTCAAGTATAAATTGGCTAATTATTCTCATTTCATCATTATACAATGTTTAAATGCATGAAATATCACATTGTACCCCATGAATAAGTACAATTATCTTCAGTTGAAACATTTATCATATAGAGCACATATGCTGGCCATCTTATCCTAATGTCTTTGTACAAGACCATACTAGAGGAACATAATTTGCTTAGAAATTTTCTTGTTTCCATAAAACACTGAAATGAAATGACACTCAAGAGTTTTTGAGATTTATCTACCTTTTTAAAATCTAGGTTAAATTTGTTTTGTTCATTTTGTATAATCTTTTGATATATGCCCATAGGTTTTTTTTGATTCTTAGTCTACTTTTTGGTATATTGCATGCATCTTGAAATGTATCAATTTCTTTTATATTTTTCAACTGAACAGCACATAGGTTATTAAGAGATTCCCTTGCAATATATGGAATTGCAGTGGTATGTTTTGAGATGCTTCCTATTCCAGTAATAATTCTCACTTGGGTGATATCTTTTTTCCTTTAGTTACTTGTGCCAAGGCTCTTTATTTATTTTGGAATATGTGACAATGCATCAGCATTACCAAATCAATGAATGTAATAAATCATATAATGGGACATAAAAGAAGAAAAATCATGTGATCATTTCAATACATGCAGAAAGAATCTTTGACATGATTTATCATATATTCATGATGAATGTCATAGAATAAGACTAGACCAAACATACCTTGATACAGAAAAGGCTGTGCATAGCAATCCCACAGCCCAAATCATCCTAAATCAATTAAAAATCCTGAAATCATCTCATTCAAATCATGAACAGCATTGCCATCTGTTATGTGAAGAAGATTTCAAAACTTGGCACTGTAGAAAAGATATATCCACTTTTCCATAAATGGTGTATGGAAAAGTGGATGTCTACATACAGAAGGATGAAATTAGACACTTCTCCATCATTTGGAACATAAATTAACTCTAAGTTGATCAAAGACCTCATTGTGAAACTCAAAACATTGAAATTGGTAGAAAAATTATAGGCAGTACCTTACAATATGTGTGTGCATAGGAAAGGAAGTCCTGAATAGCACTCCATTTCCCTAGAAATTCAGACCAACAACTGACAAGTGGGACCTTATAAAACCCAAAACCTTGTGCATAGCCAAGGAAATAACCAAATGAAATGGAAGCCCACAGGGTGTGAGAGGATCTTTTCATATTATACATCTAACAAGGATTAACATTCAGAATATATAAAAAACTAAAAAGTAAAAGAAAAAAAAGAGTCTGAAAAACAAATGACCCATCCAAAAATTGGCTGTGGATATAAACAGAAAATTTTCAAAGATTTATATAAAATATTTTAAGAAATATAAAAAGAAATATGTAATAAAATGTCTCATCACCCAACCATTCAAAGTAATACAAGTAAAACAAATCAAAAACCCCTCAAAACAAACAATAACTCCTCTAAAATCTGAGATTTCATCTTAATCCATTCAAAATAGCAACTATAAAAAACCCCAAAACCAAAAACAAAGCAGAGCAAAACAAAACAAATCAAACTCCAGAGTATTCTGGGGAGAATGTGGAAAGCAGAGACCTCATCTACTACTGGTGGGAATCCAAACTGATGTAGCCATTCTGGAAATTTGTGTGGAGAATTTCCAAAGGACTAAAATATATTCTGTCATTTGACCCACTTGTACTACTCCTTGGCATCTGCCCAAAGAACTTGATATCCTAATCCACAGTTACTTGCTCACCCATATTCATTGCCACTCTAGTCACAAGAGCTCAGAAATTGAAATTACTTAAATATCCTTTTACTGATGGACAATAAGAATTTGTTACATATGTACTGTAGAGTAGTATATGGGTATAAAAATTGAAATCATGAAATTTGTAAGTTAATGAATGAAATAGAAAAGATTATATTGCATGAGGCAATCCAGACCTACAATAAACATCTCACATTTTCTGTCATTCATGATGTCTAGCTCTGCATGTTCACATGTGAGTATATAACCTGAAGTAACCATATAATCAAGGAAGAGAAAGTAAAGAGGTCCCATGTGGGAAGTGCTATAGAGGGCAGGATACCAGTGCAGTGAAGAAGAAAATAGGGAAAATTTGAGAAAGTCTTTAACTGGGGAGAAGATGAAGTCAATACAGAAAGAGGAGGGAAGAGGGAAAAATAACATTAAAGATATTTGAAAACGTTATAAGGAATCATTTTTTCTATTTATCCAAACTTCCAAGCAAAACTTGGGGTGGTCTTTAACTGGGGAGAAGAGGAAGTCAATATAGAAAGAAGTAGGGAAGAGGGAAAATTAACTTTAAAGATATTTGAAAAAGTTATAAGGAATCATATTATTTCCCATTTATCCAGAACTACAGATAATACATAAAATTATATGTAATTCCATATAAACACAAAGTTTAGATGAAGTTCAGTTGATTGGGCCGAAAATACTCCTTCAAAGAGCCACAGACTATTTAATATAAATCACAGTATCAGACATGAGAAATCCTCTTTTGAGTTCATCAGGGGAATGCAAGAGATTTCCTACATAATACAGGCTATTGCCACTACTGTTTGTGGCCTTTCAGGTATAGAAGATATGTTATTATTGCTGAGTACACCATGCACTTAAGATACTCGACTTCCAGGATTTGAGTTGTACCTGACCTGGAAGCCTCCTTTTTGAGGACTAGCTTCTAAGGAATCAGAAGTTGTTGTGCGAGCACTTAAGAATGGAAAGCAGCCAGTATTCTTCACTTGCTGTGAAGCCTATGAACCACATCAAAGACCAGTATGGCAAGAAATCCCTAAATATGAAGTAGGGGCAATCATCTTTGTGGAAACCAAGAACTGTCTAATTGGACTTAAGACAAGCTCAACAGGAGGGAAATCATGCCTGGTTCTGGAAACCTACCCAAATTCCTGGAGCTAGTGATAGGGAAGTTATGGATCTTAGGGGAGAACCTACTACAGCTACTTGTAGCTGAATTCTCTGTGTCCCACCCAGTCTCCAGCCACTCGGACCCAAGTAAACACACAGAGGCTTTTATTAATTAAAACTGCTTGGCCATTAGCTCAGGCCTACCACTGATTAGCTCTTACATGAAACTCAGTCCATTTCTATTAATCTATATGTTGCCATGTATTCTGTGGCTTTACCTGTGTGCCATTACATGCTACACCCTGGACGGCAGGCTGGCATCTGCTGACTCAACCTTCCCAGAATTCTCCTTTCTGTTTTTCCCACCTATACTTCCTGCCTGGCTACTGACCAATCAGCTCCTTTTTATCAACCAATCAGAGCAACACATTGACAACATACAAAATATCCCACAGCAGCTACTTTAATAAACCAGTATCATTTCTAACTGCATTGTAAAATACTTGTCTTTATACCCAGATTTAAGTGTAGTTCCCAACACCTCCCAAGGGAGTTTTTCAATGCAGCAGAGACCCTTAAAGAAAACCACAGGTGATCCAAATGCAGAGATCACCTGGTAGTGGTGTGCCCAGCCCCAGTGGATACATCAGGCACAGAACTCCTGAGCATAAGACTCAGGGCAGAACAGAAGAGAGAGTAGAATTATGTAAATGGCAGAGTACCAGGAAATCTGTGAAATTGTGTATCCTAGAAGTGACAGAGAAGCTTCAGCTATGACACCTCAGCAATATGGCTGCCTAAACAAGATCTGAACAGGGATATCACCAGTAGACATGCTAACATGAAAGGGAGAATACCCATGGGACTCCACCCCTAGACAAAGGCCTATAGGTAGCTAAGGGATGCAGCAAACAGAAAGAGTAGTCTTCTTACATGGAGGAGCCAGCCAATTCATTATTCAATACCAGGTGGTCAGTTCTGAAATTATCCACATGCAATCTCAAGGTATTCATGAGGTCATACACACACACACACACACACACACACACACACACACACACACACATACACACACACAGAGCAAATGCATCATTATATTCAAGAATAATAATTAGAGAGGGGAAGAGAAGGTTAATTAGCAAGGAATGATTGGTGGATGCAAGAAATTTGTAGAAGAAATAGGAATGAAAGAAAATGATTCAATAATAATCTAATTAAAATGTTAAAAAATATTTTTGATGGACTAGAAATATGTCTCAAGGCTTAAGGGCACTTGCTATTTTTGAAGAGGTCATGGGTTGAGTTCTAACATCCATGATAGGTGGCACACTACTGTCTGTAACCTCAGGTCCAGGAGAACCACATCTCTCTCTGTCCTCTTTGGGCTCCTGCATGTGTATAATGTATATAATGTGTCATACAATCTGGAACACACATACACACACAGAGACCTTTTGAGAATTTCATTCATGTATATGCTGTATTTGTATCAATAATACTCCTCATTCTCCTTCCAATTCCTTCCAAGTTCCCACTCTCTTTGGAAATTAAGACAACTTCTAGAACTATTTTTTAAATCTATGAATCTATGTATCTTTAACACTATCATCTATCTATCTATCTATCTATCTATCTATCTATCTATCTATCTATCTATCTATCTATCTATCTATCATCTATGTATGTATGTATGTATATGTATGTATCTATCTATCTATCTAATCTATCTATCATCTGTAAATACATACATACACTGCTGACTCCATTTTGTGTTGTTCTTATAAACATGTGTTTAGAGATCATCACTTGAGATTGGATTTGATAACCTATCAGGGAATTGTCCCCAAAGAAAACTGATTTTTCTTCTATCAGTCATTGAATGCCTGGGGTTGGCAATCTAGGTATTAGACCTTGTGGAATTGTCTACATCTATATTGGCATGTCACTTGGTGATGTCATTATGCAGATTTTGTTTAGGCAACCACATTGTTGAGATTTCATCAGTTCCTGTCATGTCTAGAAGATGCTGTCTTACAGCAAGCATCCATGTTCTCTAGCTCTTACTATATTTCTCTTCCCTCTTCAACAGTGTTTTCTAATCCTTGGGTATGAGTTGTGTTGTATGTGTACCTGTTGGGACTGGACACTACACAGTCACTTATCCTCTGCATTTTGACCAGTTGTAGATCTCTGTAGTAGCTTCTCTCTGCTGCAAAAGATGCTTCTTTGATTTAATAAGAAGACAGTAGTGTGTTCCCATCTAGCATCTATGCTTTCTCTAGCATATTTGGGAGGCTTATAGTACCAGGCATGAGTTCTTTCCTACTGAGTGATACTTAATTCCAATTAGATAGCTTTTGTTGTGGTAGTTTAAATGAAATTGGTCCCCATAATCTCATAGGGATTGGCACTATTAGGAGATGTGGCGTTGTTGGAGTAGTTATGGCCTTGTTGGAGGAAGTATGTCTCTGTGGGAGAAGAATTTGAGGTTTTCTATGCTCAGGATATTGCCCACTGTCTCAGTCAACTTCCTGTTGTCTTCAAGATGTAGGACTCGCAGCTACTTCTCCAGCATCACAGCCACCTTCATGCCACCATCCTCCCTGTCCTAATGATAATGGAATGAACCTCTGAAACTGTAAGCAAGCCCCTCAATTCAATGTTTTCCTTTAAGAATTGCCATGGCCTTGATGTCTCTTCATAAAAACAAATCCCTAAGTAGAAGTTGGTATTAGAGACTCAGATTTTGTTGTGCTAGGACAGACCATTTGTTTGTTTGGAGAAATTTGGACTTTGGTACTTTGAGTTTTGAAAGCAGTGAAATGATTTAAATTCTGCTTAATGGGCCATGCTCATAGGAGCATTGAAGAGAGAGGTGCTAAGAATTATTTGAACTGTTAGGAGCTCACTCAAGAGGTTTCAGAGGATAAGAATTTTAGTATGTTGCCTAGAAATCACTCTTGTGATATTTTGGTGAAGAAATGGCTGCCTTTTACCCTTGTCTGAAGAGTCTACCTGAGGCTAAAATGAAGAATTTTGGACTAATTTTGTTGGCAGAGGAAATCTCAAAACAGCCTAGTATAGACTCTGTTGTGTGGTTATTATTGATAACTCTAATGAAGATTTCTAATTAAAAGGACCACACTGAGAAGGGTAAATTACAAAATGTAAATTTTGAGGAGAAAAATATCCCCCATAAAGTAGATGGAACTAAGTCCAGCATTCAAGGTGATAAATGGATTAAGAAATGGAATAAAGGGTGTGTTGACCTCAGGGAAAGGTTACACCCAGCTAAATTCCCAACTTGTGAAAAGAAACCAAAGACAGGCTTAGCACCAGATATGGTGTGGCACACCTTTAACCCCATCATTGGGAAGGGAGAGGCTGGCAGATGTCTGAGTTTTAGGCCAGCCTGATCTACAGAGCAAATTTTAGGACAGCTAAATTTAGGCAGTGAAAGACACAAAGCTGGTGAAGATGTAACTGACCAAGGGGGTCATATTCCAGCTCCAGTAAGCAGCAGAACTTGGCAGCTTTGGCTACATGGTTCTGGCTTTAGAGTTAAGGATAGAAGAAAGGAGTTATGGAATCTCTCCATGAAAGCCTCCGAGGCCAGGCATGTGTCAGGGGTGTCCTTGAATGGTGGCCTAGAATGGTCATTATGTAAAACTGTGAAGGTGAAGCCTGGATTGCCTTGGAGACCCCAAGATGTTGGTGATGCCAGAATTCTGGGATACCTGTTGAGGAGAGCTGCTAACCAGGAGTGGAGCCAGTCCACCAGAAAGAAGTGTGTTGCAATCAACAAAGCTGAACGGTGTTGGAAATCTGAAGAGCGTTTTGATATCAGACATGGAGATGCACAGTTTGGAGTTTGCCCAGCCGTTATTTTTTGGTCTTGCTTTGGTCCAGTATTTTCTTGATATGCCCTCTATGTGTTAGAATGGTAATATATATTCTGTGTCATTATATGCTGGAAATATGTGATCTGCTTTTTGATTTTGATTTTTACAGGTGATTACAGTTAAGAAATAGCATGACTCTCAGAAGAGACTTTGAAGTTTGGACTTTTAAACATTGTTGAAGCTATGATAGACTATGGGAGCTTTTAAATTTTTTCATTTTATTATTATTATTATTAATTAAATGTATTCATTTATTGTTACATCCTGACCACAGTTTCCCCTCTCTTCTATCCTCCCATTCCCTTCCTCCACATTACCCCTCCCATCCACTCCTCCTCTGTTTCTGTTCAGGAAGGGGCAGGCCTCCCATGGGTATCAACAAAGCATGGCATATCAAATTGAGGTAGCACTAAGCTTCTCCCCTTGTATTAAGGCTGGGCAAAGTAATCCAGTGTGAGGCACAGGTTCCTGAAAGCTAGCCAAATCATTAGGGACAGGCCCTGTTCCCACCACTAGGAATCCTACAAGTAGATCAAGCTACACAACTGTCACACATATGTAGAGGGCCTAGGTCAGTCCCATGCAGGCTCCCAGCTATTGGTCCAGAGTCTGTGAGCTCCTATGAGCCCAGGTTAGTTGTTTCTGTGGGTTCCCTTGTGATAATCTTGACACCTCCCTCTGCCTCCCCCCCCAAGCTCATCGTTCACTTCTACAGGATTCCCAGCGCTCAGCCCAGTACTTGGCTGTGGATCTCTGTACCTGTTTCCATCAGTCATTGTATCAAGGCTCTCTGATGACAATTGTGGTAGTTATCAATCTGAACACAGAAGATGGTCAGTTCAGACTACCTATCTACTATTTCTAGGACTCTTAGTAAATTCATAGGAGTTCCCCTTGCACAAAGTTTCTATGTGACCCCAAAATGTGTGCCCCTGCATCAAGATGCCTCTTTTATTACTCTTCCTGTCCATTGCCCCCTCCCTAGTTCAATCCCTCATGTTCACATCTCCACCTGGCCCTCAGTCTGCCCACGTTATCTATTTCCCTTTCCCAGGAAAATCCTTGCATCCCCATTCTCCTTTGGGTCTTCCTTGTTTCCTAGTCTCTCTGAGGCTGAGGATTGTAGCATGGTTGTCCTTTACTTTACAACTAGTATTCACTTATGAGTGAGTACAAACCATGTTTGTCTTTCTGGGTGTGGGTTACCTCACTAAGGATGAATTTTTCTAGTTCCATCCATTTTTCTTCAGATTTTTGATACCATTGTTTTTAACAGCTTAGTAATATTCCATTGTATAAATGTACTACATTTTCTTTATCCATTCTTCAGTTGAGGGGCATCTAGTTTGTTTCCACGTTCCGGCTATTATGAGTAATGCTACCATGAACATAGCTGAGCAAGTGTCCTTGTGGTAGGATGGAGTATCCTTTGGGTATATTCTCAAGAGTGGTCTAGCTGGGTCTTGTGTAGATTGATTCCCAGTATACTGAGAAACCACCAAATATTGATTTCCCAAGTGGTTATGCAATTTGCACTGCCACCAGCAGTTGAGAAGTGTCCTCTCCAGCATAAGTTGTCACTTGTGTTTTTGGTGTTAGCCATTCTGACAGGTTTAAGATGGAATCTTAAAGTCACTTTGATTTGCCATTCCCTAGTCGCTAGGAATGTGAACATTTCTTTAAGTGTTTCTCAGCCATTTGAATTTCCTTTATTGAGAATTCTGTACAGATCTGTAGCCCATGTTTAACTGGGTTATTTGGTTTTTTATATCAAGTTTCTTAAATTCTTTATATATTTTGGAGATCAGTCCTATGTCAGATGTTGGGTCAGTGAAGATCTTTTCCCATTCTGTAGGCTGTTACCTTGTCAGATTTGATGGTGCCCTTTGCCATATGAAAGCTTTTCAGTTTCATGAATTCCTGTTTATTAATGTTGATTTCAGTGCTTGAGCTATCAGTGTTCTGTTTGAGAAGATGTCTCCTGTGTCAATGTGTTTAAGGCTATTCTCCATTTTCTCTTCCATCAGGTTTAGTGTACCTGGTTTTATGTTGAGGTCTTTGATCCACTTGGACTTGAGTTTTGTGCAAAGTGATAAGGACCAATTTATTTGTACTCTTCTACATGCAGACATCCAGCACCATTTGTTGAAGAGGCTTTCCTTTTTATATTGTACATTTCTAGCTTCTTTATTAAAAATCAAGTGTCAATAGGTGTGTGTACTTATGTCTGTGTCTTCCATCTGATTCTATTGATCAATGTGTTTGTTTTTATGTCCCATGCAGTTTTTTATTACTGTAGCTCTGTAATACAGCTTGAAATCAGGGATGTTGATATCTCAAGAAGTTCTTTTATTATATGGAAATGTTTTAGCTATCCTGTTTTTTCATATGAACTTGAATATTGATCTTTCAAGTTCTATAAAGAATTATATTGGCATTTTCATGGGGATTGCATTGAATCTGTAGATTGCTTCTGGTAAGATTGCCCATTTTTACTATGTTAATCCTACCGATGCATGAGCAAGGGAGATCTTTCCATCTTTTGATTTCTTCTTCAATTTTCTCCTTCAAAGACTTGACGCTTTTATCATACAGTCTTTCAGTTGCTTGGTTAGAGTTATGCCAAGATACTTTATATTATTTGTGGCTATTGTAAAGTGTATTGTTGACCTGATTTCTTTCTTGGCCTATTTGTCATTTGTATTCAGGAGGGCTACTGATTTTTTTAAGTTAATCTTGTATTCAGTCACTGAAGATGATTATCAGCTGTAGAAGATCCCTGGCAGAATTTTTTGTGAGGCTTATATATAGTCTCATATCATTGGCAAATAATGTTACTTTGATTTCCTCTTTTCCAATTTGTATTTCCTTTTTTTTGTTGTATTGCTCTAGCTAGAATTTCAAGTACTATTTTGAATGTGTATGGACAGAATAGACAGTGTTGTCTTCTTCCTTATTTTAGTGGAATCACTTTGAGTTTCTCTCCATTTAATTTGATGCTGGCTGTATATTGCTTTTATTATGTTTAGGTATTATCCTTGTATTTCTGATCTCTTCAAGACCTTTATTATGAAGGGGTGTTGGATTTTATTAAAAGCTTTTTTAACATCTAATAAGATCATCATGTTTTTTTTTCCTTTCAGTTTATTCAAATGGTGGATTACATTGACAGATTTCATATGTTGAACCATCCCTGCATCTCTAGAATGAAGCCTTTTTGATCATGGTGGATTATCTTTTTGATGTGTTCTTGAATTTAGTTTGCAAGTATTTTATTTAGTATTTTAGTATCAATGTTCATGAAGAAAATTTATCTGTAATTCCATTTCTTTGTTGGATCTTTGTATGGTTTTGGTATCAGGGTGACAGTGGCCCCATATAATGAATTTGACAATGTTCCCTCTGTTTCTGTTTTGTGGAATAATTTGAGGAGCATCAATATTAGCTCTTCTCTGAATGTCTGGTAGAATTCTGCACTGAAACCACCTAGCTCAGGGCTTTTTTGACTGAGAGATTTAATGGCTGTTTTTATTTTCTTGGTGGTTATATGTATATTTAAATTATCTGATCTTGATTTAATTTTGGTAAGTTGTATCTACCAAGAAAATTGTTCATTTCTTTTGGATTTTCCAATTTTGTGAAATACAGGTTTTTGACATATAGTGATTCTTTAGATTTCCTAGGTGTCTATTGTTATCTCCTTGTTTTTGTTTCTGAATTTTTAATTAGGATATTCTCCCTCTGTCTTTTAGTTAGTTTGGCTTAGGCTTTGTCCATCTTGTTGATTTTCTGGAAGAACTCCCACTTTGTTTCATTAATTCTTTGTGTTGTTCTCTTTGTTTCTATTTATTGATTTCAGCCTTCAGTTTGATTATTTCCTGCCTTTTACCCCTGTTGGATATGTTTGACTCGTTTTGTTCTAGAGCATTTAGGTATGCTGTTAAGTTGCTTGTATGAGATCTCTGCAATTTGTTTATGAAGGCACTTAGTGCTATGGACTTACATCTTAGCACCACTTTCATTGTGTAATCATTATAGCTCTGAAGGGAAAGGTAGGTGACTGAATGCCAGGATATACCTGTAAGTGTTACAGCTCTGAAGGGAAGTTATCCTGGCCATCAGAAGCCAGCCTATACCTGTAGGTGTTACAGCTTTGAAGAGAAAGTACCCTGCCTGTCAGAAGCCAGCCTATACTTATAGGTGTTACAGCTCTGAAGAGAAAGGTATCCTAGCAGTCAGAAGCCAGCCTATACCTGTAGGTGTTACAGCTCTGAAGAGAAAGGTATCCAGGCTGTCAGAAGCCAGCCTATACCTGTAGGTGTTACAGCTCTGAAGAGAAAGGTATCCTGGCTGTCAGAAGGCAGGCAATACCAACAGCTCTGTTCTGGTAGGGGATTGTTTCCCCACAGTAATATAGCAGTTCTGCTCCTCTGTGAGAAAGCCCTTACAGCTCTGCTCTGCTGAGGGAATTTCTGTACAGAAATATAGCTGCTCTGCTCCAGCCCTGGTGAAAGTTGCTATTTCTCTTCCCCACTCCACTCTGGTAAACAAAGGTTGTTTCCCAAACCTTATTCAAGAGATTTATTGGGAAGGAGGAATCCAGGAGAGTGGCTGCCTCTGCCAAGGTAGAAAAGACGACTTCAAACTGAACAGGTACAGGGCTTATATAGGGCTTCTTAGGGGTGGAGTTTTTCCAGGGTAAAGATTTTCAGGGTGAGAATTAGTCAGTTTTCAATCCCTGACCTTGGATAAGCTCAGAAATTGGCTGGATTTCATGCTCATGGATTGGTTGGCTCAGGGATTGGTGGTTTTTGTGCTGAGTGGGTCAGGGGCAGAGTGTGTTTTTTTGGCTCTGATTTTAGTGTCAACGTATGTTTCTTTCACTGGCCATTTTTAACCTTTTGGCTCTGGTTTCAGAGCCAGGGTTTGTTTTTTCACTAGTCCTTTTTAATGTTTTGTCTCTTGTTTCAGGGCCCATGAATTGGCTCTGGTCTCAGGGTCAGGGTGTTTTTCTTTGGCTGGCCCTTTTACCCTACATATTGTGTCCCATAAGTTTGTCTATGTTGCATATTCATTTTTACCAAATTCTAGGAAGTGTTTAATTTCTTCCTTTATTTCCTCCTTGACTCAGTAGTCATTCAGTATGGAGTTGTTCAGTTTCCATGAGTTTATGGGCTTTCTGTTGTTTCTGTTGTTGATGCCCATCTCTAATCCTGGGTGGTCCAATATGATACAGTGGGTTATTTTAATTTTCCTGTATCTGTTGAGACTTGATTTGTAGCCAAGTGTGCAGTCAATTTTGGAGTATTGTCTATGAGGTGCTGAGAAGAAGGTATATTCTTTTATGTTTTGATCAAATGTTCTGAAGGTATCTGTTATGTCCATTTGACTCATAATATCTGTTAGCTCCATTGTTTCTCTGTTTAATTTTTGTCTGGATGACCTGTCATTTGCTGGAGTGAGGAACTGAAGTCTCCCACTATTAATCTGTAAGGTTTGATGTGTGATTTAAGCTTCACTAATGTTTCTTTTACAAACATGGGTTACCTTGTGTTTGGGGTATAGATATTAAAAATCAAAATGTCATCTTGATGGATTTTTTCTTTGATGAGTATTAAATGTCCTACCCCATCTCTTTTGATTAATTTTGGTTAGGAGTCTATTTTGTTAGGTATTATGATAGCCATACCAGCTTGCTTCTTAGGTCCATTTGCTTGGAAAATCTTTTTCCAACCCTTAACGGTAATGCCTGTCTTTGATGTTGAGATGTGTTTCTTGTATGCAGCAGAAGGATGGATCCTGTTTTCATATTCATTTTGTTAGCCTGTGTCTTTTTATTGCAGTTTTGAGTCCATTGATAATGAGGGATATTAATGACCAATGATTGTTAATTCCTGTTATTTTCTGGTTTTGGTGGTGGTGGTGGTAGTGGTTTTGTGTGTGTGTATGTGTGTTTCTATTCTTTTGGTTTTGCTGGTGTGATTTATTACCTGTGTTTTTTAGGTTTAGTTAAATTCCTTAGGTTGGAGTTTTCTTTCTAGTACCTCTGTAGGGCAGGGTTTGTTGATAGATATTGTTTAAATTTGACTTTTTATGAACTATCTTGCTTTCTCCATGTATGGCAATTGAAAATTTTGCTGGGTATAGTTGTCTGGGCTGATGGTCATGGTCTCATAGAGTCTGCATGACACCTCCAGGTCCTTCTGGTTTTTAGAGATTCCATTGAGAAGTTGGGTGTAATTCTAGTAGGTCTGCATTTATGTGTTACCTGGCCTTTTCCTTGGAAGCTTTTAATATTCTTTATTTGCTGCATATATTTAGTGTTTTGATTTTACGTTGCAATGGGACATCCTTTCTGCTCCAATCTATTTGGTGTTCTGTTAGCTTCTTGTACCTTTATAGGCATTCTCTTCTTTAGGTTAGGAAATTCTTCTATGATTTTATTAAATATATTTTCAGGGTTTTTGAGCTGGGATTCCTTTCCTTCTTCTATTTCTATTTTTCTTAGATTTGCTCTTTTCACGGTGTCCAGATTTCCTGGATGTTTAGTCTTAGGAGGTTTTTAGATTTAACATTTTCTTTGACAGATGAATCCATTTTTTCTATTGTGTCTTCAACGCCTGAGATTCAGTCTTCCATATGATGTATGTTGTTGGTGATGCTTGTGTCTGTTGTTCTTATTTGTTTATCGAGATTTTCCATTTCCAAAATTCCCTCAGTTTGTGTATTCTTTATTGCTTCTATTTCAATTTTTAGATCTTGAATATATTGCTTTGCCCATTTTTTTCTTTAACGGATTTATTGATTTTCTCCATTTTTTTTAATTTCAATATATTTTATTTTTTTAAATTTTATTTTACAATACTATTCAGTTCTACCTAATAGCCACAGATTCCCTTGTTCTCTCCCTTTCTGCCCCCTCCCCTTCCCCCCAGCCAACCCCCCATTCCCACCTCCTCCAGATCAAGGTCTCCCCCAAGGACTGGGATCGACCTGATAGACTCAGTCCAGGCAGGTCTGGTGTCCTCCTCCCAGATTGAGCCAAGCATCCCTGCATAAGTCCCAGGTTTCAAACAGCTAACTCATGCAATGAGCCCAGGACCTGGTACCACTGCCTAGATGCCTCCCAAACAGATAAAGCCAATCAACGGTCTCACCTATTCAGAAGGCCTGATCCAGTTGGGGGCCCCTCAGCCTTTGGTTCATAGTTCATGTGTTTCCATTCATTTGGTTATTTGTCCCTGTGCTTCATCCAACCTTGGTTTCAACAATTCTCGCTCATATAAACCCTCCTCTTTCTCACTAATTAGACTCCCAGTGCTCCACCCGGGGCCTAGCTGTGTATGTCTGCATCCAGATTCCTCAGTCCTTGGATGGGGTTTCTCGCCCAACTATTAGGGTGTTTGGCCTTCCCATCACCAGAGTAGTTCAGTCCTGGCTGTCTCTTGACCATTGCCAGCAGTCTATTGTGGGCGTATCTTTGTGGATTTCTGTGGGCTTCTTTAGTTCTTTGTTTCTTCCTTTTCTCATGTGGTCTTCATTTACCATGGTCTCCTATTCCTTGTTCTCCCTCTCTTTTCTTGATCCAGCTAGGATCTCCTGGGTCGCTCTTCATTGATTTTCTCTATTTTTTTGGGTTGTCTTTTTCTTGATTTTTTTTTAATGTATGCAGTATTCTGCCTGCATGTGTCCCTGCAGGCCAGAAGAGGGCACCAGATCTCATTACAAGTGGTTGTGAGCCATCATGTGGTTGCTGGGAATTGAACTCAGGACCTCTGGAAGAGCAGTAAGTGCTCTTAACCACTGAGCCATCTCTCCAGCTCTCCTTGATTTTTTTTTCAAAGGCAGTTTCTCATTTCCCCTTTAAGGACCTCTACCAGATTCACAAAGTTGTTTTTAAGGCCATTTTCTTGTGGTTCTGCTGCATTGGAATATCTACGTCTTGGTCATAGGCTAGCTGGGCTCTTGCGGTAGCATATTGTACTAACTGTTGTTGATTGTATTCTTACACTGGCATGTAGGCATTTGGGTTTAGAATGAGTGTATGTCTGTGTCCTGATTTCTTAGTTTTTCCTTGTTAAATAGGTGTTTTTTTCCTTGGTATCTGTTTCTCCTTTGGTCTTCCAGTCTTTATTACCTTGATTTCTGCAGTTGGCATGATTTCTGATCTATGACAGAGTATCTTTCCAAGTTGGAAACTGGTCTTCTGGCAGTTAGCTTGACCTTGGTGCAGCAGGGTGTCTCTATTCTTCTGACTGGTGTGGCTTGTACCTGAGCAGTGGAAGTCTTCTGTTGTTAAGGGCATGGCCAGACCTCAAGGCTTTGATGAGGTGGGAGTGGTGGGTGATGGAATGGGTATTTGGGAATAGAATTTAAGGAATGGGGCAGTTCAGCTGGCAGGCAGGTCACTCACCTATTTTTCTTACTGCTGTGGCTTGCACCTTAGCCGTGGAATTCCGCCGAGGTTGGGACTTAAATGCAAATTTTTAAGTAAATATACAATACAATGCTTATATGTGACTTTTTCAAATTTCCTTCCTGTTATTTGTCTCTACTTTTCCCATATCCTCTGGTTACCTTCATCCCCCTACTCTTGAGTTAAACTCTCCCTATTTCCCATTTCCCCTTTGTTGCACTGTCTGCTCTCTGTAGCTCCCACTCTCCCCTCCTATCATGCTCCCTTTCTACTTTCTTGGCATCTGGAGTTATCTCAAGATATATTCTCAAATCTGAAGATTTGAAACAAATGAAGGAGACTTTTATCCTTCTGGGTATGGATTATTTCACTAAGTATTGTGTAGCAGGGGTCTTAAAAGTTCTTATTAATAAAATCAAATCTAAAGCCCGTTATTGGGGTGAACACTGGAAGATCAGAGAGACAGAACAAGCCACAGCTAACCTCACCTGGCCAACTTCTCAGCTGATCTTGTTTCCTCAGACTGGAAGCCTCTGTGTCCCCATATCCGAATGGCTCTCAGCTGAACTGTACTGCTTAAATCCTAAAAGCTTAACCTGCCAAATGCTTAACCAGCCAAATGCTTCTAGTTTCTAGTCCTCACACCTTATATACCGTTTTGCTTTCTACCATCACTCCCTGGGATTAAAGGCTCGCTTTCTGGGATTAAAGGTCACTATGCTTGGCTGTATCCTTGAACAGATGGATTTCTGCCTCTGGAATGCTAGGATTAAAGGCGTGTGCTACCACTGCCTATCCTAAGTATCTAGTGGCTTTTCTGTTCTCTGACCCCAGATAAGTTTATTAGGGTACACGATATTTTGGGAAACACAATACCACCACATTTTCTCTCTTTTTGTCTAAAATTAAAAAAGCTTATACTAATACAAGAAAAATTATATCCAATAAGTATACATAATATACACAGTCAAGATTACATTAACGGTGTCTAATCCATTAACATTTGACAGATTCAGGAAAAAACTCCATTATATATATTAACAATGTTTAGTCTAGTAACATTTGATAAACTCAGACAAAAAATTTTCATTACTTATCTTATTTAGAACAAGTAGTTCCTTTTTAAAAGTAATTTTTCTTTTCATAATAGATTCAGTAATCAACCTTTTGTCATTTTTATATCTTCCCCTTTTTCTTTTCAGTGTAGATTCAGTGATCTACCCATTTATCTTATTATTTCTTTATCTCTTTTTTAAACAAAAACTCTGACTCTATCTCCTTGTTCAGCTTTTTTCCCTAACCATTAACAATTAACAATTTGTAACCAACAATCATAAACAATGACAATATCAAAAACTCATTAAAAGACCAAAAACCTCCCATCCCATCTCTTGGGAATGTGGGTGTTATTTTCTTAAGATTACTTCCTGCTTTCTAGGGGTGAAGACATCTTTAGGGGATCCTGAAAAGAAAATTCTTGGGTTAACTGTCAAATCCTGTATCATTTGTCCAGCCGCTGCATAATGAGAAAGTGCAGGGCTTATTTTAAGTCCTTGTTCAAGAAGTCTGCCAGGATGGATCATCTCAGCTAGCCATCTCAAAATTGTCCTGAGTAGTTTGCAGTCCAGAGTCGATCTTTCTGTGGTGTTAATCAGCTTAATGGCTTTACCATAGTCCATGTGGAATCATCATTGGGGAATCCTGTCATTTTTTTTGAAGATTTCTAGTTCCATCCATTTATCTCCAAATTTTGTTGTTTTCTTACAGCTAAATAGAATTCTACTGTATACAAAGTACATTTTCATTATCTGTTCATCAGTTGAAGGACATCTAGGCTGCTTCTGTTTCCTAGCTATAGTGAATAGGATTGCAATAAACATGGCAGAGAAAGTATGTATGGTGTAGGATATGGAGTCCTTTGGATATATTCCAAGGAGAAGTATAGAGTTATAGTAGATCACTTTTCAGGTTTTTGAGACTTCTCCACATTGATTTCTACAGTAGTTATACTACTCTGTCCTGTTAGCATCAGTGGTTTAGTGCTCCTTCCCCTACATCCACATCAGCATTTATCAAGATAAATTTTTTTTTGAATCTTAGCCATTCTCACAGGGGTAAGATAAAAACATGATGTGGTTGGAATTCTCATTTCCTCAGTGGTTAAAGGTGTGGAATAATTTTAAAAGTCATTTCCTAGTCATTTTTATTTCTTCTTTTGCCAACTCTCTGTTCAGATCCATAGCCCAGTTTTTAATTGGCTCATTTGTTTTCTCAAAGATATTTTTGGGAGTAGGCTTTGTTTGGTTGATTCTGTTTTCTGAGTTCTTTGTATATTCTGGATATTAATCTGCTAGTGTTTCAATCTCCTTATTTATTATGTCAATTTAAGTTATTTGTCTCTTTTTCATTGGCTTTTTGGTTTTGGATGAATCTAGAAGTTAATCCATTTCTTTTAGGTTTTTTTAACTCATTAGAGTGCAAGTTTTTATAGTATTTACTTATAATACTCTGGATTTTTTATTGTAATGTTTTCCCATTCATATCTGATTTTATTATTTTGTGTCAACCCTTTCTTTATTTTGGTTAATTTAGTGATGTGTCTGTCAAATTTCTTTACATTTTCTCAGAAGCAGCTCATAGATTTATTAATAACTTGAACTATTTTATTGTTGTTCTTTCTATGGTATTAATGTTGCCATGATTTTTATTATTTATTTCTATGTACTGAATGTGGATTTGGTTTGACCTTGATTTTTAAAACTCTTAAGTTACATCATTAGGTCATTTAACTTTTTCTGATTTTTTTAAATATATGCACTTAGAGATATAAATTTCTCTATTAAGACTGCTTTTAAGCCAGGTGGTGGTGGCACATGCCTTTAATCCCAGCACTTGGAAGGCAGAGGCAAGTGAATCTCTGTGAGTTTGAGACCAGCCTGGTCTACAAAGTAAGTTCCAGGACTGCTAGGCCTACACAAAGAAACCCTGTTTTGAAAAACAGAAAAAAATGTGTCTTAGAGGTTTTGATATATTGTCTTTTCATTTTTATTTAATTCTAGCAATTTAATTCTAGTATTTCTTTTTAGGATTTCCATTTTGATTTCTTCGATTCATTTATCAGTGGTGTCTTCTTTAGTCTCCATCAGTCTGTCTAATTCATAAAGATTCTTTTGCTGTTGATTTCCAGGTTTGTTGCAATGTGGCCAAGGAGTTAATTAATTTTTTTGTAGTTATTGTGATTTTTTGTGTTCATATGTTCTTATATTTTAGAGAAACTTCAACAGGCTGCTAAATGTTATATTTATTCTTTGGTGTTTGGATGGAATAAGCTTTATTCATCACTTAGGTCCATTCAGTGTAGTTTGCATTTAATTATATTGTTTCTTAGTTAATTATTTAGATGGCATGTCAGTTGGAAAAAGTGTGTTCTAGGTAATCTTGGGCTACCTTACTCACAACAACAACAAATCATGTAAGACTTTAATAAACAAGAGTTGTTTAAAATCTTGCTTGAAATTCTAACATGCTGAACAAAGGTTGGTCATAGCTACTATGAGTAAATCAATGATATTACCAGAATTCTGCATTCATTTATATATTTAGTTTATTTTGTGATGACATGATGCCCAGATGCTTTTGTTTTACCATAGGGAATGCTATAGTGCACCCGTTTTCCCCACGTAAGCCACTTCTGCATGGCCAGCCTACTCTCAGGGAATCCAATTCTCAATGCTCCCCAATCAAAAGACAGCTTCTTTCTATCCCAGAAACCACACGCCAAGAACTTCAAGGAGAGTAGATGTCTTCCAAATTTTTGCACCTTGCATCCAACAAGCATTGCTCAGTTCAAGCTAATCTGAATGTTTTTCTGGAACTGAGGTATCTTCCATCATGTATATAGAGGTATTGTTAATATAAAGCAAAGTAAGTGCTCAGCATCCTGAGTGAGGATGCTCCTTATGCTGCCTAACCTACAGGATAAGGTATGCTATGAGGAGTAAATTAGGGATGGTCTGATGTGATGAGTAGTGAAGACAAGAGGGAGGGCTGGGTCCTGCAGAATTGTGTGGGTGTATTCCACCATGTGCTGGAATACACTGTGTTAAGCCCTAGTCCTGGACTGTAGCAGTAAATGAACTCTTGCAAACATCTTACCTACAGCCTGAGTATCATGTCCTGGGGAAGTTGGCTGCTTCTGAATGGAACAGAGTCATCTCTGCAGAAAGCATGAATCTCTGTGGTAAGAGAGATTTTAAAGGTATAATTGGTTAGAGGAAAACCTTGAAACCTTTGGCATTATTAGGGTAAACAGTTTACGGGGAAGTAACAAAATTATGGGAATACAGAAAATAAATTAAATTGTGTAAATAAAAATCACTTATCATAAATAGTAAATAAGGATTGGAGATTTCATGATTGTTTTTTAAATTATGGGATGTGACAAAACACAAAAAAGAAGGAAGTGTTGACTTTTAGTACTAAACATCTGAAGAATCTATAGGCATTAAATTCATTATATAACACAATATCTTTAATTTCTATGTTATGCAAAAAGAGAATTACATGGTCTGAATACAACAGACTAGAATGACATCAGGCCATACAAAGACTTCCCAAGTTTATGCACCAATGCAAGTGTTCAGAGGAGGAAGCAATTACAATAGGTGCTGGTAACTGTTCTTCTACCAGATACTTTGAACTTAATTTTGTGATTTTTTTCTTATTAATATTTTATTACTATTAATTCTGTCCAAAAAATGTATACCATTCTGTCATAACTATAACTATAACTAACTATAACTATAACTATAACTATAGCTATAACTATATATATAGAGAGAGTATACTTTACCTATTTTTTTTTTTTTTGGTTTTTTCGAGACAGGGTTTCTGTGTAGATTTGCGCCTTTCCTGGAGCTCACTTGGTAGCCCAGGCTGGCCTCGAACTCACAAAGATCCGCCTGCCTCTGCCTCCCAAGTGCTGGGATTAAAGGCGTGCGCCACCACGCCCGGCTTTACTTTACCTATTTTAAAACCAATTTACAATATTTTTATAGATCATCTGGATTTCCTAAAATTCATTAAATGCAATTATTTATTTAGATAAATGCAAAGCCCAATAAAATTATTTGAGGTAACTTAGAAGAAACATGCACATGTGGAGTATAAACATATTTGCTTTAACTCTAGAAAAATGAGATGCAATCTTACTATGTTAACTTACAAACAAAAACTGAGAAGTAAACAGAACTAGAAAGGCAAAAGTAATGAAAGTGTTATTATTCCAGACAAAGACTGCTACACTTAATAGCAATTATTTACAGATTCTTGATGGACAGTCACAATGAAGATCTTGGTTGTCATGATGAAACTCAGTAGCTTATCTGGATCTTTGAAAAACTCTGGTGTCCATATGATGATATTACTTTGATGCTGCCCTTGGCTTTGAGTTCTTTTCTTTGTCCATACTCCTTACTACCCATCTGACCTTTGGAGACTAATGAGTTCACAGACTGTGTGGCCACATTTCTGCCAATGCTACTTTAGGGGAGTATTTACCATTTAGAGTTTAGAGTGACGACAGCCAGACCTACTTCCTGGTAGTTGTACGTCAAACTCTATGGACCCTTCACCTTCTCTGTCTGAAATAACATCATTCTAATGTGATGTTAAGGTAGAGACTTTAATCTCTTATATTAAAAAAATCGTAAATGTAGGTTGCATTGAAGGCATGTTATGATAGTAAGTTTGAGGAGTAAGAAACTTAGCTTGATACCTTTCAGTAAGCTTTCTCTGCAGGAGAATGCTCAAGGTACAGTGCTTGGGAAGGTAGGTACTGGGGCTCTTCTTATAATGCAGACCCTCTAGATCTAGTCCTTATATGTTCTCTCATATAAGCACAGATCTCACTAAGATCTTCATTCTTTACAGGCTCTTAGTCACAAGACTTGTGTAATATCCTTCCATGTGTGAAGCACATGCATGTTTACCAACAAAACCTATTTCCTCACCTCTGCTCACTCTAGCCTCACTTTATGTTACTCACACTTGCTGGAATTTGCTAATAATCTAAGTACATGATCAGTATTTTGCACTTTACCCATCTTGAAGATAGCAGCAGAACCATACTTGCTGCAGCCTTTGTTCTTGTGGTAGAGTAGATAATAGAGCCAACAAACTATAAAGTCATTTCTCTAGGGTCTCGGAATCTTTTTCTCTTTTCTTTCAACCAAGCTTATTGTATGAAGAAATACTTTAAAGATACTGTAACTTGAAGTTATTGGGTATATAATACAATAGAAATAGATGCTGTCATCAGTTAGACAGGCAAGTAATTAATATAAAACATTTTTATATTTTTTTCCAAAGGAAATAGGTGCTGCTGTTGGCAACCTGGAGCAGGTCCTGTGATTGAAAATGTACTCATTGGATGGTGAATGGACTCAGCTTTCTGCTCCTGTAATCCTTCCATTTGAATCTGTTCATAATAAAGTGCTGAATCATAATATAAGGGGAGTGAGAAAGGTAGGCTGTTTTAGTTCCCACTCTCCTGGACTATAACTGGAGAACAGTGTCAATTAGTCATGTTCTACTGGGTTCAGGAAGAATGAGAAGCACAGGATTATATGTGTGGTGCTGAATCTGCGTAAATCTTGTTCAAGTGAAAGAAAGGGGAAGAATGCATCTTTAGAATCATCATTTCCACATACAGGTCATAGGATCTGAGAGGACATACTACATGAACACTGTTTATAGAGGCAGAACTTGTAGAAGTGTGATTTTGTATAGATGTATATTAGAGGACAGAGGTAAGGAGATTTTGGAGCTTTTCCAACTGCACAAAAGGGCACCATTATGAATCCATGGGCTCTGTAGTTATAAATGCCCATTTATGACATTGTTGGGAAAAGGCTATTGGAGGGGACTTAGTGCAATAACTCAGTACCTGCCATTATGAATTTGATGACACCATTAAATCTGGTTGACAATAAAAACTGCAATACATGGTAACTCTGCAGTGATTGCATGTAGCTAGACTCTAGCTACTAGAGTGTTAAAAGGACACACACTCATACACACAAACAGTTGTTGCAAAAGAATTGTGAACAATTCATTGGCCGGCTCAGGAGTGCCGTTTGGCTTTCCCAAGTGTATATCTTATTGAGAAGCTGTTCTGCTATCCCTACCCAGTATGTTGAATTCTTTCTCCTCTAGGAATCCCACAAACCCCCTAACTATACAGGGAGTGATAATGTTGTTTAAGTTATCTTGGATGCATTACATCTTGTGTTCTTCATTCATAGTCTCCAAAGACTTCCCACTGTCTACCTTTTTTCTCAAAGTGAGTTTTGTAGTACTTTGCTGAATCACCAAGTGGTTAAGGACAATGAATCATATATGTGGCTTCCCACGTAGAAATCAGCTAAGCCACTTGACAGGCTCTCTGTGTTAATAATGGGCTACATAAAGCTAAAGATTTTTAAATAACTTTTCATGAAAAAGAACTTTATAGATATAAGACAATCTTGTCTCTAATTCTGCTTCTTTCTGTCTCTCGGTCTGTCTCTCTGTCTGTCTATCTGTCTTCTCTCTCTCTCACACACACAGACACAGACACTCAGACACACACACACACACACACACACACACACACACACACACACACACACACACATGTCTAATCACAGAGCCATTTGAAAGAAGTATTGAAATGATTGGAAAACTAATCATGGAATCACCTACACAATTCATGCTGATGTAATTCTTTGTTCCTATTCTTTCATAACTGGAGACTACTTTTTTTATCCAAGATGTCAGGATGGAGCAGAATGCAAAAGAGCAGGAAAGTCTGGGTCTCAGTTAATGAATGAATGGTTTTACAATGTCCAGGTTCTAGGGAGAGCTCCAGCAGAGAACCCCACCCACAGGAATCCCCAGTGGAGCTTACATGTGCTGCGCAGATGATAAAGTTATATTTGAGTAATGACTGGACTCAAGTAATTGCATATGGAATCTATAATATAAAAGGTCTATTCCACACTAAATATTATAGTTAGAACAAATAAACATATGCTTTGCCTTATATACCCACTCTGAGACCCTCTATGAGGCACTTAATGGTAAATACAAATTGTATATCAACTCATTTTATTATGTAAACATATATAAGTGAGCATAAGATTTTAGTACTTTTTCCTCATTAAATAACGATCTCTTTGTAGGTAAAATAGGAGGAGACAAGATGGAACATGAGAACTACACTTTTAGCAGTGACTTCATCCTTTTGGGACTGTTCTCTTCTTCACAAACAAGCCAGGTGTTTTTCTCATTTATATTTTTCATTTTTATCATGACTATAACAGAAAATGCCCTCATGATCCTCCTAATCCACAGTGAGTCTCGACTCCACACGCCAATGTATTTCCTGCTCAGCCATCTCTCCTTCATGGATATCTTGCACATTTCCAACATTGTGCCTAAAATGATCGCTGACTATTTGTCAGGTAGCAGAACTATTTCCTTTGCAGGCTGTGGCCTCCAGATATTTCTGTCCCTCACCTTGCTAGGTGGTGAGTGCCTTCTCCTGGCAGCCATGTCCTATGATAGATATGTGGCCATCTGCCACCCACTCCGTTACCCTGTGCTGATGAGGGACAACACCAGTAGTCTCCTGGCTGCAGGCGCCTGGCTTGTGGGGATCCTTAACTCCATAGTCCACACGTCTTTTGCCCTCCACTTTCCCTTCTGTCACTCGAGAGCCATTGATCACTTTTTTTGTGAAGTTCCTGCCATGTTGAAGTTGTCCTGTGTAGACACATCCCACTATGAACGAGGAGTTTATGTGAGTGGCATTATTTTCCTGCTGATCCCATTTTCCGTGATCTCTATATCTTATGTGCAAATTCTCCTCACTGTCTTCCAAATGCAGTCATCAGGGGCCCGGCAGAAGTCCTTGTCCACCTGCTCCTTCCACATGGTTGTGGTCATAATGTACTATGGGCCATTCATTTTCACATATATGAGACCTCGCTCGTACCACACTCCAGGCCAGGACAAGTTCCTGGCGATATTCTACACCATCTTGACACCCACCCTAAACCCCATAATCTACAGCTTTAGGAATAAAGATGTCCTTGCAGCTATGAAAAACATCATCCAAAATACTTTTCTGAATAAAAAATGAATAGAAAAATGCCTGCATTTTTTTGTGTTTTGTAAACTCACTTTCTTAGCTTGGTTTACCCATTTACTTGAGAATAATGTGTAATTGTACACAGACATATATCTATATGCATATTCAGGTGCCCCATGGTAAAGTCATGCTATGCTCTGCTAAGGCAACAAAAAGGTATTATCTGAGATGACTCTGAAAAAATTTTAATGTACATATATGTTCTATACATATTGTAGAATTATGTGCACAATCTATTCTAGCAATTCTCCAAAACATTGCAAAGGAACAAATATTCCCAGTAAAACTGATTAATATGCTTTACTAGTAGCAACGAAGTAGAAAGCAATATTTTCTGGGGATAATTTTAATCATATCACAACCAGTATTTTAAATAACTGCTGTGGTATGAATAACATACAGAAAGTAATTTAAAGAAGACATCATATAAAATTGTAATTGATGGAAATGCCCTAGTTTGTCATCTTCTTCAATGACCATAGTACATCTCAGCATGTTACAGTTCTGTTGTAGGCTAGGACTGGTCCTTATTGACGGGTGCCGCACACTCCCCCTCTGTATCACACACTTTTTTGTAAAGACCTTAATATGGGATTTTGAGCTTCATGATTCTGTTGATTTCATACTGCTTACTGGTTTATTTGATTACCTTCATCACTTTATAGAACTTTCAACTTCTATACTCTGTGATTGTAGTTCAATATGTTTTGCAATGATGATAAATTATTTATGCTATTGATTTTAATTAATGAAAAATTTGTTACTCTTTCTTTTTAAGTAGGTTATTGTCAGAATTTTATAACTGAACACCTTCTCTATATGAAGATTCTCATTACCCATAATGTTTATGGAAGTGTATATGTTACAGTGAAACTATTGTCAATACAATCACTGGCAATGTGATTATAAATAAGTTGGTTTATCTGCAATACCATTGAAAAGCAGTACATTTTCATTCATAAAAATTTGCTTGAAAAAATCAAATCAAAGGAACAAAACATTTTACATGTAAGAGCAATTAATGAAAAAAGAGTCAGGCATTTGAAAGAGAGTGAGGAGGGGTATGTAAGAGAATTTTGAAGGAGGAAAGGGAATGGGAAATGATATAACTATATTACAATTAAAAAAATTAACTTAAAATTTAGCACAAGTTCTGTTTTGTGAATTTTGCTATGATATATTGTGCATAGACTGGAAACAGCACAAAATATTTAAAAAGAATATTCTGGAAAATATACTTAGAGCATCAAATGCAGTATAAAATTTCTTCTAATAATTGAACTTCAAAAGCTTGATGATATAGACATAAAAGAAGCAATTATGTCTTTTTTCTAGTTAGTCTATCCTAATAACTTTTTATTTATTAATATATTATTAATATTTTACATACCATCTACAGATCCCCCTCTCATCCCACTCTCCATCCCCTCCTCCAAAATGGTAAGGCCTCCCATCGGGGGACACCAAAGCCTGGTACATTCATTTGAAGCAGACCCAAGCCATTTCCCCCTGCATCAAGGATGAGCTAGGCAATCAATCATAGGTAATGGGCTCCAGAAAGGCAGCTCATGCACCAGGGATGGATCCTGATCACACTGCCAGGGCCCTTCAAACAGACCAAGATATTAGTGTCTCCTAGTCTGGTGCCATGCAGGTTCCACAGCTGTCAATATAAAGTTCATGAGTTCCTACATGCTCGATTCAGTTGTCTCTGTAGATTTCCCCATCATGATCTTGCCCCCTTTCTCATATAATACCTCTTCCCTCTCTTGGACTCCCAGAGCTCAGTCTAGTGCTTGGTTGTGGATCTCTGTATCTGCTTCCATCAGTTACTGGATGAAGGCTCTATGATGACAGTTGGGTATTCACCAATCTGATTACCAGGGTAGGCTAGTTCAGGTACCCTCTCCACTATTGCTAGTAGTCTAAACTGGGGTCATCCTTGTGGATTTGAGGGAATTTCCCTAGTACCCAGCTTCTCCCTGTCCCCATGATGTCTCCCTCTATCATGGTATATCTTCCATTGCTTTCCCACTCCGTTCCTGTTCCAGCTTGGTCATCCTGTTCCCTTATGTTCTAATACCCCACCCCCTACTCTCCATTGCCCCCCCCCAATTCCCAGTACACTCATGGAGATCTCATCTATTTCCCCTTTCAAGGGCAATCCATGCATCCCTCTTAGGGTACTCTTGTTAGCTAGCTGCTCTGGAGCTGTGGGTTGTAGTCTGGTTATCCTTTGCTTTATATCTAGTATCTACTTATGAGTGAGTATGTACCATGTTCTGAGTCTGGATTACCTCACTCAGGATGCTATTTTCTAGTTTCATTTATTTGCCTGCAAATTTCATGATGTCATTGTTTTTCACTGCTGAGTAAGTACTCCATTGTATAAATGTACCACATTTTCTTTATCCATTCTTTGGTTGAGGGCCATCTAGGTTGTTTTCAGTTTCTGGCCATTTTGAATAATGCTGCTATGAACATAGATGATCAAGTGTCCTTGTGGTATGATTGAGCATTTCTTGGGAATATTCCCAGGAGTGGTATTGCTGGGTCTTGAGGTAGACTGAGTCACAATGTTCTGAGAAACTGCCATATTGATTTGCAAAGTGATTGTACAAGTTTGCACTCCGACCAGCAGTGGAAGAGTGTTCCCTTGCTCCACATCCTCTCCAACATCAATTGTCATCAATGTTTTTGATCTTATCAATTCTGACTGTTGTAAGATGATATCTCAGAGTCATTTTGATTTGCATTTCCATGATGACAAGGGATACTGAGTAATTGTGTAAATGTCTTTCAGCCATTTGAGATTCTTCTGTTGAGAATTTTCTGTTTAGCAGCCCATTTTTTAATTGGATTGTTTGGTATTTTGCTGTCGAGTTTCTTGAGTTCTTTATATATTTTGGAGATCAGCACTCAGTCAGATGTGGGGTTGGTGAAGATATTTTCCCATTTTGGGGGTGAGTTACTCTTCTGGTAGCTGTCACCCTGCCTCTACTAGGCCTTAGGCCCAGGGGCACAACCTGTGCTCTCACACCCCCACCCATCACAGCCCCAGGTGCAGGCCAGCAGGCAGGACTCCTGCAGGCAGGCCCCACCCCCACCCCACATTGGACTCTGTAAACTGCAAGCCCCACTCTATCCCCTAAACCCACCCATTCCCCAAGGCCACAGCTGCTCCATAGACACAGACTCCACCACCTCTGATTGGACCAAGAGGTGAGTCACTGTTCTCCTAGCCAGTCACCCCAGCCTCTAGGCCCTAGGTTTAGGGGCACAATCTGTGCCCCCATATCCCCAACCACTGCAGCTCGAGTTTCAGGCCAACAGGCAAGACTCCTGCAGGCAGGCCTGCCCCTGCCCCAATGGGCCCTGTAATCTTCAAGCCCCATGCCATCTCCCAAACCCACCCATTCCCTAAAACTGTAGCTGCTTCCTGAGACATAGACTCCGCCAACTCCAATTGGACCAAGAGATGAATCACTGTTCTCATAGGCAGTCACCCCAGGCACTAGGCCTTAGGCCCAGGGGCACAACCTATGACCCCATACTCCCACCTATTACAGCACCAGTTGCAGGCCAACAGGCAAGACTACTGCAGGTGGACCTGACCACTCCCACCCCCATCAGACCCTGTAATCTACAAGCCCCCACTCCATCTCCCAATTCCACCCATCCTCTGAGACCTCAGCTACTCCCTGAACATAGACTCCACCAGCTCCAATGGAACCAAGAGACTCCAGCAGCTCCCTGACGCACAAACACTGCCAGTGCCAATTGGACCAAGAGCTACTCCCTGAGACACAGACACCATTTGCACTGATTGGAGAAAGAGATGGGTAGATGATAGTGCATGAATATATTCAACATCATAAAGAGCAATACAGCACCACCAGAATCTAGTAGTTCTACTACAGTGAGACCTGAACAGCCCAATGTAGAAGTAGCAGAAGAAAACAACCTTAAAAATGACTTTATGAAGATGATAGAAACCTTTAAAAAGGAAATGAATTCCTTAAAGAAACTGAGGAAAAGACAAACAAAAAATTGGAAGAAACCAATAAATCCCTTCAATAAAGTCAAGAAAACCAAGAAAAAGCAATCAAATAGGTGAAGGAAACAGTTAAAGACTTGAAAATTAAAACAGAGGCAATAAAGAAGACACAAACCGAGTGAATGCTGGAAATAGAAAATCCAGGTAAATGAATAGGAACTACAGATGCAAGCATAACCAACAGAATGCAAGAGATGAAAGAGAGAATCTCTGGCATGGAGGGTATGATAGAGGAAATAGATTCATTGGTTAAAGAAAATATTAAAGCCAACAGAGTCATAACACAAAACATACAGGAAATCTGAGACATAATGAAAAGGCCAAATATAAGAATAATAGGGGTAGAAGAAAGAGATGGATACCAGTGCAAAGGCACAGAAAATATATTCAACAATATCACAGAAGAAAACTTTCCCAACCTAAAGAAGGAAGTGCTTGTGAAGATACAAGAAGCTTACAGAACACCAAATAGACTGGATCACCCAAAAAGTTCCCCCACCACATAACAATCAAACCACTAAACATACAGAATAAAGAAAGAATATTAAGAGCTTCAAAGGAGAAAGGGCAGGTAACATATAAAGGCAGACCCATCAGAATAACACCTGACTTCTCAATGAAGACAATGAAAGCTAGAAGGTCCTGGACAGATGTTATGCAGACACTAAGAGACCATGGATGTCAGCCCTGACTATAATACCCAGCAAACTTCTCAATCACCATAGACAGTATAAACAAAATATTCCAGGACAAAAAATACCTATCCACAAATCCAGCCCTACAGAAAGCACTAGAAGGAAATCTCCAACCTAAGGAAGTTAGATGTACCCATGAAAATAAGGCAATAGATAATCCCACACCAACAAATCCTTAAAAAGGGAAACATATACACACTACCATAAAAAACTAAAACAAACAAACAAACAAACAAAAACCTAAGAATTAACAATCACTGGTCATTAACATCCCTAATATCAATGGACTCAATTTGCCTATAAAAAGACACAGGCTAACAGAATGGATATGAAAACAGGATCCATCCTTCTGCTGCATAGAAGAAACACATCTCAACTTCAAAGACAGACACTGCCACAGTTGAAATGATTGGGAAAAGATTTTCCAATCAAATAGACTCAAGAAGCAAACTGGTATAGCTATCCTAATATTTAACAAAATAGACTTCAAAATGAAATTAGTCAAAAGAAATCAAGAAGGATATTACATATTCATCACAGGAAAAATCCATCCAGATGAAGTCTCAATTCTGAATATTTATGTCTCAAATACAAGGATACCCACATATGTTAAAGAAACATTACTAAAACTTAAATTGCACATTGAACTCTGCACACTAGTAGTGGGAGATTTAAACACTCCACTATCACCAATGGACAGGTTTGCCAGACAGAAACATAACAGAGAAACAAGGGAACTAACAGACATTATGACTCAAATGGACTTAATAGAACAGTCCATCCAAACACCAAAGAATATTCTTTCTTCTTAGCACTATATGGAACCTTTTCAAAAATTGATGACATACTTGGTCACAAAGCAAATCTCAATGGATAAAAAAATTTGGAACAGCCTCCTATATTTTATCAGACCACCATGTCTTAAAGTTAGAATTCAACAACAACACAAATTACAGAAAGCCTATAATTGCATAGAAACTGAATAATGCTCAACCAAGTCACCACTGGATCAGGAAGAAATAGAAAGAAATTAATTCTAGAATTAAAACCCTATAATTCTGGGTTTGGGTTACCTCACTCAGGATGATTTTTTCTAGTTCCATCCATTTGCCTGCAAATTTTATGCTTTCATTGTTTTTCTCTGCTGAGTAGTACTCCATTGTGTATATGTACCACATTTTTTCCATCCATTCTTCTGTTGATGGGCATCTAGGTTGTTTCCAGGTTCTGGCTATTACAAATAGTGCTGCTATGAACATAGCTGAGCATGTATCTTTATGGTATGAATCAACATTCCTTGGGTATATGCCCAAGAGTGGGATGGCTGGGTCTTGAGGTAGTTCGATTCCTAATTTTCTGAGAAACCGCCATACTGATTTCCACAGTGGTTGTACAAGTTTACTGAGGGGCCCCCAGCTGGATCAGGCCCTCTGAATAGGTGAGACAGTTGATTGGCTTGATCAGTTTGGGAGGCAACTAGGGAGTGGGACCAAGTCCTGTGCTCATTGCATAAGTTGGCTGTTTGAAACCTGGAGCTTATGCAGGGACACTTGGCTCAGTCTGGGAGGAAGAGACTGGACCTGCCTGGACTGAGTCTACCAGGTTGATTGCAGTCCTCGGGGGAGGATTTGCCCTGGAGGAGGTGGGAATGGAGGGTATGCTGGGGGTAAGGGGAGGGTGTGGGAGGGGGGAGAATAGGGGAACCCGTGGCTGATATGTAGAACTGAATGGTATTGTAAAATAAAATTTAAATTAAAAAAATTCCTATAATTCAATGAAAATGAATGTAAAACATACCCAAACTTATGGTACCTTACAAAAGCAGTACTAAGAGGACAGTTCATAGCTCTAAATATCAACATAAAAAAGTTGGAGAAATCTCACACTAGTGACTTAACAGCACACTGAAAAGCTCTAGAATAAAAAGAAGCAGGTTCATTCAGGAGGAATAGACATTAGGAATAATCAAATTGAGAGCTGAATTCAATAAAATAGAAACAAAGTGAATAATACAAAGAATCAATGAAACAAACGGTTTGTTTTTGAGAAAATTAACCAGAATATCCAAATTAACAAAATCAGAAATGAAAAGGGAGACAAAACAACAGACAATGAGGAAATCCAGAGAATTATGAGGTCATACTTCAAACACCTGTACTCCACTAAATTGGAAAATTTAAGAGAAATGGACAATTTTCCGATTAGGTACCATATACCAAAATTAAATCAAGACCAGATAAACAATTTAAGTAGACCTATAATACCTATGGAAATAGAAGCAGTTGTTAAAAATCTTCCACCCCCCCCAAAGCCCAGGGCAGTGCAGAATTCTATCAGAATTTCAAAAAAGCTAATACCAATACTCCTCAAATTGTTTCACACAATAGAAACAGAAGAAACATTGTCAAATTCTTTTCATGAGACTACAGCTACCATGTTACCTAAACCACACAAAGATGCAACAAGGAAGCCGGGCGGTGGTGGCGCACGCCTTTAATCCCAGCACTCGGGAGGCAGAGCCAGGCGGATCTCTGTGAGTTCGAGGCCAGCCTGGGCTACCAAGTGAGCTCCAGGAAAGGCGCAAAGCTACACAGAGAAACCCTGTCTCGAAAAACCAAAAAAAAAAAAAAAAAAAAAAAAAAAAAAAAAAAAAAGATGCAACAAGGAAAGAGAATTACAGACCCATCTCCCTCATGAACATTGATGCAAAAATGCTCAATAAAGTAGTGGCAGACTGAATCCAAGAACACATAAAAAAATCATCCACCATGACCAAGTAGGCTTCATCCCAGAGATGCAAGGATGGTTCAGCATACAAAAATCTGTCAATGTAATCCATCATATAAACACACTGAAAGAAAAAACACATGATCATCTCATTAGATGCTGAAAAAGCCTTTGACAAAATCCAGCACTCCTTCATGATAAAGGTCTTGGAGAGATCATGAATACAAGGACCATACCTAAACATAATAAGGGAAATATACAGTAAGCCAACAGCCAACATCAAATTAAATGGAGAGAAACTCAAAGTGATTCCACTAAAATCAGGAATAAGACAAAGCTGTCTGCTCTCCCCCTATCTATTCAATGTAGTACTCAAAGTTCTAGCTAGGGCAATAAGAAAACAAAAGGAGATGAAGGGAATATAAATTGGAAAGGAAGAAGTCAAACTTTTATGATTTGCAGGAGATATGATTGTATACTTAAGTGACCCCAAAACTTCTACCAGGGAACTCCTACAACTGATAAACACCTTCAGTAATGTTGTGGGATACAAAATTAACTAAAAAAAATTGGTAGCCCTTCTTTATATAAATGATAAATAGACAGAAATAAATAAGAAAACATCACCCTTTACAATAGCCACAAATAATATAAAATACCCTGGGGTAACTCTAAGTAAATAGGTGAAAGACCTGTTTGAGAAGAACTTTAAGTCCTTGAAGAAAGTGATTGAAGAATATATCAGGAAATGGAAAGATCTTCCATGCTCATGGATAGGTAGAGCGAACATAATAAAATGGCAGTCTTACCAAAAGCAATCTACAGATTCAATGCAATCCCCATCAAACTCTCAACACAATTCTTCACAGGCCTTGAAAGACCAATACTCTACTTCATATGGAAAACAGAAAAAAAACAGGATAGCTAAAAAAATCCTTTATCATAATGTACCTTCTGGAGGCATCACCATCCCTGACTTCAAGCTATAGTAATAAAACCAGCTTGGTATTGGCATAAAAACCAACATGTGGACCAATGGAATTGAACTGAAGACCCTGGTATTAATCCACACACTTATGAACACCTGATTTTTGTCCAAGAAGCCAAAACTGTACAATGAAAAAAAAGGCATCTTCAAAAAATGATTCTGGCATAGCTGGATATCAACATGTAAAAGTTGCAAGTAGATCCATATCTGTCACCATGCACAAAATTCAAGTCCAAGTGGATCAAAGACCTTAACATAAATCCAGCTACACTGAACCTGATAGAAGAGAAAGTAGAAAGTTCTTCAGAATGCATTGGCACAGGAGACCACTTCCTAAATATAACACCAGTAGCTCAGATACTGAGAGCAAAAATTAATAAATGGAACCTCCTGAAACTGAGATGCTTCTATAAGGTAAAGGACATGGTAAATAAGACAAAACTAGCAATTATGCTTTTAATAGTATTTTATGATCTCAATGCAGAATTTTACACATTTCTCCTTGTAATTTACTTCCTGTCCTTGTACTAAAGAGTGTTATTTCAATAGAAGGCATGTAAATCTGTGGGCCCCACAGAAACCCCAGCTTGTGACTTGTTTTCATCTTGACTCAAGGTCAGAGAGTCCAGCTTATTTTCCCCTGCAAGGCTGCATAGTAGGATACTTTGTCCAAAGGCATGGTTACCAGGTATCTTGTACCTCTATGCCTAATTACAGGAACTATTGCCTTAAGGCATGGTCATCAGATCTCTTGAGTACTAAGGAGTTGTTTACACTTGACTGTACATTTTAGCTTGAAACATGGTGATGTCCTTGAAAGGGGGAGGTCTTTTTGCCACCATGCTTTGGGCATATAAAGGCTGTGAGTAATAAACTCAGGAATCTGTGTTATTGATCCAGAGCCCCTCCCCCCAAACATACCTCCAAACTATCCTATGTCTCTGTCTTTTTCTTCATCTACATCTATATTCCATAGCTAAATTTCTAAATTCCACAATCCCTTCTTCAGAATTGTTTGACAGGTTGAGTGAGACTCAACAGAAAACTTACTAGCATAATGATCAATGCATACTATTTCTAGGAGAAATTAAAAGTTAAATGGAAGCCCTAAAGTGTATATATGTCTATGTCTATATCTATATTTATCTCTCTCTCTCTATGTTATATATATATATACATATATATATATATATGTGTGTGTGTGTATAAAATATACATATATGTGAATTTGACTATAATATTTTATGGATAGGCTGGAATCAGCACAAAATATTTAGAAAGAATATTCTGAAAAATAGGCGTTTATATGTGTTTATATGTATAAACTTTTCCCTCACTTTGTAATTAAAAAAATTTCATACCGTATATATTGATCATATTTTTCCTCCCTAACTTCTCCCAGATCCTCTTCACCATCCTGCTCACCTTCATGTTCTCTCTCACACAAAAAATAAAAAAACAAAAAACAAAGTCTAAACAAACAAAATACAAATATTGAAATGACTCTTATGAATAAAAATTTCCACAAAGAATATCATCCTGAAGAGAATGATTGGTCAGAATTTCAATGATTCTGTAGAGATTTGAATGTTCCAGGCCTAGAGTCTAATTCAAAATTCTCTTGGTCCGTCTTTACCTTTGATTCTATGCTCAGTGATGTACTTGAAAAGTATGCTGATTTATAGCTTTCCTTGTTCTGTTGCTACAAAAACTTCATGAAATTGTTATCTCATTGAAACATAGAATTTGGAGCAACTTAAATCTATGTTCTCAGGCCATAGACACTCATGTTTGTACATGTATATAAGTATTGTTTACATGTACTTGTATGTTTATATCATTTATCTGGTACTAAATGGGTTTACAAGTGAGTGGTCATGTAAAATATACGTGTGTGTGTGTGTGTGTGTGTGTGTGTATGTGTGTGTGTGTTTATCCTGAATTCATTTAGGTTTACATTGTAACTTGAGTTTTAATAGAATAAGATCTCAGCTCCAACAACCCCAACTAATTAGGTTTGTATAACTGTCAAATAAAGACACAGTGTAATGATGATGGGCAGAATGAATATTTCATGGTGTTTCCACACTCAGGGAAAGAATGCAGGAATCTGATGAACCTCAGTCTGTCTTTTGGCTATCTGACTAGAGCTTAAAGTTTAAAGTGGACTCTTAAGACAAATGTCTGTGTGTTAATATATCAATCCTTGTCTCAATTATCCTTCAACAAAGTAGTCCAGGAAGTTCCTCAAGGACTTCCCAGGAGATTGACTGCTTGAGAGGATGGACTGGTTTTCAACAGATGATTACTTTAGGGTGCAACTTTGCCTAATGGATAATTGTTTTAAAATGGGAAAGAAATCTTCTAAATTCCCTATTCCAAGGATTAAAAGGATGACTTAGCTCTAGGCTTAGACCAGGATTCACATCCTTGTTCAACTCAGTCCCCTTTGACTATCATATCTTATCCCATCACTCCCAATGTCAAAGGTGTCCTATGATCCAGCCAGGCCAGTACATCCTGTGCTCAGGTGATGTTTGGTGACTTTGCCCTTGGATACCAATGTATCCAAATTAGTCCTCTGACTGAGCCTGGTCCCAATATCCAGTCATGTGCCCCAGCTTGAAGATCTCCACCCATACTTCCACAACATCTACTCTTGTCCAGGATCCATATCCTTGCTCCAGTCAACTATACTGAGTCCATATCAGACACACAATAAAAAAGTGTACATATTTCTGGGACTCATCACCAAAAGACAAACAATATGAAATGTCAGACAGTAAGCCTCCCCATAAACCCATGAAACCTATATTAATGCTCTCCAGTGAGAATTGTCTAGTTGAACCGAGTACAGTTCTTAAATAACAGTCATAAAAAGCAACGAAAGTTTCAAGGTTTTTAAAGAAGACAGAAACAACCATATCAATGACCTTAGAATAGTAATAAATGCTCAAGTGTTGCCTAAGAAAACCAAATCCTATGGCTTAATTAAATGATGATGACAATACATAATTCAAGGTTGATATAGAAATCTTCAGGCTGAATTGCATATGGAATTGAAATATCCAACAAACTAATTTAAAATATCATGGGGGAAGATCCATATAAGTAGAACACATTAAGTAGATCGGGTCTTATAGATAAAGTATCATCATTAGACCATACAAACACAGAATATGAAAAATTAAAAAATACAGTAAAGGAACATTCAGGAAATCTGGGACACCATGAAAAGAACAAATTTTTAAAATACAGGATTAACTGGGGGAAAAGAATCCCAGGTCAATTATATAGACCATATATTGTAGAAGAAAACTTTTCCAGCTGAAGGAAACATATATCTATACAGATACAAGATACACACAAAACACCAAATAGACAAGGTCATAAAGAAACTCCCCATGGCATGCTAAAATTAAAACACTAACTTTAAAAAACAAAGAAAGAATATTAAAAGCTGTAAAAGAAAAAAAAATAAGTCACATATAAATAAAACCCATCAGAATAACATCTTTCTTAATCATGACTTAAACACTAGGAGGTTCCACAATGTACTCCACATACTAAGAGACCACAGATGCCATCTTAGACTACTATAGCAGCAAAACTATCTGCCATTGTTATGAAAGAAAGAAAAACTTTTCATAATAAAACAGGCTAAAAGAATCCATATTCACCAAACTAGACTCATGAAGAATACTGGAAGCAATGTTATAGAATAGAGACAGCATTAAGCATAACTGAGATACTTTAGGAAGAAAATAAATGAAGGTATAATAACTGAAATGCAATGCATAACTAAGAAGAAATACAGCAACATAATGATGGTAATCAATATAGTTTTCAATACTAATTCTTAATATTATTGGCTTTAACTCTAAATTCAATGAACAGATAAAGGCTAGACAAATGGATCAGGAAACAAAAGCCATCTTTGTGTTTTGTACAAGCAACTCATCTTAACTTTAAAGACAGGCAGTGCCTTAGAGTTGCAGAATGCATAGAAGTATTCCTGACAAATGGAACAAGGAAACAGGTGGGCATTCATACCCAAACTTCTAACAAAATAGGTGCCAAACAGAAACTGGACATAAGAGATAAAGATGATCACTCTATGCTAGCAAATGGAACGATTAAGAGGACATTACAATCCTAAAACATATATAAACCCATTTTGGTATACACAATTTTATAAAAAGATATACTACTGGAAATAAAGACACAGATTAACACCAACTCAATAATATTAAGCTATTCCAATACCCCATTTTCTTTAATGGACAGGTCATCTGGATGAAAAACAGAGAAACATAAGAATTAAATGACCTTATACATAAAACAGACTTAACAGCTATCAGATATGCACAGAATATTCTGTCTAAACATCAAAGAATATATGTATGGAAGCTTCACTAAAATAGACCACATCCTTGAAAACAAACAAAATAAATCCTAAGAAATTCATAAAAACTGAATTAACTCCATGTGTTACATCTGATCAGGATGTGATAAAACTTAAATTTGACAGCAAACAAATCTCTAATAATCACACAGACTCAAGATTAAACAATCCATTACTGAGTGATGAAAGGGTCAGAAGTAAAGATATACATAATTCTACACCTAAGTGAAAAGGAAACCACAACACAACAGAACCTCTGGACCACATTAAAAACAGTCTTATAAGGGAAATTTATACTCTAAGTGCTTTCATTTTTAATTCAGAAAGACTGAAAATAAATGAGTAATGATGAAACTCAAACCAGAGAAAGAACAAATTAAGCTCAAACTCGGTAATGGCATGAAATAATAAAAATCAGATCAGAAATGAATGAACTAGAAAACAGTACAAAGAATCAATGAGTCTTTAAGACAACAAAGATGATTGACAGTTCCTTGGCCTAAACGATATTAAGTTGAAAAATCTAAATGAAGTGCATGAATGTTGAGATCCAGCTTATCTATCAAACATAAACCAAGAAGGATTCAACATCCAAAACAGATGCATACATAGCTAATAAAGAGATTGAAACAGTAATCAGATGCCTCCTACCAAAAAACCCTCAAACAAACAAACAAACAAACAAAACCAAAATCAACAAAACAACTACAACAAAAAACCAAAATAGGCCCAAATAGATTTACCTTGAAATTCTACCAGATTTCAAAGTTGTGCTACAACAAAGTCCTCTTAAATTATTCAGAGAAATTATCTTTTTCATTGTATCAGGGACAATACATTGTATCTGTACTTTCATCATTAAAACAAGATGAAATATCCAGCTAGCAGTTAAGAGACCTGTAGACAGGCCATGCCACCACTGCTGCCATCCACTAGACTCTGTAACCGACAAGTCCCACTCTGCCATCCAAGCTCACTGAACCCATCATCCTCCCCTTGGCCAGCCATCCCCTAAAAAGTCAGCAGCCAGTAGAGATACAAGCACATCTGCATCAACTGGAGGAGGAGTTGTATGACTGGTCTCCCAGATAAATTGCCCCAAGTCCTAGGCCATAAGCCCCAAGGCACATCCCTTCCTCTCCCCCTCACATCTCAGGCCTATCAGCAGGCCAGCAGGTAAGAGTCCTATAACCCACAAGATCCATTCTGCCACTCAAACCCACCAAACTCATCATTGTCTCCCTGGCCAATCATACCCCACAAAACCAGGAGTCCCCAGAGGCAAAAGGGGTACACTTCGGTACCATTGAAGGAAGAGATGAGGGACTGGTCTCCCAGCTGAACTACCCCAGTCACTAGACCTTAGGCCAACCACCCATACCAGTTGGTAGAATAGAGCCCAAAATAGGCGCAAGTAAAGCCCACACCAGCCAGAAGAATTGGACACTAGATCTAGGCACCCAAACCCTCACAACCCTCAGCTGAGAAAACCCTACTTGAACTGACAACCAGCCAATGATTATAACCAATTAGGCCAAAAGACAATAAAGGAAACATACAGTAGGAATGAAAGATTCACACAACAAAGACATCACAAGAATCAACACCTGTTCCGATAATTATCCCAAAACCCAGAAGGGTAAATGGCAGTATAAGAATACATTCAACAATAGAAAGGGCAATATGGCACCACCAGAAACTAGTGATTCTACAACAGCAAAACCTGAACATCCCAATGGAGATGAAACAGAAGTAACAACCTTAAAAATAACTTTATGGCTGGGCGGTGGTGGCAGAGCCAGGCAGATCTCTGTGAGTTTGAGGCCAGCCTGGTCTACAGAGCAAAATCCAGAACAGGCACCAAAATTACACAGAGAAACCCTATCTCGAAAAACAAACAAACAAAAATAACTTATGAAGATGATAGAGGCCCTTAAAGAAGAAATGAAAAATTCTCTCAAAGAAAGGGAGGAAAAGACAAACAAAATATTGGAAGAAATCAATAAATCGCTTAAATAAAGCCAAGGAAGCCAAGACAAAAAACAATCAAATAGGTGAAGGAAACATTACAAAAGTTGAAAATTGAAATAGATACAATAAAGAAGACACAAACTGAGGAAATTCTGGAAATGGAAAATCTAGGTAAATGAACAGGAATTATAGATGCAAGCATAACCAACAGAATAGAAGAGATGGAAGAGAGAATCTTAGGCACTGAAAATATGATAGGAAACACAAAATATTCATGAAATCGGGGTCACCATGAAAAGACCAAACCTAAGAATAATAGGGATAGAAGAAGGAGAAGAATTCCTATTCAAAGGCACAGAAAATATATTCAACAAAATTGTAGAAGAAAACATTCCCAACCTAAAGAAGGACATGGCTATGAAGATACAAGAAGCTTACAGAACATCAAATAGACTGCCCCCCTCCAAAATGTCCCCTTCCACATAATAATCAAAACACAAACCACACAGAATAAAGAAATATTATTAAGAGCTGCAAAGGAAAAAGACAAAGCAACATATAAAGACAGACCTATCAGAATTAAACTCAACTTCTCAGTGGAGATCCTAAAAGCCAGAAGGTCCTAGACAGATACTCTGCAGACAGTAAGAGACAAGAGATACCAGCTCAGACTACTATACTCAGCAAAACTTTCAGTCACCATAGACAGATAAAACAAGATATTCCATGACAAAACCAGATTTAAACAATACCTATCCACAAATCCAGCCCTACAGAAAGCACTAGAGGATAACTCCAATCCAAGGAAGTAAGAAGCACGCATGAAAACACAGGCAGTAGATAATCTCACACCAGCAAATCTCAAAGCTTCTTTAAGGTTAAGGACACAGTCAATAAGACAAAACAGCAGCCCACAGAATGGGAAAAGATCTTCACCCTCCCCACATCTGACAGAGGGCTGATCTCCAAAATTCTTAACATAGTTACTGACTCTCAGTATGCAGAGCTGTTTTACACATTAAAACTGCTGAATTTATTCCTGATGAGTCAGAATTAACTTCATTATTCATTTACAACAAATAATCAGGAATAGGAATTATCCCTCATATATAACAAACATCTGATCCCATACAGGTCTGCAGGCTCTCTAGCACAAGATAATGTTGAAATTGATCAACTATTGATAGGAAATGTTCTGGAGGCCTCAGAATTTCATAAAAATTCATATCAATACCAAGGAAATTGTAAGGAAATGTTCTACTTGTTCTTTATACAACCAAACTCCACTACCTGCAGGAAGTAACCCAAAAGGTACTCAATTTGGCAGATGGATGTGTTTTATTTTGTAGAGTTTGGAAAATTAAATTCAAATGTATACACCACATCATGGATACCTATTCAGTATTTTAATGGGCAACCGCTTTGAGTTCTGAAAAGGCTGATTCTGTAATCACACATTTGCTAGAACTTGTGGCCATCGTGGTTATACATGAACAAATTAAGACCAAGAATGCCCCAGCATATGTCTCTGGTAAATGAAACAGTTTTTTGCTTATTACAATATAAAGCATATTACAGGTATAACACACAATCCTATGGGTCAAGCAGTCATAGAAAGATCAATTCAATTCTAAAGGATATAGTAAGCAAAGAGAAGTGGGTAATAAAGACCCCCAGAGACAGATTGCATAGTGCTTTACTGGGGAATGCTTTGGATTTTGTAAATGCTAATGAAAAAGGAATGACAGCTGAGGAGAAACATTGGATAACAGAAAAAACTGCGGAATTAAATCAGACTGTATACTTTAAAGATGTGCTGACCTCTGTTTTGATTAATTTTGATTGTAAATCTACTTTGTTAAATATTAGAATAGCTAGCTATACCAGCATGCTTCCTACATTCATTTGCTTAGAAAATCTTCCTTTCAACCCTTTACTGTAAGGTAATATCTATCTTTTGTAGCACAAATTGTTAGAAACCCAGAGCTAGGTTTTGATGTTGAGGTGTTTATTGTATGCAGGAGAGGATGGATCTTGTTTTATATCTATGCTGTTAGCCTGTGTTTGTTAGCTGGATTTGTCAATAGATATTCTTTAACTTTGACTTTGTCTTAAAGTATCTTATGTTTTCCATTTATGGTAATTGAATTTTTTTCTGGTGATAATAGTCTGAGTTTGCATCCACTGTTTCTTAGAGTCTGTTAGACATCTGTCTGGTTTTTACAGTCCCCATTGAAATTTTGACATAACTCTTAATAGGTCCGTCTTTACATGTTACTTGGACTTTTTCCCTTGTCACTTTAAAAATTCTTTCTTTATTCTATATGTTTAGTGTTTTGTTTGTTATCTGTCATGGGACTTTTTTTCTCTTCTGAATGCAGAGATCCACGGCCAGGCCCCAGGTGGAGCTCTAGGAGTCCAATTGGCGAGAAAGAGGAGGGTTTGTATGAACAGAATTGTTGAGACCAAGAATGGTACAAGCACAGGGACAAATAGCCAAACGAATGGAAACACATGAACTATGAACCAATAGCTGAGGAGCCCCCAACTGGATCAGGCCCTCTGGATAAGTGAGACAGTTGATTAGCTTGAACTGTTTGGGAGCCATCTAGGCAGTGGGACCAGGACCTATGCTCAGTGCATGAGCTGGTTGTTTGGAACCTGGGGCTTATGCAGGGACACTTAGCTCAACCTGGGAGGAGGGGACTGGACCTACCTTAACTGAATCTACCAGGTTGAACTCAATCCCCAGGGAGTCTTTGCCCTGGAGGACATGGGAATGAGGGGTGGGCTGGATAGAGTAAGAAGGGTGACTGAATTATTTCAGAATATAACTTAAGAGATGTAAAGTAGAGCACGAGGGGGAGAATAAGGGAATCCGTGGCTGATATGTAGAACTGAATGGTATTGTAAAATAAAATAAAAGAAAAAAAAAGATAATGAAAAAGAAAGAAATTATCCAAAATGAAGTACAATAAGAAAAAGTTGTGGAAAATTTAAGAAATAGGGATCTCTGATATAGGTCCTACAGTACCTCTGAGGGAAGGACTAAGGAATACAAAACCAAAGTAGTACTTCAAGAGATCATTCTGGAACCTAGTACAGTAATTATCATGTAGAACAAACAAATCCACACTTTGAATTTTGGCTTTTTAACTAACCCTGAAAGATAACAGGCTTTAAAATAAGCCCTTCTGATAAGACCATACTGATAAAGCTTTCCAAATGACAACTTTGTAACATTTATCCTAACTTAAATGTTCATATCCTTTTACCTTGTGATCCTACTGTTAGTTTATTCTTAGAAAATAATGGGATAGCAAAGACTTTGATCTCTGTACAACTTAAAACAATATTTTTGTGTACAGTCTAGCTAAAGGTGGTAGGAACACAATAAAAATTGTAAATCATAAAAAAAGAGATGTAAAGTATACTGGGCTATATTATATTATTATAGTCCCCATTTTAAGTGTTGGGCCCAAAGGCGTACAAATTGATATGCTGAAACATGATCTAGACAGAAACTGTACTTTAGTCACAGGTTAATGCAGAGGTCTTGTAAAGTGGATCTTCAGACTCAGGGTCATCCAGGCCGACAGATCCACCACTGATTAGAAAAACAAGTTGATTGAATTTCAAAAGAAATTAAAGATTGTGGCCTAATATTTAAGTTTTTATTTTATAATTTAATTTAATTTTAAATATCAGCCACAGATTACCCTGTCCTCCCTCCTCCCACCCCCCACACCCCCACCCTTCTCCCAACAAATCCCCCAGGACCAGACAGATGCACAGAAAAATCCTATCAGAATTTCATTGAAAATCTCACTCAGATACTTTATTTTTTTTTATTTAAGTTTTTTGAGACAGGGTTTCTCTGTGTAGTTTTGGTGCCTTTCCTGGAACTCACTCTGTAGCCCAGACTGGACTTAAACTCACAGAGATCCACCCGGTCTGCCTCCTGAATGCTGGGATTAAAGGCGTGTGCCACCACTGCCCTGCACAAAATTTAAAGATTAGGTCACAATTTTTCATTTGTTCTGAAGTTTGATCTAATTGTTTTTCTAATCAGTGGTGGATCTGTCAACGTGGATGACCCTGAGTCTGAAGATCCACTTTATAATAAGACCTCTGCAACAATGCACTATTAAAGTAGAATTTCTGTCTCAATCTGTGTTTCAATATATCAATTTGTACCCTTTTGGGCCCAACACTTAAAATGGGCACTATAATAATATAATATAGCCCAGTATCCTTTACATCTCTCAAGTCACATTCTGAAATAATGCAGTCTTCCTCCTTAGTCTATCTTCAGACATCCTGTGATTGCAGGAGTTGTGATCATCATGCATTTATTTCTCTAAGTTCAGAACTGAGCTACCCCAGAGCAGCCAAGTCAGGAGAAATGGCCAAGGCTTGGTCTCTGTAGATTTAGACATGAGGGATCAATTAGAGGAAAAGGAGGAACTTCTAAGACTTGGTGATCCAAGACTGTGCATATAAAATACAGCATTTTTCATTCTGTCTTTCACCAATATAGTCTGTGAGAAATAAATCTAAAATGTCTCTTGTGTTTCATTTAAAAATAATTAGCAAGAAATGATGTTTTACCTGGGCAATGAGCATGTACATATTTCAGAAGGGCTTAATGATGTTCTCTTAGTTTCACTGTGAATAAGATAATAGTAGGTAATGCTTGAAAATTTCTTTCCTAGTATTTTGGTGGACAAAGGGGCTCTTAGTTAAGAAACAGATTTTCAGCCTTCAACTGTGGCTGATGCACAGGGTGATGGTTTTGTGGCATCCCCTGTACCTGGCAGAGGACTTGAACAAAGAGGGGAAGCTGAAGACTTCACAAGACCCACAGACTGTCTACAGGGAATGGCTGTACTGTGAAGGTATCTTTTTCCATCAATACTAACACAAGTATAAGATCCGTGTATAAGCTGAGTCCAGAAGACATTATTGAGCACAGTGGGTTTTTGGTTAAAATAACTAGGAGAGATTCTAGAGGTATGATTTTCATATTAGTTTAAAATACAAAAGAATCAATGTAAACGTACTTGAATTTTATAATGTGCTGTTTTTAAAGGTTGTGCATTTTTCTGGTGTTCTCAAAAGCTAAGATGTGGAATGGAGGAAAGAAATGGGCACTTCTCTAGCACCTGACAGAGTGGAATGCAGACAGCTCATTGAGGTTCACGTTCTCCAGATTCACATGGAGTTTTTAAGACTAAGCAGAGACACTGATGTTCAATTACCTGCCTGGTCTTGTGCTCTGTAGATTTCTTGCTATGTGTCTCTGTTGTGTTTACATACCTGTAACTTTGTCAAAATTAACTGAGCATCCTGAATTTGTATCATTCCTGTATAATAGAAGTCTCCATGACACCTTAAAGAGCCCCATGAGTTTTGTATCTTTTGGAATGATCTAGGGGAATACTAACATTATATTTGCCTTGCAACCACTGGAGGATATTTAAAGTTACAATGAAATAAATAATAAAATCCATTTGTGACTCTGCATGAATAAAGGCCACACCCAATATTGAAATTATCTTGTTACCAATATACAGATCTTTATCTCTGACTCAATATCTTGGGTCTTAAACCTTAAGTTCCAGGTATCTGGCCTCCTGAAAATAGCTGTTCTGTAATATTTCCTGCCAAAATGATAGTTTCTAAACAATGGAAACAAAATAATTATTGCTGTGACTGTCCTCAAAGTGTGTTTATGAACCACTGAGGTGTGATCTGAGAGCACACACTTGTGCATTTCTTTTAAGAAATCAAACATCTGAAAGTAAGTTTAGTGCAGACGGTGGCCAAAGCTGAATATTAGAAACCCCCTCCTCATGGGATGGCGGAATGTTCCTTCCTCACCAGCTAAACACGTGATAAAATATGTAAAAAAAAAAGTGCCGCTAAGAGGTTCCTCTTTATTCACAAGTCATGATGCAGAAGACTGATTTTTAAAAAATGATGTCAATATGAACAATTGTAATCTATCATCTCTAAGGATAATGTTTCCTTAATTTCAACAGGTTGAGAGCCTGCTGTAAGTGCTGTGCCAGGGAGTAGGCATAGTGAATCATCAGATAGGGGCCTATGGTCCAGGTATGTATCCTACTGTTCTAACCACCCAGGCATCAGTGGTTTTGTGGGATGTGTGGCTCTGTTTTTTTAAAATAATTATTTAACTTTATTTTATTTGTATTGGTGTGAAGGTGTCAGACACCCTACAACTGGAGTTACAGACAGTTGTGAGCGGTCACGTGGGTACTGGGAATTGAACCCAGGTCCTCTAGGAAATGCAACCAGTGCTCTTAACTGCTAAGCCATCTCTCCAGCCTGTGTGCCTCTGTTTTTAAATCTAAATAAGTCACCAGATAATGTATTTTCTCTATAATGTAGTCTTCTCTATATGGTACTCATGGCAGCTCCCTTCTGAGCAAGAAAATCTGGTATGATGTCTCGGAATCTAAGAGCATCACTCTCCCTGTTCTAGCATCTTATCCAGATCAGATCCCAAGTCCTTTTCCCCTCTACAGTTGGCCTGGCACCTGCCCTTCACAATCACTAGTCTCATTGGTTTTGTTCTCATTTACTTTCCCTTCCAACACTGTTCCTTGTCATCACTTAGATAAGTGGACCTCACAAAGACGTGCTTACTTGGATCCTACACATAGTGGCTTGGGGCAGGTTCCATTCAAGCTGTCTCTTTTACTTTGTGTACCATGTTTTTCTTGTGGGAGGACTTAGTGGGCATCAGGTCATATGCTTGAGTTGATTGGCCTGTTCTTGTAGTCCCCTTCTTAATTTGTGCTACAGAGTGCGTTATCTTGCTTAAGTTAATAACAGAGCACTCAAGTGTCTAAGAACAGGGAAGGTATTTTTGAAGGTATACAATAAAGTTGGTGATTGTGTTTTTACTTATACTTCATGTTTTTCAGTCCATTTATAAGCATTTATAGTTGAAAGTTAATAAGGAAGCACAGGATTCTTCTGGTCTCATATTTGCTCTGTAGATTCTTCTGGTCTCATATTTGCTCTATGCCAAGTGGTTCTGTACAGCTGCCATGTTCTTGTCTATGTTTTCCTCATTGTCAGTATCTCTTGATCTGATAACTATAAAGTTGTATTCCCATTCTATGTGACAAGCTCTGTTTTACATTGTTTTTGTGCTCACCACAGACATATGGAATGCTAAATAATTTGTTGCTCCATGTGAATAATTTTCACAAGGGATCATTTGCTGTTCTTAGTTTTGAATAATATCAGTAATCCAACATTGGACTCAGGCAATGTCTTTGGTATCGCTCTCACATACAAGGGCACACACATGTAAAGCATAAACTCCTATACTGAGGACAGGTAAGAAGAAAGGAAATGTGTGTTGGAGAGATAATAAATCATAACTGTGGGTTTTGCATGCTTGAGAGGGAATGGAGAAAATCAGGTGAAATAGAACTGAGCAGTAAGAGACACCATTACTGAGGCAAGCCGGTGCTTAAGACTGGCCATAGAAAAGTAGGAAACATTATCCTAGCAGAATATTCATTCATTTTACTTTTTAGATAATATTTTTAATTTTGTCATAATATAGTCATATCAGATCCATTTTTTCATTTCCTCTATCCAGGCTCTACCATGTATACTTCTTACTCTCTTGCAAATTCAATGTTATGCAATACCAAATGATCATTTTTGAAAACATACATATCTGTAACATTATATAGACTAAGATGTTGTAGCTACATATTTAGAAATATATAAATATGCACATCCATATATGCAGCAACAATTATTAATTTTATTCTTGTTTTAATTGATCTATTCTGAATATGGCCAATAATTTTATTTTATTTTCCCCAGAAATAAGCTTAAAGTGTGTAAGTAAAATATATGTGACATAAAAAATAATAAATAAGACCAAATACATTCCTTTGTTATTTGGGTAGTTGAGATGGCTCAGCAAGTAAAGACCCTTGCCTTTAACTTGGTGATCTGAGTTTGCTATTCCAGGAGGAGCAAGGAAATTGACTCTCCACTGGTAGTCTATCTTTCATAAAAGACATATAAATAAGTGAATGAAAATATAACAATTTTAAAATATCAATTAGCAGAGTAAATAATGCAACTTGTACCTTTCTCCAATGAGCAGGTTTTTAAGGGCTTCTTGATCCTGTCAATGGAGTTCATTCACCAGAACTTTAGAGGAAGAGGAGAAAGCAATGCATACCACTAACATTTATACTATTTGAATATATTTGTATAACATTTACAATTGTAAAATATAACAAAAATATATATTAGGGAAAGTGTCACATTTGTTATGTTTTATTGTATAAAATGTTTTATTGTGAGTGTGTATTCAGTTGATAGCTGTAAAATTTGCAGAAACCAAATCATCCCTTATGGATGTGAGGACACACAAATAGCATCTGATGATTAGTGTGGATCTGAGCGCACACAAATCCATTAGTTCCAGAACAGTGAATTGGGAGAGGAGGTTATCTTCAGGAAAGGCAAAGATTCATTAGAGAGTTTGATAGGTAGAGCACAAGGAGCAGATCTCTGGGATGTGCCTGCACTGTGTTCAATTATGGGAACAGGGCCAGGAAGTAAGTGATGCAGAAGATAGAGGCTTTCTTAGTTCTGTAAGGTGACTTGACAATCTTGAGCAATGGTCTTGCATGGAGTTACCTAGGAGGAAATGTGTGAGCTATCTTACTCATGTTACCACACTTGGTTTTAAAATGACCATACAGGTATCTCTGAACTGAGAACTTGGTCAGAGGCAATACAGAAAAAACATTCAGCTCAGATTTCAAAATAAGTTCAGCAGAAGGATGGTGCTGGAGGAAGAACAATTCAGTGCAAGCATTCATGACAGGCCAGTTCCTCTTTATTCTGTCATTCTATTTCCTGTGATAGGTGTATGTTGCTTTTAAGTTTCTTTTGCAAGAAGGATAAAGCAATACGTCTTCATGGAGAAATGGAATCAGAGCTCAAGTGATTTCATTTTGTTAGGGTTGTTTCCTCAAAACCAAACAGGCCTTCTGCTTTTGCTGCTCATCATCTCCATATTTTCTGTGGCCTTGCTTGGCAACTCAACAATGATCCACCTCATTCGTGTGGATCCCAGGCTCCATACCCCCATGTACTTTCTCCTCAGTCAGCTCTCTCTCATGGACATGATGTATATTTCTTCCACTGTTCCCAAGATGGCATTCAACTTCCTCACTGGCCAGAAAAGCATTACCTTACTGGGCTGTGGAGTGCAATCCTTTTTCTTCCTGACCATGGCAGGTTCTGAGGGCTTGCTCCTGGCCTCCATGGCCTATGACCGTTTTGTGGCTATCTGCCACCCTCTTCATTATCCCACTCGCATGAGCAAAATGATGTGTCTGAAGATGATCATAGGATCCTGGATATTGGGCTCAATCAACTCTTTAGCCCATACAGTCTATGCTCTTCACATTCCTTACTGCCATTCTAGATCCATTAACCATTTCTTCTGTGATGTCCCTGCCATGCTGCCCCTGGCCTGTATGGACACTTGGGTTTATGAGTACATGGTATTTGTGAGCACAATCCTGTTTCTCCTAATTCCTTTCCTTGGCATCACAGCTTCCTATGGACGGGTCCTTTTTTCTGTCTTCCATATGCGCTCAAAAGAGGGAAAGAAAAAGGCCTTCACCACATGTTCAACTCACTTAACTGTGGTGACATTTTACTATGCACCTTTTGTCTATACTGATCTTCGACCTAGGAGTCTCCGTTCCCCGACAGAAGATAAGATTCTGGCTGTCTTCTACTGTATCCTCACCCCTATGCTCAATCCCATCATCTACAGCCTGAGGAATAAGGAGGTCCTGGGGGCCATGACAAGAGTCTTTGGGACATTCTATTCCACTAAACAATGATCATTTCCTCTCTACTCATATTTTAAATTCCATGGACAATTTTATAGAAGCAGTGCTGTATATTGGAAACATAATGTGTGTCACACACATATCATACCTTTCTGGTGATTCATTACTAATTAAGATTAAATACTATGTTCATTGTTATATTCTAGTATAATTATTCACATGTTTAGTTCATAACCTTACAGTTAATGATTTTAATGACTCATATTAGACAATAAATTACTATACCAACACAACATGAGATATACTTTATGTGTTTCCTGTAATATGATACTGCTTATGCTGATATTGACATGTTGTTTCTATAAAATTAACATGAATTAATTTTTTTGTTCAAATATTTTGCCTTCATTATTTTCATTATTAAAAGCCTATGTATATTGAACATTTATGATACATTACAGTTTGGATGTTGCCAATTCATGTCACCAATCTTTACATAGAGCAGTCTCAGACTCTTGAAATGTTTGAAGACCATCCAAATATACAACAAAGTACTGCCTCACTACAGGTAGAATGATTGTTATAAAAAAAAAATGGTTATCAAATGCTGCTGTGAGTAGAAGTATGGGGAACTTTTACACACAGTTAGTTGAAGTGTAAATTAATACCATACCTTTGGAAGAGTATGTTTAGTCATTAACATAAAAATAGAGAATTATGGGATCTGTTAATCTAGTTACTGGGTCTAATTGGCATAGAATAAATTTGAAGAGTTTAAGAGCCATTCCCTCTACACCATCTAGTGAACATTCTTCTGCGTTAGCCAGAAGAGATTCTGGTATACTGTGCTTCAGTTGGGGAAATATAGTTAAACATAATGCCTCTTATATCCCCAAGAGATAATATTGAATGTATTCTTGCTAAAGAGGTAAAAAGTTTCAAGTATAAATTGGCTAATTATTCTTATTCCATCATTATATAATGTTTAAATGTATGAAATATCACATTGTGCCCTATAAATAAGTGCAATTATCTTTAGTTGAAACATTTATCATATAGAGCACATATGCTGTCCATCTTATCCTAATGTCTTTGTACAAGACCATACTAGAGGAACATAATTTGCTTAGAAATTTTCTTGTTTCCATAAAACACTGAAGTCAAATGACACTCAAGTGTTTTTTGAGATTTTTCTACCTTTTTACAATCTAAGTTAAATTTGTTTTGTTAGTTTTGGATAATCTTTTGATATATGCCCATTTTTTTGATTCTTAGTTTACTTTTTTTATATTGCATGAATCTTGAAATGTACCCATTTCTTTTATATTTTTCAACTGAACAGCATATAGTTTATTAAAATATTCCCTTACAATATATGGAATTACAGTGGTGTGTTTTGAGAGGCTTCCCATTCCATTAATAATTCTACTTGGGTGATATCTTTTTTCCTTTAGTTACTTGTGCCAAGGCTCTTTCTTTATTTTGGAATATGTGGTAATGCATCAGCATTCCCAAATCAATGAATGTAATAAATCACATATTTGGACATAAAAGAAGAAAAATTATGTGATAATTTCAATAAATGCAGAAAAAGCCTTTGTCAAAATTTATCATGTATTCATGATGAATGTAATAGAATAAGACTAGACCAAACATACCTTGATACAGAAAAGGCTGTGCATAGCAATCCCACAGCCCAAATCATCCTAAATCAATTAAAAATCCTGAAATCATCTCATTGAAATTATGAACAGCACAGCACTCTGATATGTGATGAAGATTCCAAAAATATGCACTGTAGAATAGACAGAATTTTCCACAAATGGTGTTGGGAAAAGTGGATGTCTACGTGCAGAAGGATGAAATTAGACACTTATCCATCACTTTGAACATAAATTAACTCTAAGTGGAACAAAGACCTCATTGTGAAACTCAAAACATTGAAATTGGTAGAAAAATATATGTATTACAATATGTATGTACATAGGAAAGGAATTCCTGAATAGCACTCCATTTCCCTAAAAATTCAGACCAACAACTGACAAGTGGGACCTTATAAAACCCAAAACCTTCTGCATAGCCAGGGAAATAACCAAATGAAATGTAAGCCCACAGAGTGTGAGAGGATCTTTTCATATAATACATCTAACAGAGGGTTAACATCCAGAATATATAAAAAACTAAAAAGAAAAAGAAAAAAAAAACAAAAGAAAGAGTCTGAAAAGCAAATGACCCATCCAAAAATTGGCTGTGGATATGAACAGAAAAATTTCAAAGATCAATATAAAATATTTTAAGAAATATAAAAAGAAATATGTAATAAAAAGTTCTCATCATCCAACCATTCAAAGTAATGCAAGTAAAACAAATCAACAAAACCCTCAAAACAAACAATAACCCCTCCAAAATCTGAGATTTTAACTTAATCCATACAAAATAGCAACTATCAAAGAAAAAAAAAGAAAAAAGAAAAAAAACCCAACAAAAAACAAACCCCGGAGTATTCTGGGAAGAATATGGAAAGCAGAGACCTCATCTGCTACTGTTGGAAATCCAAACTGATGTAGCCATTCTGTTAATCAGTGTGGAGAATTCCCAAAGGGCTATAATATATCCTGTCATTTGACCCATGGCAGACAAATGGCAGACTCATTTGTGAAGTAGGATATACACAAGGTCAACAGTTCAACCTCACATTGGGTGAGAGCAGTCCATGTACCAGAAACACCTGAATTCCACTAGTGTCATGTCATGATTCAGGATTTTAAATTCTGGAAATTGTTGACGGTTTTTTAATTCAGCTGTCCATTCTTCTTGGCTGTGTATATATGGCTTCATCTCAGCATCCCCTTCTTCTCCACATCCCTCTATTAAATGCCAGTCTACTATTGAGAGGCGTGAACTTTCAGCTGCTGTTCCATTGCACAACAGAAGCCATCGGCCCACTGCCTGTTCAGCTGCCTCTGAAGAAAAGGGCACTGTACCTTTTCCAGATTGTGAAGGCCACTTCAGGGATGGTGCCATATTGTCCTGGCACCATCCTTTTGATAAATGATGATAAATGATAGATGCCTTTTGATAAAGCCATAACCACACTTGTTTTGGCAGGAATCAGTAGTCCTTTGTTTCGTGTTCTGTCTGTCCATTTTGTCCTGTTGATTCGAGGATACTTTGTTGTCCAGTGGCTAACTTTTGCCACAATGAAAGTTAATTCCATATGCAGTTTCTTCAATGCCCATTATTTCTCTGAAGTAGATTGGTACTGCCAGGAGCCGACATGTCTCAAAAAAGAAAAATTTCTAAGTTATTAAAACATTTTAAATGCCATATTCGGTAGATCTCTGAAGGGTTTGAAGATGACCTGTCTAAAATATATCTGCTCAATTTTTAAAACATATCTAATATGACTACAAGTTCTATTGTAATGTCTAACTACTAACTTTCATTTCTTTATATCCTAATAGTTGGTGATAATGTATAGTATTTAAAACTAGTAATTGTCTTTTTTTCTTTTCTTTCTTTTTTTTTAAACAAGAACCTTAAATTTAATCTCCTTTGCTTAGCCTTTTTCCTAACCCTTGACAACAACTTGTAACCAACCCCCCCTAAACAATGAAAATTATCCCAGACCCAAAAGCCATTAAAAGAACCAAAAAACCACCTGCCCCACACCACCTCTTTGGGAATGTGGGCGTCGTATTCTTAAAATTGCTTCCTGCTGGGTATGGGCGAAGTTATCCTTATCCTGAAAGAAAAAATTTAGGTTAATTGTCAAATTCTAGGAAAGGTAACTATATCCTTCATTATTATCCAGTCTGTGTATAATGCCAAAGTTCAGGGTTTATCTCAAGTCCTTATTCAAGTAGTCTTTGAGACTGGATCATCTCAGCTAGTCATCTCAAAATTGCTCTGAGCACCTTGTAGTTCAAAGCTGATCTGTAGATGATGTTTGTCAGCTTAGTGATATTATTATTGTCCACGTGGAATTGTTGTTGTTGTGGGGCCCCATCTTCTTCCTGGAGACTTCAGATGATGTTAGGCCTGGCCGTGATTTCCTGCAGAAAACTGATAAGAGACTCGAACACAAAGACATATATATGCAGCTAATTGAAGCCTTTTTTCTAGAATTAGTTAGTACTCTATATGACCAGTCATATCTTAACAAAGTTTAAAATGTATATATATCTATATATCTATTAATCTTGTAAATTTTGATATAAAATTTATACTTTAAGAAAAGTTTAAAGAATCAGAATAGAATCAAAGAGTTGAGATTAGCAATAGAATAGCCCCTTAATTAATTTGGCTTTTGTCCTGTCCCATAGCAGATGATGGCTCTTTTATTCTGACATGATACAGGGAGTTTGTATTTTCCTTTTAACAACATGCTTGAGTTTAAAGAAGGAGAGAGCCATTCTCCAACTCCAAAGTCAGCTTTAAATTTTAATTGAATTGGGAATATTAGAAGACCAATAGTGTTAAATCTTTGGAGAAAAGCAGAAACAAACATTTAGGAAGACATAAAATTTTTTAGATAATATATACCCATACGTCGTTTTACTCTGTTTCCTTGGGATAGATGATTTGTCCCTTTTCTTCAGTTGTCTCATTTGTCCAGTGTTCTTCAGATTCCTTAACCTTCATTCTCCTAAAAGACAAAAGCAAAAACCTTTCCCCAAGACTAATTTTGGGGATGTTCCTTTTTGGCAAGTTAATATCTGATTAAATGAAAAGGCATGTGTTACTGGTACAAGTTCGTTTAAATTGGATGCTCATGCTGGTTGATGAACTATCACCTCCTCTAATTAAGAGGTCTCTCTTGTTCAAATCGAACCTTTATCAATTTTGATGGTACCCACAGCTTATCTTCTCCTGTAGAAACAAAGGCAAAACCTCATCCCCAACGTAATACATACCCTGGTTTCCATTCTGAGGTCAGCACATCCTTAAAGTATATAGGCTGATTTAATTCTGTAGTTTTTTTCTATTATCCAATGTCTCTCTGCAGCTGTTGTTCCTTTCTCATTGGCATTCAGAAAATTCAAAGTTAATGGAGCATTATGCAGTCTATTTCTGGGTTTTTTTTGTTGCTCCTTCCTGTTTATTTAGCATACCCTTTAGAGTTCTGTTTGATCTTTCTATAACTGCTTGACCTGTAGGATTATGTGGTATACCTGTAATATGCTTTATATTGTAATAAGCAAAAAACTGTTTCATTTTAACAGAGACATACGATGGAGCATTGTCAGTTTTGATTTGTGCAGGTATACCAATGATGGCCATAACTTCTAGCAAATGATTACAGAATCAGCTTTTTCAGAACTCAAAGCAGTTGCCCATTGAAATCCTGAATCAGTATCCATGGTGTGGTGTACATATTTCAATTTTCCAAATTCTGCAAAGTGAAACACGTCCATCTGCCAGATTTCATTCTTCTGAATACCCTTTGGGTTACATCCTGCTGGTAATGGTGTTTGATTGTAGAAGGAACAAGTAGGACATTTCTTTACTATTTCTTTGGCTTGTTGCCAGGTTATGGAAAAATTCTTTTTTAAACCTTTACTATTGACATAATGTTTTTTATGAAATTCTGAGGCCTCCAGCACATTTCCTACCAATAATTTATCAATCTCATCATTGCCGTGTGCTAGAGGGCCTGGCAGACCAGTATGGGATCAGATGTGAGTTATATATAAAGGATGACTCCTTTTCCTGATTGTATCTTGTAATTGAATAAATAGTGAAGTTAATTTTGAAGCATCAGGGATGAATTCTGCAATCTCAATATGTAATACCATTCTTTTAGCATGCTGAGAGTCAGTTACTATGTTGAGAGGTTCTGAAAAATCCATTTATACCAACAGAATAGCATACAATTCTGATTTTTGAACTGATTTATAAGGACTTTGAACCACTTTACTTAAATTTTCTGATTTGTAACCTGCCTTTCCTTGTTTGTTGGCATCTGTATAAAATGTATGAACTCCAGATATGGGTTTTTGCCTTACAATTCGAGGCAAGATCCAATCAGCTCTCTTTATAAGATCAATTTTATCACTTTTGGGATATTTGCTGTTAATTTCTCCCAAAAATTACTGCAAGCTCTTTGCCAAGGTTCACTTTCTGTCCATAATTTTTCAATGTCCTCCTTAGTTAAAGGTACAACAATTTCTGCTGGGTCTATTCCTGCTAATTGACGAAGTTTCAGTTTTCCTTTCCAAATCAAGTCAGAGATATTTTCCCCATAAGTTTTTAATTTTTTATTCGGTTTATTTGGTAAAAATATCCATTCTAACATAATATCTTCCCTCTGCATTAATATTCCAGTAGGAGAATGCCTAGAAGGTAAAATAACCAAAATGCAATCCAGCTTTGGATCAATACAATCCACGTGCCCTTCATGTACTTTCTTTTCTACCAAGGCCAATTCTTTCTCAGCTTCAGGTGATAATTCTCTTGGACTATTTAAGTCCTTGTCACCTTCTAAGGTAGTCAGTTCATCATTTTTTACCCTAACAATAGTTCGTAGATGAGAAATATCTCCAAATAATCTTTGAAAGTCATTAAGAGTCTGTAGTCTATCTCTCCTAATTTGCACCTTTTGGAGTCTAATTTTTTGTAGCTCTATTTTATATCCTAAATAATTAATAAAATCTCCTCTTTGTATCTTTTCAGGAGCAATTTGTAATCCCCAGCAAAGCAAAATTTTCTTTACTTCTTCAAAATTCTTTCTAAAGTACCTGCATTTTAGTCACCTAGTAAAATATCATCCATATAATGATAAATTATAGATTTAAGAAATTTTTTCCGTATCACTTCCAATGGCTGTTATACAAAATATTGGCACAGAGTTGGGCTATTCAACATTTCCTGTGGGAAGACCCTCCATTGAAATCTTTTAACCGGTTGAGAATTATTATAAGTAGGCACTGTGAAAGCAAATCTTTCTCTGTCTTTTTCCTGTAAGGGTATAGGAAAGAAACAGTCTTTTAAATCAATAACTATGAGAGGCCATCCTTTTGGTAGCAGAGTAGGCAAAGGAATTCCAGATTGTAGAGAGCCCATTGGCTGAATTACTTTGTTAATTGCTCTAAGGTCTGTTACCATTCTCCATTTATCAGATTTCTTTTTAATAACAAATACAGGAGAATTCCAAGGGCTTGTTGATTGTTCAATATGCTGAGCATTTAACTGTTCTTCTACCAGCTCTTCTAAAGCCTTGAGTTTCTCTGTTGTTAAAGGCCATTGCTGAACCCATACAGGCTTGTGTGTTAACCAATTTAAAGACAGAGCTGTTGGTGTCTTTGGAAGATCATCAGTTGTTGTGCCCTGTTCTTGTATCATATGGATGGCTGGTGACCACTCAAAATAATGCCTTCTAATATTTCTCTCAGAAACATGTGCTAGTTTATGATTTGTTTCTGAGATTGGAGGGATGTTAATCTGAGTATTCCACTGTTGCAACAAGTCTCGACCCCACGGGTTCATAGCTATGTTAGCCAAATATGGTTTTAATTTTCCTCTCTGTCCTTCTGGACCTATACATTCCAGCCATCTTGCACTCTGTTTCACCTGAGATAATGTCCCAATTCCTAACAGTTGAACGTTTACCTCCTGAAGAGGCCAAGTTGGATGCCAAAATTCTGGTGCAATTATGGTAACGTCCGCACCTGTGTCTACCAGACCAGACAACAAAACACCATTTATTTTTATCGTTAATTTTGGTCTCTGTTCATTAATAGAAGTTTGCCAAAAATTTTTCTTTATGTTTTCTCCTGAATTTTCTATTCTCTCTGTTTCATCATCTTGACCAGCATGATTTATTCCAATAGGCATTTTGTTATTTAATCGCTCTGAGCAGGGGTTTCCTCTATGGCTGCAGGAAAGGTTTGAACTTGATTTGCTATGGGGGCCTGCATGAGGCCCCTCTGGGAGTTTCCCAAAAACTGAGGCAAAGGATTACCCTGTCTGTCCTTTGTTTATCTACATTTGTTGGTCCAGTGTTTTCCCTTATCACACCTTCTGCATACTCCAGAAGGCATTCTCCAACGGCATTCTGTTGCCATTGTTTGTTGAAGAAACATTGTTTCTAGGAATGACCTGTTTACAGTCCCTTTTCAAATGTCCTTGCTTCCCACATCCAAAACATCTAGCACTCCTCAAACCTTTTGAAATTGCTTTTCCTACCCACGTATCATCATGCTCAGTAGCCTCAACATTAACTGTGTCTCTAATCCAGTATTCCAAAGGTGCAGATCTTGCCTTTAACGGCCTGATTATTCTTTTGCATGCTGCATTCACATTCTCAAAGGCCAAAGACTCAATTATTGCCTTACTAGCTTCTGAATCCGAGACCATTCTCTTTACTGCTGAAACCAGTCTTTGTAAAAAATCTGTGAAAGATTCTTTTGGGTCTTGCATAACCTTTGTAAATGACTCAGGTTTTTTTTCCTGGTTCCTCAACTCTGTCCTATGCATTCAAGGCTGCCGTTCAACATAAAATTAGGGTTTGGACATCATATAAACATTGTACTGGTACTGAAGCATATTGGCCTTCTCCAATAAGCTGATCCTGGCAAACTTGTATTCCTTTATCCTTCCATTGTTTTTCGCTTCATCCTTAAACCAAATTAAAAATTGCAGCCTCTGGCTGGGTTCAAGAACAGCTTGTGCCAGCTCCCGCCAGTCCTGTGGTACAATCCTATTATATGTTGACCAAGAGTTTAACATTTGCTTTACATATGGGGAATGCATGCCATAAGATACTATTGCCTCCTTAAACCTTTTTAAATCCAACATTTCAATTGGAGCCCAAATATTTTGTGTAATCATTTGATCAGGCAACTGCTGTATGGTTACAGGATAAATTAAGGGTGACTGTGTGAAAACAGGCTTTCTTTCTGTAACCTTATGATCCGAACTTGAAGCAACTTCACTGTTAATTTCTTCTGTCTGAATTTTTACAGGTTTAACAAGTTTTTCTAAAGCTGTCATCCTGGCACTTAAATTGACTATCTTTTTAAATTGTAAAATGAGGATAAGCATAGTGATAAACTACATAATTCCAATAATACTAATCTTCTCATATAGTTGTTCCATTGTCAGACTGCCTAAAATTTCAAACAAAACCCATTCTTCCAATGTACACATGAAACCCATTTTTTTTTAAAATGTGGAAAAAATTTGTCTTTTAAATAGTTTCCTTTATGACTTACCAAATCTGCGTAGAACAGTAGAAATCCGAGCAAATTTCAAAACAGCCACCTTGTGTCCTAGGTGTGAATCCAGAGAGAGAGAGAGAGAGAGAGAGAGAGAGAGAGAGAGAGAGAGAGAGAGAAAGCAAAAGCAAAAGCAAAAGCAAAAGCAAAAGCAAAAGCAAAAGCAAAAGCGAAAGTGTAGCCGGCTAAAGCTTAAATCCAGCCACTTGTTCCCTCTTGAGCCGAGTTAAGGCTTGGCTTTACAGGCAGGGGGCCTGTTTGGCAGGGCAGGCCTGAGCTGTTTGTAGCACCAGCTTTAAGCAAGCAGTTTTTGGTTAGTCCAGCTTGACGTTGGGTGCCAGATGTAGATGTAACCAACCGTCTTATTAAAATAAGAAACACAGAACCAATGAAAAAGAGAAAGCCAAGAGGTCAGAGCTCAGAGCTAAAATCTTACCTCCTGCAGTGCTCCTAACTTCCCCGAAAGAGAGCTACTTCCTGTGTGTCTGTCTTTAAATAGTCTTTCTGTTCTGCCTTCTCATTGGTTGTAAATCCAAACACATGACTGCCTCTTCACTGCCTGTAAGTACCGCCCTCCAGGTCTTAAAGGCTTATGTCTCCAATGCTGGCTGTATCCCTAAACACACAGAAATCTACTTAGCTCTTCTACCAAGTGCTGGGATTAAAGGCGTGCGCCACCACCACCACACTCTTGCTATGGCTTTAATAGCTCTGACCCCAGGGCAACTTTATTTATTAACATACAATTAAAATCACATTTCAGTACAAATAAAATACCACTATACCATTTGCACTGATTGGAGAAAGAGATAGGTAGATCATAGTGCATGAATATATTCAACATCATAAAGAGCAATACATCTCCACCAGAACCTAGTAGTTCTACCACAGTGAGACCTGAACAGCCCCATGTAGAAGTAGCAAAAACAAAACAAAAACAAAAAACCTTAAAAATGACTTTATGACGATGATAGAAACTTTTAAAGAGGAAATAAAAAAATTTCTTAAAGAAATCAAGGAAAAGACATACAAAAAATTGGACAAAATCAATAAATCCCTTCAAGAAAGTCAAGAAAACCAAGAAAAAGCAATCAAACAGGTGAAGGAAACATTTCAAGACTTGAAAATTAAAATAGAGGTAATATAGAAGACACAAACTGGTTGTTGGAAATGATAAACCTAAGTAAACAAACAGGAACTACAGATGTAAGCATAACCAACAGAATGCAAGAGATGGGAGCGAGATTCTTTGGCATGGAGGATATGATAGAGGAAATAGATTCATTGGTCAAAGAAAACATTAAAGCCAAGAGAGTCATAACACAAAACATCCAGGAAATCTGGGACACCATGAAAAGATCAAACCTAAGAATAATAGGGATGGAAGAAGGAGAAGAATACCAGTGCTGGGGATTATGTGAATGTGTTGCTTTGATTGATTTATAAATAAAACGCTGATTGGCCAGTAGCTAGGCAGGAAGTATAGTGTAGGTGGGATAAGGAGAGAGGAGAATTCTGGGGTGGGGGGGGGTGGAAGGCTGAGTCAGGAGACACTGCAGTCACTGCCATGAGAGGCAAGATGTACAGATACCAGTAAGCCACGAGCCATGTGGCAACTTATAGAATAATAGAAATGGGTTAATTTAAGATGTAAAATCTAGCTAGCAAGAAGCCTGCCATGGCCATACAGTTTATAAGTAATATAAGTGTCTGTGTGTTTATTTGGGTCTGAGTGGCTGCGAGTCTGGGTGGGACTGGAGATAACTCCAGCTACAAATGGCACCCAAGAGCTCGAGTTTCCACCCAAAACCTGTGAATACTTAATAAACAATTTTAAATGCAGCTAAACACAGGTTCCGTGCAGGTGGTGAGACACAGCAACATGGGGGCTTGAGCCACTCTATGGTGGGTTCGCAACATGTGGACTAGACCTACAGCATGGTACATTCCCGTCGAGTTACAAAGAGGTTTCTATAAGCTGCACAACATGATGCATGGTGGATATAGGTACTGTTGCTAAAAAAAAAGAGGTTTCTGAGCTACACGCTGCTTTGATTGAAGCATAGAACCACTGCTTCCTAGAGTCAGTGGTAAGCATGGTTCCTCCGAAGCTGGCAGTAAACATAGTTCTGCCACGTTGGAACACTGAGGTGGGTGGGACCAGCAGCCACTCCTGCTGTTCAGGCTTAGTAATGCTGTAATTTAAAGCAAGAGGTTCACAATAAGACAGATTCAGATGGAATAATTTACAATATGTGTAAAAATTTATGTAGGCTTGCAAGAGAAACAAAAAGAAATATATACAGTTATATAAAGAAATAGTTTTAAAAAATAAACTCTTTAAACAGAAAGTAAAAGTAATATAAAAATAAGCTATGTAAAGATGGATATCACACAAAAAATCTGGATTGTGTTGTCTTTGGGATTTTTAACTGCAGAAAGACATTTGATTGTAAAGATTGCTCAGTTTAACCAATATGTGTATTTTAAAGGTATCTTGATTTCCAAATTTTGTATTTAAGGATATGTTGTTTTGGAAAGGAGGCTCTGCTTTTGTTTCCACAGAAATCAAGAGGCTATGAATTTGTTCCAGATTAAGATACATCAGGTTTGACCAGCCAAAACGCCCTGAAAGGTCTCTGATGATCCAACATCCAGAACAGTTTCAAGGCAACTGGCTCAGACAATACAGCCTCATGGACTACTCCATAATCCTAAAATTTTCTTTATGTCCCCATAAGAATACAGTGTCTTCCAAAGCGACAGCCTACAGAATGGGAAAAGATCTTCACCAAACCCACATGTGACAGAGGACTGATATCCAGAATATATAAGGAACTCAGGAAATTAGACATCAAAACGACCAACAGTCCAATTGAGAAATGGGCTTTAGAACTAAACAGAGAATTCTCAACAGAGGAAACTCAAATGGCTGAAAGACATTTAAGGAATTGCTAAACATCCCTAATCATCAGGGAAATGCAAATCAAAACAACTCTGAGATACCACCTTATGCCTGTCAGAATGGCTAAGATCAAAAACACTGAAGACAGCTTATGCTGGAGAGGATGTGGAGCTAGGGGAACTCTCCTCCACTGCTGGTGGGAATGCAAGCTTGTACAACCACTTTGGAAATCAATATGGCACTTTCTTAGAAAATTGGGAATCAATCTCCCCCAAGATCCAACTATACCACTCTTAGGCATATACCCAAGAAATACTCAATCATACCACAAGAGCACTTGCTCAGCTATGTTCATATCAGCATTGTTTGTAATAGCCAAAACCTAGAAACAACCTAGATGCCCTTCAACTGAAGAATGGATAAATAAATTGTGGCACATATACACAATGGAATACTACTCAGCAGAGAAAAACAATGACATCATGAGGTTTGCAGGCAAATGGATGGATCTAGAAAAAATCATCCTGAGTGAGGTAACCCAGACTCAGAAAGACAAATATGGTATGTACTCACTCATAGGAAGATGCTAGATGTGGAACAAGGATGACTGGACTGCTACTCACATCACCAGGGAGGCTACCTGGAAAACGGGACCCCAAGAAAGACACAGAGAAATGGATGAGATCTACATGAACAGCCTGGACATGAGTAGGAGCAATGAAGGGCGAGGGTCAAGGGAAAGAGAGCAGGAGATCCTAGCTGGATCAAGAAAAGAGAGGGAGAACAAGGAATAGGAGACCATGGTAAATGAAGACCACATGAGAAAAGGAAGAAACAAAGAGCTAAAGAGGCCCACAGAACTCCACAAAGATACGCCCACAATAGACTGCTGGCAATGGTCGAGAGACAGCCGGGACTGACCTACTCTGGTGATGGGATGGCCAAACACCCTAATAGTTGTGCCATAAACCCCATCCAAGGACTGAGGAATCTGGATGCAGACATCCACGGCTAGGCCCCTGGTGGAGCACTGGGAGTCTAATTAGTGAGAAAGAGGAGGGTTTATATGAGTGAGAATTGTTGAAACCAAGGTTGGATAAAGCACAGGGACAAATAACCAAATGACCGGAAACACATGAACTATGAACCAAAGGCTGCGGGGCCCCCAACTGGATCAGGCCCTCTGAATAGGTGAGACAGTCGATTGGCTTGATCTGTTTGGGAGGCATCTAGGCAGTGGTACCAGTTCTGGGCTCATTGCATGAGTTAGCTGTTTGAAACCTGGGACTTATGCAGGGATGCTTGGCTCAATCTGGGAGGAGGGGACTGGACCTGCCTGGACTGAGTCTATCAGGTCGTTCCCAGTCCTCTATGGATACCTTGATCTGGAGGAGGTGGAAATGGGGGGTGGACTGGGGGGAAGGGGAGGAGGGCAGGAAGGGAGAGAACAAGGGAATCTGTGGCTATTATGTAGAACTGAATAGTATTGTAAAATATAAAAAAAAAGAGTACAGTGCCCCCATCCAGCAGGAAGTAACTTAGAAAACTATAACCACATTCCCAAAAGTTAGATTATGGACGTTTGTCTTTGTTTAGGTTGTTGGTTAAAAATTGTTATTGGTCATAGTCAATATCTTTCTAAAAGAAGAAAGGGGGAATAATATAAAATATAGGATATAGACATGATAGGATAAAAGGGTAGACTGTTGAACCTGCTTTTAAAGAGCAACTTGTTTAAAATGTTTTACATTGGTATAGATTTTAGTTTATTGATACAAGTTTAAACTTAATTTTGTTATGCTGTATATATGTTTCTACTCTTGTTTAAAGTATTATGTTTATGTAACTCATTTGGATTGTAATGGATAATTAAAAAGTACCAGATTAATAATTAGTCTCCTATGATAGTCAAACTTATAGTCATGTTAAGTTTTCTAGGTATACACAGATATAATTCAATTAGGTAGATGATCTTCAAACACTTCAAAGACCTACAGAATATGGCATTTAAAATGCTTTAAAAATTTAAACTTTCTGGACAGTTTGACATGTTTGCTCCTGGCATCACTGATTTACTTCAGAGAGGAAAATGGGCACCGAAGACACTCTGTATGGAGTTTATCTTCTTCTTGACAAAAATAGCCATTTGGGCAAGAAACTGTTCTTGCTTGGACTACTTAAAAAAATGAATCAACTGGACATATAGGAACCATAGGAAGGTGACCACTGAACTTTGCTTGGCAAAATGGTCCTTCAGGTTCCTGCTTTGCAGAGGAAACTGCCAGACATTCTACAGAACACAGAGAGAAGTGACTGAGAGACTCTAGGCCTGTGGGCTGAAGACAGATGCCCCAGCTTTACAGAGGAACTTTGGATGACTGTCCAGGCTGCCAGCTGTCTCTGTCTACTCTTGCAAGACTCCCAAAAGTTGCTTGCATCCTTCTTCCATTTCTCAGGTAATATTATATCCTTCTGAGGTCTTTGATGTAGTTAAAGTCTAGATAGTTAAAATTTCCTTAGTCATGATAAAAAATTAGTTAGATATAAAATATTAGACTCACAAATATAGGATAGATAAAATATCTTCTTTCATTTTGCCAAATACAAATAGACTAGATATTATAAATAGACTAGATATTGTAACTGTAATTCTTGCTTGATAATTGTTCTGTTATATGTAATTTTACTATGTTAAAGTTAAAACTTTCCCTTTTGAAAAAAGAAAAGGGCAAGTGCTTGGGATGCTGTGAATATGTTGCTCTGATGATTTGTAAAAAAAATGCTGACTGCCCAATAGCCAGGCAGAAAGTATAGTGTCGGCAGGATAAGGAGAGAGGAGAATTCTCAGGGGTGGGGATGGAAGGCTGAGTCAGAAGATGCTGCCAGTTGCTGTCATGAGAAGCAAGATGTACAGATGCTAGTAAGCCACGAGCCACATGGCAACTTATAGATTAATAGAAATGGGCTAATTTAAGATGTACATTCAATAATATCATAGAGAAAACTTTCCCAATCTGAAGTAGGAAATGCCTATGAAGCTACTAGAATCTTACAGAAAACCAAATAGACTGGACCCCCCCCCCCCAAAAAAAAAGAAAGATTAAAGACTGCAAAGGGAAAGGCCAAGTAACATATAAAGGCAGACACAACAGAATAACACCCGGCCAAATATCAATGGAGACTGTGAAAGCCAGAAGGTCCTGGACAGACATTATGCAGACACTAAGAGACCATAATTCCACAACATCTAGTCTTGTCCAGAATCTGTATCCATGCTCCATATAAGACACACAATAAAAAGTGTACATATTTCTGGGACTCATCACCAAAAGACAAACAATATAAAATTCCAAATAGTAAGCTTCCCCATAAACCCACAAAACCTATATTAATGCTCTCCAGTGAGAATTGTCTGATTGAACCCAGTACAGTTTTTAAATACCAATCATAAAAAGCATCAAAAGTTTCAAGGTTTTTAAAGACCAAAACAAACATATTGATGGCCTTAGAATAGTCATAAACGCCCATGTTGCCTAAGAAAACAAAATCTTAAAGCTTAATTAAATGATGAGGACAACACATAATTCAAGGTTGATATATAAATCTTAAGCTTAATTAAATAATGAGGACAACACATAATTAAAGGTTGATATATAAATCTTAAACTGAATTGCAGTTGGAATTGAAATACTCAACAAACTAATTAAAAATGTCATGGGGGAAAATCCATATAAGTAGAACACATTAAGTAGATCAGGTCTTATAGACAAAGTATCATCATTAGACCATAGAAACACAGAATATGAAAAGTTAAAAAAAATACAGGAAAGGAACATTCAGGAATTCTGGGACACCATGAAAAGAACAAATCTTTTAAATACAGGGTTAGCTGAGTGAAAAGAATCCCAGTTCAATTATAAAGACCAGGTCCTCAGCAAGATTGTAGAAGAAAAGTTTTCCAACTGAAGAAACACATATCTATACAGATACAAGATACAAAGATCAAATAGGTGAAGGAAACATTACAAAAGTTGAAAATTGAAATAGAGACAATAAAGAAGACACAAACTGAGGAAATTCTGGAAATGGAAAATCTGGGTAAATAAACAGGAATTATAGATGCAAGCATAACCAACAGAATACAAGAGATGGAAGAGAGAATCCCAGGCACTGAAGATATGATGGGAAACACAAAACATTCATGAAATCTGGGTCACCATGAAAAGACCAAACCTAAGAATAATAGGGATAGAAGAAGGAGAAGAATTCCTATTAAAAGGCACAGAAAATATATTCAACAAAATTGTAGAAGAAAACATTCCCAACCTAAAGAAGGACATGGCTATGAAGATACAAGAAGTTTACAGAACATCAAATAGACTGGAACCCTCCCCAAAATGTCTTTTTCCACATAATAATCAAAACACTAAACAAACAGAATAAAGAAAGATTATTAAGAGCTGCAAAGGAAAAAGACAAAGCAACATATAAAGACAGATTTATCAGAACTACACTCAACTTCTCATTGGAAACCCTGAAAGCCAGAAGGTCCTAGACAGATACTCTGCAGACACTAAGAGACAACCAATGCCTGCTCAGACTACTATACTCAGCAAAACTTTCAGTCACCATAGACAGATAAAACAAGATATTCCATGACAAAACCAGATTTAAACAATACCTATCCACAAATCCAGCCCTACACAAAGCACTAGAGGGTAACTCCAACCCAAGGAAGTAAGAAGTACCCATGAAAACACAGGCAGTAGATAATCTCACACCAGCAAATCTCAAAGCTTCTTTAAGGTTAAGGACACGGTCAATAAGACAAAACAGCAGCCCACAGAATGGGAAAAGATCTTCACCCTCCCCACATCAGACAGAGGGCTGATCTCCAAAATTCTTAACATAGTTACTGACTCTCGGTATGCAGAGCTGCTTTACACATTAAAACTGCTGAATTTATTCCTGATGAGTCAGAATTAACTTCATTATTCAGTTACAACAAATAATTAGGAATAGGAATCATCTCTCATATATAACAAACATCTGATCCCATACAGGTCTGCAGGCTCTCTAGCACAAGATAATGTTGAAATTGATCAACTATTGATAGGAAATGTTCTGGAGGCCTCAGAATTTCATCAACAAATCATATTAATAGCAAGGGTTTGAAAAATGATTTTTCCATCACTTGGCAATAAGTCAAGGAAATTATGAGGAAATGTTCTACTTGTTCTTTATACAACCAAACTCTACTACCTTCAGGAAGTAACCCAAAAAGTACTCAAAGGAATGAAATTTGGCAGATGAATGCGTTTTATTTTGTAGAATTTGGAAAATTAAAATGTATACACCACAACATGGATACCTATTCAGCATTTTAATGGTCAACTGCCTTGAGTTCTGAAAAGGCTGATTCTGTAATCACACATTTGCTAGAAGTTATGGCCATCATGGGTATACCTGGATAAATTAAGACCGACAATACCCCAGCATATGTCTCTGGTAAATGAAACATTTTTTTGCTTATTACAATATAAAGCATATTACAGGTATAACACAAATCCTATGGGTCAAGCCGTCATAGAAAGATCAAACTGAAGTCTAAAGGATATAGTAAACAAACAGAAGTGTGTAATAAAGACCCCCAGAGATAGATTGCATAGTGCTTTACTGGGGAATGCTTTGGATTTTGTAAATGCTAACGAAAAAGGAACAACAGCTGAGGAGAAACATTGAGTAATAGAAAGAACTGTGGAATTAAGTAAGCCTGTATACTTTAAAGATATGCTGACCTCTCTTTTGATTAATTTTGATTGTAAATCTACTTTGTTAAATATTAGAATAGCTACACCAGTATGCTTCCTACATTTATTTGCTTAGAAAATCTTCCTTTCAACCCTTTACTGTAAGGTTATGTCTATCTTTTGTAGCACAAATTGTTAGAAGGTCTTCTTAAATAAAAACAAACCCAGAGCCAGGTTTTGGTGTTGAGGTGTTTCTTGTATACAGCAGAGGATGGATTTTGTTTTGTATCTGTTCTGTTAACCTGTGTTTATTAGCTGGATTTATTGATAGATATTCTTTAAATTTGACTTTGTCTTAAAGTATCTTATGTTCTCCATTTTGGTAATTGAAATTTTTCTGTTTATGGTAGTCTGAATTGGCATCCACAGTTTCTTAGAGTCTGATAGACATCTGTCCAGGCCCTTCTGGTCTTTATAGTCTCCATTGAGAATTTGATGTAACTCTAATAGGTTTATCTTTATATGTTACTTGGACTTTTTCCCCTGTCACTTTAAAAATTCTTTCTTTATTCTATATGTTTAGTGTTTTGCTTATTATCTGTTATGGGAACTTCTTTTCTCATCCAATCTGTTTGGTGTTCTATAAGATTCTTGTACCTTTATAGCTATGTCCTTTTCTGTCAGGAAACTTGTTTTCTATGATTTTGTTGAATATATTTCATAGGCCTTTGAGCTGGGATTCTCCTCCTTCTTGTATTCCTATTATTCTTAGGTGAGGTCTGTCATCATGGTTTGGCCTTTTTTCCAGTCATAGTTCAGTGTTACATATGGACCATGCAAGTACTGTAAGACCCTGAGGGAGTGATTGGTCTATGCGACTTTCTAGGCAATGCAATGGATAAACCTAGCAGTTATCCATAAAGGATAATAATAAACATTCATATGCATTTATAACTTTTCCACTAGTAATATTAAAGGAGCAGAACTATTTGTAAAAGTTTGCTCCACATCACACCCATCTCTAGTATTTGTTGAGTACAATGCCATTCAATAACAAACTCTCACCTATTTGTACAATGAGATTCAGGGCACATGTGTATATCTTAAGTACCACAAATGTTCATTAATCTACTTACTGTGGATTGAGTAGCACAGTAAGATTATAAGTCTTTTCATTTCTACCTCTATGTAGACACTTTACATGCAAGTAGCATACATGCTTCCTTCTTGTTCCTGAAACATCCCTCAGATTGTAAAAAACTTAAATATTAGGCCACAATCTTTAATTTCTTTTGAAATTTAATCAACTTCTTTTTCTAATCAGTGGTGGATCTCTCATCCTGGATGACCCCGAGTCTGAAAATCCACTTTACAACAAGACCTCTGCATCAACCTGTGACTAAAGTACAGTTTCTGTCTAGATCAATGTTCAATATATCAATTTGTACCCCTTTGGGCCCAACACTTAAAATGGGGACTATGATAATATAATATAGCCCAGTATCCTTTATATCACTCAAGTCACATTCTGAAATAATGCAGTCTTCCTCCTTAGTCTATCTTCAGACATCCTGTGAATGCAGGAGTTGTGATCATCATGCATTTATTTCTCTAAGTTCAGAACTGAGCTACCCCAGAGCAGCCAAATCAGGAGAAGTGGCCAAGGCTTTGTCTCTGTAGATTTAGACATGAGGGATCAATTAGAGGAAAAGGAGGGACATCTAAGACTTGGTGATCCAAGGCTGTGCATATAAAATACAGCATTTACCATTCTGTCTTTCATCAGTATAGTCTGTGGGAAAAAAATCCAAAATGTCTCTATGTTTCATGTAAGTAGTAAGAATGATGTTTTATATGAGCAGTAAACATGTAAATATTTCATGAGAGTTAATGATGTTCTCTTGGTGTCATCATGTGTAAGATGAAATAGTAGTAGATAATTCTTGAAAGTTTCTTTTTGATATTTTGGTGGAAGAAGGAACTCTTGTGTAGGAAGCAGATTTTCAGACTTCAATTGAGGCTGCTGCACAAGGACATGATCTTGTGGTGTACCTGGCAGGGGACTTGAACAAAGTGGGGAAGCTGAAGATTTCTTGCAACCCAGAAACTGTCTACAGGGAATGGCTGTACTATAAAGGTACCTTTTTTCACCAACACAAACACAAGTATAAGATCCTTGTGTAAACTGAGTCCAGAAGACATTATGGAGCAGAGTTGGTCTGGGTTAGGTTAACTAGGGGAGACTCTGGAGGTATGGTTTTCTCGTACTGAGGAAGCCTTTCATAGGATTTTCATAACAAATTAGAAAAACAAAAACAAGCTTAAAATGCAAGAGGAAAAAATTGTAAACATGTTTGAATTCTACAACGGGTTGTTTTTGAAGGTTGTGACCATAAATAAAAGGCTTCATTTTTTCTGGTGTTGAGGTTTCTCAAAAGCTAAGATGTAGAATGGAGGACATTTCTGTGGAAAGAGATGGACATTTCTGGAGGACCTAATACATGCTGAATGCAGACAACTCATTGAGGTTCATGTTCTAAAGAGTCCCACAGAGTTTTTCAGACTAAGCAGAGATGTCAATGTTCAGTTATCTGCCTGGTCTTCTGTTTTATAGATTTTTTTTTGCTAACTGTGTGTCCCTGCTGTGTTTACATATCTGTAACTTTGGCAAAATTAATCTAGCATTCTGTATATGTAGCATGTCTATGCAATAGAACTTTTACAACAGGGCTTTAAACATGTCTTTGTTTTCTGTGTCTTTTGGAATGCTCACGGGACACACTAACATTACATCAGCCTTGAAGCCATTGGAAGTTTTTAAAATTAAAATGTAATCAATAATACATTTTTTCAGTGACTCTTTGTTAAATGAAGCTTGTACTCAGCAAGGTGGTGGTGCATGCTTTTAATCACAGCACTTGGGAGGCAGAGGTAGGTGGATCTCCGAGTTTGAGGCCAGCCTGGTCTACTGTGCAAGTTCCAGGGTAGCCAAGGCTACACAAAAAAAACTCTTTCTGGAAAAACCATGCATACACACACAGAAGCCTATTGCAATTATCAGGTCATCAATATAAAAATCTTTAGCTCTCTTTAGATCAATGTCTTAGATCTTATTCCTTAAGGTCCAGGTATCCACACCCCTAAATATAGCTATTCCCCAATATTAACTGCCAAGACGACCATGTCTAAACATTGGAAATAAATAATTACTGCAGTAACTGTCTTCAGAGTGTGTTCATGAATTACTGAGACGTGATCTGAGAGCACACAGCTGTATATCCCTTTTATAGAAAATATATCCCTTTTATAGAAATCAAACATGAACTGTAAGTTTAGTGCAGACTGTGTCCAAAGATGGCTGCTAGAACACTCCTGAGAGGATGGCTGGAATATTCCTTTCTTTATGACCAAACCAGTGTTCAAGGATGTAAAAGAAAGTGTCCTTAAGACATTCTTCTTTATTCATAAGGCATGATGCCGAAGACTGGATTTTAAACATAATGTCAGTTTTGTCAGTATGATCAGAATAACCTATCATCTCTAAGGATAATGTTTTATTCATTTCAACAGGCACACAGGTTGAGAGCATGATGTAAGTGCTGTGCCAGGAAGTAGACATCAATAAATCATCAAGCAAGAGCCTGTGTCCAGGTAGGCAACCCACTATCCTCAATGAGTAGGTGTCCGTGATATTTTTGTGGGGGCGGGGGATAAGGGGGAATGTGTAGTTCTGTTTTCAAATCCAGGTAAGTTATCAGATATTCTTATTCCCTCTAAGTAATCTTCTCTGCATGGTCCCCACAGCAGCTTCTTTCTGAACATGAGCATTCCATCTGAGGTGTAGAAATGTACCTAAGAACACAGTGCTCCTCCTGCTCTCCCATCTTATCTAGATCAGATTTCAGCTCCTCTTCTTCATATATAATTTCCCTCACATCTTTCCTGCCCAACCACTCATCACGGTTTTTTTGTCCTTGTTTACTTTCTCTCCTGACCCTGTTCCTTGCTGATTACTTTGAGTAAGGAACTTCTCACCGACCTGCTTACATGGTGCCTGCACCTGGTGGCTCAAGGCAAGTCCCAGCCCAGCTGTCTCTTACCCTTTTTCTACCATGATTTTTAAAAGAATACAAGGAATCATTGACTTTATATGCATGCACCCACACCCCACACAAATACAAAGAATTAAATGAATGAAAATATAATGATTGAAAAATATGGGTATGCAGAGTTAAGAATGCATACCTACACATTTTCTTTTCCCATGAACATATTTTTAAGGGCTTCTCACTCCTCTCAGTGGAGTATAAAGATATGAGCTGCATAGGAAGAGGGGAAAACAGTGCATATAAATATTTATACTACTGGGGCATGTGAGTATAATATTTTCAATTGTAAAATATAACAAAAACACATATTAGGCATATTAGGCAATGTGTATCATTTATTATATTTATTTTTTGTATAAACACTTTCATTGTAAGTGTTTCATGATATTGTAAGTGATATCAATTTATTCAATTGATATCTTTAAAATTTACATAAACCAAAGCATCCCTTGTGGAAGTAGCATCTTATGATTAGTGTGGATCTGAGCACACTGAAATCCTGTTAGTTCCAGAACAGTGAATTGGGAGTGGTTGTTATTTTCAAGAAAGGCAAAGATTCATTAGAGAATGTGAGAGGCAGAGCACAAGGAGATCTCTGGGATCTGTGTGCAGTGTGGTCAGCTATGGGAACAGGGCCAGGAAGTAAGTGATGCAGAAGATAGAGGCTTTCTTAGTTTTGTAAGGTGGCTTGACAGTCTTGAGTAATGGTCTTGCATGGAGTTACCTAGGAGGAAATGTGTGAGCTATCTTACTCATGTTGCCACCCTTGGTTTTAAAACGACCATACAGGTATCTCTGAACTGAGAACTTGGCCAGAGGCAAGACAAGAAACATTCAGCTCAGATTTCAAAATAAGTTCAGCAGAAGAACCTTGCTGGAGGAAGAACAATTCAGTGCAAGCATTCATGACAGACAGGTTTCTCTTTATTCTTCTGTTCTACTTTACATGATAAGTGCGTTTTACTTTTAGGTCTCTTTTGAATAAAGAGAGAGCAATACATTTTCATGGAGAAATGGAATCAGAGCTCAAGTGATTTCATTTTGTTAGGATTGTTTCCACAAAACCAAACAGGCCTTCTGCTTTTGCTGCTCATCATCTTCATATTCTCTGTGGCCTTGCTTGGCAACTCAACAATGATCCACCTCATTCGTGTGGATCCCAGGCTCCACACTCCCATGTACATTCTCCTCAGTCAGCTCTCTCTCATGGACATGATGTATATTTCTTCCACTGTTCCCAAGATGGCATTCAACTTCCTCTCTGGCCAGAAAAGCATTACCTTACTGGGCTGTGGAGTGCAATCCTTTTTCTTTCTGACCATGGCAGGTTCTAAGGGCTTGCTCCTGGCCTCCATGGCCTATGACCGTTTTGTGGCCATCTGCCACCCTCTTCATTATCCCACTCGCATGAGCAAAATGAAGTGTCTGAAGATGATCATAGGATCTTGGACCTTGGGCTCCATTAACTCTTTATCACACACAGTCTATCTCCTTCACCTTCCTTACTGCCATTCTAGGTCGGTTAATCATTTCTTCTGTGATGTGCCTGCCATGGTGCCCCTGGCCTGTATGGACACTTGGGTTTATGAGTACATGGTATTTGTGAGCACATGCCTGTTTCTTTTATTTCCTTTCCTTGGCATTGCAGTTTCCTATGGACGGGTCCTTTTTGCTGTCTTCCATATGCGCTCAAAAGAGGGAAAGAAAAAGGCCTTCACCACATGTTCAACTCACTTAACTGTGGTGACATTTTACTATGCACCTTTTGTCTACACTTACCTTCGTCCTAGGAGTCTCCGTTCCCCGACAGAAGACAAGATTCTGGCTGTCTTCTACACTATCCTCACCCCCATGCTCAACCCCATCATCTACAGCCTGAGGAATAAGGAAGTCCTGGGGGCCATGACAAGAGTCTTTGGGACATTCTATTCCACTAAACATTGATTAATTCATCTCTACCCATATTTCAATTTTCATGGAGAATTTCATAGGGCAGTGCTGTGTACTGTAATATAATGTGTGCCACACACATGTCATACCTTTCTGGTTATTCATTACTAATTAAGATTAAATAATATGTTTATTGTCACATGCTAGTATAATTATTCACATGTTTAATTCATAACTTTACAGTTAATGATTTTAATGACTGATATTAGACAATCAATTACTATACCAACACATGAGATATACTTTATATGTTTCCTGTAATATGGTACTGCTTATGCTGATATTGACATGTTGTTTCTATAAAATTACCATGAATTAATTGTTTTGTTCAAATGTTTTGCCTTCATTATTTTCATTATTAAAACCCTATGTATATTGAATATTTATGATTTATTACAGTTAGGACTTTGCCAATTTATGTCACCAATCCTTACATAGAGCAATCTCAGACTCTTGAAATGTTGGAAGAACATCCAAATATACCACAAAAGTACTATCTCACTACAGGTAGAATGATTGTTATAAAAAATAAACAATGGTTATCAAATTCTGTTGTGAGTAGAAGTATGGGGAACTATTATACACAGTTAGTTGAAGTGTAAATTAATACCATACCTTTGGAAGAGTATGTTTAGCCAATAACATAAAAATAGAGAATTATGGGAACTGTCTGTAGCTAGAGTTTTCCTGCCTTGCCCACAGTCAGGACAAATCTTTGTCACCCGCCAGTCCCACAGCCTCTCAGACCCAACCAAGTAAACACAGAGACTTATATTGCTTACAAACTGTATGGCTGTAGCAGGCTTCTTGCTAACTGTTCTTATAGCTTAAATTAATCCATTTCCATAAATCTATACCTTGCCACATGGCTCGTGGCTTACGAGCATCTTCACAAGCTGCTTGTCATGGTGGCGGCTGGCAGTGACTCCTTCTGCCTTCCTGTTCTTTCTTTTCTCCTCTCTGTTAGTCCCACCTATACTTCCTGCATAGCCATTGGCCAATCAATGTTTTCTTTATTGACCTATCAGAGCAATTTGACATACAGACCATCCCACAGCATCTGTCAGTCTAGTTACTGGGTCAAATTGTCATAGAATAAATTTGAAGAGTTTAAGGGACATTGCCCCTACACCATCTACTGAACTCCCTTCTGTGTTAGCCAGAAGAGATTTTGGTATGCTGTGCTTCAGTTGGGGAAATATAGTTAAACATAATGCCTCTTATATCCCCAAGAGATAATATTGAATGTATTCTTGCTAAAGAAGTAAAAAGTTTCAAGTATAAATTGGCTAATTATTATTATTCCATCATTATATAATGTTTAAATGTATGAAATATCACATTGTACCCCATAAATAAGTGCAATTATCTTCAGTTGAAATATTTATCATATAGAGCACATATGCTGTCCATCTTATCCTAATTTCTTTGTACAAGACCATATTAGAGGAATATAATTTGCTTAGAAATTTTCTTGTTTCCATAAAACACTGAAGTGAAATGACACTCAAGATTTTTTGAGATTTATCTACCTTTTTAAAATCTAGGTTAAATTCGTTTTGTACATTTTGTATAATCTTTTGATATATGCTCATATTTTTTTTGATTCTTTGTCTACTTTTTGGTATATTGCATGCATCTTGAAATGTATCAATTTCTTTTATATTTTTCAACTGAACAGCACATAGGTTATTAAAAGATTCCCTTACAATATATGGAATTGCAGTGGTGTGTTTGGAGATGCTTCCCATTCCATTAATAATTCTACTTGGGTGATATCTTTTTTCTTTTAGTTACTTGTGCCAAGGCTCTTTCTTTATTTTGGAATATGTGATAATGCATCAGCATTCCCAAAACAATGAATGTAATAAATCACATAATTGGACATATAAGAAGAAAAATCATGTGATAATTTCAATACATGCAGAAAGAACCTTTGATATAATTTATCATATATTCATGATGAATGTCATAGAGTAAGACTAGACCAAACATACCTCGATACAGAAAAGGCTGTGCATAGCAATCCCACAGCCAAAATCATCCTAAATCAATTAAAAATCCTGAAATCATCTCATTGAAATTATGAACACCATAGCCATCTGTTATGTGATGAAGATTCCAAAACTTCGCAGTGTAGAAAAGATAAATCCCCTTTTCCATAAATGGTGCTGGGAAAAGTAGATGTCTACATGCAGAAGGATGAAATTAGACACTTATCCATCATTTTGAACATAAATTAACTCTAAGTGGATCAAAGACCTCATTGTGAAACTTGAAACATTGAAATTGTTAGAAAAATATATCGGCAGTACCTTACAACATGTATGTGCATAGGAAAGGAAGTCCTGAATAGTACTCCATTTCCCTAAAAATTCAGACCAACAACTGACAAGTGGGACCTTATAAAACCCAAAACCTTCTGCATAGCCAAGGAAATAACCAAATGAATTGGAAGCCCACAGAGTGTAAGAGGATCTTTTCATATTATACATCTAACAAAGGATTAACATCCAGAATATATAAAAAACTAAAAAGTAAAAGAAAAAAACAAAGAAAGAGTCTGAAAAACAAATGACCCATCCAAAAATTGGCTGTGGATATGAACAGAAAATTTTCAAAGATCTATATAATATATTTTAAGGAATATAAAAAGAAATATGTAATAAAAGGTCTCATCATCCAACCATTCAAAGTAATGCAAGTTAAACAAATCAAAAATCTCTCAAAACAAATAATAACCCCTCCAAAATCTGAGATTTCAACTTAATCCATTCAAAATAGCAACTATAAAAAAAACAAAACCAAAAGCAAACAAAGCAAAACAAAACAAAACAAAACAAACCCCGGAGTATTCTGGGGAGAACGTGAAAAGCAGAGACCTCATCTACTACTGGTGGAAATCCAAACTGATGTAGCCATTCTGGAAATCAGTGTGGAGAATTCCCAAAGCTCTAAAATGTATTCTGTCATTTGACCCACTTGTACCACTCCTTGGCATCTGCCCAAAGAACTTGATATCCTAATCCACAGTTACTTGCTCACCCATTTTCATTTCCACTCTAGTCACAAGAGCTAGGAAATTGAAACAACTTAAATATCCTTTTACTGATGAATGGACAATAAGAATTTTTTACATATGTACTGTAGAATAGTATATGAGTATAAAAAAATTGAAATAATGAAATTTGTAAGTAAATGAATGAAATGGAAAAGATATTGAATGAGGCAACCCAGACGTAGAAGAAACATCTCACGTTTTCTGTCATTCATGATATTTAGCTCTGATCTTCACATGTGAATATATAACCTGAAGTAACCATATAATCAAGGAACAGAAAGTAAAAAGGTCCCATGTGGGAAGTGCTACAGAGGGCTGGATACCAGTTCAGTTAAAAGGAAAATAGGGAAATTTTGAGAGAGTCTTTAACTGGGGAGAAGATGAAGTCAATATAGAAAGAAGTAGGGAAGAGGGAAAAATAACTTTAAAGATATTTGAAAAAGTTATAAGGAATCATATTATTTCCCATTTATCCAAAATTACAGATAATACCCTGAGAAGGGTAAATTACAAAATGTAAATTTTGAGGAGAAAAATATTCCCCAGAAAGTAGATGGATCTAAGTCCAGTGTTCAAGGTGATAAACAGATTAAGAAATGGAATAAAGGGAGTGGTGACCTCAGGGCAAGGTTCCACCCAGCTAAATTTCCAACTTGTGAGAAGAAACCAAAGACAGGCTTAGCACCAGATATGGTATGGCACACCTTTAACCCCATCATTGGGAAGGGAGAGGCTGGCAGATGTCTGAGTTTTAGGCCATCCTGATCTACAGAACAAATTTTAGGACAGCTAAATTTAGGCAGTGAAAGACCCAAAGCTGGTGAAGATGTAACTGACCAAGGGGGGCATATTCCAGCCCCAGTAAGCAGCAGAACTTGGCAGCTTTGGCTACATGGTTCTGGCTTTAGAGTTAAGGATAGAAGAAAGGAGTTATGGAATCTCTCCATGACTAAAGAAAGCCTCTGAGGCCAGGCATGTGTCAGAGGTGTCCTTGAACGGTGGCCTAGAATGGCCATTATGTGAAACTGTGAAGGTGAAGTCTGGATTGCCTTGGAGACCCCAAGATGTTGGTGATGCCAGAGTTCTGGGATACCTGTTGAGGAGAGCTGCTAACCAGGAGTGGAGCCAGTCCAACAAAAAGGAGTGTGTTGCAATCAACAAAGCTGAAAGGTATTGGAAATCTGAAGAGCGTTTTGATATCAGACATGGAGATGCACAGTTTGGAGTTTGCCCAGCTGTTTTTCTGTCTTGCTTGTTTGGTCCAGTATTTTCTTGATATGCCCTCTATGTGTTAGAATGGTGATATATATTCTGTGCCATTATATGTTGGAAATATGTGATCTGCTTTTTGATTTTGATTTTTACAGGTGATTACAGTTAAGAAATAGCATGACTCTCAGAAGAGACTTTGAAGTTTGGACTTTTAAACATTGTTGAAGCTGTGATAGACTATGGGAGCTTTTAAATTTTTTCATTTTATTATTATTATTATTAATTAAATTTATTCATTTATTGTTACATCCTGACCACAGTTTCCCCTCTCTTCTATCCTCCCATTCTCTTCCTCCACATTACCGATCCCATCCACTCCTCCTCTGTTTCTGTTCAGGAAGGGGCAGGCCTCCCATGGGTGTCAACAAAGCATGGCATATCAAATTGAGGTAGGACTAAGCTTCCCCCCTTTTATTAAGGCTGGGCAAAGTAATCCAGTGTGAGGCACAGGTTCCTGAAAGCTAGCCAAATCATTAGGGACAGGCCCTGTTCCCACCACTAGGAGTCCCACAAGTAGATTAAGCTACACAACTGTCACACATATGTAGAGGGCCTAGGTCAGTCCCATGCAGGCTCCCAGCTATTGGTCCAGAGTCTGTGAGCTCCTATGAGCCAAGGTTAGTTGTTTCTGTGGGTTCCCTTGTGATAATCTTGACACCTCCATCCACCTCCCCAGCCCAGCTCATTGCTCACTTCGACAGGATTCCCAGAGCTCAGCCCAGTGCTTGGCTGTGGATCTCTGTACCTGTTTCCATCTGTCATTGTATCAAGGCTCTCTGATGACAATTGTGGTAGTTATCAATCTGAACACAGAAGATGGTCAGTTCAGGCTACCTATCTACTATTTCTAGGACTCTTAGTAAATTCATAGGAGTTCCCCTTGCACAAAGTTTCTATGTGACGCCAAAATGTGTGCCCCTGCATCAAGATGCCTCTTTTATTACTCTTCCTGTCCATTGCCCCCTCCCTAGTTCAATCCCTCATGTTCGCATCTCCACCCGGCCCTCAGTCTACCCAGGTTATCTATTTCCCTTTCCCAGGAAAATCCTTGCATCCCCATTATCCTTTGGGTCTTCCTTGTTTCCTAGTCTCTCTGAGGCTGTGGATTGTAGCGTGGTTGTCCTTTACTTTCCAACTAGTATTCACTTATGAGTGAGTACAAACCATGTTTGTCTTTCTGGGTCTGGGTTACCTCACTTAGAATGAATTTTTGTAGTTCCATTCATTTTTCTTCAGATTTCCTGATACCATTGTTTTTAACAGCTTAGTAATATTCCATTGTACGAATGTACAACATTTTCTTTTTCCATTCTTCAGTTGAGGGGCATCTAGTTTGTTTCCAGGTTTCGGCTATTATGAATAATGCTGCCATGAACATAGCTGAGCAAGTGTCCTTGTGGTAGGATGGAGTATCCTTTGGGTTTATTCCCAAGAGTGGTCTATCTGGGTCTTGTGTAGATTGATTCCCAGTATACTGAGAAACCACCAAATATTGATTTCCCAAGTGGTTATGCAATTTGCATTGCCACCAGCAGTTGAGAAGTGTCCTCCTTGCTCCTTATCCTCTCCAGCATAAGTTGTCACTTGTGTTTTTGGTGTTAGCCATTCTGACAGGTTTAAGATGGAATCTTAAAGTCACTTTGATTTGCCATTCCCTAGTGGCTAGGAATGTGAACATTTCTTTAAGTGTTTCTCAGCCATTTGAATTTCCTTTATTGAGAATTTTGTACAGATCTGTAGCCCATGTTTAACTGGGTTATTTGGTTTTTGATATCAAGTTTCTTGAATTCTTTATATATTTTGGAGATCAGTCCTATGTCAGATGTTGGGTTGGTGAAGATCTTTTCCCATTCTGTAGGCTGTTACCTTGTCAGATTTGATGGTGCCCTTTGCCATATGAAAGTTTTTCAGTTTCATGATTTCCTGTTTATTAACGTTGATCTTAGTGCTTGAGCTATCAGTGTTCTGTTTGAGAAGATGTCTCCTGTGCCAATGTGTTTAAGGGTATTCTCCATTTTCTCTTCCACCAGGTTTAGTGTACCTGGTTTTATGTTGAGGTCTTTGATCCACTTGGACTTGAGTTTTGTGCAAAGTGATAAGGACCAATTTATTTGTACTCTTCTACATGCACCATTTGTTGAAGAGGCTTTCTTTTTTATATTGTACATTTCTAGCTTCTTTATTAAAAATCAAGTGTCAATAGGTGTGTGTACTTATGTCTGTGTCTTCCATCTGATTCTATTGATCAATGTGTTTGTTTTTATGTACCATGCAGTTTTTATTACTGTAGCTCTGTAATACAGCTTGAAATCAGGGATGTTGATATCTCAAGAAGTTCTTTTATTTTATAGAAATGTTTTAGCTATCCTGTTTTTTCATATGAACTTGAATATTGATCTTTCAAGTTCTATAAAGAATTATATTGGCATTTTCATGGGGATTGCACTGAATCTGGAGATTGCTTCTGGTAAGATTGCCCATTTTTACTATGTTAATTCTACCGATGTATGAGCAAGGGAGATCTTTCCATCTTTTGATTTCTTCTTCAATTTTCTCCTTCAAAGACTTGAAGCTTTTATCATACAGTCTTTCAGTTGCTTGGTTAGAGTTATGCCAATATACTTTATATTATTTGTAGCTATTGTAAAGTGTATTGTTGATCTGATTTCTTTCTTGGCCTATTTGTCATTTGTATTCAGGAGGGCTACTGATTTTTTTTAAGTTAATCTTTTATCCAGCCACTTTACTGAAGGTGATTATCAGCTGTAGAAGATCCCTGGCAGAATGTTTTTGTGTGGCTTATATATACTATCATATCTTTGGCAAATAATGTTACTTTGATTTCCTCTTTTCCAATTTGTATTTCCTTTTTTTTGTTGTATTGCTCTAGCTAGAATTTCAAGTACTATTTTGAATGGGTATGGACAGAATAGACAGTGTTGTCTTCTTCCTGTAGTGGAATCACTTTGAGTTTCTCTCCATTTAATTTGATGCTGGCTGTATATTGCTTTTATTATGTTTAGGTATTATCCTTGTATTTCTGATCTCTTCAAGACCTTTATTATGAAGGGGTGTTGGATTTTGTTAAAAGATTTTTTAACATCTAATGAGATCATCATGTTTTTTTTTCCTTTCAGTTTATTCAAATGGTGGATTACAATGACAGATTTCATATGTTGAACCATCTCTGCATCTCTAGGATGAAGCCTTCTTGATCATGGTGGATTATCTTTTTGATGTGTTCTTGAATTTACTTTGCAAGTATTTTATTTAGTATTTTAGTATCAATGTTCATGAAGAAAATTTATCTGTAATTCCATTTCTTTGTTGGATCTTTGTATGGTTTTGGTATCAGGGTGACAGTGGCTCCAGACAATGAATTTGACAATGTTCCCTCTGTTTCTGTTTTGTGGAATAATTTGAAGAGCATCAATATTAGCTCCTCTCCTCTGAATGTCTGGTAGAATTCTGCACTAAAACCACCTGGCCCAGGGCTTTTTTGATTGAGGGGCCATCAGAAGCCAGCCTATACCTGTAGGTGTTACAGCCCTAAAGGGAAAGGTATCCTAACAGTCAGAAGCCAGCTTATACCTGTAGGTGTTACAGCTCTGAAGAGAAATGTATCCTGTCTGTCAGAAGCCAGCGTATACCTAGGTATTACAGCTCTGAAGAGAAAGGTATCCTGGCTGTCAGAAGGCAGGCAATACCAACATCTCTCTTCTGGTAGGGGATTGTTTCCCCACAGTAAACATATAGCAGTTCTGCTTCTCTGTGAGAAAGCCCTTACAGCTCTGCTCTGCCGAGGGAATTTCTGTACAGAAATATAGCCGCTCTGCTCCAGCCCTGGTGAAAGTTGCTATTTCTCTTCCCCACTCCACTCTGGTAAAGAAAGGTTGTTTCCCAAACCTTATTCAAGTGATTTATTGGGAGGGAGGAATCCAGGAGAGTGGCTGCCTCTGCCAAGGTGGAAAAGACAACTTCAAACTGAACAGGTACAGGGCTTATATAGGGCTTCTTAGGGGTGGAGTTTTTCCAGGGTAAAGATTTTCAGGGTGAGAATTAGTCAGTTTTCAATCCCTGAGCTTGGATAAGCTCAGAAATTGGCTGGATTTCATGCTCATGGATTGGTTGGCTCAGGGATTGGTGGTTTTTGTGCTGAGTTGGTCAGGGGCAGAGTGTGTTTTTTTGGCTCTGATTTTAGTGTCAACGTATGTTTCTTTCACTGGCCATTTTTAACCTTTTGGCTCTGGTTTCAGAGCCAGGGTTTGTTTTTTCACTAGTCCTTTTTAATGTTTTGTCTCTTGTTTCAGGGCCCATGAATTGGCTCTGGTCTCAGGGTCAGGGTGTTTTTCTTTGGCTGGCCCTTTTACCCTACATATTGTGTCCCATAAGTTTGTCTATGTTGCATATTCATTTTTACCAAATTCTAGGAAGTGTTTAATTTCTTCCTTTATTTCCTCCTTGCCTCAGTAGTCATTCAGTATGGAGTTGTTCAGTTTCCATGAGTTTATGGGCTTTCTGTTGTTTCTGTTGTTGATGTCCATCTCTAATCCTGGGTGGTCCAATATGATACAGTGGGTTATTTTAATTTTCCTGTATCTGTTGAGACTTGATTTGTAGCCAAGTGTGCAGCCAATTTTGGAATATTGTCTATGAGGTGCTGAGAAGAAGGTATATTCTTTTATGTTTTGATCAAATGTTCTGTAGGTATCTGTTATGTCCATTTGACTCATAATATCTGTTAGCTCCATTGTTTCTCTGTTTAATTTTCGTCTGGATGATCTGTCATTTGCTGGAGTGGGAAATTGAAGTCTCCCACTATTAATCTGTAAGGTTTGATGTGTGATTTAAGCTTCACTAATGTTTCTTTTACAAACATGGGTTACCTTGTGTTTGGGGTATAGATATTAAGAATCAAAATGTCATCTTGATGGATTTTTTCTTTGATGAGTATTAAATGTCCTACCCCATCTCTTTTGATTAATTTTGGTTGGGAGTCTATTTTGTTAGGTATTATGATAGCCATACCAGCTTGCTTCTTAGGTCCATTTGCTTGGAAAAGCTTTTTCCAACCCTTAAAGGTAATGCCTATCTTTGATGTTGAGATGTGTTTCTTGTATGCAGCAGAAGGATAGATCCTGTTTTCATATTCATTTTGTTAGCCTGTGTCTTTTTATTGCAGTTTTGAGTCCATTGATAATGAGGAATATTAATGACCAATGATTGTTAATTCCTGTTATTTTCTGTTTTTGGTGGTGGTGGTGGTAGTGGTTTTGTGTGTGTGTATGTGTGTTTCTATTCCTTTGGTTTTGCTGGTGTGATTTATTACCTGTGTTTTTTAGGTTTAGTTAACTTCCTTGGGTTGGAGTTTTCTTTCTAGTACCTCTGTAGGGCAGGGTTTGTTGATAGATATTGTTTAAATTTGACTTTTTTATGAACTATCTTGCTTTCTCCATGTATGGCAATTGAAAATTTTGCTGGGTATAGTAGTCTGGGCTGATGGTCATGGTCTCATAGAGTCTGCATGACACCTGTCCAGGTCCTTCTGGTTTTTAGAGTTTCCATTGAGAAGTTGGGTGTAATTCTAGTAGGTCTGCCTTTATGTGTTACCTGGCCTTTTCCTTGGCAGCTTTTAATATTCTTTATTTGTTGCATATATTTAGTGTTTTGATTTTACGTTGCGATGGGACATCCTTTCTGCTCCAATCTATTTGGTGCTCTGTTAGCTTCTTGTACCTTTATAGGCATTCTCTTCTTTAGGTTAGGAATTTCTTCTATGATTTTATTAAATATATTTTCAGGGTTTTTGAGCTGGGATTCCTTTCCTTCTTCTATTTCTATTTTTCTTAGATTTGCTCTTTTCACGGTGTCCAGATTTCCTGGATGTTTAGTCTTAGGAGGTTTTTCGATTTAACATTTTCTTTGACAGATGAATCCATTTCTTCTATTGTATCTTCAGTGCCTGAGATTCAGTCTTCCATATGATGTATGTTGTTGGTGATGCTTGTATTGTTGTTCTTATTTGTTTATCAAGATTTTCCATTTCCAAAATTCCCTTAGTTTGTGTATTCTTTATTGCTTCTATTTCAGTTTTTAGATCTTGAATATATTGCTTTGCCCATTTTTTTCTTTAACGGATTTATTGATTTTCTCCATTTTTTAATTTCAATATATTTTATTTTTTTTAAATTTTATTTTAGAATACTATTCAGTTCTACCTAATAGGCACAGATTTCCTTGTTCTCTCCCTTACTGCCCCCTCCCCTTTCCCTCAGCCCACTCCCCATTCCCACCTCCTCCAGATCAAGGTCTCCCCCGAGGACTGGGAACGACCTGATAGACTCAGTCCAGGCAGGTCTGGTCTCCTCCTCCCAGATTGAGCCAAGCATCCCTGTATAAGTCCCAGGTTCGAAACAGCTAACTCATGCAATGAGCCCAGGACCTGGTACCACTGCCTAGATGCCTCCCAGACAGATCAAGCCAATCAATCGTCTCACCTATTCAGAAGGCCTGATCCAGTTGGGGGCCCCTCAGCCTTTGGTTCATAGTTCATGTGTTTCCATTCATTTGGTTATTTGTCCCTGTGCTTTATCCAACCTTGGTTTCAACAATTCTCGCTCATATAAACCCTCCTCTTTCTCACTAATTAGACTCCCAGCGCTCCACCTGGGGCCTAGATGTGTATGTCTGCATCCAGATTCCTCAGTCCTTGGATGGGGTTTTTTGCCCAACTATTAGGGTGTTTGGCCATCCCATCACCAGAGTAGTTCAGTCCTGGCTGTCTCTCGACCATTGCCAGCAGTCTATTGTGGGGGTATCTTTGTGGATTTCTGTGGGCCTCTTTAGCTCTTTGTTTCTTCCTTTTCTCATGTGGTCTTCATTTACCATGGTCTCCATTCCTTGTTCTCCCTCTCTTTTCTTGATCCAGCTAGGATCTCCCACTCTCTTTCCCTCGACCCTCGCCCTTCATTGATTTTCTCTATTTTTTTGGGTTGTCTTTTTCTTGATTTTTTTAAAATGTATACAGTATTCTGCCTGCATGTGTCCCTGCAGGCCAGAAGAGGGCACCAGATCTAATTACAAGTGGTTGTGAGCCACCATGTGGTTGCTGGGAATTGAACTCAGGACCTCTGGAAGAGCAGTAAGTGCTCTTAACCACTGAGCCATTTCTCCAGCCCTCCTTGATTTTTTTCAAAGGCAGTTTCTCATTTCCCCTTTAAGGACCTCTACCAGATTCACAAAGTTGTTTTTAAGGCCATTTTCTTGTGGATCTGCTGCATTGGAATATTTACGTCTTGGTCATAGGCTAGCTGGGCTCTTGTGGTAGCATATTGTACTAACTGCTGTTGATTGTATTCTTACACTGGCATTTAGGCATTTGGGTTTAGAATGAGTGTAGGTCTGTGTCCTGATTCCTTAGTTTTTCCTTGTTAAATAGGTGTTTTTTTCCTTGGTATCTGTTTCTCCTTTGGTCTTCTAGTCTTTATTACCTCGATTTCTGCAGTTGGCATGATTTCTGATCTATGGCAGAGTATCTTTCCAAGTTGGAAACTGGTCTTCTGGCAGTTAGCTTGACGTTGGTGCAGCTGGGTGTCTCTATTTTTCTGACTGGTGTGGCTTGTACCTGAGCAGTGGAAGTCCCCTGGGGTTAAGGGCATGGCTGGACCTTGAGGCTTTGATGAGGTGGGAGTGGTGGGTGATCACTCCCTGGGATTAAAGACTTGCTTTCTGTGATTAAAGGCTTGAGTCAATATGCCTGGCTGTATCCTTGAACAGATGGATTTCTGCCTCTGGAATGCTAGGATTAAAGGCATGTGCTACCACTGCCTATCCTAAGTATCTAGTGGCTTTTCTGTTCTCTGACCCCAGATAAGTTTATTAGGGTACACAATATTTTGGGGAACACAATACCACCACATTTTCTCTCTTTTTGTCTAAAATTAAAAAAGCTTATAACTAATACAAGAAAAATTATATTCAATAAGCATACATAATATACACAGTCAAGATTACATTAACAAAGTCTAGTCCATTAACATTTGACAGATTCAGGCAAAAAACTCCATTATATATATTAACAATGTCTAGTCTAGTAACATTTGATAAACTCAGACAAAAAAATTTTCATTACTTATTTAAAACAAGTAGTTCCTTTTTAAAAGTACTTTTTCTTTTCATAATAGATTCAGTAATCTACCTTTTGTCATTTTTATATCGTCTCCCTTTTCTTTTTAGTGTAGATTCAGTGATCTACCCATTTATCCTATTATTTCTCTTTCTTTTTTTTAAACAAAAACTCTGAATCTATCTCCTTGTTCAGCTTTTTTCCCTAACCATTAACAATTAACAATTTGTAACCAACCATCATAAACAATGACAATATCAAAAATTCATTAAAAGAGCAAAGACCTCCCATCCCATCTCTTGGAAATGTGGGTGTCATTTTCTTAAGATTACTTCCTGCTTTCTAGGGGTGAAGACATCTTTAGGGGATCCTGAAAAGAAAATTCTTGGGTTAATTGTCAAGTCTTGTATCATTTGTCCAGCCGCTGCATAATGAGAAAGTGCAGGGCTTGTTTTAAGTCCTTGTTCAAGTAGTCTGTCAGGATGGATCATCTCAGCTAGCCATCTCAAAATTGTCCTGAGTAGTTTGTAGTCCAGAGTTGATCTTTCCGTAGTGTTAATTAGCTTAATGGCTTTACCATAGTCCATGTGGAATCATCATTGGGGAATCCTGTCATTTTTTTGAAGATTTCTAGTTCCATCCATTTATCTCCAAATTTTGTTGTTTTCTTACAGCTAAATAGAATTCTACTGTATACAAACCACATTTTCATTATCTGTTCATCAGTTGAAGGACATCTAGGCTGCTTCGGTTTCCTAGCTATAGTGAATAGGATTGCAATAAACATGGCAGAGAAAGTATGTATGGTGTAGGATATGGAGTCCTTTGGATATAGTCCAAGGAGAAGTATAGAGTTATAGTAGATCACTTTTCACGTTTTTGAGAATTCTCCACAGTGATTTCCACAGTAGTTATACTACTCTGTCCTCTTAGCATCAGTGGTTTAGTGCTCCTTCCCCTACATCCATATCAGCATTTATCAAGATAATTTTTTTTTGAATCTTAGCCATTCTCACAGGGGTAAGATAAAAACATGATGTGTTTGGAATTCTCATTTCCTCAGCGGTTAAAGGTGTGGAATAATTTTAAAAGTTATTTCCTAGTCATTTTTATTTCTTCTTTTGCCAGCTCTCTGTTCAGATCCATAGCTCAGTTTTTAATTGGCTCATTTGTTTTCTCAAAGATATTTTTGGGAGTAGGCTTTGTTTGGTTGATTCTGTTTCCTGAGTTCTTTGTATATTCTGGATACTAATCTGCTAGTGTTTCAATCTCCTTATTTATTATGTCAATTTAAGTTATTTGTCTCTTTTTCATTGACTTTTTGGTTTTGGATGAATCTAGAAGTTAATCCATTTTTTTAGGTTTTTTTAAACTCATTAGAGTGCAAGTTTTTATAGTATTTACTTATAATACTCTGGATTTTTTTATTGTAATGTTTTCCCATTCATATCTGATTTTATTAATTTGTGTCAACCCTTTCTTTATTTTGGTTAATTTAGTGATGTGTCTGTCAAATTTCTTTACATTTTCTCAGAAGCAGCTCATAGATTTATTAATAACTTGAACTATTTTGTTGTTGTTCTTTCTATGGTATTAATGTTGCCATGATTTTTATTATTTATTTCTATGTACTGAATGTGGATTTGGTTTGACCTTGATTTTTAAAACTCTTAAGTTACATCATTAGGTCATTTAACTTTTTCTGATTTTTTTAAAATATATGCACTTAGAGGTATAAATTTTTCTATTAAGACTGCGTTTAAGCCAGGTGGTAGTGGCAAGTGAATCTCTGTGAGTTTGAGACCAGCCTGGTCTACAAAGCAAGTTCCAGGACTGCTAGGCCTACACAAAGAAACCCTGTTTTGAAAAACAACAAAAAAAATATGTCTTAGAGGTTTTGATATATTGTCTTTTCATTTTTATTTAATTCTAGCAATTTAATTCTAGTATTTTTTTAGGATTTCCATTTTGATTTCTTTGATTCATTTATCAGTGGTGTCTTCTTTAGTCTCCATCAGTCTGTCTAATTCATAAAGATTTTTTTGCTGGTGATTTCCAGGTTTGTTGCAATGTGGCCAAGGAGTTATTTAATTTTTTTGTAGTTATTGTGATTTTTTTTGTGTGCATATGTTCTTCTATTTTAGAGAAACTTCAACAGGCTGCTAAATATTATGTCTATTCTTTGATGTTTGGATGGAATAGCTTTATTCATCACTTAGGTCCATTCAGTGTAGTTTGCATTTAATTGTATTGTTTCTTAGTTAATTATTTAGATGGCATGTCAGTTGGAAAAAGTGTGTTCTAGGTAATCTTGGGCTACCTTACTCACAACAACAACAAATCATGTAAGACTTTAATAAACAAGAGTTGTTTAAAATCTTGCTTGAAATTCTAACATGCTGAACAAAGGTTGGTCATAGCTATTAGGAGTAAATCAATGATATTACCAGAATTCTGCATTCATTTATATATTTAGTTTATTTTGTAATGACATGATGCCCAGATGCCTTTGTTTTACCATAGGGAATGCTCCAGTGCACCCGTTTTCCCCACATATGCCACTTCTGCATGGCCAGCCTACTCTCAGGGAATCCAATTCCCAATGCTCCCCAATCAAAAGACAGCTTCTTTCTATCCCAGAAACCACACGCCAAGAACTTCAAGGAGAATAGATGTCTTCCAAATTTTTGCACCTTGCATCCAACAAGCATTGCTCAGTTCAAGCTAATCTGAAGGTTTTTCTGGAACTGAGGTATCTTCCATCATGTATATAGAGGTATTGTTAATATAAAGCAAAGTAAGTGCTCAGCATCCTGAGTGAGGATGCTCCTTATGCTGCCTAACCTACAGGATAAGGTATGCTATGAGGAGTAAATTAGGGATGGTCTGATGTGATGAGTAGTGAAGACAAGAGGGAGGGCTGGGTCCTGCAGAATTGTGTGGGTGTATTCCACCATGTGCTGGAATACACTGTGTTAAGCCCTACTCCTGGACTATAGCAGTAAATGAACTCTTGCAAATATCTCACCTACAGCCTGAGTATCATGTCCTGGGGAAGTTGGCTGCTTCTGAATGGAACAGAGTCATCTCTGCAGAAAGCATGAATCTCTGTGGTAAGAGAGATTTTAAAGGTATAATTGGTTAGAGGAAAACTTTGAAACCTTTGGCATTATTAGGGTAAACAGTTTACGGGGAAGTAACAAAATTATGGGAACACAGAAAATAAATTAAATTGTGTAAATACAAATCACTTATCATAAATAGTAAATAAGGATTGGAGATTTCATGATTGTTTTTTAAATTATGGGATGTGACAAAACACAAAAAAGAAGGAAGTGTTGACTTTTAGTACTAAACATCTGAAGAATCTAAAGGCATTAAATTCATTATATAACACAATATCTTTAATTTCTATGTTATACAAAAAGAGAATTACATGGTCTGAATAAAACAGTCTAGAATGACATCAGGCCAAACAAAGACTTCCCAAGTTTATGCACCAATGCAAGTGTTCAGTGTAGGAAGCAATTACAATAGGTGCTGGTAGCTGTTCTTCTACCAGATACTTTGAACCTAATTTTGTGATTTTTTTTATTAATATTTTATTACTATTAATTCTGTCCACAAATGTATACCATTCTGTCATAACTATATATATATATATATATATATATATATATTATACTTTACCTATTTTAAAACTAATTTACAATATTTTTGTAGATCATCTTGATTTTCTAAAATTCATTAAATGCAATTATTTTATTTAGATAAATGCAAAGCCCAATAAAATTATTTGAGGTAACTTAGAAGAAACATGCACATGTGGAGTATAAACATATTTGCTTTAACTCTAGAAAAATGAGATGCAATCTTACTATGTTAACTTACAAACAAAAACTGAGAAGTAAACAGAACTAGAAAGGCAAAAGTAATGAAAGTGTTATTATTCCAGACAAAGACTGCTACACTTAAAAGCAATTATTTACAGATTCTTGATGGACAGTCACAATGAAGATCTTGGTTGTCATGATGAAACTCAGTAGCTTATCTGGATCTTTGAAAAACTCTGGGGTCCATATGATGATATTACTTTGATGCTGCCCTTGGCTTTGAGTTCTTTTCTTTGTCCATACTCCTTACTACCCATCTGACCTTTGGAGACTAATGAGTTCACAGACTGTGTGGCCACATTTCTGCCAATGCTACTTTAGGGGAGTATTTACCATTTAGTTTAGAGTCATAACAGCCAGACCTATCTCCTGGCAGTTGTACGTCAAACTCTATGGACCCTTCACCTTCTCCGTCTGAAATAACATCATTCTAATGTGATGTTAAGGTAGAGACTTTAATCTCTTGAATTAAAAAAATCATAATTGTAGGTTGCATGGAAGGCATGTTATGATAATAAGTTTGAGGAGTAAGAAACTTATCTTGATACCTTTCAGTAAGCTTTCTCTGCAGGAGAGTGCTCAAGGCACAGTGCTTGGGAAGGTAGGAACTGGGGCTCTTCTTATAATGCAGACCCTCTAGATCTAGTCCTTATATGTTCTCTCATGTAAGCACAGATCTCACTAAGATCTTCATTCTCCACAGGCTCTTAGTCACAAGACTTGTATAATATCCTTCCATGTGTGAAACACATGCATGTTTACCAACAAAACCTATTTCCTCACCTCTGCTCACTCTAGCCTCACTTTATGTTACTCACACTTGCTGGAATTTGCTAATAATCTAAGTACATGATCAGTATTTTGCACTTTACCCATCTTGAAGATAGCAACAAAACCATACTTGCTGCAGCCTTTGTTCTTGTGGTAGAGTAGATAATGGAGACAACAAACTGTAGTCATTTCTCTAGGTTCTCAGAATCTTTTTCTCTTTTCTTTCAACCAAGCTTACTGTATGACGAAATACTTTAAAGATACTGTAACTTGGAGTTATTGGGTATATAATACAAAAGAAATAGATGCTGTTATCAGTGAGACAGGCAAGTAATTAATATAAAACAAGATTTTTAATTTTTTTCCAAAGGAAATAGGTGCTGCTGTTGGCAACCTGGAGCAGGTCCTGTGATTGAAAATGTACTCATTGGATGGTGAATAGACTCAGCTTTCTGATCCTATAATCCTTCCATTTGAATCTGTTCATAATAAAGTGCTGAATCTTAATATAAGGGGAGTGAGAAAGGTAGGCTGTTTTAGTTCCCACCCTCCTGGACTATAACTGGAGAACTGGGTTCAGGAAGAATGAGAAGCACAGGATTATATGTGTGGTGCTGAATCTGCATAAATCTTGTTCAAGTGAAAGAAAGGGGAAGAATGCATCTTTAGAACCATCATTTCTACATACAGGTCATAGGATCTGAGAGGACATACTACATGAACACTGTTTATAGAGGCAGAACTTGAAGTGTGATTTTGTATAGGTGTATATTAGAAGACAGAGGTAAGGAGATTTTGGAGCTTTTCCAACTACACAAAAGGGCACCATTTTGAATCCATGAGCTCTGGAGGTATAAATGCCCATTTATGACATTGTTGGGAGAAGGCTATTGGAGGGACTTAGTGTAATAACTCAGTACTTGCCATTATTAATTTGATGACACCATTAAATCTGGCTGACAATAAAAACTGCAGATACATGGTAACTCTTCAGTGATTGCATGTAGCTAGACTCTAGCTACTAGAGTGCTAAAAAGGACACACACTCATACACACAAACAGTTTTTGCAAGAGGAATTTGTGAACAGTTCATTGGTGGCTCAGGAGTGCCATTTGCTTTCCTAAGTATCCATTCGTATATATATCCTATTGAGAAGCTGTTCAGCTATCCCCACCCAGTATGTTGAATTCTTTCTCCTCTAGGGATATCACAAACCTCCCTTAAATATACAGGGAGTGATAATGTTGTTTACGTTATCTTGGCTGCATTACATCTTGTGTTCTTCATTCATAGTCTCCAAAGATTTCCAATGTCTACCTTTTTCTCAAAGTGAGTTTAGTAGCACTTTGCTCAGCAATGAGCTATGTACAACCTGAATCACCAAGTGGGTAAGGACAATGAATCATATATGTGGCTTCCCACATAGAAATCAGCTAAGCCACTTGACAGGCTCTCTGTGTTAATAATGGGCTACATAAAGTTAAAGATCTTAAATAACTTTTCATAAAAAAGAACTTTATAGATATAGAGACAATTCTGCTTCTCTCTCTCTCTCTCTCTCTCTCTCTCTCTCTCTCTCACACACACACACACACACACACACACACACACACACACACACACATTGATGTCTAATCACAGAGTCATTTGAAAGAAGTATTGAAATGATTGGAAAATTAACCATGGACAATTTCCTTTATTGTATTAAACCCACCACAAAATCACCTACACAATTCATGCTGATGAAATTCTTTGTTCCTTTTCTTTCATAAGTGGAGCCCACTGTTTTGATCCAAGATGTCAGATGGACCAGAATGTAAAACAGCAGTAAAGTCTGAGTTTCAGTTAATTAATGAATGGTTTTACAATGTCCAGGTTCTAGGGAGAGCTCCAGCAGAGAAACCCACTCCCAGGAATCCCCAGTGGAACTTACATGTGGTGTGCAGATGAAAAAGGTATATTTGAGTAATGACTGGACTCAAGTAATTGCATATGGAATCTATAATATAAAAGGTCTATTCCACACTAAATATTATAATTAGTTAGAACAAATAAACATATGCTTTGCCTTATATACCCACTCTGAGACCCTCTATGAGGCACTTAATGGTAAATACAAATTGTATATCAACTCATTTTATTATGTAAACATATATAAGTGAGCATAAGATTTTAGTACTTTTTCCTCATTAAATAATCATCTCTTTGTAGGTAAAATAGGAGGAGCCAAGATGGAACATGAGAACCACACTTTTAGCAGTGACTTCATCCTTTTGGGACTGTTCTCTTCTTCACAAACCAGCCAGGTGTTTTTCTCATTTATATTTTTCATTTTTATCATGACTAACGAGGACTATGGGGGTCCAGCCCCTCGATAGTCCCCTCCCAGGGTCCGCGGAAGGCTCTATCAACCAGCTGAGGATCTATTCTTTAGGGTCGGTAAATCAGTCTACGCACTCAGAGTTCTTTGATCCATTCGCTTTAATTCCTCTGGCATAACATCCTTTATACACAGCTTCAGTTCTGTTCTCATGTCTAGCTCCTTTCTTGCCTGATTTCTCTATATTTATCTACTGTCCCCTCTATGTTCTATCTTAATTCCTTCATATAGTTCTGCCCCTTCTAGGTTCTCATCCATCTTGTTCCTTCCCATATCATCTCCTCTCCCGTCTCCTTCTCTCTCATCTGGCTCTTCCTCATCTTGTTCTTCCCCATCTGGCTCTTCCTCATCTTCCATCTCGTTCCTCTAGTCCTCTCTTTTAGCTCTTCAATCTAGTTCTTCCCCATCTCAGCTTGTTCCTCTCAAGTTCTTACCCATCTCGTTCTTCCATTCTCTTCTCTCTTCTCTTCCCTCCTGTCCTCTGCTTTACAGTTATATATCTCCCCAAAATCACGATCCTCCCCTCCACCCAGGACACTCAGCCTGAACTTCCTCAGGCAGTGAGTGTCCGCTATCAGGATCAAATGGAGGGTTGATAAGGATTACAAAGAGGGGCACTAGTTGTTAATTACCATTTGTGACCCAAAGGGGAAGTGACTAATGAATTAACTAAAGGCTAAATATGGGTAATATCTAAGAAGAGGGGTCTTACGTGCATAACTATAACCTTAAATGTGTTTGGTAAAGGATGTTAAAAATCTATAAGTTGCTAGGTCAATGGGAGAAAATAAAACTGTCTTCTTTTTTCCTGTGGTTCCTATCTGTTCAAGCTGTCTGCCGTTTACTGCAGGGTGGGGGAAAGTGTGCTCAGTCTCTAGGCAACCTGTGTACAGCTAGATGCCTCTGGTGATACAGGGAGGTTTGAACTGGGAGTTCTGGCTGAGCATAGCTGTTAGCACAGAAGTTTATCTAAATATTCCTAGAAGTGGTTAGGTAAGTAGTTAGAGGTCTATAAAGTTAGTAAGGCTGTAAGAAAGAAGGGCCTAAGCTAAATTGTGTAAAACTATTACTTAGTGTCCACCTGGCCTAGGCGGCGTCCTCTTGTGAATTTACTGTAAGTCAGGAGACTTGTACGTGGGCTGCTATCACTTGTTAGTCCTTGGAAGTTGGGCGCCCCCCTGGGTGGTGTCTCCTTGTGGAATTTAAGTCAGGAGACTTTCAGGTGGGCTGTTATCATTGTTAGTCTTTGGCAGTTGGGCGTCCACCTGGGTGGTGTTTCCTGTAGTCCTTGAAAGTGGCTAAGGGAGATAACTGGTTCCAGAGAAAGCCTTTCCTGAGGCTGTTCTCCAAATACCTGGAATGTGTATGTCCAGAGAGTGATCAGTCTACACTGTTAGTCCTTCTTAGGGGAAAGTCAATTGGGAAAACTATGAAGGCACACATGATTTTCATAACAGAATACAGCTGATATATAACAAGCCAAGTAACACCAAAAACTCCTTGGGATTTGGCTTCCTCTGGAGGAATTCCCTGATCCCTCCAGGTAGTGACTTTGCCATAACCAGCTGAGTTCTTATGATATATTTCTGCGGCCCGCAAGACATGACTATAACAGAAAATGCCCTCATGATCCTCCTAATCCACAGTGAGTCTCGACTCCACACGCCAATGTATTTCCTGCTCAGCCATCTCTCCTTCATGGATATCTTGCACATTTCCAACATTGTGCCTAAAATGATCGCTGACTATTTGTCAGGTAGCAGAACTATTTCCTTTGCAGGCTGTGGCTTCCAGATATTTCTGTCCCTCACCTTGCTAGGTGGTGAGTGCCTTCTCCTGGCAGCCATGTCCTATGATAGATATGTGGCCATCTGCCACCCACTCCGTTACCCTGTGCTGATGAGGGACAACACCAGTAGTCTCCTGGCTGCAGGCGCCTGGCTTGTGGGGATCCTTAACTCCATAGTCCACACATCTTTTGCCCTCCACTTTCCCTTCTGTCACTCGAGGGCCATTGATCACTTTTTTTGTGAAGTCCCTGCCATGTTGAAGTTGTCCTGTGTAGACACATCCCACTATGAACGAGGAGTTTATGTGAGTGGCATTATTTTTCTGCTGATCCCATTTTCTGTGATCTCTATATCTTATGTGCAAATTCTCCTCACTGTCTTCCAAATGCAGTCATCAGGGGCCCGGCAGAAGTCCTTGTCCACCTGCTCCTTCCACATGGTTGTGGTCATAATGTACTATGGGCCATTCATTTTCACATATATGAGACCTCGCTCATACCACACTCCAGGCCAGGACAAGTTCCTGGCGATATTCTACACCATCTTGACACCCACCCTAAACCCCATAATCTACAGCTTTAGGAATAAAGATGTCCTCATGGCTATGAAAAACATCATCCAAAATAATTTTCTGAATAAAAAATGAATAGAAAAATGCCTCCATTTTTTGTGTTTTGTAAACTCACTTTCTTAGCTTGGTTTACCCATTTACTTGAGAATAATGTGTAATTGTACACAGACATATATCTATATGCATATTCAGGTGCCCCATGGTAAAGTCATGCTATGCTGTGCTAAGGCAACAAAAAGGTATTATCTGAGATGACTCTGAAAAAATTTTAATGTACGTATATGTTCTATACATATTGTAGAATTATGTGCACAATCTATTCTAGCAATTCTCCAAAACAATGCAGAGAAACAAATATTCCCACTAACACTGATTAATATGCTTTACTAGTAGCAAAGAAGCAGAAAGCAATATTTTCTGGGGATAATTTTAATCATATCACAACCAGTATTTTAAATAACTGCTGTGGTATGAATAACATACAGAAAGTAATTTAAAGAAGACATCATATAAAATTGTAATTGATGGAAATGCCCTAGTTTGTCTTTTGTGGTATCATCTTCTACAATGACCATAGTACATCTCAGCATGTTACAATTCTGCTGTAGGCTAGGAGTGGTCCTTATTGACGGGTGCCGCACACTCCCCCTCTGTATCACACACTTTTTTTTAAAAGACCTTAATATGGGATTTTGAGCTTCATGATTCTGTTGATTTCGTACTGCTTACTGGTTTATTTGATTACCTTCATCACTTTATAGAACTTTCAACTTCTATACTCTGTGATTGTAGTTCACTATGTTTTGCAATGATGATAAATTATTTATGCTATTGATTTTAATTAATGAAAAATTTGTTACTCTTTCTTTTTAAGTAGGTTTTTGTCAGAATTTTATAACTGAACACCTTCTCTATATGAAGATTCTCAGTACCCATAATGTTTATGGAAGTGTATATGTTATAGTGAAACTATTGCCAATACAATCAATCACTGGCAGTGTGATTATAAATAAGTTGGTTTATCTGCAATACCCCTGGGAAAACTGTACATTTTCATTAGTAACAATATGCTTGAAGAAAATCAAAACAAAGGAAGAAAGCATTTTACATGTAAGAGCAATTAATGAAAAAAGAGTCAGTCATTTGAAAGACAGTGAGGAAGGATATGTAAGAGAATTTTGAAGGAGGACAGGGAATGTAGAAATGATACAACTATATTACAATTTAAAAATAAAAGAAATAACTTAAAATTTAGCACAAGTTCTGTTTTGTGAATTTTACTATGATATATTGTGCACAAAATATTGAGAAAGAATATTCTGGAAAATATACTTAGAACATCAAATGCAGTATAAAATTTCTACTAATAATTGAACTTCAAAGGCTTGATGATATAGACATAAAAGAAGCAATTATGCCTTTTTTCTAGTTAATCAATCCTAATAACATTTTTATTGATAATATTTTTACATTTTATATACCATCCACAGATCCCCCTCTCATCCCTTGACCCGTCCAGCAGGCCAGGTTATTAGGTGTGACTCAAGGAGGCACCTCCTGAAAGACCAATGGGGGTGAGAGAGAAAGGAAACCAAGCGTGTAAAAAGGACAAAGTCAGTCTGAGTTCCATCAAGGTCTCATTTATTGCAAGGGGAAGCAGGTTTACATATGCTGGTAGATAGGAGAAACGAATAGGGAAAGGGAGGGGGTGGAAAGTTTCTAAAGAATAGAAGAATAGGATCAGGGTGAGGTCTCTTCTGAAGGCAAGGTCTCTTTGGTCCAAAGCTTGTGCAACTGACCAACCTGAACATGTTCAAGGAAGTTATTCTAAAAGTATATTAATCTAAAGGTACATTTTGTGTTTTTTTTCCAGGAGTTGTTGTTTTTTGTAACTTAGTAACGGTTGTCAAGGGTGTAGTTACATCAGATCATCCAAGCAAGAAAGGTCAGAGCGCAGTCATCCAACTTTAGGCTCCCAACAATCCCTCTTCCAGCTCTCCTCCATCTGCCCCCCCAATCTACTCTCCTTCACCTTCTCCAAAAGGGTAAGGCCTTTCATGGGGAGTTAGCAAAGCCTGGTACATTTATTTGAGGCAGGACCGAGTTCCTCCCTCACTGCATCAAGGATGAGCAAGGCATCCCACCATAGGTAATGGATTCCAAAAAGCCAGATCATGCACCAGGGATAGATCCTGATCACACTGCCAGAGGCCCTTCAAAGAGACCAAGCTACATAAGTGTCTCCTGTCTGCAGAGGGTCTAATCTGGTACTATGCAGGTTCCACAGCTGTTGATCTAAAGTTCATGAGTTCCTACTAGCTTGATTAAGTTGTCTCTGTAGATTTCCTCATCATGATCTTGACCCCCCCCCCTTTGCTCATATAACCCCTCTTCCCTCTCTTTGATTGGACTCCCAGAGCTCAGTCTGGTGCTTGGTTGTGGATCTCTGTATCTGCTTCTATCAGTTACTGGATGGAAGCTCTATGAGAACAGCTGGGTATTCACCAATCTGATTACTGTGGTAGGCCAGTTCAGGCACCCTCTCCACTATTGCTAGTAGTCTAAGTTGGGGTGTTCCTTGTAGGTTCTTGGAAATTTCCCTAGTACCAGATTTCTCCCTATCCCCATGATGTCTCCCTCTACCAAGATATCACTTTCCCTCTACCAAGATATCACTTTCATTGCTCTCCCACTTCATCTCTCCCCCAGCTCAACCATCCTGATCCCTCACGTTCTCATCCTCCATCCCCTCCCCTCTATTTCCCCCGCATCCCCAGTTTACTCATTGATATCTCATCTGTTTCCCCTTCCCATGGTATTCCATGCATCCCTCTTAGGGTCCTCCTTATTTCCTAGCTTCTCTGGAGCTGTGGATTGTAGTCTGATTATTCTTTGTTTTACATTCAGTATCCACTTATGAGTGAGTGCATACTATGTTTGTCTTTCTGAGTCTGGGTAACCTCACTCAGGGTGATATTTTCTAGTTCCATCCTTTTGCCTGCAAATATCATGATGTCATTGTTTTTTCACTGCTGAGAAGTAATCCATTGTGTAAATGTACCATATTTTCTTTATCCAGTCTTTGGTTGAGGGGCATCTCGGTTGTTTTCAGTTTCCGACTATTATGAATAATGCTGCTGTGAACATAGTTGAGCATGTGTCCTTGTGGTATAATTGAGCATTCCTTGGGTACATTCCCAAGAGTGGTATTTCTGGGACTTGAGGTATATTGATTCCCAGTGTTCTGAGAAACTGCCATATTGATTTGCAAAGGGTCTGTACAAGTTTGCACTCCCACCAGCAGTGGAGGAGTGTTCTCCTTGCTCCACATTCTCTTCAACATAAATTGTCATCAATGTTTTTGATCTTAGACATTGTAACAGGTGTAAGATGATATCTCAGAGTTGTTTTTATTTGCATTTCCCTGATGACAAGGGATACTGAGTAATTGTATAAATGTCTTTCAGCCATTTGAAATCTTCTGTTGAGAATTCTCTGTTTAGATCTGTAGCCTAATTTTTAATTGGATTGTTTGGTATTTTTCTGTCTAGTTTCTTGAGTTCTTTATATATTTTGGAGATCAGCACTCTGTCAGATGTGGGGTTGGTGAAGATATTTTCCCATTTTGTGGGTGAGTTACTCTTCTGGTAGCTCGTCACCCTGCCTCTACTAGGCCTTAGGCCCAGGGGCACAACCTGTGCTCTCATACCCCCACCCATCACAGCCCCAGGTGCAGGCCAGCAGGCAGGACTCCTGCAGGCAGGCCCCACCCCCACCCCACATTGGACCCTGTAATCTACAAGCCCCACTCTTTCCTGCAAACTTACCCATTCTCTAAGACCACAGCTTCTCCCTGAGACACAGACTCCACCACCTCTGATTGGACCAAGAGGTGAGTCACTGTTCTCCTAGCCAGTCATCCCAGCCTCTAGGCCCTAGGTTCAGGGGCATAACCTGTGCCCCCATACCTCCACCGATTGCAGCCCAGGTTTAAGGCCAATAGGCAAGACTCCTGCAGGCAGGCCTGCCCCTGCTTTATTGGACCCTATTATCTACAAACCCCACTCCATCCTACAAACCCACCCATTCCCTAAGACTGCAGCAGCTCCCTGAGACATAGACTCCACCAGCTCCAATTGGACCAAGAGATGAATCACTGTTCTCATAGGCAGTCACCCCAGGCACTAGGCCATAGGCCCAGGGGCACAACCTATGACCCCATACTCCCACCTATTACAGCACCAGTTGCAGGCCAACAGGCAAGACTACTGCAGGTGGACCTGACCACTCCCACCCCCATCAGACCCTGTAATCTACAAGCCCCCACTCCATCTCCCAAATCCACCCATCCTCCAAGACCTCAGCTACTCCCTGAATATAGACCCCACCAGCTCCAACTGAACCAAGAGACCCCAGCAGCTCCCTGACACACAAACACTGCCAGTGCCAATTAGACCAAGAGCTGCTCCCTGAGACACAGACACCATTTGCACTGATTGGAGAAAGAGATAGGTAGATCTTAGTGCATGAATATATTCAACATCATAAAGAGTAATAAATCTCCACCAGAACCTAGTAGTTCTACTACAGTGAGACCTGAACAGCCCCACGTAGAAGTAGCAGAAGAAAACAACCTTAAAAATGACTTTACGATGATTATAGAAACCTTTAAAGAGGAAATAAAAAAATTTCTTAAAGAAATTAAGGAAAAGACATAAAAAAAATTAGACAAAATCAATAAATCCCTTCAAGAAAGTCAAGAAAACCAAGAAAAAGCAATCAAACAGGTGAAGGAAACATTTCAAGACTTGAAAATTAAAATAGAGGTAATATAGGAGACACAAGAAGATTGCTGGAAATGATAAACCTGACTAAACAAACAGGAACTACAGATGTAAGCATAACCAACAGAATGCAAGAGATGGGAGAGAGATTCTTTGGCATGGAAAATATGATAGCAGAAATAGATTCATTGGTCAAAGAAAACATTAAAGCCAACAGAGTCATAACACAAAACATCCAGGAAATCTGGGACGCCATGAAAAGATCAAACCTAAGAATAATAGGGATGGAAGAAGGAGAAGAATACCAGTGCATGTGAATATGTTGCTTTGACTGATTTATAAATAAAATGCTGATTGGCCAGTAGCCAGGCAGGAAGTATAGTGTAGGTGGGATAAGGAGAGAGTTCTGGGGTGGGGGGTGGAAGGCTGAGTCAGGAGACACTGCAGTCACTGCCATGAGAGGCAAGATGTACAGATACCAGTAAGCCACGAGCCATGTGGCAACTTATAGAATAATAGAAATGGGTTAATTTAAGATGTAAAATCTAGCTAGCAAGAAGCCTTCCATGGCCATACAGTTTATAAGTAATATAAGTGTCTGTGTGTTTATTTGGGTCTAAGTGGCTGCGAGTCCAGGTGTGACTGGAGATAACTCCAGCTACAAATGGCACCCAATGGCTCGAGTTTCCACCCCAAACCTGTGAATACTTAATAAACAATTCTAAATGCAGCTAAACACAGGTTCCATGCAAGTGGTGAGACACAGCAACATGGGGGCTTGAGGCACTCCACGGTGGGTTCACAACATGTGAGCTTGACCTACAGCATGGTACATTCCCGCCGAGTTACACAGAGGTTTCTGTAAGCTGCACAACATGATGCACGGTGGATATAGGTTTTGCTGCTAAAAAAAAAAAAAATTTCTGAGCTACACGCTGCTTTGATTGAAGCATAGAACCACTGCTTCTTAGAGTCTGTGGTGAGCATGGTTCCTCTGAAGCTGGCAGTAAACATAGTTCTGCCACGTTCGAAAGCTGAGGTGGATGGGACCAGCAGCCACTCCTGCTGTTCAGGCTTAGTAATGCTGCAGTTTAAAGCAAGAGGTTCACAATAAGACAGATTCAGATGGAATAATTTGCAATATGTGTAAAAATTTATGTAGGCTTGCAAGAGAAACAAAAAAAATATATACAGTTATGTAAAGAAATAGTTTTAAAAAATAAAGTCTTTAAAGAGAAAGTAAAAGTAATATAAAAAATAAGCTATGTAAAGATGGATATCACACAAAAAATCTGGATTGTGTTGTCTTTGGGATTTTTAACTGCAGAAAGACATTTGATTGTAAAGATTGCTCAGTTTAACCAATATGTGTATTTTAAAGGTATCTTGATTTCCAAATTTTGGATTTAAGGATATGTTGCTTTGGAAAGGAGGCTCTGTTTTTGTTTCCACAGAAAGCAAGAGGCTATGAATTTGTTCCAGATTAAAATACATCAGGTTTAACCAGCCAAAACCCCCTGAAAGGTCTCTGATGACCCCATGGCCCAGATGATCCTACATCCAGAACAGTATCAAGGCAACTGGCTCAGACAACACAGCCTCATGGACTACTCCATAATCCTAAAATTTTCTTTATGTCACCATAAAAATACAGTGCCCTCACCCAGCAGGAAGTAACCTAGAAAACTACAACCACATTCCCAAAAGTTAGATTATGGATGTTTGTCTTTGTTTAGGTTGTTGGTTACAAAGTGTTATTGGTCATAGTCAATATCTTTCTAAAAGAAGAAAGGGGGATATGATATAAAATATAGGATATAGATATGATAGGATAAAAGGGTAGACTGTTGAACCTGCTTTTAAAGAGCAACTTGTTTAAAATGTTTTACATTGGTATAGATTTTAATTTATTGATACAAGTTTAAACTTAATTTTGTTATACTGTATATATATTTCTACTCTTGTTTAAAGTATTATGTTTATGTAACTCATTTGGATTGTAATGGATAATTAAAAAGTACCAGATTAATAATTAGTCTCCTATGATAGTCAAACTTATAGTCATGTTAAGTTTTCTAGGTATACACAGATATAATTCAATTAGGTAGATGATCTTCAAACACTTCAAAGACCTATAGAATATGGCATTTAAAATGCTTTAAAAATTTAAACTTTCTGGACAGTTTGACATGTTTGCTCCTGGCATCACTGATTTACTTCAGAAAGGAGGATGGGCACCGAAGACACTCTGTATGGAGTTTATCTTCTTCTTGACAAAAATAGCCATTTGGGCAAGAAACTGTTCTTGCCTGGACTACTTAAAAAAATGAATCAATTGGACATATAGGAACCATAGGAAGGTGACCACTGAACTTTGCTTGGCAAAATGGTCCTTCAGGTTCCTGCTTTGCAGAGGAAACTGCCAGACATTCTACAGAACACAGAGAGAAGTGACTGAGAGACTCTAGGCCTGTGGGCTGAAGACAGATGCCCCAGCTTTACAGAGGAACTTTGGATGACTGTCCAGGCTGCCAGCTGTCTCTGTCTACTCTCACAAGACTCCTGAAAGTTGCTTGCATCCTTCTTCCATTTCTCAGGTAATATTATATCCTTCTGAGGTCTTTGATGTAGTGAAGAATAGATAGTTAACATTTCCTTAGTCATGATGAAAGATAAGTTAGATATAAAACATTAGACTCACAAATATAGGATAGATAAAATATCTTCTTTAATTTTGCCAAATACAAATAGACTAGATATTATAAATAGACTAGATATTGTAACTGTAATTCTTGCTTGATAATTGTTCTGTTATTTGTGATTTTACTATGTTAAAGTTAAAACTTTCCCTTTTGAATAAAAGAAAAGGGCAAGTGCTTGGGATGCTGTGAATATGTTGCTCTGATTGATTTATAAATAAAACACTGATTGGCCAATAGCCAGGCAGAAAGTATAGTATAGGCAGGATAAGGAGAGAGGAGAATTCTTGGGGGTGGGGGTGGAAGGCTGAGTCAGAAGATGCTGCCAGTTGCTGTCATGAGAAGCAAGATGTACAGATGCCAGTAAGCCACGAGCCACATGGCAACTTATAGATTAATAGAAATGGGTTAATTTAAGATGGAAGATCTAGCTAGCAAGAAGCGTTCCATGGTCATACAGTTTATAAGTGTCTGTGTGTTTATTTGCATCTGAGTGGCTGCGGGCCAGGGCAGGTCTGGTGATTACTCCAGCTACATACCAGTGAAAAGGCATAGAAAATATATTCAATAATAACATAGAAGAAAACTTTCCCAACTTGAAGTAGGAAATGCCTATGAAGCTACTAGAAGCTTACAGAAAACCAAATAGACTGGATCCTCCAAAAAAAGGTCCCTTGCCACATAATAATCAAACCATTGAACATACAGAATAAAAAAAGAATATGAAGGACTGCAAAGGAAAAAGGCCAAGTAACATATAAAGGCAGACTCAACAGAATAATACCCGGCCAAATATCAATGGAGACTGTCAAAGCCAGAAGGTCCTGGACAGACATTATGCAGACACTAAGAGATCATACTTCCACAACATCTAGTCTTGTCCAGAATCTGTATTCTTGCTCCATATCAGACACACAATAAAAAGTATACATATGGTGGGACTTATCACCAAAAGACAAACAATATAAAATTCCAAATAGTAAGCTTCCCCATAAACCCACAAAACTTATATTAATGCTCTCCAGTGAGAATTGTCTGATTGAACACAGTACAGTTTTTAAATACCAATCATAAAAAGCATCAAACGTTTCAAGGTTTTTAAAGACCAAAACAAACATATTGATGACCTTAGAATAGTCATAAACGCCCATGTTGCCTAAGAAAATAAAATACTAAAGCTTAATTAAATGATGAGGACAACACAGAATTCAAGGTTGATATATAAATCTTAAGCTGAATTGCAGTTGGAATTGAAATAATCAACAAACTAGTTGAAAATGTCATGGGGGAAAATCCATATAAGTAGAACACATTAAGTAGGTCAGGTCTTATAGATAAAGTATCATCATTAGACCATAGAAACACAGAATATGAAAAATTAAAAAACACAGGAAAAAACATTCAGGAATTGTGGGACACCATGAAAAGAACAAATCTTTTAAATACAGGGTTAGCTGAGTGAAAAGAATCCCAGGTCAATTATAAAGACCAGGTCCTCAGCAAGATTGTAGAAGAAAAGTTTTCCAACTGAAGGAAACACATATCTATACAGATACAAGATACACACAAAACACCAAATAGACAAGGCCATAAAGAAACTCCCCATGGCATGCTAAAGTTAAAATCCTAAGTATAAAAAATAAAGAAAGAATATCAAAAGCTGTAAAAGAAAAAAAATAAGTCACATATAAAGAAAATCCATCAGAATTACATCTTTCTTAATGATGACTTAAATACTAGAAGGGTCCACAATGTACTCCACATGCTAAGAGACCACAGATGCCATCTTGGACTACTGTAGCAGCAAAACTATCTGCCATTGTTATGAAAGAAAGAAAACTTTGCATAATAAAACAGGCTAAAAGAATTCATATTCACCAAACTAGACCCATGGAGAATACTGGAAGCAATGGTATAGAATAGAGACAGCAATAAACATAACTGAGATACTTTAGGAAGAAAATAAATGAAGGTATAATAACTGAAATGCAATGCATAACTAAGAAGAAATACAGCAATATAATGATGGTAATCAACATAGTTTTCAATACTAATTTTTAATATTATTGGTCCTAACTATGGATTCAATGAACAGACATAGGCTAGACACATGGATCAGGAAACAAAAGCCATCTTTGTGTTTCATACAAGCAACTCATCTTAACGTTAAAGGCAGGCAGTGCCTTAGAGTCGAAAAATGCATAGAAGTATTCTTGACAAATGGAACAAGGAAACAGGTGGGCATTCATACCCACACATCTGACAAAATAGGTGCCTAACTGAAACTGGACGTAAGAGATAAAGAAGATCACTCTGTTCTAGCAAATGGAATGATTAAGAGGACATTACAATCTTAAACCATATATAAACCCAATTTTGGTGTACACAATTTTATAAAAAGATACACTACTGGAAATAAAGACACAGATTAACACCAGCTCAATAATATTAAGTGATTTCAATACTCCACTTTCTTTAATGGACAGGTCCTCTGGATGAAAAACAGAGAAACATAAGAATTAAATGACATTATACATAAAACAGACTTAAGAGATATCCACAGAACATTCACCCAAACATCAAAGAATATATGCATGGAAGCTTCACTAAAATAGACCACATCCTTGAAAACAAACAAAATAAATCATAACAAATTACTAAAAACTGAATTAACTCCACGTGTTACATATGATCAAGATGTGATAAAACTTAAGTCAATCAACTGTCTCAACCATTCAGAGGGCCCAATCCAGTTGGGGGCCCCTCAGCCTTTGGTTCATAGTTCATGTGTTTCCATTCATTTGGTTTTCTGTCCCTGTGCTTTATCCAACCCTGGTTTCAACAATTCTCGCTCATATAAACCCTCTTCCCTCTCACCAATTAGACTCCCAGCGCTCCACCCGGGGCCTAGCCGTGAATGTCTGCATCCAGATTCCTCAGTCCTTGGATGGGGTCCATGGCACAACCATTAGGGTGTTTGGCCATCCCATCACCAGAGTAGGTCAGTCCCGGCCATCTCTCGACCACTGCCAGCAGTCTTTTGTGGGGACATCCCCGTAGGTTTTGGTGGGCCTCTTTAGCTCTTTGCTTCTTCCTTTTCTCATGTGGTCTTCATTTACCATGGTCTCCTATTCTCTGTTCTCCCCCTCCCCTCTTGATCCAGCCAGGATCTCCCGCCCTCTCTCCCTCAAACCTCGCCCCTCACTGCTCCCACTCATGTCCAGGCTGTTCATGTGGATCTCATCCATTTCTACTTGTCTTTCTTGGGGTCCCGTTTTCCAGGTAGTTTCACTGGTGATGTGAGTAGCAGTCCAGTCATCCTTGTTCCACATCTAGCATCTTCCTATGAGTGAGTACATACCATATTTGTCTTTCACTGGATCGGGCTCTCTGATTGGGTGAGACAGTTGATTGACTTGGTCTGTTTGGGAGGCATCTAGGCAGTGGTGCTGGGTCCTGGGCTCGTTGCATGAGTTGGCTGTTTGAAACCTGGGACTTGTGCAGGGACGCTTGGCTCAATCTGGGAGGAGGGGACTGGACCTGCCTGGACTGAGTCTGTCGGGTCAATCCCGGTCCTCAGGGGAGACCTTGATCTGGAGGAGGTGAGAGTGGGGGGTGTGCTGGGGGGAGGGGGAGGGGGCAGCGGGGGGGGGGGAGAGCGGGGGAATCTGTGGCTATTATGTGGAACTGAATAGTATTGTAAAATAAATAATAATAATAATAATAATAAATAAAAAACAAAAACAAAAAAACCTTAAAATTGACAAACAATTCTTTAATAATCACTCAGACTCAAGACTAAACAACCCATTACTGAGTGATGAAAGGGTCAGAAGTAAAGATATACATAAATCTACACCTAAGTGAAAAGGAAATCACAACACAACAAAACCTCTGGACCAGATTAGAAATAGTCTTATAAGGGAAATTATAGCTCTAAGTGCTTTCATTTTAAATTCAGAAAGACTAAAAATAAATGAGTAATGATGCAACTCAAACCAGAGAAAGAACAAATTAAGCTGAAACTCAGTAATGGCATGTTGCTGGAGTTTTTTCCAGTCCTGCCTGGCCCATGGTCAGGACAAATCTCTCTTAGCTGCCAGTCCCACAGCCACTTAGACCCAACCGAGTAAACACACAGAGACTTATATTGCTTACAAACTGTATGGCCATAGCAGGCTTCTTATTATCTAGTTCTTATATTTTAAATTAACCCATATCTATTAGTTTATAAGTTGCCACATGGCTCGTGGCTTACCAATATCTTACATCTTGCTTTTCATGGTGGCAGCTGGCAGCATCTCTCTGCCTCAGCCTTCCACTTCCCAGAATTCTCCTCTTTCCTTGTCCCACCTATACTTCCTGCCTGGCCACTGGCCAGTCAGTGTTTTATTTATTAACCAATCAGAGCAACACATTTAACATACAGAACATCCCACAACACTGGCAAGAAATAATCAAAATCAGATCAGAAATGAATGATCTAGAAAACAGTACAAAGAATCAATGAGTCTTTAAGACAACAAAGATGATTGACAGATCCTTGGCCTAAACTCTATTAAGTTGGAAAATCTAAATGAAATGCATGAATGTTGAGATCCAGCTTATCTATCAAACATAAACTAAGAAGGATTCAACAGCCCAAACAGATGCATACATAGCTAATAAAGAGATTGAAACAGTAATCAGATGCCTCCTGCCAAAAAAACCCCTCAAAAACAAACAAGCAAACAAAACAAATAAACAAAACAACTACAACAAAAAAAAACCCAAATAGGTCAAAATAGATTTACCTTGAAATTCTACCAGATTTCAAATTTGTACTACAACAAAGTCCTCTTAAATTATTCAGAAAAATTATCTTCTTCATTGTATCAGGGACAATACATTGTATCTGTACTTTCATCATTAAAACAAGATGAAATATCCAGCTAGCAGTTAAGAGTCCTTTAGGCAGGCCACGCCACCACTGCTGCCACCCATTGGACCTTGTAACCAACAAGTCCCACTCTGCCACCCGCGCCCACTGAACCCATCATCCTTCCACTGGCCAGCCAGCCCCTGCAAAGTCATCAGCCACTAGAGATACAAGTACATCTGCATCATTTGGAGGAGGAAGTATATGACTGGTCTCCCAGATAAACTGCCCCAAGCCCTAGGCTGTAAGCCCCAAAATATATCCCATTCCCTTCGCTCTTGCATCTCAGGCCCATCAGCAGACCAGCAGGTAAGAGTGTTGCAGGCAGGTAGCTCCACCAAGACCACCACTCAGTAGACCCTATAACCTACAAGATCCAGTCTGCCACCCAAACCCAACAAACCCACCATTATCTCCCTGGCTAACTCTCCCCCACAAAACCAGGAGTTCTTAGAGGCAAAAGGGGTACACTTCTGTACCATTTGAAGGAAGAGATCAGTGACTGATCTCCAAGCCACTACCCCAGTCACTAGACCCTAGGCCTAGCCACACATACCAGTTGGAAGAATAGAGCCCACAGGCACAAGTAAAGCCCACATGTCAGAAGCATTGGACACTAGATCTAGGTACCCAAACCCTCACAAACCTCAGCTGAGAAAACCTGACTCGAACTGACAACCAGCCAATGACTATAACCCTTGGTCAATTAGGCCAAAAGACAATAAAGAAAACATACAGTAAAGGAATGAAAGACCCATCCAACAAAGTCATCACAAGAATCAATACCTGTTCCGATAATTATCCCAAGCCCAGATGGGTAAATGGCAGTGTAAGAATACATTCAACAGGCTTGAAGAAAAGCTGGTACCAGTGGTTTTGTGTGCTGTACTGTGAGTTCTGCTGCAGGGAGCTGAACAGGGAACATGGGAGAGCTGGAAAACCATGCTATGAATGCAGTGACCTATAATGATGTGCATGTCGACATCACTCAGGAAGAATGGGCATTGATGGATCCTTCACAGAGGAATCTCTACAAAGATGTGATGGTGGAGACCTATATGAACCTCACAGCTATAGGTTACAATTGGGAAGATCTTGAAGTTGAAGAACATTGTCAAAATTCTCTAAAACATGGAAGGCATGAAAGACCTCATACCAAAAACAGAGAAATCCTGTGAATATATGGGGTGTCGTAAAGCCTTTGTATGTCATAGTCATGCTCAAAGGCATGAAAAAACACAAACTGGAGAGAAATCCTATGAATATAATCAATGTAGTAAAACCTTTGCACAACACAATCATCTTCAAAGGCATGGAACAACACACAGGGTTAAAAAACCTTATAGATGTAATCAGTGTGGCAAAACCTTTGCTTATTGGAAAGTTCTTCAATTGAATAGAAGAACACAAACAGGGGAGAAACCCTATGAATATAATCAGGGGGGTAAAACCTTTGCACAGCACAGTCATCATCAAGGACATGAAAGAACACATACTGGAAAAAAATCTTATGAATGTAATCAGTGTGGTAAAGCCTTTGCTCATAACAGTGCCCTTCAATTGCATGAAAGGACACATACTGGAGAGAAACCCTATGAATGTAATCATTGTGGTAAAGCCTTTGCATGGCAAAGTGATCTTCAAGTACATAAAAGATCACATCCTGGAGAGAAACCTTATGAATGTATTCAGTGCGGTAAAGCCTTTGCATGGCCCCGTCATCTTCAAGCACATAAAAGAACACATACTGGAGAGAAACCTTATGAATGTATTCAGTGCGGTAAACACTTTGCATGGCCCAGTCAGCTTCAAGTACATAAAAGAACACATACTGGAGAGAAACCCTATGAATGTAATCAATGCGGTAAAGCCTTTGCACAGCCCAGTCATCTTCATGGACATAAAAGAACACATACTGGAGAAAAAACCCTATGAATGTAATCAGTGTGTTAAAGCCTTTGCTCAACCCTTTCATCTTCAATGGCATAAAAGAACACATACTGGAGTGAAACCATAAAACTGTAATCAATGTATTAAAGACTTTGTCATCACAATGGTCTTCAATTTCATGAAAGAAAACATGATTGAGAAAAACCCTATGAATGTAAACAGTTTGGTAAAGCCATTTCACAGCCCAGTAATCTTCAAGTATATTAAAGAACACATACTGGAGAGTAACCCTATGAATATAGTCAATGTGTTAATGCCTACTCACAACACAGAGCAACCATATAACCATAAATCTTTTAGTGTGTAATTTATCTCTGCTGTGAATATCACTCTGTATAAATAAAATGCTGATTTGCCAATAGCCCAGCAGGAAGTATAGGCTGAACAAGCCAAGAGAATTCTGGGAAGTGGAGGCTGAGGCAGAGAGGCACTGTCAGCCCCTGTGAGAAGTAACATATTAAGATAATGGTAAGTCACAAGCCATGTGGCCCCTTATAGATTAATAGAAATAGGTTAATTTAAGGTATAAGCATAGTTAGCAAGAAGCTTGGTCTAAGGGTAGATGATGTACTTTCATTGATTGTTGTTTTGTCAAAAGTGTAGGGAAAGGGGGCTGGGTAAAGAAACCCACAGTAACCCTGGGGCCCAGAATTAGGGAAAGATGGCACAGATAAGGCCAGTTTTAAAAAAAAAACACACTTTGGATCAAATCAGTGCCATCTCTGCCCCTGGCCAACTGACTTGTGAAACTAATCAACCACAAAACAGGATAATAGAATCCTGTCCCTAGGGCCCAGAACCAGGAAAAGAAACACAACTTATGTTATGTTTTGGACATGAGCCAGAGAAATGAACCAAGGAAACATGCCCTGACTCTGAAACTGGTGACAAAATAACACTCTTGGTCCCTAGAATCAGAGGTACCAGATAATATAATAACAGTGACATTTACTTTAAAAATCTGGTGTGTGTGTGTGTGTGTGTGTGTGTGTGTGTGTGTGTGTATGTATGATATGTGATTATGGGTTCTTAGGCCACTACAGAAGTGTGAAGAATAGAAGACAACTTTGTGGGGTCTACTTTTGTCCATATTCATATAGCAGACCAGATGAGGTCACAGCCTTGTACAACACAGACATTTCTAACAGAGCTGTCTCATTGATGCTGAAATAAGATTACCTGAAATATTAAAACAAGAAAATATTGTTTTTTTTCTAATTGAAAACATTTTCTTTTAAAGATAATGGAAAATAGGAGACATTGACTAATAAATACTATTTGTGAATAAAAACTAAAAAAAAAGGAATACATTCAACAACAGAAAGGGCAATATGGTACCAACAGGGACTAGTGATTCTACAACAGCAAAACCTGAACATCCCAATGCAGATGAAGCAGAAGAAACAATCTCAAAAATAACTTTGTGGCTGAGCAGTGGTGGCACACACCTTTAATCCCAGCACTCAGGAGGCAGAGCCAGGCAGATCTCTGTGAGTTTGAGGCCAGCCTACTCTATAGAGCAAAATCCACAACAGGCACCAAAACTACACAGAGAAACCCTATCTCGAAAAACAAACAAACAAAAAAAAACTTTATGAAGATGATAGAGGCCCTTAATGAGAAAATGAAAAATTCTCTCAAAGAAATCGAGGAAAAGACAAACAAAAAATTGGAAGAAATCAATAAATCCCTTAAATAAAGCCAAGGAAGCCAAGAAAAAAAATCAAATAGGTGAAGGAAACATTACAAAAGTTGAAAATTGAAATAGAGACAATAAAGAAGACATAAACTGAGGGAATTCTGGAAATGAAAAATCTGGGTAAATGAACAGGAATTATAGATGCAAGCATAACCAACAGAATACAAGAGATGGAAGAGAGAATCTCAGGCACTGAAGATATGATGGGAAACACAAAACATTCATGAAATCGGGGTCACCATGAAAAGACCAAACCTAAGAATAATAGGGATAGAAGAAGGAGAAGAATTCCTATTCAAAGGCACAGAAAATATATTCAACAAAATTGTAGAAGAAAACATTCCCAACCTAAAGAAGGACATGGCTATGAAGATACAAGAAGCTTACAGAACATCAAATAGACTGGACCCCCTCCCCAAAATGTCTTTTTCCACATAATAATCAAAACACTAAACAAACAGAATAAAGAAAGATTATTAAGAGCTGCAAAGGAAAAAGACAAAGCAACATATAAAGACAGATTTATCAGAACTACACTCAACTTCTCATTGGAAACCCTGAAAGCCAGAAGGTCCTGGACAGATACTCTGCAGACACTAAGAGACAACAGATGCTTGCTCAGACTACTATACTCAGCCAAACTTTCAGTAACCATAGACAGATAAAACAAGATATTCCATGACAAAACCAGATTTAAACAATACCTATCCACAAATCCAGCCCTACAGAAAGCTCTAGAGGATAACTCCAACCCAAGGAAGTAAGAAGTACCCATGAGAACACAGGCAGTAGATAATCTCACACCAGCAAATCTCAAAGCTCCTTTAAGGTTAAGGACACGGTCAGTAAGACAAAACAGCAGCCCACAGAATGGGAGAAGATCTTCACCCTCCCCACATCAGACAGAGGGCTGATCTCCAAAATTCTTAACAAAGTTACTGACTCTCGGTTTGCAGAGCTGTTTTACACATTAAAACTGCTGAATTTATTCCTGATGAGTCAGAATTAACTTCATTATTCAGTTACAACAAATAATTAGGAATAGGAATCATCTTTCATATATAACAAACATCTGATCCCATACAGGTCTGCAGGCTCTCTAGCACAAGATAATGTTGAAATTGATCAACTATTGATAGGAAATGTTCTGGAGGCCTCAGAATTTCATAAACAAATCATATCAATAGCAAGGGTCTGAAAAATGATTTTTCCATCACTTGGCAATAAATCAAGGAAATTATAAGGAAATATTCTACTTGTTCTTTATACAACCAAACTCTACTCCCTTCAGGAAGTAACCCAAAAGGTTTCTGTCCAGGCCCTTCTGATCTTTACAGTCTCCATTGAGAATTTGATGTAACTCTAATAGGTCTATCTTTATATGTTACTTGGACTTTTTCCCTTGTCACTTTAAAAATTCTTTCTTTATTCTATATGTTTAGTGTTTTGTTTATTATCTGTCATGGGAACTTCTTTTCTCATCCAATCTGTTTGGTGTTCTGTAAGCTTCTTGTACCTTTATAGCTATGTCCTTTTCTGTCAGGAAACTTGTTTTCTATGATTTTGTTGAATATATTTCATAGGCCTTTGAGCTGGGATTCTCCTCCTTCTGTATTCCTATTATTCTTAGGTGAGGTCTGTCATCATGGTTTGGCCATTTTTCCAGTCATAGTTCAGTGATACATATGGACCATGAAAGTACTGTAAGACCATGAGTGAGTGAGTGGTCTATGCGACTTTCTAGGCAATGCAATGGATAGACCTAGCAGTTATCCATAAAGGATAATAATAAACATTCATATGCAATTATAACTTTTCCACTAGTAATATTAAAGGAGCAGAACTATTTGTAAAAGTTTGCTCCACATCACACCCATCACTAGTATTTGTTGAGTACAATGCCATTCAATAACAAACTCTCACCTATTTGTACAATGAGATTCAGGGCACATGTATATATCTTAAGTACCACAAATGTTCATTAATCTTCTTACTGTGGATTGATTAGCACAGTAAGATTAGAAGTCTCCTCATTTCTGCCTCTATGTAGACACTTTACATGCAAGTAGCATACATCCTTCCTTCTTGTACCTGAAACATCCTTCAGATTGTAAAAAACTTAAATATTAGGCCACAATCTTTAATTTCTTTTGAAATTTAATCAACTTCTTTTTCTAATCAGTGGCAGATCTGTCATCCTGGATGACCCTGAGTCTGAAGATCCACTTTACAACAAGACCTCTGCATCAACCTGTGACTAAAGTACAGTTTCTGTCTATATCAATGTTCAATATATCAATTTGTACCCCTTTGGGCCCAACACTTAAAATGGGGACTATAATAATATAATATAGCCCAGTATCCTTTACATCTCTTAAGTCACATTCTGAAATAATACAGTCACCCTCCTTAGTCTATCTTTAGACATCCTGTGATTGCAGGAGTTGTGATCATCATGCATTTATTTCTCTAAGTTCAGAACTGAGCTACCTCAGAGCAGCCAAGTCAGGAGAATTGGCCAAGGCTTGGTCTCTGTAGATTTAGACATGAGGGATCAATTATAGGAAAAGGAGGAACATCTAAGACTTGGTGAACCAAGACTGTGCATATAAAATACAGCATTTACCATTCTGTCTTTCATCAATATAATCTGTGGGAAATAAATCCGAAATATCTCTATGTTTCATTTAATTAGTAAGAATGATGTTTTATATGAGCAGTAAACACATAAATATTTCATGAGAGTTAATGATGTTCTCTTGGTGTCATCATGTGTAAGATGAAATAGTAGTAGATAATTCTTGAAAGTTTCTTTTTGATATTTTGGTGGAAGAAGGAACTCTTGTGTAAAAAGCAGATTTTCAGACTTCAATTGAGGCTGCTGCACAAGGAAATGATCTTGTGGTGTACCTGGCAGGGGACTTGAACAAAGTGGGGAAGCTGAAGACTTCTCGTGACCCAGAAAGTGTCTACAGGGAATGGCTGTACTATAAAGGTACCTTTTTTCACCAGCACAAACACAAGTATAAGATCCTTGTATAAACTGAGTCCAGAAGACATTATGGAGCAGAGTTGGTCTGGGTTAGGTTAACTAGGGGAGACTCTGGAGGTATGGTTTTCTTGTACTGAGGAAGCCTTTCATAGGATTTTCATAACAAATTAGAAAAGCAAAAACAAGCTTAAAATGCAAGAGGAAAAAATTGCAAACATGTTTGAATTCTACAACGGGTTGTTTTTGAAGGTTGTGACCATAAATAAAAGGCTGCATTTTTTCTGGTGTTGAGGTTTCTCAAAAGCTAAGATGTGGAATGGAGGACATTTGTGTGGAAAGACATGGACATTTCTGGAGGACCTAATACATGCTGAATGCAGACAGCTCATTGAGGTTCATGTTCTCAAGAGTCCCATAGAATTGTTTTCAGACTAGGCAGAGATGTCAATGTTCAGTTATCTGCCTGGTCTTGTGTTTTATAGATTTTTTTTGCTAACTGTGTGTCCCTTTTGTATTTACATATCTGTAACTTTGGCAAAATTAATCTAGCATTCTGTATATGTAGCATGTCTATGCAATAGAACTTTTACAACAGGGCTTTAAACATCTCTTTTTTTTTGTGTCTTTTGGAATGCTCACGGGACACACTAACATTACATCTGCCTTGAAGCCATTGGAAGTTTTTAAAATTAAAATGTAACCAATAATACAATTCTTTCAGTGACTCTTTGTTAAATGAAGCCTGTACTCAGCAAGGTGGTGGTGCATGTCTTTAATCACAGCACTTGGGAGGCAGAGGTAGGTGGATCTCCGAGTTCGAGGCCAGCCTGGTCTACTGTGCAAGTTCCAGGGTAGCCAAGGCTACACAAAGAAACCCTTTCTGGAAAAACCATGTATACATACACAGAAGCCTATTGCAATTATCAGGTCATCAATATAAAAATCTTTAGCTCTCTTTAGATCAATGTCTTAGATCTTATTCCTTAAGGTCCAGGTATCCACACCCCTAAATATAGCTATTTCCCAATATTAACTGCCAAGATGACCATGTCCAAACATTGGAAATAAATAATTACTACAGTAACTGTCTTCAAAGTGTGTTCATGAATTACTGAGACGTGATCTAAGAGCACACCTCTGTATATCTCTTTTATAGAAATCAAACATGAACTGTAAGTTTAGTGCAGACTGTGTCCAAAGATGGCTGCTAGAACACTCCTGAGAGGATGGCTGGAATATTCCTTTCTTTATGACCAAACCAGTGTTCAAGGATGTAAACGAAAGTGTCCTTAAGACATTCTTCTTTATTCATAAAGCATGATGCTGAAGACTGGACTTTAAACATAATGTCAGTTTTGTCAGTATGATCAGAATAACCTATCATCTCTAAGGATAATGTTTTATTCATTTCAACAGACACACAGGTTGAGAGCCTGATGTAAGTGCTGTGCCAGGGAGTAGACATCAATGAATCATCAAACAAGAGCCTGTGTCCAGGTAGGCAACCCACTATCCTCAATGAGCAGGTGTCAGTGATTTTTTCGTGGGGGTAAGGGGGAATGTGTAGTTCTGTTTTCAAATCCAGGTAAGTTATCAGATATTCTTATTCCCTCTAAGTAATCTTCTCTGCATAGTCCTGACAGCAGCTTCTTTCTGAACATGAGCATTCCATCTGAGGTGTAGAAATGTACCTAAGAACACAGTGCTCCCCCGTTCTCCCTTCTTATCTAGATCAGATTTCAGCTCCTCTTCTTCATATACAATTGCCCTCACATCTTCCCTGCCCAACCACTCATCACGGTTTTTTTGTCCTTGTTTACTTTCTTTCCTGACCCTGTTCCTTGCTGATTACTTTGAGTAAGGAACTTCTCACCGACTTGCTTACATGGTGCCTGCACCTGGTGGCTCAAGGCAAGTCCCAGCCCAGCTATCTCTTACCCTTTGTCTACCATGATTTTTAAAAGAATACAAGGAATCATTGACTTTATATGCATGCACCCACACCCCACACAAATACAAAGAATTAAATCAATGAAAATATAATGATTGAAAAATATGGGCATGCAGAGTTAAGAATGCATGCCTACACATTTTCTTTTCCCATGGACATATTTTTAAGGGCTTCTCACTCCTCTCAGTGGAGTATAAAGTTATGAGCTGCATCGGAAGAGGGGAAAACAGTGCATATAAATATTTATACTACTGGGTATAATATTTTCAATTGTAAAATATAACAAAAACACATATTAGGCATATTAGGCAATGTGTATCATTTATTATATTTATTTTTTGTATAAACACTTTTATTGTAAGTGTGTATTCAATTGATATCTTTAAAATTTACATAAACCAATGCATCCTTTGTGGAAGTAGCATCTTATGATTAGTGTGGATCTGAGCACACAGAAATCCTGTTAGTTCCAGAACAGTGAATTGGGAGTGGATGTTATTTTCAGGAAAGGCAAAGATTCATTAGAGAATGTGAGAGGCAGAGCACAAGGAGATCTCTGGGATCTGTGTGCAGTGTGGTCAGTTATGGGAACAGGGCCAGGAAGTAAGTGATGCAGAAGATAGAGGCTTTCTTAGTTTTGTAAGGTGGCTTGATGATCTTGAGTAATGGTCTTGCATGGAGTTACCTAGGAGGAAATGTGTGAGCTATCTTACTCATGTTGCCACCCTTGGTTTTAAAATGACCATACAGGTGTCTCTGGACTGAGATCTTGGCCAGAGGCAAGACAAGAAACATTCAGCTCAGATTTCAAAATAAGTTCAGCAGAAGGACGGTGCTGGAGGAAGAACAATTCAGTGCAAGCATTCATGACAGACCAGCTTCTCTTTATTCTTCTGTTCTACTTTACATGATAAGTACGGTTTACTTTCATTTCTCTTTTGAAGAAAGAGAGAACAATACATTTTCATGGAGAAATGGAATCAGAGCTCAAGTGATTTCATTTTGTTAGGATTGTTTCCACAAAACCAAACAGGCCTTCTGCTTTTGCTGCTCATCATCTTCATATTCTCTGTGGCCTTGCTTGGCAACTCAACAATGATCCACCTCATTCGTGTGGATCCCAGGCTCCACACTCCCATGTACATTCTCCTCAGTCAGCTCTCTCTCATGGACATGATGTATATTTCTTCCACTGTTCCCAAAATGGCATTCAACTTCCTCTCTGGTCAGAAAAGCATTACCTTACTGGGCTGTGGAGTGCAATCTTTTTTCTTTCTGACCATGGCAGGTTCTGAGGGCTTGCTCCTGGCCTCCATGGCCTATGACCGTTTTGTGGCCATCTGCCACCCCCTTCATTATCCTATTCGCATGAGCAAAATGAAGTGTCTGAAGATGATCATAGGATCCTGGACCTTGGGCTCCATTAACTCCTTATCACACACAGTCTATCTCCTTCACCTTCCTTACTGCCATTCTAGGTTGGTTAATCATTTCTTCTGTGATATCCCTGCCATGGTGCCTCTGGCCTGTATGGACACCTGGGTTTATGACTACATGGTATTTGTGAGCACATGCCTTTTTCTTTTATTTCCTTTCCTTGGCATTGCAGTTTCCTATGGACGGGTCCTTTTTGCTGTCTTCCATATGCGCTCAAAAGAGGGAAAGAAAAAGGCCTTCACCACATGTTCAACTCACTTAACTGTGGTGACATTTTACTATGCACCTTTTGTCTACACTTACCTTCGTCTTAGGAGTCTCCGTTCCCCGACAGAAGATAAGATTCTGGCTGTCTTCTACACTATCCTCACCCCCATGCTCAACCCCATCATCTACAGTCTGAGGAATAAGGAGGTCCTGGGGGCCATGACAAGAGTCTTTGGGACATTCTCTTCCACAAAAACTTGATCATTTCCTCTCTACTCATATTTCAGTTCCCCTGGAGAATGTCAGAGTAGTGTTGTTTATTGGAAATGTAATATTTCCCACATACATGTCATACCTTTCTGGTTACTCATTACAGGTTAAGATTAAATAGTATGTTCACTATTACACACTAGTACAATTATTCACATGTTTAATTCATAACATTACAGTCAATGATATCAATAACAGAAATTCAACAATTACTATCCTAACATAATATGACACATTATACCTTATGAGTGTATAATATTACTGTAAAATGATACTAAGTATGGTATATTGACTTGCTTCTACAAAATTAACATGATTAATTGCTTTTCTTATGTGTTTTGTTTTCGTTCTTTTCATTATTGAAAGTTTATGTAAATTGAATATTTGCAACATATTGAAGTTTGAATTGTGCCCATGTGACCAATACTCAAATGGTTCCAGTGTCTACTGTGTAGGACAATAGAGCAATCCCAAAGTCATGAAACGTTTTAAGAACATCAAAATTAAGCACAGTAAAGTACTACTTTACTCCAGGTAGAATCGTTGTTTTAAAATCAATTGCTTTTGTGACTGGAAGTATGGAGAAATATTATACACAGTTAGATGAAGTGTAAATTAATACAGTCCTTGCTGTGTTAGTCAATTACATAAAAATAGACAAATTATGGGATTTATCAATCCTCCTACTGTACCAAATTGAAATAGAATAAAGTGGAAGTATTTACAAGATGTTACCCTACACCACTTACTGGAGTACTATTTGTGTTCACCAAAATAGTTTCCGGTATGCTCTGCTGCAATTGAATAAATATAATTAAACATAATGACTCATATATCTCAAAAGAGATAATATTGAATGTATTGTTCCCAAAGAAGTAAAAAGTTTCAGGTATAAATTGGCTGATTACCGTGATTCCATCAATATACAATGTTTCCATGTGTGAAATATCACATTTACCTCATAAATAAATATAGTTATCTCACAGCTGAAATATTTATCATATACACATAGTATTATACAGTGTATCCTTGGTGTACTAACTATTGATGAGGTGAGAAGTAATAAAATACAAATTCTTGAAATTGATGAGTTTGGAGAGTTCTCATTTTCCCTTTTCTTTTTAGCATGGTCCTATGAACTATAATGCAATATGTTACCCACCCTATCCTAATGTACCTGTATAAGACCATTCTAGAGGGACTTACATGGCTTAGGTCTATATATAAGACCATTCTAGAGGGATTTGCATGGCTTAGGATTTTTCTTATTTCCCTCAGACACTGAAATGAAATAATGGTCAAGAGTATATTAGATTAATCTACTTTTTTATTTAAGTTAAATTTTTGTGCATTGTGAATAATCTTTTTGATATAAGCTGATATTCAGTTTGCATGTATTTTATTGAAGATTTTTGATAGTCTATTTATCATGCTATTGGCTTGAAGTTTTCTTTGCTGTTTTTATTATGTTGTTACCCTGTTTTAGTAGTAGAGTAATAAAGGTGTTTAGAAATGCTCCTTCTGTGTGTGTGTGTGTGTGTGTGTGTGTGTGTGTGTGTGTGTGTGTGTGATTTAAAAATTATTTAACTGTAGATCTTCAGTGTAAGTCTGGAAGAATTCTTCTGTGAACCTATCTTGTCCTGAACTTGTTTTTAAGCTGGAAGGCTTTTATTGCTGCTTGAATTTCCTCATTGTTTTTGGTTGTGTTAAATTGTCAATCTCTTCTTAGTTTAACTTTAGTCAATTGCATGCACCTAGAAATTTATCAGTTTCTTTTATATATTTTCATCCTAATGGATGGAATATAGTTTATTCAAACATTTCCTTACAATATATTGAATTGCCATGGCACATTTTGTGATGCTTTCCTGTCCATTAATGACTTTACTAATTTGAGTGATCTCTTTTATTCTTTTGCTTAGTTGGGCCAAGCCTCTTTCTTTATCTTGAAGATGCAGGAATGCTTCAACATTCCCAAATCAATGAATGTAATAAATCACATAAATAGACCTAAAAGCAAAAAATTCCTATGATTATTTCAATAAATGCATAAAGAGCCATTGACAAAATCCATCATATATTCATGATAGAAGTTATAGAATAAAAGATCATCAAACATTTGTTGGCATAGTAAAGGCTATACATGCAATCTCATAGCCAAAATCATTTTAAATTAATAAAAAAATTTCTAGAAATAATTCCAATTTAATTATGATCAACACAGAACTATCTGCCATCTCCAGTCCTCTTCAATATGGTCCTCAAAGAAATATACCCACAAATTTTGTGAAGAAGTAAATAAATGTATTTAAAGAGCTTGTTCTTATAGCATAATTTATGGGAAAATTAAAACTGCAGTTCAATGAGTCAAATATTCACATAAATTTTGTATTATTGTGAGTTTATATGATTGTATTAATGTATTTCATACTAAGCACAATATATTTCATACTAAGCACATGAAATAAATATTTAAGCAAATGTATTTCCTTAAACAGATACTATATAAAGATTTAATGAAATAAAATTGTCACTTTGCTTTTAATGATTTAGGAATTTTGAAACAGTTAGCCTTAATTGTCAGCAATTGAAAGTCTAGAATAAGCTTGCATTTCCACCAGCAGTGGAGAAGAGATCCCCTAGTTCCACATCCTCTCCAGCATAAAGTGTCTTCAGTGTTTTTGATCTTAGCCATTCTGACAGGTGTAAGGTGGTATCTCAGAGTTGTTTTGATTTGCATTTCCCTGATGATTAGGGATGTTGAGCAATTCCTTAAATGTCTTTCAGCCATTTGAATTTCCTCTGTTGAGAATTCTCTGTTTAGTTCTAAAGCCCATTTCTCAATTGGACTGTTGGGCATTTTGATGTCTAATTTCTTGAGTTCCTTATATATTCTGGATATCAGTCCTCTGTCACATGTGGGGTTGGTGAAGATCTTTTCCCATTCTGTAGGCTGTCGCTTTGCCTTGTTGACCGTATCCTTTGCTCTACAAAAGCTTCTCAGTTTCAAGAGGTCCCATTGATTGATTGTTTGTCTCAGTGTCTGTGCTACTGGTGTTCTATTTAGGAAGTGATCTCTGGCGCTTTCTTTGAAAATTGGGAATCAGTCTCCCCCAAGATCCAGCTATACCACTCCTGGGCATATACCCAAGAAATGCTCAATCATACCACAAGAGCACTTGCTCAGCTATGTTCATATCAGCATTGTTTGCAATAGCCAAAACCTGGAAACACCCTAGATGCCCTTCAACTGAAGAATGGATAAATAAATTGTGGCACATATACACAATGGAATACTACTCAGCAGAGAAAAACAATGACATCATGAGGTTTGCAGGCAAATGGATGGATCTAGAAAAAATCATCCTGAGTGAGGTAACCCAGACTCAGAAAGACAAATATGGTATGTACTCACTCATAGGAAGATGCTACATGTGGAACAAGGATGACTGGACTGCTACTCACATCACCAGTGAGGCTACCTGGAAAACGGGACCCCAAGAAAGACATGGAGAAATGGCTGAGATCTACATGAACAGCCTGGACATGAGTGGGAGCAATGAAGGGCGACGGTAGAGGGAAAGATAGCGGGAGATCCAAGCTGGATCAAGAAAAGAGAGGGAGAACAAGAAATAGGAGACCATGGTAAATGAAGACCACAAGAGAAGGGGAGGAAGCAGAGAGCTAGGGAAGCCCACGGAGATCCACAAAGATATGCCCACAATAGACTGCTGGCAATGGTCAAGAGACAGCCAGGACTGATCTACCCTGGTGATGGGATGGCCAAACACCCTGATAGTTGTTCCATAAACCCCATCCAAGGACTGAGGAAGCTGGATGCAGACATCCATGGCTGGGCCCCTGGTGGAGCACTGGGAGTCTAATTAGTGAGAAAGACGAGGGTTTATATGAGCGAGAATTGTTGAAGCCAAGGTTGGATAAAGCACAGGGACAAATAACCAAATGAATGGAAGCACAGGATCTATGAACCAAAGGCTGAGGGGCCCCCAACTGGATCAGGCCCTCTGAATGGGTGAGACAGTCGATTGGATTGATTTGTTTGGGAGGCATCTGGGCGGTGGTGCCAGGTCCTGGGCTCGTTGCATGAGTTGGCTGTTTGAATCCTGGGACTTATGCAGGGACGCTTGGCTCAGTCTGGGAGGAGGGGACTGGACCTGCCTGGACTGAGTCTATCAGGTCGATTCCTGAGCTCAGGGGAGACCTTGATCTGGAGGAGGTGGGAATGGGGGGTGGGCTGGGGGGAGGGGAAGGGGGCAGGGGGGGAGAGCAGGGGAATCTGTGGCTATTATGTGGAACGAATGGTGTTGCAAAATAAAAAAAACAAAAAAAGAAAAAAACAAAAAAAGAAAGTCTAGAATAAACATTTTTCAATTAACAACTTGTATTTTTATTCAATTTCATATCAATACACAAAAATATAAAAATCACTACATAACAAGGCTAACATGTCTTCCTATTGCTGAGATATGGGAAATTGAGGGAAGAAGACTTCTAAAAACAAGATGTATGTGTTGCCTTGATAAAAATTTATAAAAATAAAGAAGTATTCAATCAGAATGGGATTGTAAGAAATATATGAATGTCATTAGAATAATAAAGGCTATATTGACCCTTAAACCACAAACTCAAAATTTTTCACATAGATAATAATCAGTACATTTGAACATCAATGTATCTCACAATCAGAACAAGACAACTTGTTAACTTCTGCAGTACACGTAGATGTGTGAGACTTTCTACTAGGAGACACACATGTGTGTACTCACCACAGACAGGGAATTGATAAACCATGGAAGTTTCCACTCTAGAGATCTCTGCATGACTTGAAATCATCTCAACAGGTCTGAATGACTCCTCCTAGCAGTGCACCTGGTCAGACAGCCTTCTGACCTAGCAGTTGTTTACTGGTTCTTCATCCTTGGGAAGGCACTCGTGAATCTTTGAAGTTTCAGTTTTCCCAGTCATGTCAATTGTGTTTGCTTCCTCAGTCTCATGAGCCTCCTTTATTGGAGGGACTGTTTCAATTCAAAGAGAATTGTAAGAGAACAGTAGAATATATAGGACACTACATTCCTTGTGCAGTTTCACCCTACTTATTGTTTGAGAATGTCATCCATGTACACAATGTATTTTGATTAAGCCTATCTTTCATTACCTCTGCTTCAATAGCTCTCCCATTTCCACACCACTATTCCTTCTCAACTTCATGTGATTTGCCACACACCCCTTTCTCTACTCCATGTTGCCATATGTGTATGGGTAGAGTGCCATCTGCTAGAGCATTGGTAGCCTCTCAATTCCTGAGTGTTAGAAGAAAACTAACTCATGTTCCCAGTATCCATCAGTATCCATGATACTCCCTGCTAATCATGGTTTCCTCTACTGAGCCACAATTAAGGCTTCTATCTATATGCTGAGTTATTGACTTTTTTCTTTTTCTGTATTGAAGATTAGCTGCAAATACCATTTCCATCATTTTTACCCTACTTTCTCTGGGACCAGTTGTTGCTGTCTGGTTTGAGTGTTTCCAGAATATTAGAATCTTATTCAAAAAGTTGATTATGTATAGCTAGATATCAAAAGAGAAAGGGATTGTATTCAAAAATAAAACAAAAATATAGAAGAAGAGATAAATTTCAAGGGAGCCGTGGTCTCTCAGAAAGAGCTTCATTTCCTTTCTCACAGTTGTTACCTTCAAAGAGCAAGTTCCCACTTGACAGCCTCATTTTCATGGCTTCTGATACATAGTGTTGGTCAGTCACAAAAATCACCTTGACAGATTGCTGTCAATTTTATCGCATATGTGCTAGTCTCAGGGAAGGCAGTGTATTATCTAGTCTTTTAATTGTTTTCATAGTATCTCCATATTCCTGTGGTAGACACTAATCAAAAGGCAAATATGTGGTTCCACACATAGAAGAAAGTAGACACCCAATGATTTCTCACCAGTAACACTCCATCTCAGATTGCACAGTCTTAGTTTCTTATTTTTCTATCCAATGCATGAAGCGGCTACCATATAAAGAAATACACCCCCGCATACTTTATTGGGAAGTTGGACCATGTCAGGATTGTTCCAATGAATAGTCCAAAAGAAAATCTAAAAGAAATTAATAGTTTTCTTGATGAATACCACTTACTAAAGTTAAAACAAGATCAGGCGTACAATTTAAACAGACCTATAACCCCTAGTGATTTAGAAGAAATCATTAAAAGTCTGCCTTCCCCAAATTTAAAAAATGATTTTAGCACATTTAATGCACAGGACCAGATGATTTAAGCCCAGAATTTTACCAGACATTTAAAGAAGTGTTAATGCCAATACTCCTCAAATTATTCTACAAAATAGAAACAGAAGGAACATTGCTCAATTCATTTTAAGAGCCCTCAATTACCCTGATACCCAACCACATAAAGAAAAGAGAATTAAGGACTGATTTCCCTTATTATACATAGTTACAAAAATTCTCAATGAAATACTGACAAACCAAATCTAAGAACACATCAAAAAGATCATCTACCATGATCCAGTAGGCTTCATCCCAGAGATGCAGTGTTGGTTCAACCTACAAACATCAATAAATATAGTCCAACATATAAACAAACTTAAAGACAAAAAAATTCATGATCATCTCATTAGATGCAGAAAGGGTCTTTGAAAAATTTGACACCCCTTCATGATGAAAGTCCTATAGAGATTGGGGATACAAGGAAAATACATCAACATAATAAAGGCAGTTTACAGAATGCCCATAGCTAACATCAACTTAAATGGAGAAAAATTCAAAGCAATTCTACTTTAATTAGGAACAAGGCAAGGTTGCCCTCTCTTTCCATATCTATTGAAAATAGTACTTGAAGTCATAGCTAGAGCAATGAAGCATAGCATAGCAAAGACAACTGAAGGAGATCAAGGATGGACATATTGGAAAGAAAGAAGTCAAAGTATTTTTATTTGCAGATGATGTAATAGTATATATAAATAACCACAAAATTTCCACTAGGAACCCCCTACAGCTGAGAAACGCTCGCAGCAAAGTAACTGGATACAAAATAACTCACAAAAATCAGTAGCTTTTCTATATACAAATGACAAATGGACTGAAAAAAGTTCAGGAAAACAACATTTTTCAAAATAGCCTCAAATAATATAAAGTATCTTGAGGTAACTCTAACCAAGCAAGTGAAAGACTTGTATGATAAAAAATTGAAGTATTGTAGGAAGAAACTGAAGAAGATATCAGAAGATGAAAAGATCTTCCATGCTCATAGATTGGTTAACATAAGAAAAACTTCCCAAATTACGAAAAGTGATCAACAGATTCAGTGAAATCCCTATTAAATTTAAACACAATTCTCCACAGATCTTGAAAGGATGATTCTCAATTTCATATGGAAAAAGCAAAACATTCAGGATAGTTAAAAAATAATTGTGGGAGATATCATTATCCTGAATTTGTACTACAAGCTGTACTAATAAAGAATAGCATGGTGTTGGCACAAAACCAGACACATTGATCAACGGAGTCAAATTGAAGACACAGACATAAATCCACACACTTACGCACACATGAGTTTTGATAGAGAATCCAGAAACACAAACTGGCAAAGATAGATAGCATTTCAAAACATGGTGCTAGTCAAATTGGATGTCTGCATGTAGAAAAATGCGAATAGATCCATCCATACTTGCAACGCTTCATAAAACTCAAGTACAGGTGGATTCTCAGCATAAAACCAGATCCAAGTATGAGTGGTGGTAGACAGCAGAAAGGTACATAAGGCGTGAGGATCAGAAACTAGAAGCATTTGACCTGGTTGAGCATTTGGCTGGTTAAGCTTTCAGGCTTTGGAGCAACACAGTTCAGCTGAGATTCATTCTGGATGAGAACTCAGAGGCTTCCAGCCTGAGGAAACAAGAACAGCTGAGGAATTGGCAAGGTAAGATAGCTGTGGCTTGTTCTGCATCTGATCTACCAGCATTCACCCCAATAACTGGCCTCAGGTTTGATTTTATTAATAAGACTCTCTAAGATTCATGCTACAGAAAGCTATCCTAAAATGTTCATTAGTAGCAGTCTTATCTTGATAGCAACAAAAGTCTGTGTATTTGGACTTAAGTCATACTCAACAAGAGAGAAATTTTGCTTGGTACTGTAAATCTACTTTACTTCTGTGCGCTGGTGACAGTGAGGTCATTGATATTAGAAGAGAACCTACTACTGCCACCTCACTAAACCAGAATAATTTCTAATTGCATTTAAAAATACTTTTTCTTATACTTAAAGCAAGTGTAACTCTAACTACTCATCAAAGAAGCTTCTCTTCCCATCAAATGGAGACCATTACAGAAAACTACAACTGGTCAAAAGCAGAGCATACCTGACCATAACCCTGGACACATATAACCACTGGATACAGCTACATTACAACTATTGTACCTAAGGCCAAGGGAATGTTATAGAAGACGGGTATAAAGATTTTCAAAACTAGGGAACAAGCAAGTCTGCTGTGATATTGTGTCTCCTTGAAATGAAGGAAAGCTACAGCTATGCTATTTCTCCAACATGACTGCCCAAACATGACCAAATAAATGACAGCAAGAGACATATCACGGAAGAAGGAAATCTTATATTTTATTATCCCAAGACAAAGAACTGCAGAGAACTAAGACTTCAGTGAATCCTAAGGGATGAGCCCCTAATTCATTATCCAATATCAGCTGGCCAGCCTTGAAATTATGAACATCCAGGCAGCAGTGAATTGACTCAGCTGATTGTATCTATATAAGCAAGCATAAAAATGTATGTATGTATTATGTACACATATATTCATATGTAATAATAAGCATTAAAGAGAGTCCATGAATTTGAGAGGGAGAAATGGGGGTTGGGAGACTCAGAAGGGGTTGAAGACAAAGGGGAAGCATGGGGATGATGTAATTATATCTAAATTAAAAAAAAAGTTTTAAACAAAATATTTTAAAAACATATATTTTGTGAAACTCTGAGACATTTTCTACTAGGATAATATCAATAAATGTGTTGAGTTGAGTTATCAGCTCCAGAAACCCTTAAAGAAATTGCTAAAACTCTCTTCTTGACCTTGGCCTAATTCCTGACTCATTAGTAACTTTTCCCACAACAACATGGTGATCTCTATGGACTATGTCAAGAGGACATGCCCATAGAGAGAGGAGAGAGGAGAGAGAGAGAGAGAGAGAGAGAGAGAGAGAGAGAGAGAGAGAGAGAGAGAGAGAGAGAGAGAGAGAGAGTTTAAATCTATTAAAGTTGGCTTAGTGTCATAATTGCCCCTGTTTCCATGGAGGAAAGCAGTTGCCAAGCACAGGATGGGAGGAAAGTATGTTCACTGGCTTGAAGTTTACAACAGTGATGCTGTTGATGCAGTTACTGCAGAGCTACCGCGAGGAACGGACATAAGGGAAACTGTGATCCCGGAGAGATAAAAATGAAGTGTATCCTAAGCTAGTTTTTACATTTAGTTATCATATTTATGTTTAGATTCTGGAAAATACTGAAGGAAGTTTATTTCCAAATTGATTGAAAATTTCCATTTATGAAGTATCAGCACTTAGCATATTTAAGACTTACTTCATCAGGGAACAAGAACTGTGATATTTTTAATTAGAGTGGGTTTAAGAAAACATATTATACAAAATCATATATACATATATATGATATATATGGAAAGAGAGAAATGTGATGCTATTTTACATCTATAGCATTATATAGTTCTGAACAGAACAGCTGTGATTACTTAGATATAATAATCATATTAATATAATATACAATAATTATATTAATATTAATATACAATATGATAATTATATTAAATATCAGAATTATTATATAATACCAAAGATGAAAATACAGCCAATGCATTTTTTACAATTTCATTTTTTTACAATATAAATGATACCAAGTTCATGAAATATGTCCATTATAAAGATACTGTAAGTAATGGTTAACAAAATATGTTAAAATTTATATGAATTCAAATACAACCTTAAAATTTGAGAGTGTTCTGGTTTTAAATAAACCAAGATATTTACAGAAAAACGTATTATGTTGCCAGGGTCACTACTGCTTATTATGGAAAATAAGAGCAGTGAACATCACTACTGAATATTATGGAAAATAAGGGCAGTCAGTATCAGTTATATTTTCCACAAGGAAGAATGTTTCCGGGCAAGTGCACATGGTCATCACACTCAGCTGGTTTCCTGGTATTATCTCCTTTGGCAGTGGGGGCTTGTGTGGATTAAAATAATTCCCTAGTTAAGTATAACATTTTAGGAAGTGGGTCAGTAATGCATGCAGGTGCAGTGAGCCTCTGAAGCAGATTTAAGTATAGTCTGAGGGGACAGTGGCAGTGATTTCATAACAAAAAGCAGCTTGGGAACTAATTCCTAACAACACTTCCAGGATGGAAAGATTACATTTGTGTAAGAGGGCTGCTGATAGACCTTGGCAAAATTCAATGGAGGAAGTCACATTTAAGAAGACTAATTTGCTAGCAACTGAAGCTTTAACTTATGATTTCTTTCTTGGAATCATACAAAATATTTTCAATGAGTGCAGGGTTATAGAGTTCCCAGAGTGTATTTATTGTTTCTTTGACAGTATTTTATTTATATAAACTGTAAACTATAAAATATTTTTATTTATTTTATAAGATACCTAACTTCTTATAAAAATACAAGTGTGCTTTACATAACATATACTGTATTAAATGAGCAAGGTAATAGCTAAAACTAACCATCTATGGAGCAATATTATAGTTTGTAAACTTAAGGCATTACTATAAGTATATGAGAAATTCATAGGAATACTGCAAATTATGTGTTTCAATTATTCATTCTTTCAACCTGAAATTGGGTCTTACTATGATCAATAAATTTTACTTTTTCATCTTATTTCTTATAATTTCCAAGTAATCACTAAAGTTTAGTTAAATAATAATAACAATGATTCATTAGCAAACTTTTACATCTCTAGAAAATTAAGTAGCACACAAAAAATTTAGATACCAAATCACTGAACAATATAGTGGTGGCAAATATGTGGATGATGGTCATGTGCTGGTGGCCATGCTGATGCAGGTGTTGGTGGGTAGCAAGTGGCAAATGTCAGAGCCATTACTCATTGTTACTCTATTCAAGATTCTCTGCATGAATTCTTTGTGGATTATCTCATGAAATCTTCTAATAACCTATTTTTTTCTAAAAAAAATCTTATTCATAATTTACAGAGCTCCAAAATCAGTATTCAAAAACCCAAACTTACAAAAAGTAGGACTCTGTCAAGTTTTTATTCCAAACTTTGTACAACAATCTGGTGTAAAGATGGCAGTTCCATAAGTCATCCCCCAATCTGACTAAAATTCAAAGGACGTATTATATGTTTATCCCTCAAAGTGCTGTATACTTAGGTAGTATCTAACTCTATGAATGCTTCAGAAATATTATCTCAAGATGTGTGAGGAATAAGACAGGGTATCTAGTCAAAGATAAACTGATATATAATATCTATGTTTGTGTCTGATTTGTCTCCTCCAAGTTCCTGAAAAGAGATCAAAGCAAATTTGCCTAAAATGTCTAACTTGATTTTATTTTCTATGCTAGTGGTTATCAGACAAGGTAGCATATACCTCTAATCCCAGCACTTAGGATGCAGAGGCAGGGGGATCTCTGTGAGTTCTGTGTAGGCAATGTTGTTCTATATGGCAAAATTCTAGGCTGGCCAAGGCTATAAGTAATACCGTTTCAAAAAAAAAAAAGCACTAGTGGATATATTATTTTACGGCTTAAATGATCAAGATTAAACAAAAATACAATACGGAGGAGATTGTAAAATGTACTAATACTAAATCAATGTATTTAGACAATTTATTTCCGGGAGGTTTCTGGACACTTGCAAGCTTGGGCTGTCTATCTTTCTGTCTACACACAGGTCCTGTGCTTCATCAGCGCTGTTACTTCCGCTCACATCACCCTTTTCTGGCTAATTTCTTTCCCATGTCTAGTACCCTGACTACTCCTTGTGGAGTGGTAAAGATAAGCTAAAATCTTTTCAAATGGCCTGTAAATAGATGAATTATTGCTATTTCACATTAAGAGAAAAAAAGGCAACATGATTTGGTTTGTCATGTAAGCAAAAATGTTCTTTTCACTTTCAACTTTGAAACAAACAATCATTGGCTGAATCCACTTTCCTGTCAGGTGCAACTTCCACATTACTCACTGTTGTCACACAGGAACAACAAAACACAGTCCAGTGAAATAATTTCTTTGACAGTTGGGGGGTGTCACATACAAGAATTGATATATCAGCCATTATTTCTCTTTGTGCTTCTCATCTTAGCAATGATGCGACTCATGGAACTATTGTTACAGCCTGTATAGAGTAAAAATGGTGGCAGTCATCACTATGTTAATCAGGTTGGTAATTATTAACATTACATTTTAATTGGTCACTTAAAACATCAATGTACATGACATACTGTAAGTCAGTCTAGGATGTCAATCTCATGTTGAATCCAACTACGGCTGTGTGAAATATCTGCTTTCCCCGAATTCCATTTGTTTCCAGTAGCCAGTTGAGACTCCTTTGCTAAGTGTGAAATCGAAAGTTCCACCTTGTTTTTCACAATTTAATTCAAGCTTCTTGCATTCAATAATTTTTATGTTTTGAAATGGTTAAGTCTGGCAAATTTTTATGTTCTAGCAGCAACATCCCCAAAGATAAGACAGTTCCATAGCCACTCCGATTGCTGCTCAGGTAAATATTTCACTTTTTTTTTTTTACTTCTTTGATATTTTAAGTAATACATTTGTTGGTAAAGAGTGGTTAGACAGCAAACATTTCTGCATATCACACCCTTCTCCCCTTCAGCCTTCCCTCCTGACATTGCCACATCTCTCTTCACATTTGATGGAGGCTGACGTCCTTGCTCCACCTTCCAGAATGTACTGGCGCTCCCTGTACTAGAATGCATTGGCAGTGTGGACAACATTCAGCCTCACTGCAAAGCCTGTAGATGTTTGGTTACAGCTACTTCATTTCTCCTATTGGCTTGTATGTTTTTTTTTCCCTTAAAACAATACCCTCATGGGTTCTCATGCTATAGTCTATTCTGAAAATTAAAAGGATTTTTTTTTAAAAAGAAAACTCTCTGGATTCTTAAGAAACTACTCTGCTCAATAAATAATTGTATTTTCAAAAAATAATAATTTCCCGTTTACTTTTCTGCATAATATGTGTGGTATTTAGTCAATGGAGCCATACATTTCAGTTCTGAGGAACTGCTTTTTATTTTGATAATCTCAACCCATTATTATTTTACATTAGGCATTTTTTAGGAATGCCTGAACATAGGCATAAGTATCCAATCTCAAAACTTCTTTTCTAAACTTCAGTCTTTTATGTTTTATTTCTATTTTGTCTTTGGAGTGTCCTCCAGTTTACTTTAGAACTTTCCTTGACTGTATTTGGTCAGTTCTGATTATTTTATTTTCAGAAATTATTTACCAGTGTCTGTCATTCCCTTAAAATAAGTGATATCTGTGCTATGAACTGAATACCTCTCCATGTGCCTCTGAAGATGCCAGTTTTCTGATAAAAATCTCCATTTCCCAATCATTCTAACCTATTATATACATGTATTTAGTGTTTATATGTGTATGTGTTTGTATACTCCTAAGTTCTGTATCTCTCTCTTCAGTTTGCAGATTTCCAGGCTGATATTCTTTGGCCCTAGCACAGACAGACATAGCATGCATTTTCTGGACCCAGTATGCTAAGCCTCCTGCAGACTGCATTCCTTGTGGAGGAGAAAAGCCCACGCTCTTGCTCATTCTGAAGACTCAGGATTTCTTCTCCCTCCCAGTGGTTAGCAGCCTGGCTCTACTCCATTAACAAGCCTGAGACAAACTCTGAAAGGCCCTGAGTTCTCTTTTCTTGCTTAGCCCTCTCCTTTGCATTAAATATTATTTAAATGTACATCATTTATTTCCTTTTCATTCCAGTTAGTTCTAAGACGGAAAAGTCAAAATTATGTGTGTGTTTAAATTTCCACCTTATGTTATAGATAAAAGAGAGGAAAATGAGAAGGAGTGAAGGAAAAACAAAGTGCTCTGTGAGGTTCTGAGAAGGGGCAAACACAGCAGTTGTTCTTTTTGTGCAGTGAATGTGATGTGTAGATGTCCACAGACAGGGTCTAGTTAGGGTGTTCCAAATGTGAATGAAGAAGGAAAAAATGACTTTGTGTAGTTGACACTTGTCAATAAGCATTATTTATAGATTTTTTAAAGGAATAACAGCACCTGATTTTTGAAAGATCTTGGTTTTTATTAATATGAAGGATGTTCATAAGAAAGAAATGTAGTTTTGAATGATCTTGTTTACTGTTGCATCTTTGCATGTATCTTAGGGCCAGTATATGGCAGAAAAGAGTCATCCTGATTGGAAAGAAAATGTATTCAATTATGGACCTGTATGTTAGGCATTTAAATTGGTTCCAAAAATGTACTATGAAGTCTCATGTTCATGACATCTCAATTTGTTAGGAACAAAAATATCCATTTTCTAGTAAGGTCGTTGTGGAAATATGTTGCTTATAAGCCCTCGGGTTTCAGTAAAATATTTTCTTCATATATGTTGTTTTACTCCATATTTATGTATGAGCTAGAAGATGAGTCAAAGTACACTATTCTTTCCTTAGCAGTTACAACCAAAGTCTGGTGAAAATCATGAATTGAATTATTTTATTGTCTTTTATGTAACTTATTGCTGCCCATGCTTCTAAGAAACTCTAAATGAACACCAGATGGATAGTTATAATCACACATTTACAGGTTTCATTTTATTAGGATTGTTCCCATCATCGCAAACAGGTATGTTTCTCTTCATTCTCATTGTTCTCATCTTCCTGACAGCTTGGATTGGCAACCTGTCCATGATCCTCCTCATCCTCCTGGATTCCCATCTCCACACACCCATGTATTTCTTACTCAGTCAGCT